>NW_028275162.1:14288797-14906775 GCF_013281855.1 Momordica charantia
TGAATACCCAATGCATGTTGTGGTATCTATAGGGATTATGTTTTAATCTCGCTGTCCACATCTGCCTCTCATGGCCCAGATCTCGTAGAACCTCAACAGCTAAGCACTCGAGTGTGTCGCCCTCTATTAGAGCGACGCTTCATTTATTGTCAAAACAGTCAGATGAACTCAGTCCTCGAGGTGGTTTACTTAATCAGATGAACTATAAACTAATCGCTATTATAGTGACACTTCATTTTACCTTGTTAAGCACATGAATGTGTCGCCCCATCATTCACTCTTTGATAAGACAAATGAGCAACTTATCAAACAACGAGCCAATTTTGTAAGATTAAATATGATGCAACACGTGGACCACTCACGACAGGTCGGTACCGACCTATAACTAACATATGAGATCCGATCTATGAGGTGGGGCTAACCTATGAAGTGCTTGATGGTGATTCCTACCAAAAATTGGACCAAGCTAAGGTTCTACCAATGATAACTCTCAATAAGAGTATTTTGTGGTTAATTTGGGCAATTTTTGTGTGTAAATGTGAGAGTCCTTTTCAAAAGACCATGGAAAATATAAGAAATCACTTAGTTAGGTCCTTGAGCTACTAGAATTCTCAACTCCCTCATTTGGAATCAATTATGCTTAATTATGGATGTTTTGTATAGGAATAGGAGAATTTGTTGAGGGCATGCAAAGTGCTTTCAAGGTTGTGAAAGTGTTGTTGGAACATGGTAGGAAGATGTATTTATGCTGGAGCCAGAAGCTGCTCAGGATGCTCTAGAGCGTGTGACTATGTAGTAATTTATTTGCACCAGTTTTACCGTGTCCGTAAAGCCTCCTAATGGTGCCCTAATTTTTAAGAACGCAATATAAATAGCAGAACAGTACCCAGCCGTCACAGAGAGCCCCAGAACAGAAAATCCATTTCGGCAACGAAATTAGAGAACATTCCTTACCCACTTTGAGGAGAAGCCAACGAAGAAGAAGTCGATCCTTACGTCTAACTGAACTGGGGGAATCTTCACTGCTGTTGAAGCTTCCTTACTTAATGGGCTACATTTATTCTCTACCCATTCTTCTCTTTTCTTTTGTTATGAACTAAACCCCACCTTCGGGAGGGATGAACTCGCTGTAGCTCTTGTTTATTTATGTTTTAGTAACTCATATATATTTATGTTGATTTAATAGAGGTGTTTTTATTATTTCATCTTACTGATTTTGTTTGGCCAACATTATTGGTTTGCTATGCTCACTTGAGGCTTGGGAAAGTCCTTGTGTTGCGTGTTTGCCTCTATTTGTGTAAGATTTCTCTCTTTGAAGTAGAATGGTGAGTACTTAGGGATGAGACTCACCCTTTCGTGTCTATAAACTGTTCGTATTGCTTGTTTAGTCTACAACGGGAGTTGGGGTTAAACATGTTTGGGTATCTCGGAAAATAGCCATGTCGATTTGGGCATTCAGCATTTTGAGTTTACAAGAGCATAGGTAGACGTGAGTGAGAGCATTCGAGTGATTCCCCCTCAATTTACCTTCATTTCGTATTTGCTTCGCATTTTCTGTCTTTTTTCCGTTTTCGGACGCTCTAGGGCAGAATCGCATAATGTTTATTGTTCTTGTTCATTTTTTTGTTGTTATCATTTACTGTTACAACTTCCAGATCACTCTAAACAAATTATTTTTATTTTACTTTTTGGTATTCTTATTTACTATTTCAAGTAAAACTGTAATCCCTGTGGTGACGACCTTGTTTTTATACTACAGTGGATTATTTAGTGTATACTTGCACCAATTTTCCTTTAGTTGTGAGAAATCGAACAAGTTTTTGGGGCCGTTGCCAGGGATTAAGTTTTCTTACTTGACTTTAGCAAATTAGAATACAGGACTTAAAGAGCTCTCTTAATCTTCTCTTATTGATTTGTGCAGTGAATGAACGATTTTCCTACTTTGGAATTTGAGTTTGACCGAGAAAGTGAACGAACTTTTAGAAGGTGAAGGGCCAAGCAAAGAGTCCAGCATAGAGAAGAAATTGAAATGAATCCACCAGAGTTGAGAGTAGAAAGAGTACAAGGGGTTGTAGCTGGAAGACATGCTCCAGCACCTCCTCTGAATGTTGTTATGCTCGTAGATGATATTGAGCAGGAAATTAGAGCTTATGCGGCCCCAGCATTCTATGACTTCAATCCTGTGATCGCAGATCCTATTATTGAAGCCGATAGATTTGAGCTGAAGCCCGCAATGTACAAACGCTCCAGACCGTAGGGTATTTTCATGGGCTTGCATCAGAAGATCCCCATTGCCACTTACGGTATTTCATGCAAATGGTGGACTCATTTAAGATAGAAGGAGTAACTAAGGAGGCTATGCGGCTGAAACTGTTTCCTTATTCATTGAGGGATTCTGTTGGAGCATTGTTGGATTCTTTACCTGCAGAGTCAATCACTTCATCGAATGATTTAGCGAAGAAGTTCCTGATGCAATACTTCCCACCATCGAAAAATGCGGTGCTTAGGAGGAAGATAAACAATTTTCGACAACTCCTAGGAGAATCTTTAAGTGAGTCTTGGGAAAGATTTTAAGGACTGCTCCAGAAGTGCCCTCATCATGGAATCTCACGATGAATTCAAATAGAGACATATTATAATGGTTTAAATGAGGTTACACAGTTGGTGATAGATGCTTCAGCGAATGGAGCATTATTATCGAAGTCGTATGTTGAAGCCTTCGATATTTTGGAAAGAATCTCGCGCAATAAGCACCAATGGTCAAAGTCCATGGCTGCTTCAGCAACTACATCTACGGGATTAATAGAGGATGCTGTCGTGGTAAATTTAAATTCAAAAATTTCAAAGCTAGCGACATTGTGATGATGAGTATATCGCACTCAGATGCTGGAGCATCCAAGGGTAAGGTAAACAATAGTGTGCATAATGTTTCATGCCCTTATTGCAAAGGAGAGCATCGTTTTGATGATTGTCCGGGCAAACCCAGCTTCAATGTTTTATTTGCATAATCAGCAGCAAAATAGGAATAACGTTTATGGAAACATTTATAATCCTAATTTTAGTTGGGACGGAAATCAATCAAGAAAGAATGCTGGAGCGGCTAGAACCAATAATGCTCAACATATCATCAGAAGGTACAGTACTCACTTGGTTTTTCTCGGCAGAATCAACAGGCCGCTTCAAAACATCTAGAGACTATGACCCTTGAGGATATGTTTAAAGAATATATGGTAAAGAACGAGGGTTATATGGCGAAGAATGATACTATTGTTCAAAGTCTAGCTGCATCGTTGGGGAATATGGAAGTGCAAATAGGTCAGCTAGCCACAGAATTGAAGAGTCGCCCACGAGGAGTGCTTCCTAGTGACACTGAACAGTCAAAAAGAGGTGGGAAGGAGTAATGTAAGGCCATTACATTGAGAAGCAAGAAGACATTACCTCCTGCCCATCCAAATGATCTGGGCTCCATGATGAATTAAATAAAGAAGAAGAAATTGAGGCAGATAGGACGCCTACAACCATGCCAGTTAAAAAAAGGACAAACCTCAGGGAGTTAGTGTGAATACTGAGCAGATAGTGGACCCGCAAGGCAACACAAGCAAAGAGGACAATGAAGTTGCTAAGATAGACAATGTGGGAGCATCCGTGTCCAAGGCAACAGAAAAGTTGAAGCATCCAGAACAGGCCACTGCTCCAACAACCACAATAGAATATGTTCCTACATTGCCCTACCCGAAAAGGCTGCAGAAAAAGAATCAAGATGGGCAAATTAAATGATTTCTTGAGGTACTTAAGCAGATACATATTAATATCCCATTGGTGGAAGCCTTGGAGCAGATGCCTACATATGTGAAGTTTTTTAAGGACATTCTCACAAAGAAGCGTAAGCTAGGTGAGTTCGAAACGGTATGTTTAACAAAGGAATGAAGTACAGTCTTGTCTAGCAAGATACCCGAAAAATGAGAGACCCAGGAAGCTTCACAATTCCAGTAGCTATTGGAGGTCAGAAAATTGAGCAAGAACGATGTGACTTGGGAGCGAGCATCAACTTAATGCCTTTATCGTTTACAAGAAGCTAAGCATGGGAGTGTTGGGTGTCTTGCCCTAAACTCGTAGTTTGTATTATGTAAAAACAAATGTATATTCAATAATGTTTTGTTCAATAAATTTGTTGTTGAAACATAGCATTGCATTGTCCAAATCCAATAAACTAAACATCCAAGGTTATTTGAATGTAATCGGGACAGTATATATACTGGGTATATATTTTATATACGGAGTATATATTTGATATACCCCTGATATATGAATGGATAATATCCCGTGAATAACGTAAAGGGTCTATAGTATATGGATAAGGTTGGGTACCTTATCCTGGCAACACTATGGATACGGCCCACTCTGTAAAGGTTACAGACGACTCGATCCAGGACGTTCGTGTGGAGACATGCGAGTGGCGGTATCCTGTACAATGAGTTTGTATAAGATTGGACCGCGAAATAGACAATCTTTAGATGTAACACCGTTAACTAATAGATTGTTATTTCTTAGGATGACCAGGCAACTCATTCTCAATCCTGAGTGAGTTATGGACTCTGCCCGTGAGGGCTCGTCCTTTGATCTGTATGAGTAAGAGTGGTCCGAGTCGCCGACTCAACATTCCTACCATTTTGGGGACGAGACCGAGTTGGGAGCTGGGAACATAACTTCACAAGATGGAATTCACTCCTCCCCGACTTTAGGGGAGTAGATGTGTAACGCCCCGCGATCTCTGACTCGTTTATTTTATGATTTAAAATTGTGCCTTTGGATTTCTTCCTTTTTCGTTAAGTGAAATTATTGAAACTTCTTATTTTGGAGTTTTAATTTTGTCTAATTTCGAATCAAGTCTATTTTTGTTTGATTTAGATAATTAAGTTCTATAATTTTGAAAAGAGATTTTAATTAAAACTTAATTAAACTTTTGGAAATTTAATTTTTCCTCTTGGGTTTCATTCTGGGTTGTTGTGAGTTTATTTTAATTACTGGAGTGTTTTCTTTAGGATTTTCGCTTCGGGCCTTAGATTTATTTGTTTTACTTTTGTTTTAGTTGAAGACCGTTGAGTTTACATTGTTTGAAAGTAGAATTTTAGTTTCTTCAAACCCATGGGCCTTCTATTAATTTAGGAATTGCGCTTTTAGTGTAAAAACAAAGAAAATCAAAAGGAAAACAAGTCAAACCCTAGCCATCTCTTTCTCCCCCTTTTCCCTTTCTTGTTGCAGCCGCCGCACCCCTCTTCCCTTCTTCCTATTTAGATCCGACGGACTCCTCCGACGAGTAGACGGCGACGGAGCACGTAGATCCGGCGACGCAAGCTTCATCCACGGTCGTTTTGTCCCCCACGAGTAGCGACGACAGATCCTGATCCCACGAGCTTTAGTTTTTCGCGTGCGGCGGTATTCCCCGAACAACATAGCGCTCCGGCGTTGGTCGGTTCTATCAACGGTAGCGTCTTGCGTCAGGATGCTCTCGTGAGTGTTGCGTCGGGTGTCGCGGTGGTGGAGTCGGGTTTTACAACTCTGATCTGTGCCGGTGGGTCCTCCACGAACCGGATCCAGCTTCTTCCCTCTTCGTTTTCTGCGGCACTTCCGGTGAGACCACGGCAGCGGCGACCTCACCCAGGCTGCGACAGTGGCGGCGGTGCAGCGATCCTTTAGCAGTGGCGACGGTACAGCGGTGTGCCTCGTGGATTTCGGTGGCCCGAGCTTAGATCCGGCGTTGGTACGGTGTTCCAACTACTGTCCACGGCGGTGCACGACAGACAGAGGAGTTTTGGTTCGTCCTCTGGCCTCGACGGCCCCGAACAGTCCGAATTCGCGAAGCCCAGCGAATTTGGTGACGTTTTCCGGCCTTCCAGTGACGTTCGACATTGACCCATACCCAAACGGAGCTTGGTTAGTGTTACCCACCCCTTTCCGGCATTGATTCGACTTACCCACTCCTTTTCGGACCCAAATCGTAGTTATCCATCACTTCTCGCATCGGACCAGCCAGCATAAGGCCTTTTGAACTCGGATTTGGGAGCTCGAACTTCCTCGGCGTTAACCCACTCCTAACCCAAGCTGTTGTAGTGTGAGTTAGTAGGTAACAACTCACTTTTATGGGATTTTGATTTAATTAAAGTGGTTTTAGTTAGTTTCTAACTTAAGTCTGGTTGCCTATGGTGTAGGAAATCCTTCGGCAAGCTTAATAACGTGTCAGGGCACTTGTGTAAGTAGTTCTTACTTGGGGGATGTTTGTTGATTGAATATGTATGAATTGTGTGGTGCTTTCGGTGTGTTTATTATTTATTAATATGTAAGTTATTTGTGTCATATGAATATTGGCTAATGGTTGTAAGTAGTTTCTTACTGGAGGGATTGGTTGTTGTGTGCTGATATGATATGGTTGTTTGCTCGTGTGCCCATGTGTGATACTTGCATGTCGCTTGTCGTTGTTATCCTTTAGTAAACGTCATTGTTGATATATCTTGGGAAAAGTATGTGGTTGTGTGAATAAATTGTAGCCAGGTAATCCTGGATGACTATTATTGAATTGCTATTATGTTTGTAACGCCCCGCGTTCTCTGACTTGTCTTTTTAGAGATAAATAGTGTCTTTGGATTTTTCCCTAAGCTGATAACTTTAATTCTTGGATTTTATAATTTTGAAATTCTAATTTTTGGCTAAATTAGAATTAAGTTTAATTTCATTGGATTAAGATAATTTAAGTTCTCGATCAGTGTAGGAGATTTCTAGTTAAATATTAAATTCATGGTCTTTGGGACTCTTAATTTCTACTTATTGGGTTATTATTCTTGGCTATTAGAGTTTAAGTTAGCTATTTTATTTCGGGTTTCTTGTTTTGGGCCGTTAGAATTATTTGAAAATAGAATTCTAGTTTCTTCTAGCCCATGGGCTTTCCATTAGAGTTGGGAGTTGGGCTTTTCATTTTTAAAACAAAGTAAGAGGATTCTTTAAGAATTGGGAACGTGGGCTTTTTGGTTTAAATGCAAAATAAATAAAATAAACAAAAGAAAACCCTAACTCACCATCATCTCCTTCTTCCTCTCCTTGTTGAGCCGTCAACCGCCCCCCTTCAAACTTTCTTCTCCGGCGGCCCTTCCTTCTCGACTACGCAGATCCTTGCACGGCGGCTCACGATCCGGCAGCCCGTGACAGCAGTGAAACCCTGCGGCGTTGAGACCCAGATCCGACGGACCCGACAGCGCGCGACCCCGATGCCCAACACCATGGCCCACGGCAATCTACTCTTTCGGCGGCTACCCACGAATCCCTCCGGTGTTTTGCGTCAGTTTTGCGGAGACCGAGCACTGGACGGTGCTGCAACGGCAGGTCATGGCATTCCGACGATGTTTGCCTCAGTTCATGGCGTCCCGACGTTCTTCAGCGGTTGAAATGGTGACGCAACTCCTCGATTAGTCCAGATCTGGTGCGTCCAGCCCTCCCCGACGCTAGCAATAGCTTTCCGGCCCGTTTGAAGTTTACTCACACCCGTTCGAAGCTCGTTTTTCGTTACTCGTCCCCTCCGGCGTTGGTTCGGCATTGACCCACCCCTAATCGAAGCCAAACCAGCGTTACCCATCACTTTTTGACATCGAAACAGCAAGCGCAAAGTCCTTCAAACTTGGATTTGAAAGCTCGGGCCTCCTCGGCATCGACCCACTCCTAACACAAAAGGTCTTAGAGTGAGTTAGTAGGTAATAACTCACCTAAACCTTGTTTCGATTCAAATTACATGTTTTTAGATGAATTCTAATCAAGTTTGGTTTGCTTTTGGATTTAGGAAGCCTTCGGCGAACTTGGTAGCGCATTAGAACTTTGTTGTAAGTAGTTCTTACTTGGGGGATGTTTGTTGATTGAATATGTATGAATTGTGTGGTGCTTTCGGTGTGTTTATTATTTATTAATATGTAAGTTAATAGGTGTTATTGAGATGGTTTCGTGCTTAACTTTGCTATACTTGAATATCGCATGTATTTAGGAGTTGTTGGGCATCATTTGAGAACTTCTCGTTGTTATTGTTGGGTTGCATCCTTGTTGTTTCTTTTGTTCCTTTCCTTTTACATATTAGGAAAATATCTTGTTTCATGATTATTGGATGTGCCTTGAAAGTCGCTGCTCGGTATGGTTGGAAGTGATTAAGCTTTGATGTTTGAAAGCATGTCTTGGGATTGAAAATGCACGTGATAGTTTTATGTTATTTAGTTTATGTTTGCTTAGTTGGAAGCTATGGGATTATTTTCTTGTTTTGTACGATGAAGAGCATGTTGGATAATTGTGTTTTGATTAGATGTGTGAATGGCTTGTCGATGCATTTGAAAGATTGGATTGGTGGCCTATCGAGTAATGAAAAGTAAGTAGACGAGGGGCAGGTGCGTGCGTTGATGTTTATTATTTGGTTGCCGTTGTGCTGTTTTATGATGTTTAATATTGATTTCGATACGTTATTGTGCAGTGTAATTCTTGTTTATGTTGGTTTATGTGCCTGGGTAGTGTTGCATGTCCGTCGGTGATAATAGTGGAAATTTTGTATTGTTGAGCTGCTGAGATCTGATGTGGAATGATGTATGTTGCAGGGAATGCTCGTTAAAGTGGACTTATTGTGGAAATGTTGTTGTCTGAATTTTGCATAAGATGTTTGGCGTGTCTGATGTGATTATTCATGTCTAGCAATGCTTATTGAATACTGATGTTGGATGATTTCTTTGAATGTTGGATATTAAATGTTTGGATGAATTGTGTTGGGCGTGTTCTTAAAAGTTTTCTGAACCGCTATGTGAAAAGTATGTTATGTGAAGCATGCCATAGGGTTATTTGTTGAAGCTTTTGTGTGCTCTATGTTGTGATCAGGTTGGTTGCTGTCAAACTTTGTGTTTTTGAGATCTGTGATGCATTCAAATCATACTAGTGGTTGTGTCGTGATGGGCGTTGTGGTGGTTGGTGTTATTAGGGAAGTAGTACTGAAATCCTGGTTGGACGCTAGAAATGATATGTGGAGTTATGAAAGTTACGATGTGAATAGGTGAGTGTCAGGGCCTCGGGTATAAATGGTCAAGGGCTGATACGTCACTAATTGGGTATCGAGGCCTCGGGTATAAATGGTCGGGGGTCGATACGCCAATATTGGATAAAGATGAGCGTCGAGGCCTCGGGTATAAATGGTCGGGGGTCGATGCGAGGAGTCTTTCAAAAGGAGAACTATTGGGGCCTTGGGTATAAATGGTCAAGGGCCAATAGATTGTAAGACATCGAGGCCTCGGGTATAAATGGTCGATGGTCGATGCAGAGTTCAAGGCCTCGAGTATAAATGGTCGAGGGCCGATGCTGCAGGGTCGGGGCTCTGGGTATAAATGGTCAGGGGCCGACTCTGCTCGAAGGAGTTAACTGTGGAAGGCAAGAGTAGCTGTGAGAAGCGTAGAGGTACTTGAGATGTTAGGGAGACTAGAGGTTAGTACTGGTAGTTAATGTGTTCCTGGTTGTGGTTGTCACCGAATTTTATAGAATGTGTCTATGGTTGAATGCATAATGTGATGAAAAGCATGACAATGAATGTTTCATGATTTGGTTGAGCATGATGTGTGTGTGTTGATTCTTTAATAAGCATGACACGTTGTTCCTTGATAAGTATGTTGTTTGTGCGTGACCCTTCAGATAAGGGCTGCTTACTGAGTACTGTGGTTGTACTCATCCCTCTTTTTCCCCTCCAGTTTGCAGGTATCGAGCTAGCTCTTGGGATGGTGATGGCGAGGATGAGGCTTGATCGGAAAGACCATTAGCTATGCTGCGTGAAATTAATTTCTTTTAGTTAGGATAGTTGTGGCCATTTAATCTTGTAGTTGAGTTGGTAGTGGTTGGTTTTGTTTAGTTTTATTGTCTAAAGGATGATTGTAAGGGTGCCGATTCATTATTCTATTAGAGCATTAACTTTGTTAGCCTCTTGAACTACGAGGTTGTAATCTACATAGGATATTTATGAATACATTTGTTTAAGTTGTTCGTACTTAAATTAGTTTTTTGCTTCATTGCCATTCGAGATGTTAAAAATTCATTTAGTGAATGGTTTATAGTTAGTAAAGGTTTCCTTGAAGGGTTTGGTTAACGTGAGGTCGGTATTAAATGGTTTATCTGTATAGGATTTGAGTTTCTCTTAAAACCTTAGTGTTGTTGTTCTAATTGTTCAAGCTCTCGTGAGTGTTGAAAATCAGAGTAGCGCAGCGGAAGCGTGGTAGTTCTATTGCTTAGTATTGTTGTGAAGAAAATTCTCTTGTTTATGTGAAAATTTTAGGTAGGCTTAGTAACGGTCCCTGTTTGGAAATGGTGAAATTCCCGGGGCGTTACAATGTTCTAATTGGTTTTCATGATGAAATTTGTATACCGGTACTATAATCTGTTGTTTCGAAAGCGTATTGAATATTTATGAGAAATCGGTTGTGTTTGATGTATGCTGGGTATTTATCAATTATATTTTGGTTAAGTGGTTGATTGTGCTTTTTCTGTGAACGATGCCTGCTGAAGCTGTTGGATCATGTTGGACGATTTTAGATTGATTGGCTTTTACATATGATCATGTCGGTGTATCGCATATTGGACTGTTATGAGATTGTTGATGCATGAGGCATGACGTAGTAGCAAGTAGGACTCTTATGAGAATTTTGGGACATAACAAAGTAAGTAGCATGGGGGCGGGTGTGTGCGTTGATGTGTGTTAATAGAAATTGTTCTTGCTGATTTTACATTATAAACATGTTTCTCTTATTATTTTAATTGTTGGACAGGTTTGTGAGGTCGATGCTGTTATTGTAACTTGCGGTTATTTTATATATTGGATATGTATATGACTGGTATTCATGTTTGTTGTCTGCAACTTTAGGAACTTACTGATATTTTATGGTTGGAAGTGATTAGGATTTGTTATGTTGTGAAAAGCATGTTATGTGAAGAATGTCATAGGGTTGTTTGTTGAAGGTTTGTGTGCACTATGCTGTGAGCAGGTTGGTTGTTGTCAAACTTTGTGTTTTTGAGATCTGTGATGCATTCAAATCATACTAGTGGTTGTGTCGTGATGGGCGTTGTGGTGGTTGGTGTTATTAGGGAAGTAGTACTGAAATCCTGGTTGGACGCTAGAAATGATATGTGGAGTTATGAAAGTTACGATGTGAATAGGTGAGTGTCAGGGCCTCGGGTATAAATGGTCAAGGGCTGATACGTCACTAATTGGGTATCGAGGCCTCGGGTATAAATGGTCGGGGGTCGATACGCCAATATTGGATAAAGATGAGCGTCGAGGCCTCGGGTATAAATGGTCGGGGGTCGATGCGAGGAGTCTTTCGAAAGGAGAACTATTGGGGCCTTGGGTATAAATGGTCAAGGGCCAATAGATTGTAAGACATCGAGGCCTCGGGTATAAATGGTTGATGGTCGATGCAGAGTTCAAGGCCTCGGGTATAAATGGTCGAGGGCCGATGCTGCAGGGTCGGGGCTCTGGGTATAAATGGTCAGGGGCCGACTCTATTTGAAGGGGATAGCTGTGGAAGGGTATGATAACTGAGATAAGCTTAGAGGTACTGGTAATGTTAGGGAGACTAGAGGTTGGTAGTTACTGTGTTACTGGTTGTGGTTGTCACCGAAGTTTATAGAATGTGTCTATGTTTGAATGCATAATGTAATGAAAAGCATGACTGTGAATGTTTCATGATTTGGTTGAGCATGATGTGTGTGTGTTGATTCTTTAATAAGCATGACACGTTGTTCCTTGATAAGTATGTTGTTTGTGTGTGACCCTTCAAATAAGGGCTGCTTACTGAGTACTGTGGTTGTACTCATCCCTCTTTTTCCCCTCCAGTTCGCAGGTATTGAGCTAGCTCTTGGGATGGTGATGGCGAGAAGGAGGCTTGATCGGAAAGACCATTAGCTATGCTCCGTGCAATTAATTCCTTTTAGTTAGGATAGTTGTGGCTATTTAATCGTGTAGTTGAGTTGTTAGTGGTTGGTCTTGTTTAGTTTTATGGTCTAAAGGATGTTGTAAGGTTGCCGATTCACTATTCTTTTTAGAGCACTAATTGTGTTGGCTTCTTGAACTACGGGATTGTAACCTACTTAGGATATTTATGAATACATTTGTTTAAGTTGATCGTACTTGAATAAGTTTTTGCTTCATTGTCATTCGGGATGTTAATATTCATTTAGTGGATGGTTTATAGTTAGTAGCGGTTTCCTTGAAGGGTTTGGTTGATGTGAAGTCGGTATTTAATGGTTTATCTATATAGGATGTGAGTTTCTCTTAAATCTTTAGTGGTGTTGTTTTAATTGTTCAAGTTCTCGTAAGTGCTGTAAATCAGAGTAGCGCAAGAGAAGCGTGGTAGCTTTATTGCTTAGTATTGTGTGAAGTCAATTCTCTTGCTTATGTGAAAATTTTAGGTAGTCTTAGTAACGGTCCCTGTTTGGAAATGGTGAAATTCCTGGGGTGGTACAAGATGAGTGTTCCCTTAAATGCTGACTCCGGAACTTGAACAAGGGGCCCCACCCTCTCATTGGCCGAGAGGGACTTCCGGTTATTGGTTGGACCATAACCGGGTTGTTCATTAGAAGATCAGTGGTGCTTAAGGAGTAAGATGTAACTCAAGGGTAAAACGGTAATTTGACCCAACTTGAGTTACGAGCACTCGTGAAGGATTGACTCGTCATTTATGGTCGTATATCCGTGGACACGAAAACGTTCTGCAGTCAGAAGAGTGCAACTGCGGGTCTTTAGTGGAATGACCCGTAGTTAACGAATCTTGATTAACTCGGTCAATGAGTTTGACCGATTAATCTCGCATCGTTGGAGCTTTTGATCTGTAGGTCCATTAGGTCCCCTTGCTAGCTCATAACAGGTAAAACGAGGATCAAGTTTTTGGAACAATTTGAAATATTCAAATTACTTAAGGGATTATATGTATATTGATACATTATAATATATAGTTAATTATAAATTAAAACTATATTTTATGAGAGAAATTATTTGAATGAGATTCAAATAAAATTAAGATGAATAAGATTCATTGATGTGAACCAAGGAAGCACCATTGTCATGCCTCAAGGACCCATAACGAGATCAAGACCCAAGAAGCTACAACAAGCTTTACTTTCTCATGTTCAATACTTGGTGAGCTCGGCTAGGGATGATCAAGAGAGAGATGGAACTTTTCAAGTCAATATCTTCCAAGTAGAGCTTAAGGGAGGCGTTGCATTAAATGAACTCTAAGTTCATTTAAAGGAGCTGAAGTTGAAGTGAAGTTTAACTCAAGTTGCATTCAATAAAGCCAGGTTCAATTCAAGGAACTCAAGTTGCATTAAATGAAGTTAAGTGCATCTCAAGCTTCATTTATTGCAAGTTATCCATCAATTAATGGAACTACACTTCAAACTACTTCAAGTGAAGCTTCATTTATAATTGGGAGGTTACAAAGACTTTGAAGGGTGACCAAGACTTCAATTCTCGGATTTAAACATCTTTTTATTATATTTTCAGTTTTAAACATTTCATTTATGTGTTTTAAGTTACATTTTAGCTAGTGGATGTTATGGCCATCATGTAATTGGGAGTTACAACCTTTCAAATGCCTTTAGGTTACTTTTAGGGTTGTTTTGGAGGCTATAAATAGCCTAGCTTGTTTCCTTTGAAAGACAGATTTTGATGATTGAATGAAGTTGCTATTTTGCTTCAAAAAGCCTAGAGCTTGTTTTTCTTTGCAATTCTTGAGTGTTAGAAACAAGTTTTCTCTACTCTTGATATTGATAATCAAGGTAAATCCGTTCTAACTTCTTCCTTGGGTTGACATCATCTCGATTCGGGGGTTTTAGCATTTGTGATCAAGGGGTTTGCATAACCATAAGGGTTTTTAGATCCAATTGGCTATTGTTTTCTTATCATTCATGTTAAAACCATAGGTTAAAAATAATGTGCATAAGAAGTACATTAGAACTATAGGTTATACGAGAGAAGTGTTATAGAATATGATTCTATTTTTATGATAAATAATTAAGTGTTAATTATTTATTTGATTAATATATATATGTTAATTAATTATTAATTGGATTAATAATTAATAATTATTTATTAATTAATATTATTAATTAATAAATTATTTTTATATTTTAATTATTATATATATATTATATATATATATTAATCATTTATAAATATATATATATATATTATTAATATTAATTATATTCATATAATAATAATATGTATTATTATTAAACTCCCCTGCAAAATTGCAGGGGAGTGGGAGGTTTTGTGACGTGGGGAGTTACCCCACGTCACCCGTCTTCTTCTTCTCCATGTGTTGGAGACTGGGAAGAGCTGTTTTTTACAGAACAGAAAAAAAACTCCCATCATTTTCTCTCAAAATTCTTTCAATTTCTCCCGCTCTTCTATCAAGGTTGATAAGCGCCAAGGTTGCTCGGGTTTACAAAGCTAGAGGTCCTTCTAGGATCCTTGCAAACATTCACAAAAACGACTAACTTACCGAATGATTCCAACCAAGAGTAAGGTTAGAAGATGAATCACTCTTAGATCGGACTTAGAATCTACGATGGTCACTCCTAGATCCTAAGACGACTCACTCCAGAATTAGCTTGATCGAGACTAATCCAATGAATCGGTTTAACATCAAACCTAAAGCAAGATTTGAAAGAAGCAACACCAAAAGTGTTAAGGAACAAAAGTTCTTGAATTTCAATATGTTTTAATCTTCCAAAACAAGGTGGTTACAAGCCTTTAAATAGGCCAAAGGGTCGTTCAACATGAGGAACACCAAAAGTCTTTCAAATCCTATTTAATGCAAATTGTAGAAAATAAGACATGCAAATTAAAACATGATTGCACATCAAACTAGACAACTAAATGTGAATCCAAAAACGTAAAATTGCTTTAAATTGTCTTGGAAATCACATGTAGGAGGCGCTTTACGTTTGGATGAGATTTGATAAGCTTTGACATCACAAACTCCCAAGAGGTGCAATCTGCAAAGGCACCTGTTCACCAATCTGCACACTTTTTTTGTCCTCCGTGCCATCTCTCAAAATAGACAACTTTTCCCGTGCCATATTTGCTCCATTCTCTTCTTGACTCATTAAATTAACATTGTAAAGAATTTTTGCCTCAGAAATCTTTGTCTCCTCGTGTGCATTAGCTAGCCTTTGAAGATGTATTATGAAAACCTCTTGAATCTTTTTTGCTTTGCTTCTTGTAATTGGTCCCCTGGGTACAGTCAATGGATCCGTGGTTGGATTTGCATCGTCCCCCCTTTCTTTAAAAGGATTTGTCCCCAAATCAAGGTCTTCATTTCCTACATCAAAAGGAGTCAAATCAGCCACATTAAAAGTAGAACTTACATTATACTCACCTCGAAGATCCAATTTGTACGCATTGTCATTGATCCGTTCAAGCACTTGAAAAGGACCATCTCCTCTTGGTTGAAGTTTTGACTTCCTCTGATCTGGAAACCGTTCCTTTCGTAGATGAACCCAAACCCAATCACCTGGGTTAAAAATAACTTTCTTTCTCCCTTGGTTCTTGCGACTTACTAGCTTTCGATTCTTGTTCTCAATCCGTTCCTTGATCTCTTTGTGTAACGTTTTGATGTATTCGGCTTTAGACAAAGCTGCATCACTTGTAAACATATTAGGTGGCAAAGGTGTTAAATCTAAAGGAGTTAGAGGATTAAAGTCATAAACAACCTCAAATGGTGAACAATGGGCGGTGCTATGTACAGCTCTATTATATGCAAACTCCACAAAAGGTAGAGTCTCTTCCCAAGACTTAAGATTTTTAGAAATGAGTGACCTAAGCAAGGCTCCTAATGTTCTATTAACCACTTCAGTTTGACCATCGGTTTGTGGGTGACAAGTTGTAGAAAACAAAAGCTTGGTACCCAATTTGCCCCATAAAACTTTCCAAAAATGACTTAAAAACTTAGCATCTCGATCACTAACAATGGTTTTAGGAACGCCATGTAGTCTAACCACTTCCCTAAAGAAAAGATTAGCGATATTAGTAGCATCATCTGTTTTGTTACATGGAATGAAATGTGCCATTTTACTAAACCTATCAACCACCACAAAAATGCTATCATGATGTCTTCTAGTTTTTGGTAACCCCAAAACGAAATCCATGCTAATGTCAACCCACGGTTCACTAGAAACTTCTAAAGGTGTGTAATGACCATGTGGTTGAGTCTTAGACTAGGCCTCCTTACATTTGAAACATTGCTTGCACACTTTGTTCACATCTTTCCTCATTTGTAACCAATAAAATTGTTCACACAACATGCTATATGTTTTAAATTCTCCAAAATGTCCCATAAGTCCTCCCCCATGAGCCTCCTTTACAAGCAACTCCCGAATGGAACACTTAGGAATACAAAGCTTACCTTTCCTAAAAAGCATACCGTCAAACACAAGATAATCATGTATATTTTTCCCTTCCAAACATTGCTCATACACATCATAAAATTCCGATTTCTCAACTTTGTACAACTCAATCATATGCTTAAAACCAAGAATTTTTGCACTAAGTGAAGAAAATAGAGCATACCTCCTTGATAATGCATCGGCCACTACATTGTCCTTACCTTTTTTGTAATGAATGACATAAGGAAATGTCTCGATGAACTCCACCCATTTAGCACGCCTCCGATTTAACTTTGTTTGGCTTTTGAGGTGCTTCAAACTTTCATGATCGGTATGGATAACAAACTTTTTTGGCCATAAGTAGTGTTGCCAAACTTGTAAAGCCCTCACAAGTGCATGGAGTTCCTTGTCATAAGTTGGGTAGTTAAGCTGTGCTCCATTTAGCTTCTCACTAAAGAACATGATCGACCTTTTTTCTTGCATCAAAACAGCTCCTATACCTATCCCACTTGCATCACATTCAATCTCAAAAGATTTGTCAAAGTCAGGCAAAACAAGACAAGGTGCATTGCTCAATTTATCTTTCAATTCATTGAATGCATTTTCTTGCTTTTCTTTCCACTCAAATTTAGCATGCTTCTTAACAAGTTCATTTAATGGTGAGGCTATGCTACTGAAATCTTTAATAAACCTCCTATAAAAACTAGCCAACCCATGAAAAGACCTTACCTCGGTTGCATTGGTGGGTGTTGGCCACTCTCGAATAGCCTTTACCTTTTCCTCATCAACTTTCACCCCATCCTTTCCAACAATGAACCCTAAGAAGTTGACTTAGTCTTGACAAAAACTACACTTTTTGAAGTTGGCATAAAGCTGTTCTTCTCTAAGTTTTAGTAAAATTGTCTTGACATGCAAAATATGATCATTCAAGCTTTTTGAGTAAACAAGAATATCATCAAAGTATACAACCACAAATTTTCCAATGTATTCTCTCAAAACATGATTCATTAGCCTCATAAAAGTACTTGGTGCATTAGTAAGGCCAAATGGCATAACAATCCATTCATACAACCCAAACTTTGTTTTGAAACCTGTTTTCCACTCATCTCCCACATGCATTCGAATTTGATGGTAACCACTTTTAAGATCTATTTTTGAAAACAGATTAGGACCATGTAATTCATCTAACATGTCATCCAATCTAGGAATAGGATGTCGATACTTTACCGTGATTTTGTTGATGGCTCGACAATCAACACACATCCTCCATGTGCCATCTTTCTTGGGTACCAAAATTACCGGAACCGAGCAAGGACTCATACTTTCTCTAACATAACCTTTCTCCATGAGTTCTTCCACTTGCCTTTGAATCTCCTTGGTTTCGGTGGGATTGGTCCTATAGGCAGCCATGTTTGGGAGAGTTGCACCTGGTATAAAGTCAATTTGATGTTCAATCCCTCTAAGAGGAGGTAAACCCGTAGGTGCATCTTCATGGGGAAACATGTCATTAAATTCCTGCAAAAGAGACTTAAATGCACTTGGCAAAACATCATGAGATTTTTGTTTCAATTGCTAAACACATACCTTTGCACATAAGCACAAAATGTGGCTCTTGGGTTAACAACACATTTCTCAATTCACTCTTTCTTACAATCAAACTCACATTCTTTCTTTTCAACTCATCTTTTTTTTCTTCTTGATTTTTACTCTCATTTTGCCTTTCACTCTTCTCTTTTTTTTCACTAGTCTCACTTTTGCTCTCTTCTCTCCTCTCTTTTTCTTCAAATTCTTTTCTTTTCTTCTCTAATTTCAAGTGGTCACAATGTACTTCAAATGGAGACAATGGAAGTAAAGTAAATTTCTTTCCTTTCAAAGTAAAACTATACTTGTTCAACAGCCCATCATATGTGACCTCTCTATCATATTGCCATGGTCGGCCCAATAGTCTATCCCCCGCATTCATAGGGACAACATCACAAAGGACTTCATCTTTGTATCTTCCCAATGTAAAAGGAATAAGAGCTTGGGAGTTTACCTTTAGTTCTCCTTTGTTTGTCAACCATTGAAGTTTGTATGGTTTTGGATGTGGACGTGTAGCAAGTTGAAGTCTCTTAACAAGAAAACTACTTACCACATTTGTGCAACTTCCACTATCAATCACCAAGCTACACAGATTTCCTTCAATTAAGCATCTTGTGTGAAACAAGTTTTCCCTTTGATCTTCAACTTTCTCTTCCTTGATTTGTACACTAAGTACCCTTCTTGTTATCAAGGATATGAAGTTACCTTCTTCAATATACTCTTCATCACGTTCTTCAAATTCTTCATCATGTTCCTCACAATCATCATCCGAGTCCATTACACCATTTCTTATCACCATAACTTTTATTGACACAATCTTTACTCATGTGTCCAAACCCTTTGCACTTCCAACATTGAATAGAACTAGTCTTTTCCCTTACCTCCTTTGGAGGTTCATTCTTTTTAGTATTGGAACTTTCTCCCTCCATTCTTTTGGCAGCTACGAACTTTCCTTTTGGTTGCAATGATTCATTCCTATTCACAAAACCAGCCTTGTTCCAAGCATTAGAATTGGAATATGTATTAGCTTTAGATGTGTACCTTTTTGAATACTCCTTTTCTTCCTTCAATTGATCTTCAATTTTGACAGCATAATGGTACATATCTTCTAGGTAAGGCGGTGGATTTCTATCAACAGCATGAGCAATTTCTCAATTCAAACCTCCAAGGAATCTAGACATGGTGTCTTCCTCTTCTTCTCGGATTTGGGTTTTTAGCATTAAGGTCTCCAACTCTTGATAATACTCAGCAACACTTTTCGTTCCCTGCCTCAAAGCTTGCAGTTTAGTTTTCAAATCTCTTTCATAGTGTTTTGGAATGTACCTCCTTCTCATGGCTTCTTTGAGTTCTTCCCAAGTGTCTAATGGATCCTCCTCCTTCCTTCTTCTTTCTAATTTGAGATTTTGATACCATTCACCGGCATGATTGGTGAATTCAGCAATGGCGAGTCTCATCTTCGTATTCTCACTATATGTATAGCAATCAAACACATGTTCTATCTTCCTTTCCCATTGCAAGTAAGCATCGGGGTCCGCCGTTCCACTAAAGGGTGGAATTTTGAGTTTAACTCCGCCATCCCTATTTTCATTTAATCTTTCCAATCTTCTAGGTTGCATGACGTTGGCAAAGTTATTTCGTCCTCTTCCTCTCCCATTTCTTCTTCCTCCAACTTGTCTTTCTTGTTCAGCAAGGTCAAACGCATCATCTTCTTGTAAGGCTCGTTCTTCTCTTTGTTGTTGCGCTCTCCTTTCTTGTCTATCTTCCATCATCATTTCCATCATTCCTTGAATTGCTTGAAGAATCACCATGTTAGGATCTTGCGGTACTTGTGGTACTCCATCCTGTGCCATTTTGTTAGAAACAATAATAATGATAATAAGGACCTTACCACTCTTCTCACGAAGATTTCACTCAAGGACACTCGTGTTTATCACTCAAGGGTAGGCTTTTGGTACTAGGTCAAAGATGTAAGGGTTGGCTTAAATTTTGGTGCAATCTTGCTTAAAGCTTGATATAACTAATTCAATGATCAACTCTCACAAACTAAGACTACAGAAACTCAATCTTAGGATAAACAACTTGATAATTTAAACAAAACACAACATAATGAAAAGAACCTTTCGCGTGCCTCGGATCTTCAAATGCTTTTTTTTTTCTACGGTTTTCTTTCTTTTTGCTACTGTTTTTGTTTCGTTTTGCTACTGTTTTTTCTTTCTTTTGCTTCTGTTTTTTTTTCCTTTTTTTTTCTTTTGCTTCTATTTTTTTTTTCTTTGCTAATGATCCGAGAGCAAAATACAAGAATTTCAAGACAAGTTATGTCTTGTTACACTTTGTAAGAAACTACTTTCGAAAAAGGAAAATAACAGAAAAATAAAATTAAATAAAGTAAAGATATTTCACCTCTAGAACCGGCCAAAGGATGTCGACCAATGCTCTGATACCAAATGATAAGCGCCAAGGTTGCTCGGGTTTACAAAGCTAGAGGTCCTTCTAGGATCCTTGCAAACATTCACAAAAACGACTAACTTACCGAATGATTCCAACCAAGAGTAAGGTTAGAAGATGAATCACTCTTAGATTGAACTTAGAATCTACGATGGTCACTCCTAGATCCTAAGACGACTCACTCCAGAATTAGCTTGATCGAGACTAATCCAATGAATCGGTTTAACATCAAACCTAAAGCAAGATTTGAAAGAAGCAACACCAAAAGTGTTAAGGAACAAAAGTTCTTGAATTTCAATATGTTTTAATCTTCCAAAACAAGGTGATTACAAGCCTTTAAATAGGCCAAAGGGTCGTTCAACATGAGGAACACCAAAAGTCTTTCAAATCCTATTTAATGCAAATTGTAGAAAATAAGACATGCAAATTAAAACATGATTGCACATCAAACTAGACAACTAAATGTGAATCCAAAAACGTAAAATTGCTTTAAATTGTCTTGGAAATCACATGTAGGAGGCGCTTTACGTTTGGATGAGATTTGACAAGCTTTGACATCACAAACTCCCAAGAGGTGCAATCTGCAAAGGCACCTGTTCACCAATCTGCACACTTTTTTTGTCCTCCGTGCCATCTCTCAAAATAGACAACTTTTCCCGTGCCATCTTTGCTCCATTCTCTTCTTGACTCATTAAATTAACATTGTAAAGAATTTTTGCCTCAGAAATCTTTGTCTCCTCGTGTGCATTAGCTAGCCTTTGAAGATGTATTATGAAAACCTCTTGAAGCTTCTTTGCTTTGCTTCTTGTAATTGGTCCCCCGGGTACAGTCAATGGATCTGTGGCTGGATTTGCATCAAAGGTGCTACCACAAGCACGATCCCGAGGCCCAAGAGGATAGTGAGGAAGATCCGGTGGTGGTGTTCGAGGGGAACTCACTGAAGAAACGTTATTCAAAGGTTTGATTTTTCCCCTGTATTTCCTTCTTTCCATTTGGATTTGGTATCCCGAAAATCAGCAACGAAGATCCGCTTTCGCTCCGGGAATCACATCCCTTCAGGGAGAAGCTAGGCCTACCACTATAACTCTTCAACTGACAGACCGTTCCATCACTCATCCAGAAGGGAAGATTGAAGATGTATTGGTACAGGTAGATAAGTTTATATTTCCTGCTGATTTCATAATCCTTAACTATGATGCAAATAAATAAGTGTCAATCATCATTGGAAGACCATTCCTAGCCACCGGGAGAGCATTAGTAGACGTACACAAAAGAGAGGTCACCATGTGTGTGAAAGACCAAGAGATCAAATTCTCAGTGTATGACTCCATGTAGTACCCTGTGGAAGCTGAAGAGTGCTCTATGCTGAAAATTCTAGATGAAACATTGATAGAGACGCTGAGCTAATAAGCTATGCTGGAACAGTCGGGTCGTAGAGGAAGAGTTATGCTAGAGCATACTGTAAGCAGGGATGCTGAAGCCCAAGCAGGTTTTACTGGTGGGGATAAAATGCACATCATTGTAGAGGAAAAGCCACCAAGCTTACTTGTAGAAGAGCCACCCGACATCGAGCCTACTTTAAAAGGTCGTGCATCAAAGACGAGAACATTAAAAGAGAGCTACAATCATCATGCAACAAAGAAAAAAAAGGCAAAACCACAAGTCACAACTTCCAAGAAGAACAAAAAGGTAGAAAAGGGAACTTCTGTTTCCTCAACTGAGAGGAAAAGGTAAGCTATTTATGTTCTACAGGAGCCTACCCCAGCAGCAAAGAGAGGGAAAAAGATGATGGATCCAAAGAGGAAGATCAGCCCACGGGCAACTCGTTGGATGAGAAAGAAGACAAAGGAGATTGACATGCTTGACATACAAGAGGAATTACCTTTCCCTTTTGCTCATTTTGATAACTCATAACCCCCATGATATTTTAAATTTAGGTTTTTACTTTATGTCGTTTATTTTCATTTATTTTTATTTTTGCAATTTAATTTTCCATGCATTCATATTTAGATTTTTGTAGTTTAATGTGTCTACCCCTCCCCCAAATTATATTTTGAGTGCTTAAATGAATTGAATTATGATTATTCTTGCATCTGCTATTCTATGCATCTTGTTCTTGCCCTGCCTTCTTAAGTAATAATGTTGCCAATGCATCTTTAGTCTTCAATTTAGCTTTTTGCTAGAGCATCAGCTTGCAGGCAGTGACTGTTTTTGTTCCTGCTCTAGCTTAGGTTCCAGTACGAAGGCCCCAGCAGCATCCTGTGAGTACAATTCCAAAACAGAGAACACTTAGTTGATAGGCTTCAATAATTTACCTATCCGAGCCAACCACTACCTTAGTATCACCATAGAGTAAATCCTTCTTTTTCACAAGCTTTTTAATGTCCCTTTACACCATCTATATTTACCTTACGAAAAATGCCCTTGATGTAAATCGATTTTTCTTAGTTCTAAGTTTAGAGGTATGCGGGAACATCCTATATCCTGTTGTCAATCGCATTAGGGACAATGCTACGTTTTAAGTCAGGGGATGTGTGCGCGCTTGCTTTGTTTTTGTAAGGATAAGCTTGTAATATATAACTATGAATCTTTCTAATCCTGTAATTCAACCTTATTCAAAATAATCTTTAAAAAAAAAGTTCTTAAAGAGGCTGCCGGACAGGAAAGGCTAGTAGCCCATAGTTGAAAAGCTATGATGGTAATAAAAGGGTGGTGCCTTAGGCAAGCGAGAGAGAGTTAGAGAAGTGTATCTCTAGGTGAGTTGATGCTTTTGAAGAGGAAAGTAGGATGATGCTAGAGCTGTAGGAAAGAGCCTTTGCTAGAGCTAAAATAAGGATTTAGTTGCTCTCTTATAGATGTTTTTAGTGAAAACATATTCATAGGCTATAATATGTGCTGGCAGTAAGTGTGAAAGTAGAAAGCAGTCCTTGATGCAAGATGTATGTTCATTAGATGCAAGTTCTTTTCATATTTCAGGGATGCTAGAGTTAATCATGCTTGAGGACAAGCAAAGTTTTAAGTTTGGGGGTGTGATAACTCTCCATAAGAGAGTGTTTTGTGGTATAATTTGGGAAATTGTGGTGTGTAAATGTGAGAGTCCTTATCAAAAGACCATGAAAAATAGAAGAAATCACTTAGTTAGGTCCTTCATCTATTAGAATTCTCAATTCCCTCATTTTGAATCAATTATGCTTAATTATGGATGTTTTGTATAGGAATAGGACAATTTGTTTAAGGCAAGCAAAGTGCTTTCAAGGCTGTGAAAGTGTTGCTCGAACATGGAAGGAATATGCATTTATGCTGGAGCCGGAAGCCACTTAGGATGCTCTAGAGCATGTGACTACACAGTAATTTATTTGCACCAGTTTTACCGTGTCCGTACAGCCTCCTGGTGGTGCCCTAATTTTTAAAGACATGATATAAATGGCAGAACAGTGCCCAACCGCCATAGAGAGCCCCATAACAGAAAATCAATTTGGGCAACGAAATTGGAGAACATTCCTCACCCATTTTGAGGAGAAGCCAGCGAAGAAGAAGTCAATCCTTGCGTCTCACTGAGCTGGGGGAATCTTCACTGCTGCTGAAGCTTCCTTACTTAATGGGCTACATTTCTTCTCTACCCATTCTTCTCTTTTCTTTTGTTATGAACTAAACCCCATCTTCGGGGGGGATGAACTCCTTGTAGCTCTTGTATATTTATGTTTTAGTAACTCATATATATTTATGTTGATTTAATAGAGGTGTTTTTATTATTTCATCTTACTGATTTTGTTTAGCCAACATTATTGGTTTGTTATGCCCATTTGAGGCTTGGGAAAGTCCTTGTGTTGTGTGTTTGCCTCTATTTGCGTAAGATTTCTCTCTTTGAAGTAGAAGGGTGAGTACTTAGGGATGAGACTCACCCTTTCGTGCCTATAAACTGTTCGTATTGCTTGTTTAGTCTACAACGAGAATTGGGGTTAAACATGTTTAGGTATCTCGGGAAAGAGCCATGTCGGTTTGGGCATTCAGCATTTTGAGTTTACTAGAGCATAACTAGAAGTGAGTGAGAGCATTAGAGTGATTCCCCCTCGATTTACCTTCATTTCGCATTTATTTCGCATTTTCTGTCTGCTTTCCATTTTCGGATGCTCTAGGGTAGAATCGCAGAATATTTCTATTCTTGTTCATTTTTATGTTTTCATCATTTACTGTTACAGCATCCAGATGACTCTAAACAAATTATTTTTATTTTACTTTTTGGTATTCTTATTTACTATTTAAAGTAAAACTCTAATCCCTGTGGAGACGACCTTGTTTTTATACTACAACGAATTATTTAGTGTATACTTGCACTAATTTTCCTTTAGTTGTGAGGAATCGAACAAGTTTTTTATCAACTACTGCCCAATAGTTAGTAACTACCTAACCGCCTATCAAAATGGCTCAGCAGATATGTCTCACGCACACTGTCTATAAAAGGACATCCACTTCTCTCAATCAGGTAAGCTATTCTGTGTGAAGCCGACTAATTGAGTTTGTGCCTCACTGACTTGAGTTTCAAAGTATCTATTTCTTATATGTAGGACTTTCCTCACACACTCGCTCCTCGATACTTGTCCAAGTTGAGATGTGGCCGATTCTCAAAGCTAGGTAAAATTCAACATGAACAGTCCCCAACTTTGTATCTCTCTCTAAATTTTTTCACCTCTCTAATATATAATTATAAACATAATTTTTTGAGGGGAAAACCGGACAGCCACGTGGAGGACCATGATTCGCTATTAGGGAATGACCCTAAGTATATTTTATGCAGCTCTACCTCGAAACCCTCCGAGGTGGATGATTTAGCCATTTTCTCCAAGAAACAAGTTCTTCTAGGAGCAAATGTCCGAGTTCGATCTGCTCGAACCCAACATATCCGATCTCAAATCCGACCAAGGTAACCGCTTGTCGTAACCCCTGTCGGAATCTAAACCTATAAATAGAGGGTTTCATTTCACCATTATGTATCGAATTTCTCCTCGAACTTAATATTGACTCCGAGATGCTTACTAACTTGAGTGTCGAAGCTTTTGCCCTCTAGTGCAGGTTGTCCCTTAGAGGTTCAGGTTCGAGCGAGGACTGAGTTCGAGTTTGACCAAATTTGACGTTGTGCAATTTCTTGCACAAACATTTGGCACCGTCTGTGGGAAAGGACAATTCAAGTCATCCCAACAACTAATTGATCCGAGATGGTTCGGCCAGCTGATTCTACAAACACGGCAGAATGGAGGGGTCTAAATGGAAACAACGGCACTCAACGCGAGGTTGATAGCGGAGGATCAGGCTATGGTAGGACAAGAGGTGGATCCACCTCGGAGGTCGACTCGCAGCGTGAATACGACCCTGCCTCCAACACATCCGAAGCCCAGCAAGACTAACCGAGGTTGGGGTGGGATCTCTAAGAAAGCCACACGAAGGGCCGTCCCAACTACGTACCCAGAGGTTCTCGCTACTCTTCAGCGGGAACTTGATGACATGTGCAATCGAGTGCGCACTATGGAAGAGACTTATAATGAAATGATGCGAGCGAACCGAACTGGGTCCGAATCCAAGGTCCCAGGCGGGACAGACGATCTGCCATATGACGGAGATGACCAAGATCCACCTGTTCACCCTGAAGACGATAAACGCATTGTCGACAATGGGGGGGTCGAGTACAGTCAACGAGAGCACGACCTTAGAAAGCATCTTGTTGACAAAAAAAGGAATTCCATCTCGCGAGGTCCGGAGATCTCATCATCCTGTTCCCGGAAGTACTCCAACTCCAACCTCCAAACTCAGTCACGGTACAAACCTTTGACGCTAGAGGGGGTGATTACCAGGAAAGAGTTCAACCTGATGAAAAACAGGTTTGACAAGCAAGTAGAGGCACTCAAGGCGAAGTGCGAAAGGAAAGAAAATCCATTCGATGATCGCAGATGGGTGCGTCACCGTTCACCTCGGACATCTTGGAGGCACCTATTCCTCCAAAGTTCAAAACACCCGCTATGAAGCCCTATGATTGGTCCAAGGACCCTAAGGACTGTGTCGAGGTCTTTGAAGGCCTCATGGACTTTCAAGCGGCGTCCGACGCCATCAAATGTCAAGCATTCTAAATCGCTCTTACAGGAAGTTCTCGGCTCTGATGGTTGCCGGTAAGGTCGATCTCGACCTACAGTCAACTAAGGAAAGAGTTCATCAGCCAAGTCTTTTCTCAGCACTATGGTAGAAAGATAGCCACTCATCTCGCCACCATTCAATAGAAGGAAGGCGAAACTCTACGGGAGTATGAGACCCGCTCCAGGAGGAGCAGCTCAAGGTCGCGCATTGCTCCGATGACTCAGTCATATGCTACTTCCTCACCTGCCTGGCCGATGAGACTTTGACTGTTAAGTTGGGTGAGGAAGCGCCATCAACCTTCACTAAGGTCTTACAGAAGGCCAAGAAGGTCATATATGGACAAGAGCTGCTCAGAACGAAGTTCGGTCTGACGGACAAAAGGTCCGACCAGAAGAAATCAAACAATCAGGACAAAGGGAAGTTTGATTCCAAGTCTAAGGACAAGGGGTCGTCTTCTCAGCCCTCTCAGAGCCGATATGACTATAGGAGGTTCGATTCGGACTCCAACCGAAGAGGGCCCTATGAAAGATACACCCCAACTACCATTTCGATCTTCGAGATTCTCAATAATATCGAGAAGAATGGGTTGGCGAAACTCCTCAAGCGACCTAATAAGCTCATAGGAGATCCCGAGAAACACAATAAGGACATGTACTGCCGTTTTCAACGCGATCACAGCCACGACACCTCGAGTTGCTGGGAGTTGAAGCGTTAGATTGAAGACTTAATTCAAGATGGTTACTTCAAGAAATATGTCGGCAAGCCGGGTTCGAGCTCGATAGAAAAGAAAGAAGAGATGAAGCGTTCAAAGATGCCACCTCGAAGGGATGACCGACCTGCGGTCATCAATACGAACTTTGGAGGCCTAAGTGGGGGCCAATCTGAAAATAAGAGGAAGGAGCTTGCCAGAGAAGCTCTTCGCTAAGACTGCGTCGTCCAGAAGCAGAGGTCGACATGCCCCAACTCTTTCTCAAACTCCGACCTAGAGGGGGTTCACTTGCCCCACAACGACGTCTTGGTGATCTCGCCACTCATTGACCATGTACAGGTCAGGAGGGTGCTAGTTGATGGAGGCGCTTCTGCCAATATCATGTCTCTTACCACCTATCTAGCACTGGGAGGACCAGGGCACAACTGAAGAAAAGTCTAACGCCCTTAGTTAGATTTGGGGGGGAATCTGTCACCCCCGAAGGTTGCATTGACCTCCTCATCACAATCGGCCAAGGTGACACCCAGGTTACTCAGATGGCCGAGTTCGTGGTGATTGATGGCAGATCTGCTTCCAATGCCATATTTGGATGGCCAATCATCCATTCGCTTCAGGCTATTCCGTCAACTCTGCACCAAGTCATTAAGTATTCAACTATCTACGGGGTCGAAATGATCCGAGGAGAGTAGAAGACATCCCAAGAGTGCTATATCTTCTTCTTTTGATCCGACCTTCCGAGGACGAACTGGCCAAAGTTAGCCAGCGTGAAGTAGCTACGCCCATTGAGGAGTTGGAGCTTGTCCCCTTGCTCAGCTCGGAGAAGCAAGTGAGTATAGGCACCAAGCTGGGGGCCGCTGATAGGGAAGAGCTCATCTCCTTCCTCAGGTCGAACTCGAACGTGTTCGCATGGTCCCACGAAGACATGCTCGGCATCGATCCGAAGATAATGGTTCATCGCCTCAACATAGACCTATCATTCCGACTGGTTAAGCAAAAGAGAAGACCTGTAAATAAGAAGAGGAGTGATGTAATTGTTGAGGAAGTAAACAAATTGCTTTAAGCTGAATACACAAAAGAAATTTTGTATCCCGAGTGGATCTCAAACGTTGCCTTAGTTAAAAAATCGACGGAAAGTGGAGAATGTGTGTAGACTTCACCAATCTTAACAAGGCATGCCCAAAAGATTGCTTTCCAATGCGAAGGATTGATCAGCTCGTAAACGCTACAGTCGGGCACGAGCTGCTTACCTTCATGGATGTCTACTCTAGATACAATCAAATAAAGAAGCACGAACCAGATCAAGTTCATACCCCCTTCATAACCGATCAAAGCATGTACTGTTACAAGGTCATGCCATTTGGCCTAAAAAATGTAGGCGCGACTTATCAAAGAATGGTAAACAAAATGTTCGCCAACCAGATTAGACGCAATATGGAGGTGTTGGGTGTGTTGCCCTAAACTCGTAGTTTGTATTTTGTAAAAACAAATTTATATTCAATAAAGTTTTATTCAATAAATTTGTTGTTGAATTCATAGCATTCCATTGTCCAAAATCCAATAAACTAAACATCCGAGGTTATTTGAGTGTAACCGGGACAGTATATGTACTGGGTATATATTTGATATACCCCTGATATACGAGGTATATATTTGATATACCCTAATATACAAGTGGATAATGTCCCGTGAATAACCTAAAGGGTCTATAGTATATGGATAAGGCTGGGTACCTTATCCTGGCAGCACTATGGATACAGCCCACTCTGTAAAGGTTACAGACGACTCGATCCAGGTAGTTCGTGTGGAGACATGCGAATTGGGTATCCTATACAATGAGTTTGTATAAGAACGGACTACGAAATAGCCAATCTTTAGATGTAACACCGTTAACTAATAGATTGCTGTTTCTTAGGATGACCAGACAACTCATTCTCAATTGTGAGTGAGTTATGGACTCCTGCCCGTGAGGGCTCGTCCTTTGATTTGTATGGGTGAGAGTGGCCCGAGATGCTGTGTAAAGATCCGAATTTCTGATACGTTTAACGAAGTAACGGCCCTATAACGCTTACTGAACCCTCCTATTTAAGGTAACCAAAATGTAATGTTCTCTTAAAGCAACATACAAAATGGAGGTACACAACAATGGAATATCTAGAAAATAATACCCGCCTCAGTGGTCAGGAATCCAATCAAAAGGAACTAATTGTTGGTCTCGTAATCCAAAATACATCAGTAAAACGAATAGTAAAAATACCCATAAAGCTATAAGAGAAAGTGTCATTTTAGTTAACCCAATGTTTAATTCCCCTTTTAATTCATAGCAATGAGATTTTAACAATGTCTGCAATGCACGACATTATTCCCTAGTCTAACCAACACAGCTAGTGATCCCTCCTCAGTCAGACCTCTTCCACATCATCACCACGGTCGGCCTTGTTCACACCTGAAACAATTAAGGTAAAAGAGGGGGGGTGAGTACATAAAATACTCCGTAAGTAGCCCACCCTAACTAACACCACAACATGCTCGTAATCACAACCACATCAAATGGAAACAATAGCAGAACAAACAGATGGGCAGCACGGAATAATAATAATAGATTAACATTTCCATACAAGCAACCCAACGCCTAGACTCCCGGGACTCCAACCACACGACCCACTAGCTTGTGTCCCTACTTGAACTAACACTCACTCCCACTCTATGGTTATGGGTAGGCGCCGAGATCGGAAACTGCTGCTGTCCGGACTATTTTAGCAGTAAAAACCCACCAAAAATGATACCCACGATGCTGTGTGCAGCAAGGACCCGCACCACGACCCGCTGCTACCGGAATCCGCACCACCGCTGCTGCCCGACGCCCACGCACCACCGCTGCTGCCCGTCACCCGCCCGCCGCTGCTGCCCGACGCCCGCGCTCCGCTGCGCGCTCCGCTGTTGCCCGACACCCGCGCACACCCGCTGCTGCCGGAAAACAGTGCAATCGTTGCTGCCCGACGCCACGCAGCGCCGCTGCCCGGAGTCGCCCGCCGCCGCTGCATGCCGCGCCGCCTGCTGCTGTCAACCGGAGGAGGTAAGCCGCTACGTCGGAGGTCGCCGTCCGTCGAGTGCTTCGGGGTGGGTTGAGGCGCCGGTAGAAAAGAGAAAAAGAAAACTAAAACTAAAACGGTGGGGGAAGAGGTTCACGAATGGGAGGGGTTTTGGGGGCTAGGGTTTCTCCTTACCTTTCCTTTGTTTTTTTACAAGGAGGGACCCACTTGGACTAGAGTTTTTCTCTTTCCCTCTTGTTTTAAAACAAGCCCCACTTACATAGATACTTAATTTGGGCCCAATGAATCAGAACAATTGTAGAGAAAACAATTTCCTCGTTACACAATAATTAGATACGTAAATACACGTCAACACTCATAACAATCCCCACAGCAGCTCGAAATAAAATGAAATGAAACAATTAAATTGAATAAAAAGAAATTTCTAAGAAAGGAGGCCCGGAGGCTCGAGGGTAAACTAACCTGAGTAACGCGAGGCGTTACATGCTGACTCAATACTCCTACCATTTTGGGGACGAGACCGAGTGGGGAGCTGGGAACATAACTTCATCAGATGGAATTCACTCCTCTACGACTTTAGGAGAGTAGATGAGTGTTCCCTTAAATGCTGACTCCAGGACTTGAACAAGGGGCCCCACCCTCTCATTGCCCCGAGAGGGACTTCCGGTTATTAGTCGGACCATAACCGGGTTGTTCATTAGAGGAGCAGTGGTATTTAAGGAGTAAGATATAACTAGGGGTAAAACAGTAATTTGACCCAACATGACTTACGAGCACTCGTGAAGGATTGACTCGTCATTAATGGTCGTATATCCATGGACACGAAAACATTCTACAGTGAGAAGAGTGCAACTGCGGGTCTTTAGTGGAGTGACCCATAGTTAACGAATGTTGATTAACTCGGTCAATGAGTTTGACCGATTAATCTCGTATCATTGGAGCTTCGGATCTGTAGGTCTATTAGGTCCCCTTGCTAGCTCATAACAGGTAAAACAAGGATCAAGTTTTTGGAAGAATTTGAATGTTCAAATTACTTAAGGGATTATATGTATATTGATACATTATAATATATAGTTAATTATAAATTAAAACTATATATTATGAGAGAAATTATTTGAATGAGATTCAAATAAAACTAATATGAATAAGATTCATATTAAAACTATATGTTAAAAATAATGTGCATAAGATGTACATTAGAACTATAGGTTATACGAGAGAAATGTTATAGAATATGATTCTATTCATGTGATAAATAATTAAGGGTTAATTATTTATTTGATATATATATATATTATATATATTAATTATTAATATTAATATTAATATTTAACTCCCCTGCATTATTGCAAGGGAGTGGGGGAGTTATGCGACGTGGGGTAACTCCCCACGTCACTGGTTTTCTGCAAAACCCAAGAAAGGGATAGCAAGGAAGGTCGTTTGGTGGTGTTCGTTGGGAAATCGTTGAAGAAACGTTCCTCAAAGGTAATGGTTTTCCTCTGTATTTTCATCTTGAACTTTATGATTTTGTTTACCAAATTTCACGAACAACGGTCCGCTTCCACTCCGGGATTCACATCCCTTCAGGAGGTGTACGTGGATGACATGGTTGTAATGAGCAAACAGTCCAGGTCGCACTTGGCCGACCTGACCGAGACTTTCGAAGTCCTTCGCAAGTACCGGATGAAGTTAAATCTTGCCAAGTGTGACTTTGGAGTTTCGTCTGGGAAATTCCTTGGGTTTATGGTGAACAACCAAGGCATAGAAGCTAACCCATAGAAGATAAGGGCCGTGCTCGAGATGCAAGCCCCAAAAACCTTTAAGCAGCTGCAATGCCTTAATGGAAGAGTTGCTGCTTTAAACAGGTTCGACTCCAGGTCTACTGACAAGTGTCTTCCCTTCTTCAAAGTGTCGAGGAAGAAGGGACCATTCCAGTGGATGGCCCGGTGCGAGGCAGCCTTTGAAGAACTCAAGAGCTATCTTTGCGCGGCACCGTTGCTCGCAAAGCCTATGCCTGAAGATAGACTACATTTGTACTTGGTCGTGTCCGATAACGCAGTCAGCTCGGCCTTAATCAAGCAAGATGGAGTGCACCAAAGTCCGGTTTATTACACAAGCAAAGCCATGACCGAGGTCGAGACCAGGTATCCTCAAATGGAAAAACTGGCCCTCGCCTTATTCACCTCGACGCGTAGACTAAAGATGTACTTCCAAGCCCATACCGTGACCGTGCTCACGAACTTGCCCTTGAAGCAAGTCTTTCATAAGCCAGAAACATTTGGCCGCTTAATGAAGTGGGTCGTGGAGCTAAGTGAGTATGACACTCAATTCGAACCTCGAACAGTTGTGAAGGGGCAAGTTGTTGCGGACTTCATGGCAGAGTTCACGCCCCCACCTGCTCAAACCTCCGTGTCCGACCTGCCATGGACCATGTACGTGGATGGGTCATCCAACGAAAGAGGATGCGGTGCAGGAGTGCTCATGTTTGCTCCAGATGGCTGCGCTTCGAGTATGCCCTTCGCTTAAATTTTAGTACCTCTAACAATGAGGACGAATACAAAGCTCTTTTAGCCGGATTGCGTATGGCAAAGGGACTAGGTGTAACGCTCCCAAATTCACAACACTCATGGGGTAACATCGTTAAACTCTCAGTGCAGCCTTCTCCCTAATAACGAAACATAACGCAACAAATACCACAATTTAAGGGAACGACTCTTACTACTAACCCATTTTCAAAACAAAAGGTCTGCCCTCAGTGGGCTAACGTATCATATGTTAAGAAAAAACAAAAAAAAAAACCTATTGTTCGTCCCACTACCAAAACAACGGATAACCTCTATAAGTACATCTATAATCTACCTGGAACGAAAACAAACTAATCCTTTTTTTTGCAACAACAATAGTAATAATAAATAACGGACAAAAGTGACAAAGACTAGTCTACGACCAACAACCAGTTTCTATACATCCCGATAATCGAATCGCCCTCAACTATCCTAAACTTGAGTGACACAGCCTAGGTGGTCCTTGAAGGGATGTGAATCCCGGAGCGGAAGCGAATTTTCGTTGCTGATTTTTGGGACACAAAACCAAAATAGAAAGAAGGAAAAAAACAGGGGAAAAACAAACCTTTGAAGAACGTTTCTTCAGTGAATTCCCCTCGAACACCACCACTGGATCTTCCTCGCTATCCTCCTGGGTCTCGGGATCGTGCTTGTGGTAGCACCTTGATCGAAGAGAGGGAGAGATTGAGAGAATTTGAGAGAAATTCTGAGAGTTTTTGTTTTTTGTTCTATAACACCTTCTACCTCATTCTCCAACACTTGGAGGAGAAGAAGAAGGGTGACATGGGGTAACTCCCACGTCACAACACTTCCCACTCCCCTGCAAATATTAATAATAATATTAATATTAATATTAATATATATATATATATATATATATATTTATAATATATAATAATAATTAAAATATATATAAAATAATATATATATAAAATTAATTAATATAATTAATTATTAATCCAATTAATAATTAATAAATATATATATACATAAATAATTAACCGTAATTATTTATTATAAAATTAGAATCATATTCTAAAACATTTCTCTCGTATAACCTATAGTTTTAATGTACATCTTATGCACATTATTTTTAACCTATAGTTTTAATATGAATCGTATTCATATTAATTTTATTTGAATCTCATTCAAATAATATCTCTCATAATATATAGTTTTAATTTACAATTAACTATATATTATAATGTCTCAATTAGTGACGTATCAGCCCCCGACCATTTATACCCGAGGCCCTGACATTCACCCATTCACTTTCCCCAAGAATCCAACGTTCCTTATCATAACCAACTCTACATCAGCCCCTAGCCTGCGAACAGGGTCCAAAAATATGCTTCAATTACACCCACATCTCATAAGAAAATAATATGACTCAGACCAGCACGCTCGCATCATCAATGAACATTTATATAAACTGTACAAGCACGCTCACATCATAAGAAAACATAATCACAAAAATTCTATTATAACGTGCATCTTTTGTGTAAACACACATCATCCCACAACAATTCTCAGCAATTTAGCAAGGCAAAATTCCACCATTATCACCGACGAATATTCAACACTACACCAAGTATACAAATTAACACAAACGAGAGTTACCTAGCACAATAGCGTATCAAAATCAATATTAAACATCACAAAACAGCACATTAGAAACCAACTAGCACACATTAACGCACGCACACGCCTCTTGTCAACTTACTCACAACCGCGCCCCTAAGTTTTTGCGTCGATCACACACCTAGGCACTAAAACAGAAAAAAAAACAGCAAGTTACATATACGATTCAGCCTTCGAAATCAATTCTAAGAGGGTTCAAATGACTCATTACCACAAAATCGACTTCGTAAAGGTGTGGGTAACTTAGATCTAGCTCGCCAAGGTGTGGGTAGCCTAAATCGGGCTTCGAACGGATGTGGGTAAGCCCGAATGCCACTGAAACGCTGCTGTCCACGAGTTGCAGCAGAGGAAAAATACTCAAAATCCTCTTTCGACGCTGTTGAACGCTAAAACAACGTCTGGGTCATCCAAACCACGCTTCCACAGGTTGTGGGTTATCACCGAAACTCCGAGACGCCGCCAAAAACACCCAAACACAGCCGCCACACTCCAGTCCGCCGCTGCACCTGCTACGAATTTCGCAACCGCTGGAACGTCATGGGTTGCCGGCCGCCGCTGCTATGGGATCGTCGGGGATAGGCGAACGCCGCCGAGGATCGTCGGAGGGCTGCCGCAACACGGCGTTCACGGGTCTGCTCGAAGCCGCCGGAATGAGAAGACCCGCCGTCGAGCCTGCCGCCGCATGTAGTCGAGTTGCCGCTGATACCGCCGATCGCCGGAGGAAGAGAGGAAGTCGCCGCTGGTATCGCCGGTCGCCGGAGGAAGAGAGGAAGAGAAGGTGGTTGGCGGCTAGGGCAAGGGAAGGAAGAAAGAGATGGAAACCTAGTGTGTTTTTTTTTCTTTTTATTAATTTTCTTTTCCTTTGTTTTAAAACCAAACAACCCAATAAAAGTCCAACATAACCAAGCCCAAGAGAAAAAGAAACTCATCCAAACTTAAGATAAAACCAATCACGTGGAACCAAATATATATAAATTTAATTAAAGTCTAATTTAAAATTAAATGAAAATCTCCTGATTCGAGACTTAACGAACTTGAGGGACTCGGGGCGTTACATGTTGCGCCGCCGGAAAACACCCCGCGTCTCTGCTACCGCTGCGAAAGTCGCCGCTGCTGCCACGAACCGCGTCGCACGGTCTGCTTTTGCCGCCGAAGAAGGGGGTCATGCCGATCGTCGGGTAGGAGAGCTCGTGATTGGCGACGAGAGGAAGAAGAAGTGTGGACGGTGGCTCACGATTGGGGAAGAAATGGGTTGCTAGGGCTCCATTTTTTTTTCTTTTGTTTTTCTTTCCTTTTTCTTTTCTTTTTGTTTTACCTCTAACAAACAAGGAAAAAGCCCATTTACCCATCCTTTGAAAATAGCCCATGGGTAAAAGAATTGAAATTTCTATTTTTTTTACTTCTTTAACTAAGGGATAAAACCCGCCACCACCGCCATACCAATTAAAATAAGGTAATTCAATTTAAATACTTCGGAATAAATTTTTTTTTTACGAACAAAAGAAAAAAACTCGTGGCTAGAGGTTAACCTTACCTGAGTAATGCTGGGCGTTACACTAGGAGCCAACCATCTTCAAATTTTCAGCGACATTTAACTGATAATGAATCAAATTAAGGAAGAGTATCAGACAAAAGATCCTCGGATGGAGAAGTATATGGGAAAGGTCAGGTCGCACCTCGCCCACTTCTAAGCTTATAAAATCAGCCAGATTCTGAGGTCCGAGAACTCCAATGCTAATGCGATAGCCAAGTTAGCATCTGTCTACGAGATCGATCTGGCAAGGTCAGTCCCGGTGGAAATACTGGATAATCCTTCCATCTTGGAGCCAGACACGATGGAAGTCGACTCCTAACCTCCATCATGGATGGATCCGATCAGAGAATTCTTAGCAGGCAACGTGCCAACTGATCCAAAGGAAGCAAAGAAGATGTCATGGAGAGCAGCTCGATATAGGTCATTTGTCAGGGCTACTATTGGCCCACAATTGATCAAGACACGAAGGAGTTCGTGAAGGGTGTGACAATTGTCAACGCTTCGCAAATATCATCCATCAGCCCCATGAATTGCTGACTTCGATCTCAACCCCTTGGCCCTTTCCACAATGGGGAGTCGACATCATTGGACCTTTCCTATTGGGTAAGGGGCAGACCAAGTATGCAGTTGTAGCTGTAGACTATTTTACCATATGGGCCGAGGCTGCGGCGCTTTCCACAATCACGGAGGCCAGGGTCACGACCTTCATTTGGACGAACATTGTTTGTCATTTTGGAATACCCAACGCCATCGTAACAGACAATGGCAAATAGTTTGACAACGCAAAGTTTAAAGACTTTTGCAAAAAGCTCGGAATCAGCCATCTCTGCTCATCCCCGGCTCACCCTAAGGCCAATAGACAGGTGGAGGCAATTAGCAAAATTATCAAACTCAGTCTTAAGCTAAGGCTAGACGCAAGGAAATGTAGGTGGACGAGGAGCTACCTAAAGTACTCTAGTTCTACCAAAAAACACCGTGAGAGACAACGGGCGAGACTCATTTCTCTATGGCTTTCGGCTTCGAGGCCGTGGTACCGGTAGAGATCGGTATGCCCACTGAAAGAGTTGACTGTTATGAGCAAACAAGGAACGAGGAAGAGCTGCTCCTCAACCTCAACCTCCTTGAAGAAAAAAGGGAAGCGGCCCAACTACCTTAGCAGAGTACCAAAATCGGATGGCTAGACACTATAATTCAAAAGTCCAACCTTGGAGTTTCCAGGTTGGACACTTAGTCCTTCGCAAAGTGCAGAAGCATGTTGACACGCTGGAGCCAAGCTGGGAAGGGCCATTAGAGGTTAGAGGAATAGTCCGACCTAGGAAGTACATGCTGGTCGATCATGAAGGAAAATTGCCCCTACATCCCTGGAACGCAGAGCACTTGAAGCGATACTACCCTTGAAATGTTGAAATAGTCCAAAGATAAGTTGGACTTGTAAAAATTTTCAAGGGCTAATCCCAATAAAGAACTCTGTGTTATTTAATTTCATGTCCCCTAAGGGCTACTAGTTTGATGTGAAATTAATCGAGGTGCGATGTGGTAAAGTTAAAGAAAAATTCAAACCTTTAGAACTTACGAGTTCGAGGTCCGATGTGGTAAACTTAAAGAAGAATTTCAAATCTTTAGAAGTAAGATTATGTGGAGAAAGAAGGAAAACGTCATATTGATTTTCAAAAGTTTTGGCTGAGATGTATAAACCTCGAGACCGAGTATATAAGCATCAAAAACAAGAAAAAAATAAAGGGAAAGATAGTAGCTTCAAAAAGTGGGAAGAGATGGAGCCCATCAGCTGCTTCCGAGGTGCGGCCCGAGCTCACCTTGGGAACCCAGGATGTCATGCTCCTGGGAGTCCACCAGCCCGGCCTCTTAGGAGGAGATCACACCAGTGGCAAGGAAGTTGGCCCCATCGACCTCTTGGGAAGAAAAGCTTGCACCTTCCCCCTCGTCGAGCTTGGCGTCGGAGTTAAGTTCCTTCAGGCATTGGTCCACCAAGTCTTGGGGGCCAGGAGTTCCATTGGGACTCAAACCCACTTTTTAGCATACTGAAGTTTAATGGGCTCGAGGTTGATCTCGGGGGCCACTTCCTTAACTCCCTTCATTAGGAACCTAAGACCGACGTCGCTGAATTCCTTGTCAAATCTGTCAAAGTTAGGATGCTGGCGAAAAGCTTCCTCCAAGAACACCTCGTTGCTAAGGTTGGACTTCTCGAGCCCAGCTCGGCCTTCAGCTTCTCCACCTCGGAGTCATTGCCCTTCAACTTCTCCTCAAGGGCCACCCCGCGAAATTCAAGCTCATCATCTGCTTCATGAGGGCGAACTTCTCCTTCTCCAAGCCCTTGGCCACGGCATGGGCACCCCTAAGAGCTTCCATGTGCCGAGCAACTTCTGTCTTGACGCTTTTGAGCTCGGCCTTATCGGCCTCGGAAGTATACTTCCACACCTAGGCCTCAGCTCGGGCCTCTTTGAGATCCCCTCCTCAAGAAGATCGTGCCCGTCCAGCTTGGCCTTCATCATGATAACAGTTTGGCAGGCCACCGCGTGAGCCTGATGGCGAAAGCAAGAAAACCAGGTGTTAGTCCAAAGATAATTATGCAAAGGAAAAAAAAGGCTAGTCAAGTCTTACCTCAGCAGTATAGTCCAACAGTCGTTGGATGGCCAACCTAGGAGCGCTGACAAACTTAGAAGCCCCCCTCCAACAATGATCGAAGCAAGAGCTTGACATCTCCATGGCTCTCTCCTTCATCCCAATACTTGAAATTTCGACCTTGAACCTCATTTCGATGTCTGAAGTGTCGCCCATCCTTGCCGTCGGATCATCAATCAGTTCTCCAAAGGGCTGACCCGTGGACCAGCTCGAACCTCCTTCACCACGTCCTCGGAAGAGTTGGCCTTGCGCTTCTTCTTCTTTGACTTCTTGGGGGAGGCCTTCCTCCAAACCTCCTTGAGGGGGGAGACATCAAGGATCTCGTGATCTTGAGAGGCATCAGCAATCATCGCCCCTTGCGGAGTGGCTGCCCCACGCTCCACATCAACTACCTCGACCTCGGTGGGAGGGTGTGTAACGCCCCGCGTTCTCGGACTCGTTTATTTTTGGATAAATGGTGGCCTTGGATTTTTCCCTAAGTTGATAACTTTAATTCTTGGATCTTCTAACTTTGAAATTCTAATTTTTGGCTAAATTGGAATTAAGTTTAATTTCATTGGATTAAGATAATTTAAGTTCTCGACCTGTGTAGGAGATTTTTAGTTAAATCTTAAATTTAGGGGTTTTAGGATTTTTCTTCATAAATTCTACTTTCCTTTGAATTATTACACTTGGGTTTTAGAGTTTCAGTTAACTATTTTATTTTGGATTGTTGTGGGTTTTATTTGCTTTCTAGAGTGTAATTTTGGGGCTTATGGTTTGGACCATTGTGGTTTTAGTTGGGCCTCCTTTAAGAAGAAGAAATTCAAACAAAAAATAATAAAAATAAAAAAAAGAAACCCTAACAACATCTTGTTCTCTTTTTCCCCTTGCCAGACGCCAGCCCCCCCCCCCCACAAATTTCTTCTTCTTCTTCGAGCATCCCAGCCGGCACCCTGCTCTTTCTTGTTCTCCGGCGAAGCGGCACAGCAGCAGAAGAGAGCTCCACGCCGGCATCCTCCCGCAGCAGCTCGCGGCGGCGCATGAACGACGATGTCCGATTTCCCACGGCGGCCGCGTTTCTGAGATCTGCGACGACCCACGCGTTTTCGGCCCCATCTGAACGGGTCCTCGTTCCGGCGGCTTGGGGCAGACCACGAGCGAGTCCGGTGGCAGCGACGTGTGACTGCTTCGATTCCCTCGACGACTTTAGACGCTTACCCACACCTGTCTGGAGTTCGATTCGCGGTACCCACCCCTATTTAGACTCAAGCCAGCATTACCCATCGCTTTTGACATTGGAACAGCAAGCATAAGGACATTTGAACTCAGTTTTGGATGCCCGAACCTCCTCGGCGTCGACCCACTCCTTACCCAAGAGGTTTCATGGTGAGATAGTAGGTAACGGATCATCTAAACTCACTTTTGATGCAAACTAAGTGTTTCTAACATGACTTCTAATCAAGTTTGGTTTGCTTTTGGATTTAGGAACCCTTCGATGAACTTGGTAGCGCATTAGAACTTTGTTGTAAGTAGTTTCTTACTGGAGGGATTGGTTGTTGTGTGCTGATATGATATGGTTGTTTGCTCGTGTGCCCATGTGTGATACTTGCATGTCGCTTGTCGTTGTTATCATTTAGTAAACGTCATTGTTGATAAAACTGTTGATATATCTTGGGAAAAGTATGTGGTTGTGTGAATAAATTGTAGCCAGGTAATCCTGGATGACTATGATTGAATTGCTATTATGTTCCAATTGGTTTTCATGATGAAATTTGTATACCGGTACTATAATCTGTTGTTTCGAAAGCGTATTGAATATTTATGAGAAATCGGTTGTGTTTGATGTATGCTGGGTATTTATCAATTATATTTTGGGTTAAGTGGTTGTTTGTGCTTTTTCTGTGAACGATGCCTGCTGGAGCTGTTGGATCATGTTGGACTATTTTAGATTGATTGGCTTTTACATATGATCATTTTGGTGTATCGCATATTGAACTGTTATGAGATTGTTGATGCATGAGGCATGGCGTAGTAGCAAGTAGGACTTTTATGAGAATTTTGGGACATAACAAAGTAAGTAGCACGGGGGCGGGTGTGTGCGTTGATGTGTGTTAATAGAAATTTTTCTTGCTGATTTTACATTATAAACATGTTTCTCTTATTATTTTAATTGTTGGACAGGTTTGTGAGGTCGATGCTGTTATTGTAACTTGCGGTTATTTTATATATTGGATATGTATGTGACTGGTATTCATGTTTGTTGTCTGCAACTTTAGGAACTTACTGATATTGTATGGTTGGTTGGAAGTGATTAGGATTTGTTATGTTGTGAAAAGCATGTTATGTGAAGAATGTCATAGGGTTGTTTGTTGAAGCTTTGTGTGCGCTATGCTGTGAGCAGGTTGGTTGTTGTCAAACTTTGTGTTATTGAGACCCGTGATGCATTGAAATCTTATTAGTGGTTGTGTTGTTGCTGGGCTTTGTGGTGGTTGGTGTTATTAGGGATGTAGTACTGAAATCCTGGTTGGAGGCTAGAAATGATATGTGGAGTTATGAAAGTTACGAAGTGAATGGGTGAGTGTCAGGGCCTCGGGTATAAATGGTCGAGGGCTGATACGTCACTAATTGGGTATCGAGGCCTCGGGTATAAATGGTCGGGGGTCGATACGCCAATATTGGATAAAGATGAGTGTCAAGGCCTCGGGTATAAATGGTTGGGGGTCGATACGAGGAGTCTTTCGAAAGGAGAACTATTGGGGCCTTGGGTACAAATGGTCAAGGGCCAATAGACGGTGAAGTCATCGGGGCCTCGGGTATAAATGGTCGAGGGTCGATGCTGCAGGGTCGGGGCTCTGGGTATAAATGGTCAGGGGCCGACTCTGCTCGAAGGAGTTAACTGTGGAAGGCTAGAGTAGTTGTGATAAGCGTAGAGGTACTTGAGATGTTAGGGATACTAGAGGTTAGTACTGGTAGTTAATGTGTTCCTGGTTGTGGTTGTCACTGAATTTTATAGAATGTGTCTATATTTGAATGCATAATGTGATGAAAAGCATGACTGTGAATGTTTCATGATTTGGTTGAGCATGATGTGTGTGTGTTGATCCTTTAATAAGCATGACATGTTGTTCCTTGATAAGTATGCTGTTTGTGCGTGACCTTTCAGATAAGGGCTGCTTACTGAGTACTGTGGTTGTACGCATCCCTCTTTTTCCCCTCCAGTTCGCAGGTATCGAGCTAGCTTTTGGGATGGTGATGGCGAGAAGGAGGCTTGATCGGAAAGACCATTAGCTATGCTGTGTGCAATTAAATTTCTTTTAGTTAGGATAGTTGTGGCCATTTAATGTTGTAGTTGAGTTGGTAGTGGTTGGTTTTGTTTAGTTTTATTGTCTAAAGGATGTCGTAAGGTTGCCGATTCATTGTTCTTTTAGAGCATTAATTTTGTTAGCCTCTTGAACTACGGGATTGTAATCCACTTAGGATATTTATGAATACATTTGTTTAAGTTGATCGTACTTGAATTAGCTTTTCCTTCATTGCCATTCGAGATGTTAATATTCATTTAGTGGATGGTTTATAGTTAGTAAGGTTTCCTTGAAGGGTTTGGTTAATGTGAAGTCGATATTAAATGGTTTATCTGTATAGGATGTGAGTATCTCTTACAACATTAGTGTTGTTGTTCTAATTGTTCAAGCTCTCGTGAGTGTTGGAAATCAGTGTAGCGCAGCAGAAGCGTGGTAGTTTTATTGCTTAGTGTTGTTGTGAAGAAAATTCTCTTGTTTATGTGAAAATTTTAGGTAGGCTTAGTAACGGTCCCTGTTTGGAAATGGTGAAATTCCTGGGGCGTTACAGGGTGGATAAGAGCAAGACTTGGCGCCTCTTTCAATTTGGAAGCCTGCCCCTGGCGAGGATGTTTGCACCTTACGTCATGGGAGAATCCACAAATCATTGTTGTACAAGAATCAAACCAAGTTAATTGACTGAAAATTCTAAAGAGCCTCGGTCCAAGGTTCGAGCACGATTTACCGAGCTTTGTATTGGTCTGTGAGCCTTATGAGGAACAAGCAGCGGGTTGTAGTCGAGCAAACCTGAAGCTAAAAGAAACTTGTCGGTCAAGAAGTTGCTAATCTTCCTGCCGCTCTTGAACTTGTCCTTGTAAAATTTCAATATGTCAAAATTCGACTGGGAAAGCTGAGGGACAGGCTTGATAGCAACTAAAAATAAAGAAGTCGTGGGTTAGAGCACGAAGAGGAATAATGAAAAGCGAATAAAGACTCTACTCCTTATCTAAGTTCTCAAACCTACAGGGGATGTTGTGAAAGGGCTGGTCGGACTCGTCCTTGGCTAACCACAAACCAGGGACTTTAGTTTTAAAATTATTTTCAAATTCTTTTAGTTTTTATTTTTGTGAATTGTTGTTGGGTGTAATTTCCATCCACCGTTTTTGTTCTATATTTTTTGTCGTTTATCTCACAAGGGTAAGTTAAAGTGCATGAGCACAAGATCTTTTCTTCTACCCCTTGACCCTGAGATTGAGCGGACCATTCAAAAAACTCGAAAGGAGCAAAGACTTCGAAAACAACTAGAAGAGCAAAAAGAGAGAGAAGGTGAAATCAGTCCTAAAAGTGAGGTAGAGAGTACGAGCACATCAATGGCAGATATTCCACCTCGTGATCCAGTTGATCCACCTGCTGTTAACGGTAATATGAGGGATCATGCAAGAAATAATGAATTCAACCATATCCAGATGGCGGACAACAGAGACGTGGCAATGCGAGAATATGCCGCCACGGCTTTTCAGAACTTTGATTCAGGGATAGTCAACCCTATTCTAGCCCACACAAACTTTGAGCTTAAACCAATGATCTCCCAAATGTTATAGACAATTGGACATTTTGGAGGGCAGGAACATGAGGATCCACATGATCATCTGAAATCATTCATTCAAATTGCAAATGCATTTCGATTACCTGGTATAACAGACGATGCTCTTAGACTAACACTTTTTCCATTTTCTTTGAAGGACCAAGCTAGAGCATGGCTCAATGCATTTCCACCGGCATCCATCACCACATGGGGGTCGTTAGTGGAGAAGTTCTTAACAAAATTCTTCCCACCTACTCGCCACGCTGATATCAGAGAGGAGAACATCTCCTTTAGACAGTATGATCGTGAACCTGTTCACGAGGCGTGGGAAAGATTTAAAGAATTAATCAGGAAATGTCCGAACCATGGCTTGCCGGCATGCATCCAGATAGAACATTTCTTTAGAGGTTTAGATCATCCTACTAAGATGATGCTAAACAATGCTGCCAATGGAGCCTTTACAAAGAAGACATTCAACGAGATAGTCGACATCCTAAATGACTTAGCTTCACACAACGAATTATGGTGTTTGCAAAGATCAAGGGCAGCACCAAAGAAGCAAGATCCAGCTGGAGTTTTGGCTCTAGACATTGCGACCTCGATGCAAAAAGAGATGGTTACAATGAACCAGAGGCGAAAAGAGATGGCATTGGGAATAAAAATCCATTAGCCACACCGATACAACCTGTGAAGTCGGATTATTGCACTCCTGCCCCTGTTTGCCAAGTAAACGATCTCATTTGTTCATTTTGCAGTGAAAACCATATTTATGATAATTGTCCACATAACCCTGCTTCCGTTTTTTATGTAGGACATGGGAACAATAGGAATTTTAACCCATATTCGAACACCTACAACCCAGGTTGGAGGCACCACCCTAATTTATCATGGGGAGGTCAAGGAGGTTCGAGCGGTTTTAATCAAGGGCAAAGCCAGCAGAACAAGCAGCCATATGTTGCACCTACACAGCAATACATCCCGCCACTGCAACAGCAGTACAATCAGAGAACACAGACTCCACCAGTTCAAAATAACAACTCAAATCTTGAGAATATGATGAAGGAGTACATGGCCCGAACCGACGCAGTGATACAATCCCAAGCGGCATCAATGAGGAATTTCGAGACCCAATTGGGACAGCTCGCCAATAAATTGAAGAATAGACCACAAGGTTCTTTTCCAAGCCATACTGAATTACCAAAACGAGAAGGGAAAGAACAGTGCAAAGCTGTCACCCTTAGGAGTGGACTGGCATATGATTGACCAACAATGCCAACAACAGATGTACAGATTCCGTCCACTGAACCAACTGTAAAGATACCAGAGAATCCAACAACACCAGAAAAAGAAAATATTAGAAAAGGTTATGAGGACACCCTGAGTGTTCCTCCACAGATACAACCTTCTTTTACCCCTGGACTCCCCCGTTTCCACAAAGATTAGTTAAGAAAAATAATGATTCCCAATTTAGAAAATTTTTAGATATTTTCAAACAATTGCATATAAATATACCATTAGTAGATGCTCTAGAACAGATGCCAAATTATGCTAAGTTTTGGACAGATATAGTTTCTAGGAAGAAAAAGGTAGGAGAGCATGAACTGGTAGCCATGACAAAATGTAGTAGTAAAGCTGTAGGCAGCCCGCTGCCCATGAAATGTAATGATCCTGGCAGTTTTACCATTCCATGTTCCATAGGACGGAAAAACTTAGGTAGGGCATTATGTGATCTAGGCGCTAGCATTAATCTTATGCCATTATCAGTTTTCAAATCTTTAGGCATAGGAGAAGCTAGACCTACTACGGTTACCCTCCAACTAGCAGATAGATCTATCATAAGACCTGAGGGAAAGATAGAAGATGTTTTAGTCCAGGTGGACAAATTCATTTTCCCTGCGGACTTTATCATTCTAGGTTGCGAGGCGGACTTAGACGTTCCCATTATTTTAGGAAGACCATTTCTAGCCACTGGGGATACAGTTTTTAATGTGAGGAAGGGAGAAATTACAATAAGGGTAAATAATGAAGAAGTTAAATTTAACGTTCTAGACGCCATGAAATTACCAGGAGACTTTGAAGAGTGCTATGCTATAACTAGCTTGAATCCTGTTATGTTTGATAAGTTTTATGACTTGTTAGTTACAGAGATTGAAGAAGAGCTTGATAAGATAGCAGAAGGACCGGAAGATGTGACTAATCCTGTTGAAAAAATACAAAAAGAAGAATGCAAGTCGTTACTTCCGTCCATAGTGGAACCACCCACTTTGGAGCAGAAGCCATTGCCGTCGCATTTGAAATATGCGTATCTAGGGGATAACGACACTTTACCAGTTATTATAGCTTCCAATTTATCACCTACTAATGAATATTCTTTATTGCAGATTTTGGAGAAGCACAAAAAGGCCATTGGATGGACAATAGCAGATATCCGAGGGATAAGCCTGGCCTTTTGCATGCACAAAATCTTATTGGAAGAAGATGCTAAGAACTCTATTGAGAGTCAAAGGCGGTTGAACCCGAAGATGAAAGAGGTTGTAAGGAAAGAAATTCTTAAATGGCTTGACGCCGGTGTTATATACCCAATATCCGACAGCAGTTGGGTAAGCCTAGTACAGTGTGTACCAAAGAAAGAGGGTATAACCGTGGTGGCCAACGAGGAGAATGAGCTCATCTTAACCCGAACTGTGAGTGGGAGGAGAGTTTGCATTGACTATTGCAAACTCAACAAGGTAACGAAGAAAGACCATTTTCCTCTACCGTTTATTGACCAGATGCTCGACCGTCTGGTAGGTAAGGATTTCTATTGTTTCTTAGATGGATATTCGGGTTATAATCAAATTACTATTGCTCCAGAAGACCAGGAGAAGACAACATTTACGTGTCCGTATGGTACGTTCGCTTTCAGGCGAATGCCCTTTGGATTATGCAATGCACCCACGACTTTTCAGAGGTGTATGATGGCCATCTTCTCTGACATGGTAGAAAATATTCTAGAAGTTTTTATGGATGACTTTTCTGTTTTTGGATATTCTTTTGATGCATGTTTAGTTAATTTGGAGATAGTATTGGAGAGATGTGAACAAACAAACCTAGTCCTAAATTGGGAGAAGTGTCATTTTATGGTACAAGAAGGTATTGTTTTGGGTCAACAAAATTTACAAGCAAGGAATAGAGGTAGACCACGCTAAGATAGACATCATTTCAAAGCTACCTGCTCCCACGAATGTTAAAGGGATTAGAAGTCTTTTAGGGCATGGGGGATTTTACCGCCGCTTTATAAAAGACTTTGCTAAGATTTCTAAACCCTTGTGTCAATTGTTAGAACATGATAGACAATTTGTTTTTGATGATGACTGTTTAAAATCATTTGAAATGTTGAAAGTTGCTTTAAGTTCAGCCCCTATAATTATTGAACCTAATTGGGATTTACCTTTTGAGCTCATGTGTGATGCTAGTGATTATGCAATAAGAGCTATGTTAGGACAACGTAAAAACAAGATCTTGCACCCTGTATATTATGCTAGTAAGACTTTGACTGGTGCACAACTCAATTACACTACTACTGAAAAGGAACTGTTAGCAGTTGTGTTCGCCTTTGATAAGTTTAGGTCTTACTTGATAGGCACAAAAGTCATTGTTTTTACTGACCATTCTGCTTTAAAATATTTATTTGCTAAAAAAGATGCGAAACCACGTTTGATACGGTGGATTTTGTTACTTCAAGAGTTTGATATTGAAGTTAGGGACAGGAAGGGTACTGAAAACCAAGTTGCTGATCACCTGTCTAGATTGGAATCCCCGCTCTGTGATGATGGAACTGTTATACGTGAACAGTTTAATGACGAGCAACTCATGCGAGTTGATTCAGTTCCGTGGTATACCGATATAGCAAATTATTTAGTAAGTCGAATAGTTCCTTATGAGTTTAACAAGCAACACGTAAAGAAATTTCTAAATGAAGTTCGATTTTATCGTTGGGATGAACTTTTTTTATATAAGCTAGGACCTAACAATATCTTACGCAGGTGTGTAGCAGAAGAAGAGCATGAGGCGATATTAGACGCTTGTCATATGTCTCCATATGGAGGACATTTTGCAGGACACAAAACCGCAGTCAAAGTTATGTAAAGTGGGGTTCTTTTGGCCCACTCTGTTCAAAGATGCACATAAGTTTGCCCAGGTTTGTGACAAATGCCAACGGACAGGTAATATATTTAAACGCAACAAAATGGCTCAAACCCCGATCCTTGAGATTGAAATATTTGATGTGTGGGGTATAGATTTTATGGGTCCATTTCCATCTTCTAATGGTAAGCTTTATATATTGTTAGCAGTAGATTATGTTTCGAAATGGATAGAAGCCATTGCAACTGCTACCAATGATTCTAAAGTTGTCATTCGTTTTCTGCAAAAGCACATTTTTACGCGTTATGGAACCCCGCGTTGTCTGATAAGCGATGGGGGGGGCTCATTTTGTAAATAGGTCTATGCAAAAGTTGCTCGCTAAATACAATGTACGTCATAGGGTTGCAACAGCATATCATCCTTAGTCGAATGGGTTAGCCGAAATATCTAATAGGGAGATAAAAAACATTTTAGAAAAAATTGTAAATCTTAACCGTAGGGATTGGTCTTTTAAGCTTGATGATTCACTTTGGGCATATAGGACAGCATTTAAGACTCCCCTCGGCATGTCCCCCTATAGGCTAGTTTTTGGAAAAGCATGTCATTTGCCTCTCGAGCTAGAATATAAAGCATTTTGGGCTACTAAGAAATTAAATTTTGATTTGTCGACTGCAGGTGAAGCGAGGAAGTTACAATTGTTGGAATTTGAAGAACACAGGCAATTTTCTTATGAGAATGCTAAGTTGTTTAAGGAAAAAACTAAACAGTGGCATGATAGGCGTCTTCGGCCGAACAATCTTCAAGAAGGTGATCTGGTTCTGTTATTCAATTCTAGGTTGAAACTTTTTACTGGGAATCTTAAGTCTAGATGGTCTGGTCCCCTTAAAATTTTTAAAGTCTACCCATATGGGGTAGTGGATCTAGTTGACTCTAAGGGAAATATTTTTAAAGTAAATGGGCAGAGACTTAAGCCGTATTTTGGAGAACCAGTGGATAAAGAAAAAACCTCTATTCAACTTTCAGGTCAATAAATGTTTGCGAAAAATGTTTTTCCTTCTTATCCGTTTTTTAAAGAACAAAAGTAAAGGAAGGAAGTTTTGTATCTTGTATTTTCTTTTTGTTTAATTATAAAGTTTTTCTTATTAAGAGATTGTTTTTGAAAACATTGAAAAAAAAAGAAAGAAAAAAAAAATAAACGTTGAAGTTAAATCTCAATCTCTTCCCATTTAGGATTTAGTTTGGGGAAAGCTTTTAATAGACCAATTGCCTAAACCTTGCACCTCCACCAAAACCCACACAACTCTCTTCCTCCCCTTTGTTTTTCGAAAAAAACCACTCCCTCCCCACCATTCTTCTCGATTTCGGCCACAACCAAGAAGAAGCAGAAAATTCCAGCCTTTATTTCTTTCTATGGCTTCTTCTTCTCAACAAACTTCACTTCCTACTTCTCCTTCCCAAGCTCCTACACAACCTCCTATGATGGACCCACATGGTTATGTGAATTTTCAGCCACTACCCACCCTTAATATACCTCAAGACAGTGAGTTTAGGGCTGAAAATCCTCCACAACTTCCTCCAATGATCAATCCGGGTATGTACCAACCGTTTATGTTTAACCCGGTTCCATCCTATCATTTTCCCTTGTCCCAATTGCAAATTCCAGCTAGTGTTCATCCTTATGGAATGCCCAACCCATCTACTCTATTTCCTAGCTTTCCACCTTATTATGGAATGGGTCATTGGGTACCTCCACACAATTATGGGATGATTTCACCTAGGGTTCCCCCACCACCTCAACTTCCATTCCTAGAAGGAGGACCTCAAGCACCACAATTGAACCCTAATATATTGAGTACCTTCAACATAGGACAACTAAAACCCTTAGAGCCTCCTAGGATGCCAATCCCAACCAATTTGCCAATGGATGCAGGAGTTGAGCATGGAGGAGAGCAAGAGAACAGCCATAGCCAGAGGCTAGAGCCCGGGGTTTCGATAGGGCAAAAGAGGAAGGGCAAGGAGGTGATGACGGACCCAAAAATTGAGGAAGATGGGAGTAGTAGGCGTCTGACGCCTAAGGATTCATCTATGGAGAACAGGGATGCGGAGCAGTTTTATTCATCTCCATTGATTATTACACCGGGAGATGGTAATGATGATTTTCTACTGGTTTCACGAGGCAATTGTTCAAATATGCCGGAAACAGAGGATACCGAGAACGAAGTGGTGAGAACAGATACTTAAAAACCTTCCCCATTGGATACACCTACAGAAGGAGCATTTTGTAGTCACCAAGAGTTGCCTACTGGGGCAACTGGATCTACTCCGTTGGCAACAGATGAGTATGTCACACCGATGGCCACTCTACCAGGGGTAAGGGATGCTCACACTATTCCTTCTAATGCAGTTAACCCGCTTGGGTGTGATACAGGTAGATCCAAGGTTGGGGAGAATAGTACTCAAGAACCTACCAGCGAAGAAGATCCTGAGGACACGCAGACGATAAGGGAAATGTTCCAATACAAGAGGCGGGAGAAAAATAGTTCAAAACGTCGTGTAGTTCAGGCTAAGAAGCCGACAGTGCCCATGAATGAACCTAAAACGAGAGCTGTGAAAGCTAAAGCAGCTGAAGCTCAGAAGAAAGTAGTGGCACCTGGGCCAGTTGATACAATCGAACTGGACTTGTCTGAGGGAGAGGAGGTCGAGACGCAATGGAACGCGGCAAATTTAGCCACTCGAACTTCATTAATGAAATCCCGTAATATTATGACAGAATTGGGATTCGACCTCAATCTAGGAGATGTGCCTGACGATTGGAGGGAGACCGCTAGAGATAAAGAATGGAGATCACTCATTCAGGCCATACAATGTGAGGCTTTGGAGTTAGTCAGAGAGTTCTATGCTGCTGTCCATCCCCAGTCACATATAGCCATAGTGCGTGGGAAGGAAATAAGGTTTGATGCCACTCAGATCAACTACACCTTCAACATTAAGAATATCAGAGATGCTGTGGGCAATAAGATGTTAGTGACTCCGACTCTAGAACAGCTTGATGAGGCTCTAGAATGTGTTGGGAAGCCCTCTGCCACTTGGGATTTGACAACTCATGGCAAGGTATGACTAAAACCCAAGGATGTTTCACTAGCTGCTACAGGATGGTTATACCTAGTCAAAAACAGAATTCTGCCAACAGAGCATGATGAGCATGTCACTCAGGATAGGGCACTGCTGGTTTATGCCATGCTAAGGGGCATAGATGTGAATTATGGAGAATTGATCAATACCAGTATCCATGAGTGTGCCCACCGGACACGTGGTAAGCTTTATCACCCACGCTTGGTCACTTCTTTATGCTTGCGACAAGGTGTACAGCTCCCTGAGGATCAAATTAAGAGAGATGCCCCAATTGTGGAAGAGAAGAATATTCGGAGAATTATCGCCCATGCGCTACAAATAAGGGAAGGTACTGGGACGTCTCCTACATCGGAGATCCGTCGTCTTCGAGAGGAGAACCAACAGCTGCGAGATCAGGTTCGAGAAGTCGTGCAACATATCTACAACTTGAGGGTTTCATTGGATTTTGCAGTTCTACCTTCATGGCCTCCAGCGCTAGCTGCTATCCTTGGTCATCCATCTTCCAGTACCGACACTGATCCTAGTCCACAACCTCCAACTTCATGAAAGGGAGGTTCTTTCTTTGCTATTTTTTTTTGTGTATTACTCTTTTGGTTAATGACGTAGTTTGCATATTCTAGCATTACTACGCATGTTTTTTGTATTGATTATGTTTCGAGCTCAGTTGAAGCATGTATAAAATAGTATCGTTTATCTTCTGATCACTTAAAGTATGCCTTCACTTAACCTTAGTTTAGCTTTTCACATGCCTACTTTGAAGCATCTGTGCTGTGCATGTGATTTCATGTCAATGATGATTCTAAGAGATTGTTGAGTTTTCTGTTCTATGCCTGACTAAGGTTTGAGCTATTTCCTTCGTTTATGTGATAAACTCATTTTCTTTTATGTCTTTTTGATCTTTACAAACTTTAAGCTTTTTCTTTGCCCCTATATAGTAAGTCCTTGTCCTTTTTACTGTTAAGCCTTTTTCATCCGATGCAAAAGTCTTTTCCCAGTGAGGACACTGTCTCTCTTAAGTTTTGGGGGGGACAGTCGTTGTGTCAGTCCTTATTTCAGAAAGATAAGGTGTTATTTATATTTGAAAAATCATGCTATTTTCTTTTGAAAAAGAGTTAGCTGGAAAAACAAATGCTATTACAAAAAGAAAGTGTTGAAAAGAATAAGTGAAAAGAAAAAAGAGAGACAAAAGTTGCAAAAGAGTAAAAAGAGTCTTGTTGAGAGAAAATAAGAGTGGGGAAAAGACTTGTGTTAGAAAGAAAAGAGTGGTAAAAACAATGAGAATTAAAGAAAATGTATTTATGATTTCCGAGTCCTACTGTAGACACCCATTTAGTTTTAGGTTGGGTGTTGACTTTGAAAATAGCAGTAAGGATGGTGATAAGTGACTTCGTGTTTCTCATTGTCGTCGTCTTATGACCTAGCTGTTAGTTTCAAAGTCTTTCTACGAGTAGCTGTGGTTGAAACCGATGTTAGTGTGTGGAAACCTCAGGGGCTAATAGCCGGTCTTTCAGATGTAAAAGTCTTAATGTAAGAAGGGAGTGTGCAGATTCCTTAGGGGTATTTGAAAACGTTTTCTGTTTTTGAAAGGAAAAAGGATTTTGAAAGAGAAAGTTTTTATCATTTCAAACTTGGTTTATAGTGACTAAGCTTACAAAGGCAATAGAATGGTAGGCTTTGACATCTTTTCCCTGAGACAATTTATGATTGAACATCTCGGTTGCTTTTGCTTTACCTTGTCCATGTGTTAGAAAGTTGATTAAAGTTGCTAAGTTTTGCTTGAGGACAAGCAAAAAGTTAAGTTTGGGGGTGTGATTACGCTTGTTTACATGCGTAAAAAGAAGGTTTTAGATGTTGTTTTTACTATGTTTTAACTTTGTTTTGGACTTTTTCTCGTTCGTTTGAGTTCCAATTCATGTAAAATTCATATATGATGGTTTGTGGTTGGCCTATATTGTATTTATGACATTTTAGGACCATTTGGGAGTGCAAATTAATCAAAAGAAGCAAAAAGTCGGAAATACCATCATTGGAGGCGCCAGGCGCCTGGGAGGCTGCAGAAAACGTGGTTTTCTTCCAACTTTGCCCTTAATGAAACGCGTCATCCAATGTGTTTTTGTGGTTCCAACCGATGCATACGTGTAGAAGAAGTGTTCCACTATCAGTTTGAGCACGATTTCGTCAGTCAAAAGAGTTGGAAATGGGTGATTCACCATCGTTTTAGGACCTACCTAACCAATTCTGCACAGTTATAAATTCCAGCAGCTTCTCCACGAAATTCATCAAGCCTTGCTTCCTTCTCTTGATCATTTTTAGTGTTTCTTTGTTGCTTTCTAACTACTTTTGAGTTGCTTTCATTAGTTGCTTTTGGTTTTTAAATCCCGAGCACTTTACATTCCTTTATTGAGCTTTGTTTTGTTTTTATTTGTACTTAGTTATTTTCTACTTATTCAAATATATAAAAATCCAGCACTTTGCTTATCTTCCCTTTGCCTTTACTTTATTTTTAGTTAAGAGAGTTGTATTTTTGGAGGAAAGAGCACGTGACACTCCCCCTTGCTTGAAAGAGAAGGGCGAAGCTCTCAATCCCGAGAAAAACTCTCCGTTAGTTAACTTTTGTTTTTCACACATGCATTTCACATTCAACCATTTTACTTGCTGTATTTTCTTCAATATGTCTTTCTAAATTCCCGTCTCTAGCTCGGTTATGGATAGTTAGCCTTTTATTTCTAAAAAGGGTTGCTAAGAAGTAGTGTTTTTGCTTTCCATTCATTGCTCAACATGTTTTCCCTAAAAGTTAGGATTTAGAGAAGGCCACTGTAAGTCTTAACAAGTCAATACTGAAAAGGTTGCTTATTTGTATTGTTGAATGGTTAAACCGAGGAGAGGAGCGCCTTAGACATAAGGGTTCCGGTTAAGTAGCCTAGACATAGGACCTTAACCCGAGGTTGCGACTATTTCCATCCTAAAACTAAGATATCTCTCATAATAGACATATTAGGGAATGTCTTAGGACTTTGAACTTGCTTAGACATAAGTCAAGTGAAAAGCGTAGTCGTTGGTTCCTAAAGTAAAATGCATATCGTCCTTAGCATATCCTTGATTCTTTGTTGGCTAACTTGAAGTAATTCGGGCTAGGTTTTATCATTATAAGACCAAATCCCAAATCCAAAACCATTATTTGTGACCTCTTCCCATTTTACAGATATCACTCTTTTCAACGTTCACGATTCATTAAAACCTTAGAGTTTGGAAATTATTTAGATGTCCTTGAGGATCGATACTTGGATACTCCATCCATTTTATATTACTCTGACAGGTGTGCGCTTGCATCTATAGAATTGTTACCACGCTTAGTACGTGCGTTCAGCATAAAACCACCAGTCACCAACCCAGTTCTTTCTAAAGGATGGACCTTTGAGGATGCCTCCAGCACCCTTCCTAGCACAAAAGTAAAATCGACCTGGCTTCCTAGAAATTTGTTTGACTTAAAGCACGCTAGGAGTAGGTCGACCCTAAGGAGATCTAACTCTTCTACGTCCCTACATCTTAGCCAAAACAATACGGCTAAGCTGAAAACTACTCTCCATCCATTGAGGGCCACCTGAGCAGGAGCTAGCCGAGTTTAGGCTAAAAAATCTTGCGCTAGAGGATGAACGGGTAGGCGGAAGCCGTACTCGAACATCTTCAAGTACAAAGTCACGCACCCTTCCAGAGGATTGTCTGCTCGATCCCCTTCCTTATGGAGCCTAAGGACGATGTTGTCCAAAATACTATACCTTCTACGGAGGGAGCCGAGATAGCTTTCGGGCATTTGGGAAGGGAACTCCAAACCTTGGCACGATGTAGATGTGTCACTATCATCCTCATCCTCATCAATAAACCTAAAGTTATCTATTACCTCTTCTAGTTCAGAATCTAACCTATTGGCAAATTCCTCAATAGAGTCAGCCTTCCCGGGTGAAGGACTCCGACTCCGATCTACACTATCAAACGAACTTGAACTAGAGGAACTTGAAGAAGTGGAAAAACTAGACATGACTCTGAAAAGCAAAATTACGAAGAAAAAACGGAAGTACGAGACTAACCTAAAGTAGGTTCTAAATTGCTCAGGTCGGACTACAAGATTTCAGAAAGCGTAAAAAACGGGAATGAAGCCTTGAGGGTATTTATAGTATCCCGAAGTTCAATCTCGATCGTACACGTGTCCAAAAAGGGACGATCTAGATCGGAGGAAGTCCGAACGTCAGAGGTACTCGAGTGCGCACTGAACGATGGTTCCGTTTGAAGGGATGTGATTCCCGGAGCGGAAACGGATTTTCGTTGCTGATTTTCGGGATACAAAATCGAATTACAAAGTAGGAAAATACAGAGAAAACTTTACCTTTGAAGAACGTTTCTTCAACTAGTTTTCCTCGAACACCACCACTATTTCTTCCTCGCTATCCTCTTGGGTCTCGGGATCGTGCTGGTGGGAGCAATCCTTTGGAACGAGAGGGAGAGATTGAGCTTCTTGAGAGAGATCTGAGGATGCTTATTTTTTCACTGTGTTTTTTGTTCTGTTTTCTTCAACCATTGAAGAAGAAGAACAATGACGTGGGGTAACTCCCCAAGTCATAGCAACCCCCCCACTCCCCTGCAATTTTGCAGGGGAGTTAATATTAATAATAATATTAATATTAATATTAATATATATATATATATATATATATAATATGTAATAATAATTAAAATATATATATAATAATTAATATATATATATATAATTAATTAATCAAATTAATTAATATAACTAATTATTAATCCAATTAATAATTAATAAATATATATATACATGAATAATTAATACTTAATTATTTATTATAAAATTAGAATCATATTCTAAAACATTTCTCTCGTATAACCTATAGTTTTAATGTACATCTTATGCACATTATTTTTAACCTATAGTTTTAATATGAATCTTATTCATATTAATTTTATTTGAATCTCATTCAAATAATATCTCTCATAATATATAGTTTTAATTCACAATTAACTATATATTATAATGTATCAATATACATATAATTCCTTAAATAATTTGAACAATTCAAATTCTTCCAAAAACTTGATCCTCGTTTTACCCGTTATGAGCTAGCAAGGGGACCTAATGGACCTACAGATCCAAAGCTCCAACGATGCAAGATTAATCGGTCAAACTCATTGACCGAGTTAATCTAGATTCGTTAACTACAGGTCATTCCACTAAAGACCCGCAGTTGCACTCTTCTCACTGCAGAATGTTTTCGTGTCCATGGATATATGACCATTAATCACCAGTCAATCCTTCACGAGTGTTCGTAACTCAAGTTGGGTCAAATTACCGTTTTATCCCTGAGTTACATCTTACTCCTTAAACACCACTGCTCCTCTAATGAACAACCACTGGTCCAACCAATAATTGGAAGTCCCTATCGGCCAATGAGAGGGTGGGGCCCCTTGTTCAAGTCCCGGAGTCAGCATTTAAGGGAACACTCATCTACTCCCCTAAAGTCGGGGAGGAGTGAATTTCATCTTGTGAAGTTATGTTCCCAGCTCCCCACTCGGTCTCGTCCCCAAAATGGTAGGAATGTTGAGTCGGCGACTCGGGCCACTCTCACCCATACAGATCAAAGGACGAGCCCTCACGGGCAGGAGTCCATAACTCACTCAGGATTGAGAATGAGTTGTCTGGTCATCCTAAGAAATAGCAATCTTTTAGTTAACGGTGTTACACCTAAAGATTGCCTATTTCGCGGTTCGGTCTTATACAAACGCATTGTACAGGATACCCCCACTCGCATGTCTCCACACGAACGGCCTGGATCGAGTTGTCTGTAACCTTTACAGAGTGTGCCGTATCCATAGTGTTGCCAGGATAAGGTACCCAGCCTTATCCATATACTATAGACCCTTTAGGTTATTCACGGGATATTATCCATTCATATATCAGGGGTATATCAAATATATACCCCGTATATTAACTATATACCCAGTATATATACTGTCCCGATTACATCATAAATAACCTTGGATGTTTAGTTTACTGAATTTTGGACAATGCAAAGCTATGATTCAACAACAAATTTATTGAATAAAACTTTATTAAATAGACATTTGTTTTTACAAAATACAAACTACGAGTTTAGGGCAACACACCCAACACCGTTTTCGAGACTTCCCAACGGTAATATTCATTATGTCAATCTTGGAAGTCATCACGTGGATTGGTTTCCCAAGGAAGATAACTTCTCTGCCAGATAGAGATCGAACCTGGCAGAGAGGGGGCCAATGTTTGGGAGGAAAACCGAACAACCATGTGGAGGACGATGATTCACTATTATGGAATGACCCAGTTTATTTTATGCAGCTCTACCTCGGAACCCTCCGAGGTGGATGATTTAGCCATTTTCTCCAAAAAACAATTTATCATTCCAGGAGCAAATGTCCGAGTTCGATCTCCTCGAACCCGACATATCCAATCTTAAATCCGACCAAGGTAACCGCCTGTCGTAATCCCTGTCGGAACCTAAACCATAGAGGGCCTCATTTCACCATTAGGTATCGAATTTCTCCTCGAACTTAATATTGAGTCCGAGCTACTTACTGACTTGAGCGTCAGAGATTTTTCCCTCTAGTGCAGGTCTTCCCTTAGAGTTTCAGGTCGGAGCGAGGACTAAGTTCGGTTTGACTAAATTTGACGTTGTGCAATTTCTTGCATAAAAAATAATTATTACAAATTTATTTTAATTACATAAATAAAAACAAGATCATAACTAAATAATTTACGTATACTTGATTAAAAGAACCATTTATTAAAAAAATTATTTCTTTTAGAAACAAATAAAACATACATATATATATATATATATACACACACACACACTCACACACTATCAAAACCATCTCTTTTCAATTTTGGGGAAATAAAAGACCAAAGTGGCTATGAGAATCCAAATTACGCAACCAAAAAAACCAAAAAGCGTGACGGTTATCAAATAAGCCATTATAGATATTAAATTGGTTAAATTAAAATTTTAATATTAAATTTTTAGATTTGTGTCTAATACCTCCTCGATTTTAAAAAGTATCTAATATATTTTTTAACTTTTAATTTTTAATTATTATGTTTTTAAACTTTAAAACATATCTAAGATGAGGTATCTAAACTTTCAAATGTGTACCTAATAGATCTTTAACTTAACTAATAGTTTTTAGAATTCACGAATTTATTAGACATAAAATTGAAAGTCTATGAATTTATGAGACACAAAATTCAATTTTACGTCTGTTTGGGGAAAAGAATACTCTGGACACGTGGAGGACCCCTATTGGTGCTCCAAGATGACTCATGAGTGCCCAGCTCGGACCGCCGAGATCACCACCACTAGCGTTGACAGATGCTAAGTATGAGGGCCGAGGTGAACCTGGCCGAGGTCCGACCTACCGGGAAGCTCGGTGGCGGCCGATGTGAGCTACTGTCAGCGGCGTGATTATCGGGTGTAACCGTCGGTCCCGAGATTGCCGGGTGTAACCGACGGTCCCGAGATTACCGGGTGTAACCGTCGCGAGATTAGTGGGACTACCACCCATAAGTAGAGGACCTCACTCCACGATCAGGTACGATGATTTTCTGACCTCGAACTAAACTGGGAATCCAACCTATACTGACTTGATCGTCGGAGTGCTCACCTTTTTGTGCAGGTCCGCCCAAGTATTCATATCGGTCCGGAGGCCGAGTTCGAGCTGCAATCTGAAATACACTGTTGTGCATATCCTTGCATAAACATTTGGCGCCGTCTATGGGGACGACAATCTAAGTCATCCCAATTCTTTTAAACCAACACGCAAGCGAAAATGGTTCAACCCGCAAACTCGACCAATACGGCAGATCGAAGGACCCTAGCTGCCAGCGATGCCCACCAGAGGGAGGTCGGAGCAGTAGTGGTAGAGGGGCAAGGTCACGACGGCCTAGCAACAGAATCCCTCCGCAGGTCGGCACGAATCACCGTGTCTGTTCTACCACCTGCGCACCCCCCAAGGACATCCAAGGCCACCCGTGGCCGAGGTGGAACCTCTAAGAAGGGCGCCCGGAGTCCACCGAAAAGGACCCCGAAAAGGACACCATCCCACTCACACAGGAGCTCCAACCAGCAGGCTGAATCCTCTCGCAACCCAGCAACTCCTGCAGGAGTGATTACAAGGGAGGAGTTCGACCAGCTGAGGGGCCAGCTCGACGCTCAGGTGGAGGCCTTAAAGGCCAAATGTGAGCAGAAAGAACGTCCACTGAACGATGGCAACTTGGGAGAATCGCCCTTCACCTCGGACGTTTTGGAAGCACCGATCCCTCCGAAGTTCAAAGCTCCTACCGTGAAGCCTTATGATGGGTCGAAGGACCCCAAGGATTATGTTGAGGTCTTTGAAGGCCTCATGGATTTCCAAGCGGCATCAGACGCAATCAAATGCCGCGCCTTTCAGATCGCGCTTACTGACAGCGCGCGATTGTGGTATCGGAGACTGCCAGCCAGGTCGATCTCGACCTACTCTCAGCTGAGAAGGGAGTTCTGACTGGACGTTTATGCTGAACGCACGCACTAAGCGTGGTAACAATTATATAGATGCAAGCGCACACCTATCAGAGTAATATAAAATGGATGGAGTATCCAAGTATCGATCCTCAATGACTTCTAAACAATTTCCAAACTCTAAAGTTTTAAAGAATAGTGAATGTTGGAATGAGTGATTCTTGTAAAATGGGAAGTGGTCACAAATAATGGTTTGGATTTGGGATTTGGACTTAGAATGATAAAACCTAGCCCGATTTACTTCAAGTTAGCCAACAAAGAATCAAGGACATGCTAAGGATAATATGCATTTTACTTTAGAAACTAACGACTACGCTTCTCACTTTACTTATGTCTAAGCAAGTTCAAAGTCCTAAGACATTCCCTAATATGTCTATTATGAGATATATCTTAGTTTTAGGATGGAAATAGTCGCAACCTCGGGTTAAGGTCCTATGTCTAGGCTACTTAAGCGGAACCCTTATGTCTAAGGCGCTCCTCTCCTCGGTTTAACCACTCAACAATGCAAATAAGCAACCTTTTCAGTATTGACTTGTTAAGACTTACAGTGGCCTTCTCTAAATCCTAACTTTTTGGGAAAACATGTTGAGCAATGAATGGAAAGCAAAAACACTACTTCTTAGCAACCCTTTTTAGACATAAAAGGCTAACTATCCATAACCGGGCTAGAGACGGGAATTTAGAAAGACATATTGAAGAAAATACAGCAAGTAAAATGGTTAAATGTGGAATGCATGTGTGAAAAACAAAAGTTAACTAACGGAGAGTTTTTATCGGGATTGAGAGCTTCGCCCTTCTCTTTCAAGCAAGGGGGAGTGTCACGTGCTCTTTCCTCCAAAAACACAACTCTCTTAACTAAAAATAAAGTAAAGGCAAAGAGAGAATAAGCAAAGTGCTAGATTTTTATAGATTTGAATAAGTAGAAAATAACTAAGTACAAATGGAAACAAAACAAAGCTCAATAAAAGAATGTAAAGTGCTCGGGATTTAAAAACGAAAAGCAACTAATGAAAGCAACTCAAAAGTACTTAGAAAGCAACAAAGAAACACTAAAAATGATCAAGAGAAGGAAGCAAGGCTTGATGAATTTGGTGGAGAAGTTGCTGGAATTTATAGCTGTGCAGAATTGGTTAGGTAGGTCCTAAAACGATGGTGAATCACCCATTTCCAACTCTTTTGACTGACCAAATCGTGCTCAAACTGATAGTGGAACACTTCTTCTACACGTATGCATCGGTTGGAACCACCAAAACGCATTGGAAGACGCGTTTCATTAAGGGCAAAGTTGGAAGAAAACCAGTTTTTCTGTAGGCTTCCCAGGCGCCTGGCGCCTCCCATGATACTTTTTCGTCTTTTTGCTTCTTTTGATTAATTTGCACTCCCAAATGGTCCTAAAATGTCATAAATACAATATAAGTCATCCACAAACCATAATATATGAATTTTGCATGAATTGGAACTCAAACGATCGAGAAAAATCCGAAACAAAGCTGAAACATAGTAAAAACAGCATCTAAAACCTTCTTTTTACGTATGTAAACAAGCGTAATCACACCCCCAAACTTAACTTTTTGCTTGTCCTCAAGCAAAACTTAGCAACTTTAATCAGCTTTCTAACACATGGACAAGGAAAAGCAAAAGCAACCGAGATGTTCAATCATAAATTGTCTCAAGGAAAAGATGTCAAAGCCTACCATTCTATTGCCTTTGTAAACTTAGTCACTATAAACCAAGTTTGAAATGATAAAAACTTTTTCTTTCAAAATCTTTTTTCTCTTTCAAAAACAGAAAACGTTTTCAAATACCCCTAAGGAATCTGCACACTCCCTTCTTACACTAAGACTTTTACATCTGAAAGACCGGCTACTAGCCCCTGAGGTTTCCACACACTAACATCGGTTTCAACCACAGCTACTCGTAGAAAGACTTTGAAACTAACAGCTAGGTCATAAAACGACGACAATGAGAAACACGAAGTCACTTATCACCATCCTTACTACTATTTTCAAAGTCAACACCCAACCTAAAACTAAATGGGTGTCTACAGTAGGACTCGGAAATCATAACTACATTTTCTTTAACTCTCATTGTTTTTACCACTCTTTTCTTTCTAACACAAGTCTTTTCCCCACTCTTATTTTCTCTCAACAAGACTCTTTTTACTCTTTTGCAAAATTTTTTTTTTTTCTGTTTTGTGTTTTTTTTTCCTTTTCAACACTTTCTTTTTTTTAATAGCATTTCTTTTTCCAACTGACTCTTTTTCAAAAGAAAATAGCATGATTTTTCAAATATAAATAACACTTTATCGTTCTGAAACAACGACTCACACAACGACTGTCCCCCCCACACTTAAGAGAGACAGTGTCCTCACTGGGAAAAGACTTTTGCATCGGATGAAAAAGACTTAACAATAAAAAGGACAAGGACTTCCTATATAGGGGCAAAGAAAAAGCTTAAAGTTTGTAAAGATCAAAAAGACATAAAAGAAAATGAGTTTATCACATAAACAAAGGAAATAGCTCCAAGCTTAGTCAGGCATAGAACAGAAAACTCAACAATCTCTTATAATCATCATCGACATGAAATCACATGCACAGCACAGATGCTTCAAAATAGGCATGTGAAAAGCTAAACTAAGGTTAAGTGAAGGCATACTTTAAGTGATCAGAAGATAAACGATACTAATTTATTCATGCTTCAACTGAGCTCGAAACATAATCAATACAAAAAAAAAAAACATGCGTAGTAATGCTAGAATATGCAAACTACGTCATTAACCAAAAGAAGAAAACACAAAAAATAGCAAAGAAGGAACCTCCCCTTCATGAAGTCGGAGGTTGTGGACTAGGATCAGTGTCAGTACTGGGAGATGGATGACCAAGGATAGCAGCTAGCGCTGGAGGCCATGAAGGTAAAACCGCAAAATCTAATGAAGCCCTTAAGTTGTAGATATGTTGCACGACTTCTCGAACCTGAGAGTTTTCGAAATGCTGGAAAAACAGGGCAGGCGCCAGGCGCCTGCGTGATTTATTTTCGCAAAGAGCAGGCGCCAGGCGCCTGCGTAATTCTTTTTTTTTTTTCAACGTTTTTTTTTCTTTCTTTTTTTTCTATTTTTCTTTTTTTTCAACGTTTTCAAAAACATTCTCTTAATAAGAAAAACTTTATAATGAAACAAAGAGAAAATACAAGATACAAAGACTTCCTTCGTTTACTTTTGTTCTTTCAAAAGCGGATAAGAAGGAAAAAACATTTTTCGCAAAAATTTATTGACCTGAAAGTTGAATAGAGGTTTTTCCTCTATCCACTGGTTCTCCAAAATACGGCTTAAGTCTCTGCCCATTTACTTTAAAAACATTTCCCTTAGAGTCAACTAGATCCACTGCCCCATATGGGTAGACTTTAAAAATTTGAAAGGGACCAGACCATCTAGACTTAAGTTTTCCAGGGAAAAGTTTCAACCTAGAGTTGAATAACAGAACCAGATCACCTTCTTGAAGATTGTTCGACCGAAGACGCCTATCATGCCACTGTTTAGTTTTTTCCTTAAACAACTTAGCATTCTCATAAGAAAAGTGCCTGTGTTCTTCTAATTCCAACAATTGTAACTTCCTCGCTTCACCTGCAGCCAACAAATCAAAATTTAATTTCTTAGTAGCCCAAAATGCTTTATATTCTAGCTCAAGAGGCAAATGACATGCTTTTCCAAAGATTAGCCTATAGGGGGACATGCCGAGGGGAGTCTTAAATGCTGTCCTATATGCCCAAAGTGAATCATCAAGCTTAAAAGACCAATCCCTACGGTTAAGATTTACAGTTTTTTCTAAAATGTTTTTTATCTCCCTATTAGATATTTCGGCTAACCCATTCGACTGAGGATGATATGCTGTTGCAACCCTATGACGCACATTGTATTTAGTCAGCAACTTTTGCATAGACCTATTCACAAAATGAGCCCCCCCATCGCTTATCAGACAACGCGGGGTTCCATAACGCGTAAAAATGTGCTTTTGCAGAAAACGAATGACAACTTTGGAATCATTGGTAGCAGTTGCAATGGCTTCTATCCATTTCGAAACATAATCTACTGCTAACAATATATAAAGCTTACCATTAGAAGATGGAAATGGACCCATAAAATCTATACCCCACACATCAAATATTTCAATCTCCAGGATCGGGGTTTGAGGCATTTCGTGGCGTTTAGATATATTACCTGTCCGTTGGCATTTGTCACAAACCTGGGCAAACTTATGTGCATCTTTGAACAGAGTGGGCCAAAAGAACCCACTTTGCAAAACTTTGGCTGCGGTTTTGTGTCCTGCAAAATGTCCTCCATATGGAGACATATGACAAGCGTCTAATATCGCCTCGTGCTCTTCTTCTGCGACACACCTGCGTAAGATATTGTCAGGTCCTAGCTTATATAAAAAAGGCTCATCCCAACGATAACATCGAACTTCATTTAAAAATTTCTTTACCTGTTGCTTGTTGAACTCATAAGGAACTATTCGACTTACCAAATAATTTGCTATATCGGCATACCACGGAACTGAATCAACTCGCAAGAGTTGCTCGTCAATAAACTGTTCACGTATAACAGTTCCATCATCACAGAGCGGGGATTCCAATCTAGACAGGTGATCAGCAACTTGGTTTTCAGTACCCTTCCTGTCCCTAACTTCAATATCAAACTCTTGAAGTAAAAAAATCCACCGTATCAAACGTGGTTTAGCATCTTTTTTAGCAAATAAATATTTTAAAGCAGAATGGTCAGTAAAAACAATGACTTTTGTGCCTATCAAGTAAGACCTAAACTTATCAAAGGCGAACACAACTGCTAACAGTTCCTTTTCAGTAGTAGTGTAATTGAGTTGTGCACCGGTCAGAGTCTTACTAGCATAATACACAGGATGCAAGATCTTGTTTTTACGTTGTCCTAACATAGCTCCTATTGCATAATCACTAGCATCACACATGAGCTCAAAAGGTAAATCCCAATTAGGTTCGATAATTATAGGGGCTGAACTTAGAGCAACTTTCAACATTTCAAATGATTTTAAACAGTCATCATCAAAAACAAATGGTCTATCATGTTCTAACAATTGACACAAGGGTTTAGAAATTTTAGCAAAGTCTTTTATAAAGCGGCGGTAAAATCCCCCATGCCCTAAAAAACTTCTAATCCCTTTGACATTTGTAGGAGGAGGTAGCTTTGAAATGATGTCTATCTTAGCGTGGTCTACCTCTATTTCTTGCTTGAAAATTTTGTGACCCAAAACAATACCCTCTTGTACCATGAAATGACACTTCTCCCAATTTAGGACTAGGTTTGTTTGTTCACATCTCTCCAATACTCTCTCCAAATTAACTAAACAAGCGTCGAAAGAATTTCCAAAAACAGAAAAGTCATCCATAAAAACTTCTAGAATATTTTCTACCATGTCAGAGAAGATGGCCATCATACACCTCTGAAAAGTCGCGGGTGCATTGCATAGTCCAAAGGGCATTCGCCTAAAAGGGAACGTACCATACGGACACGTAAATGTTGTCTTCTCTTGGTCTTCTGGAGCAATAGTAATTTGATTATAACCCGAATATCCATCTAAAAAACAATAGAAATCCTTACCTGCCAGACGGTCGAGCATCTGGTCAATAAACGGGAGAGGAAAATGGTCTTTCTTTGTTACCTTGTTGAGTTTGCGATAATCAATGCAAACTCTCCACCCGCTCACAGTTCGGGTTGAGATGAGCTCATTCTCCTCGTTGGCCACCACGGTTATACCCCCTTTCTTTGGTACACACTGTACTGGCCTTACCCAGCTGCTGTCGGATATTGGGTATATAACACCGGCGTCAAGCCATTTGAGAATTTCTTTCCTTACAACCTCTTTCATCTTCGGGTTCAACCGCCTTTGACTCTCAATAGAGTTCTTAGCATCTTCTTCCAATAGAATTTTGTGCATGCAAAAGGCCGGGCTTATCCCTCGGATATCTGCTATCGTCCATCCAATGGCCTTTTTGTGCTTCTCCAAAATCTGCAATAAAGAATATTCATTAGTAGGTGATAAATTGGAAGCTATAATAACTGGTAAAGTGTCGTTATCCCCTAGATACGCATATTTCAAATGCGACGGCAATGGCTTCTGCTCCAACGTGGGTGGTTCCACTATGGACGGAAGTAACGACTTGCATTCTTCTTTTTGTATTTTTTCAATAGGATTAGCCACATCTTCTGGTCCTTCTGCTATCTTATCAAGCTCTTCTTCAATCTCTGTAACTAACGAGTCATAAAACTCATCAAACATAATAGGATTCAAGCTATTTATAGCAGAGCACTCTTCAAAGTCTCCTGGTAATTTCATGGCGTCTAGAACGTTAAATTTAACTTCTTCATTATTTACCCTCATTGTAATTTCTCCCTTCCTTACATTAAAAACTGTATCCCCAGTGGCTAGAAATGGTCTTCCCAAAATAATGGGAACGTCTAAGTCTGCCTCGCAATCTAGAATGATAAAGTCTGCAGGGAAAATGAATTTGTCCACCTGGACTAAAACATCTTCTATCTTTCCCTCAGGTCTTATGATAGATCTATCTGCTAGTTGGAGGGTAACCGTAGTAGGTCTAGCTTCTCCTATGCCTAAAGATTTGAAAACTGATAATGGCATAAGATTAATGCTAGCGCCTAGATCACATAATGCCCTACCTAAGTTTTTTCCTCCTATGGAACATGGAATGGTAAAACTGCCAGGATCATTACATTTCATGGGTAGCGGGCTGCCTACAGCTTCACTACTACATTTTGTCATGGCTACCAGTTCATGCTCTCCTATTTTTTTCTTCCTAGAAACTATATCTTTCAAAAACTTAGCATAATTTGGCATCTGTTCTAGAGCATCTACTAATGGTATATTTATATGCAGTTGTTTTAAAATATCTAAAAATTTTCTAAACTGGGAATCATTATTTTTCTTAACTAATCTTTGTGGAAACGGGGGAGTAGGGGTAAAAGAAGGCTGTACCTGTGGAGGAACACTCGGGGTGTCCTTATTACCTTTTCTAATATTCTCTTTTTCTGGTGTTGTTGGATTTTCTGGTATCTTTACAATTGGTTCAGTGGACGGAATCTGTACATCTGTTGTTGGCATTGTTGGTCCATCATATGCCAGTCCACTCCTGAGGGTGACAGCTTTGCACTGTTCTTTCCCTTCTCGTTTTGGTAATTCAGTATGGCCTGGAAAAGAACCTTGTGGTCTATTCTTCAGTTCATTGGCAAGTTGTCCCAATTGGGTCTCAAAATTCCTCATTGATGCCGCTTGAGATTGTATCACTGCGTCGGTTCGGGCCATGTACTCCTTCATCATATTCTCAAGATTTGAGTTGTTATTGTGAACTGGTGGAGTCTGTGTTCTCTGATTGTACTGCTGTTGCGGTGGTGGGATGTATTGTTGTGTAGGTGGAACATAGGGCTGCTTGTTCTGTTGGCTCTGCCCTTGATTAAAACCGCTCGAACCTCCTTGTCCTCCCCATGAGAAATTAGGGTGGTGCCTCCAACCTGGGTTGTAGGTGTTCGAATATGGGTTAAAGTTCCTATTGTTCCCATGTCCTACATAAAAAACGGAAGCAGGGTTATGTGGACAATTATCATAGATATGGTTTTCACTGCAAAATGAACAAATGAGATCGTTGACTTGGCAAACAGGGGCAGGAGTGCAATAACCCGACTGCACAGGTTGTATCGGCGTGGCTAATGGATTTTTTATTCCCAATGCCATCTCTTTCAGCCTCTGGTTCATTGTAACCATCTCTTTTTGCATCGAGGTCGCAATGTCCAGAGCCAAAACTCCAGCTGGATCTTGCTTCTTTGGTGCTGCCCTAGATCTTTGTGAACACCATAGTTTGTTGTGTGAAGCTAAGTCATTTAGGATGTCAACTATCTCGTTGAATGTCTTCTTTGTAAAGGCTCCGTTGGCAGCATTGTTTAGCATCATCTTAGTAGGATGATCTAAACCTCTAAAGAAATGTTCTATCTGGATGCATGCCGGCAAGCCATGGTTCGGACATTTCCTGATTAGTTCTTTAAATCTCTCCCACGCCTCGTGAACAGGTTCACGATCATATTGTCTAAAGGAGATGATCTCCTCTCTGATATCAGCGTGGCGAGTAGGTGGGAAGAATTTTGTTAAGAACTTCTCCACTAACGACCCCCATGTGGTGATGGATCCCGGTGGAAATGCATTGAGCCATGCTCTAGCTTGGTCCTTCAAAGAAAATGGAAAAAGTGTTAGTCTCAGAGCATCGTCTGTTATACCAGGTAATCGAAATGCATTTGCAATTTGAGTGAATGATTTCAGATGATCATGTGGATCCTCATGTTCCTGCCCTCCAAAATGTCCAATTGTCTGCAACATTTGGAACATCATTGGTTTAAGCTCAAAGTTTGCGTGGGCTGGAATAGGGTTGACTATCCCTGAATCAAATTTCTGAAAAGCCGTGGCGGCATATTCTCGCATTGCCACGTCTCTGTTGTCCGCCATCTGGATATGGTTGAATTCATCATTTCTCGCATGATCCCTCATATTACCGTTAACAGCAGGTGGATCAACCGGATCACGAGGTGGAATATCTGCCATTGATGTGCTTGTACTCTCTACCTCACTTTCAGGACTGATTTCACCTTCTCTCTCTTTTTGCTTTTCTAGTTGTTTTCGAAGTCTTTGCTCCTTTCGAGTTTTTCGAAGGGTCCGCACAATCTCAGGGTCAAGGGGTAGCAGAAAAGATCTTGTGCTCATGCACTTTAACTTACCCTTGTGAGATAAACGACCAAAAATATAGAACAAAAACGGTGGATGGAGATTACACCCAACAACAATTCTCAAAAATAAAAACTAAAAGAATTTGAAAATAATTTTAAAACTAAAGTCCCCGGCAACGGCGCCAAAAACTTGACTGGGCGTTTATGCTGAACGCACGCACTAAGCGTGGTAACAATTATATAGATGCAAGCGCACACCTGTCAGAGTAATATAAAATGGATGGAGTATCCAAGTATCGATCCTCAAGGACTTCTAAACAATTTCCAAACTCTAAAGTTTTAAAGAATAGTGAATGTTGGAATGAGTGATTCTTGTAAAATGGGAAGTGGTCACAAATAATGGTTTGGATTTGGGATTTGGACTTAGAATGATAAAACCTAGCCCGATTTACTTCAAGTTAGCCAACAAAGAATCAAGGACATGCTAAGGATAATATGCATTTTACTTTAGAAACTAACGACTACGCTTCTCACTTTACTTATGTCTAAGCAAGTTCAAAGTCCTAAGACATTCCCTAATATGTCTATTATGAGATATATCTTAGTTTTAGGATGGAAATAGTCGCAACCTCGAGTTAAGGTCCTATGTCTAGGCTACTTAAGCGGAACCCTTATGTCTAAGGCGCTCCTCTCCTCGGTTTAACCACTCAACAATGCAAATAAGCAACCTTTTCAGTATTGACTTGTTAAGACTTACAGTGGCCTTCTCTAAATTCTAACTTTTTGGGAAAACATGTTGAGCAATGAATGGAAAGCAAAAACACTACTTCTTAGCAACCCTTTTTAGACATAAAAGGCTAACTATCCATAACCGGGCTAGAGACGGGAATTTAGAAAGACATATTGAAGAAAATACAGCAAGTAAAATGGTTCAATGTGGAATGCATGTGTGAAAAACAAAAGTTAACTAACGGGGAGTTTTTATCGGGATTGAGAGCTTCGCCCTTCTCTTTCAAGCAAGGGGGAGTGTCACGTGCTCTTTCCTCCAAAAACACAACTCTCTTAACTAAAAATAAAGTAAAGGCAAAGAGAGAATAAGCAAAGTGCTAGATTTTTATAGATTTGAATAAGTAGAAAATAACTAAGTACAAATGGAAACAAAACAAAGCTCAATAAAAGAATGTAAAGTGCTCGGGATTTAAAAACGAAAAGCAACTAATGAAAGCAACTCAAAAGTACTTAGAAAGCAACAAAGAAACACTAAAAATGATCAAGAGAAGGAAGCAAGGCTTGATGAATTTGGTGGAGAAGTTGCTGGAATTTATAGCTGTGCAGAATTGGTTAGGTAGGTCCTAAAACGATGGTGAATCACCCATTTCCAACTCTTTTGACTGACCAAATCGTGCTCAAACTGATAGTGGAACACTTCTTCTACACGTATGCATCGGTTGGAACCACCAAAACGCATTGGAAGGCGCGTTTCATTAAGGGCAAAGTTGGAAGAAAACCAGTTTTTCTGCAGGCTTCCCAGGCGCCTGGCGCCTCCCATGATACTTTTTCGTCTTTTTCCTTCTTTTGATTAATTTGCACTCCCAAATGGTCCTAAAATGTCATAAATACAATATAAGCCATCCACAAACCATAATATATGAATTTTGCATGAATTGGAACTCAAACGATCGAGAAAAATCCGAAACAAAGCTGAAACATAGTAAAAACAGCATCTAAAACCTTCTTTTTACGCATGTAAACAAGCGTAATCAAGTTCCTCGCCCAGTTCTCTTCTCGGCATTATGACAAAAAGACAGCGACCCATCTCGCCACCATCAGATAGAAGGAGGGTGAGACGCTGCGAGAATGTCACCAGATTCCAGGAGGAGCAATTGAAGGTCGCACACTGCTCTGATGACTCGGCCATGTGCTATTTTCTCACCGGTCTAGCCGACGAAGCCCTCACGGTGAAACTTGGAGAGGAGGCCCCGGCCACCTTCGCCGAGGTGCTTCAGAAGGCGAAGAAAGTCATCGATGGACAGGAGCTCCTCCGAACCAAAATCGGCCGACCAGAACGAAAGATCGGTCGGGGCAGAAGTGGAAGAGATAGAAAAGGCAGATCCCAAGTCCAAGGACAAGGGATCCTTTTCCAGCGGCCGAGCTGAGTATCGAAGGGCGGAGAACGAACCTACCAGGAGCCGACCTTACGAACGCTTCACCCCGACCACGATTCCAATTTCCGAGATCCTAACAAACATCGAGGAGTCTGGAATGGAAAAACTACTCAAGCGTCCTGAGAAGCTTCGGGGAGCCCCGGAGAGGCGCAGCAAGGACAAGTATTGCCGCTTCCATCGGGAGCACGGCCATAACACGTCGGACTCCTGGGAGTTGAAGCGCCAAATTGAGGATCTAATTCAAGATGGCTACTTCAAGAAATTTGTGGGAAAGCCCAGGACCAGCTCGGCAGAGAAAAAGGAAGAGCGGAAGCGTTCGAGGACGCCGCCCCGGCGCACTGACCGACCTGCGGTCATCAATACCATTTTTGGAGGGCCAAGCGGGGGTCAGTCCGGACATAAAAGAAAGGAGTTAGCTCGTGCAGCCAGGCGCGAGGTGTGCATCATCAGGGAACAGAGGTCGACCTGCCCAATCACCTTCGACGGTGCAGACTTGGAGGAGGTCCACCTACCCCACAATGATGCACTTGTGATCGCTCCCTTGATTGATCATGTGGTGGTTAGGAGGGTGCTGGTAGACAGAGGCGCATCTGCTAACATCCTGTCCTTACCGACCTACCTCGCCCTGGGATGGACGAGGTCGCAATTGAAGAAAAGCCCGACACCGCTGGTTGGGTTCTCTGGAGAATCGGTCATCCCAGAGGGTTGCATCGACTTGCCGGTCACGCTTGGGCAGGACCAAACTCAAGTCACCCAAATGGCCGAGTTCGTGGTAATTGACGGTAGATCGGCCTATAACGCCATCTTTGGGAGACCCATCATCCACTCATTTCGGGCCATTCACTCGACACTTCATCAAGTTTTGAAGTATTCCACCCCCAATGGCGTGGGCACGGTCCGAGGAGAATAGACCGCTTCGAGGGAGTGCTATGCCTCCGCACTCAAAGGCTCATCGGTCTGCGCCCTTGAAACTCTCGCCAGTAGGGATGGGACGCTCGAGTTCAAGGCCGACCTGCCGAGGAGGGAGTTTGCCGCACCCACTGAGGAGCTCGAGCTTGTTCCTCTGCTTAGTCCCGAGAAACAAGTAAGCATAGGAACCAAGCTGGGGGCCACCGACAGAGAGGAGCTGATCCACTTCCTCAAATCCAACTCGGACGTCTTTGCGTGGTCTCACGAGGACATGCCTGGCATTGACCCAAAGATTATGACGCATCGCCTCAGCATAGATCCATCATTCCGACCTGTAAAGCAAAAAAGAAGACCTATAAACAAGGAGAGGAGTGATGTAATTGTTGAGGAAGTTGGCAAACTTTTGAAAGCTGAATACATAAGAGAAATTCCGTATCCCGAGTGGCTCTCCAATGTTGTATTAGTTAAAAATCTAACGGAAAGTGGAGAATGTGCGTAGATTTTACGAACTTAAATAAGGCATGCCCGAAAGATTGCTTCCCACTGCCGAGGATTGATCAGCTCGTAGACGCCACAGCCGGGCACGAACTGCTCACCTTCATGCCGCCTACTCTAGGTACAACCAAATCAAGATGCATGTCTCAGATCAAGATCATACCGCATTCATAACAGACCAAGGTCTGTACTGTTACAAGGTCATGCCCTTCGGTTTAAAGAACGCAGGAGCGACCTACCAGAGAATGGTGAACAAAATGTTCGCCAAGCAGATCGGCCGGAATATGGAAGTGTATGTGGACGACATGCTCGTCAAGAGCAAGCGGTCTAAGTCGCATCTTTCTGATCTGACCGAAGCCTTCAAGGTTCTAAGGACATATCAAATGAAGCTTAACCCAGCTAAATGTGCCTTTGGAGTCTCTTCGGGAAAATTCCTTGGCTTCATGGTGAACCACCGGGGGATCGAGGCCAACCCCGAAAAGATTAAAGCCGTGCTCGAGATGGAGGCACCCAAAACGCTGAAACAGCTTCAGTGCCTCAATGGCAGGATTGCAGCCCTGAACCGGTTTGTTTCAAATTCGACAGATAAGTGCCTCCCTTTCTTCAAAGTCCTACGAAAGAAAGGGCCGTTTGAATGGACAGCAGAGTGCGAACAAGCATTTCAGCAATTAAAGAGCTACCTCTGTTCGGCACCTTTGCTCGCCAAGCCCCTGCCAGGGGACAAGCTCCAATTGTACTTAGCAGTGTCTGACAGTGCCGTCAGCTCGGCCCTGATCAGGCAAGGGGAAGCGCGGCAAAACTCGATCTACTACACAAAGCAAGGCTATGACCGAAGCCGAGACTAGATACCCTCAGATGGAAAAGTTAGCTCTCGCTTTAGTCACCTCGGCCCGACGGCTTAGACCATACTTCCAAGCCCATACTGTGGTGGTGCTCACTAACTTGCCCCTAAAAAACATCTTCCATAAGCCAGAAGCTTCTGGACGCCTGATGAAGTGGGCAATGGAGCTAAGTGAGTACGACATCCAGTTCGAACCTAGAGCTGCGTTGCAAGGGCAAGCAGTGGCAGACTTCATAGCCGAGCTCACACCACCTTCCGAGCCTGGCAAGTCCGACCTATCGTGGACAATCTATGTCGATGGATCCTCCAATGAGAAGGGGTGCGGGGCCGGGGTCCTCTTGCTCGGACTAGGAGGCGAGCGATTTGAGTATGCCTTGAGGTTCGGCTTCCAGACTTCCAATAACGAGGCTGAGTATGAAGCATTTATTGCCGGTCTACGAATCGCCAGAGCATTGGGGGCCTCTTGTGTTAAGATCTTCAACGACTCCCAGCTGCTTGTGAGCCAGATCACGGAAGAGTACCAAGCCAGGGAACCCCGAATGGAGAAGTATTTGGGCAAAGTCAGATCGTACCTCGCCCAATTTCGAACTTACGAGGTAAGCCGGGTTCCCCAAGCAGAAAATTCTAATGCCGATGCCTTGGCCAAGTTAGCATCAGCGTACGAGACCGACCTGGCCAGGTCGGTCCCCGTCGAGATCTTAGATAATCCCTCGATCTCGGAGCCAGATCTGATGGAGATCGACGCTCCAGAGCCCTCATGGATGGACCCGATTGTGGACTTCATTAAGGGCAATTCACCACAAGACCCCAAGGAGCGCAGAAAGTTGGCAAGGCAAGCAGCTCGGTTCGTGGTCCGAGGTGGAGCATTGTACCGACGCGATTTTTCCCTGCCTCTATTGAGATGCCTAACCCCTGAAGAGGGCCTATACGTCCTCAGAGAAATCCACGAAGAAGTGTGCGGCAATCACTCAGGCGCCCGGTCGCTGTCAGCCAAAGTGATCCGACAAGGATACTATTGGCCGACCCTCAGCCAGGACGCCAAGAAGTTCGTTAGAACTTGCGACAATTTCCAACGCTACGGAAACGTAATCCACCAACCTCCAAAGCTGCTTACCCCCATCACGGCCCCATGGCCATTCGTGCAGTGGGGGGTAGATATTATTGGTCCTTTCCCTCTGGGCAAAGGCCAGACAAAGTTCGTTGTAGTGGCTGTGGATTACTTCACAAAGTGGGCCGAGGCCGAGGCACTCTCCCACATAACGGAATCCAGAGTCACGTCCTTTGTATGGACAAATATCATATGTCGCTTTGGCATACCGAAGGCCATTGTGACAGATAATGGGAAGCAGTTTGACAACGCGAAGTTCAAAAACTTTTGCAGCAAGCTTGGCATAAGTCACCTTAGCTCGTCCCCCACACATCCGCAAGCAAATAGGCAGGTGGAAGCGGTCAACAAGATCATCAAGCGAGGCATCAAACTTAGACTGGACTCCAAGAAAGGCAGGTGGGCCGAGGAGCTACCAGAGGTTCTATGGTCGTACCGGACCACCCAAAGAGAATCGACGGGTGAGACCCCGTTCTCCCTGGCCTTCGGCTCCGAAGCTGTAGTCCCGGTTGAGATCGGCATGCCATCTGACAGAGTAGAGCGTTACGAGCCTACAGCAAATGAGGAAGAGCTGCTCCTCAACCTCGACTTGCTGGAAGAAAGAAGAGCAATGGCCCAGCTACGCCTGGCGGAATATCAGGGCAGAATGGCTAGACACTACAACGCCCGCGTTCGACCTCGGACTTTCCAAGTCGGACATCTGGTCTTAAGGAAGGTCCAAACCCATGTGGGTGCCCTTGACCCGACCTGGGAGGGGCCGTTTGAGGTCAAGGGAATATTCCGACCTGGGACGTACATATTGGCCGATCTGAAAGGAGACGTCCTCGCGCACCCGTGGAACGCGGAGCACCTGAAGCGTTGTTATCCTTGAAATGCCAAAAGGGTTTTCAATGGATCTGCAATCAAAAGAATTATGATCGGAATAAATGTGATGATTTAATTTCATGATTCCGAGTTCGACCAGAAATTAAATGGGGGCCACGGACTCCCACACGATCACATTCCAGCAGTCGGTTAAAATCCAATCCTCCAAAACCTAAGGGTACGAGGTGCGATGCCAAAACCACTGACGAACTTAAAATTCAAACCTTCAAGGTAAAGGGGCGATGTGAAAAGTTCAAAATGATCAAGCCTCCGAACTTGAGGGTACGAGGTGCGATATGAAGAACAGCTACGGACTTAGGATTTTAGCCTTTTAAAGTTAAGGGTGCGATGTATTGAATACTAGACAGAGATTCGAATTCAAAAATTTCAAGTATTTTTGAAGGCGCGACCTCAAAAGTACGAGGTGCGAGGTGACATCGGCTTTAGCTTAAAGAAAAAGCAAAGAAAGGAAGGCAACAAAGTAAAAACAAACGAGAAGCCTCTTTATTGAATGAGAAGCAGAGCCAAGGCTTATAGACCTTGCAGCTCTTCCCTAACACAAACAAAAAAAAGAGAAGAGAAGAAAGACAGCGAAAAGCCTCTTGAAGGGTGGTCGCCTAAGAGCCTGCTTGAGGAGCGCCCTCTTGAGTGGTGCCGACCTGATCCTCTTCGAGGTCGGAGTAGTCAGAGTCCAGATCTCTGACGTACTTATCCACCAACGCTTGGGGGCCAGGGGTGCCGCTAGGTCCAGATGCCCACTGCTCATCATACCTCTTCTTCAGACCACAGAGATCGATCTGAAGGTCAGGCATGTCGGAAGCAATGCCCTTCATGAGAAACTTGAAGCCTGTGTCAGAGAAGTCTTTGGCAAATCCATCGAAGTCAGGATGTTGCCTAAATGATTCCTCCAATAGGGCTCCATTGCTGAGACACTCCTTCACCGTCTCCAGCTCGGCAGTCATGCTTCAGCTCCTCCTCCTTCGCTTCAAGCGCCTGGAGCATGTCGTCCTTCTCCTTGAGGAGTTGGAACTTCTCCTTCTCCATGCCCTTGGTGATAGCATGGGCAGCTCGGAGCTATGCCTTGCGTCTGTCCTCTTCTTTCTTCAGCAGCTCGGCCTTGGCCTCCACCTCAACCTTCAAAATTTCCACCTCAGAGTGAGCTTTCAGCAGCTCATCCTTCATGGTGGAAGAGGCAGCCTCCAAGGCAGCAGAGAACTCCTCTTTCTCCCTCGCTGCCAGAGCTTCCCTCCCATCCAGCTCGGCCTTCACGGCCAGAGCCGATTGAATGGAAGCAACAAACGCCTGAGAAAAGGTACAAAGAAGAAAGTTAGACCGAGCAACCTGTTAGGTAAATTGAGCAGAAATGAAAACACCAATTTTACCTCAACGGCGTAGTCGATGGACCTCTGCAGGACAGACCCCGGGTCACTTACAAATTTGGACGCTCTTCTGAGGCAGCGGTCCAAACTTGCAGCCGAGATGCGGGACACCTGGTCCCTCACCCCAGAACTTGACGGCTCGACTCTGAACCGTGCTGTCACGTCGGACGTCCCGCCCATCCTGGCCTCAGGATCGTCCACCCGATCTGCGAAGCTCGTAGGCAGGGCCCCAAGAGCTCCGACCTCCAAGGTGGAGGTGGTCTTCTTCTTCTTCCTCCTTTGCTTCAGAGGGACTTCCTCCCTCACCTCCTCGCCCAAGGACGAGACGTCCACCGCCTCGGTCTGATCCCTGGGGCGCTTCTCCCTCGAAGGACCCCTAGAAGACTCCAGCTCGATCACTGGGGCTGGATCTTCCGAGGCTGGCCCTACCACAGCAGGAGTGGCAGGTTTCGAGCTCTGGGCGGCCTCAAGAGCATAGGCTCGGCCCTTGGACTTGCGCTTCACGTTGCTTGCAAATCCGCAAACCATGGCTGCAAAACAAAAACAGGAGTCAACACAAAGTTAGAAGAAAAAGGGGGGAAGCAAGCTCGGCATACCAAGTTCGGAGTTCGGCCTTAAGGATTCAATGGGACGAACTGCAGGGTTGTAATCTAGCAGCGCGGACTCAAGCAACAACTTGTCGGTCACCAAGGTTCCGACCTTCCTACCCCTCGGAAAATGCTCCTTGTAATATTTCAGCGTGTCGAAGGAGGCTTGCGTGAGCTCGGGGACTGGTCGGATTGAAACTGCACAAAGACAAAATCCGAGTCAGACCTGAATAACAAGAAAGAAAGTTATCACAAAAAGTAAGAGCTACTACGTACCTAGGTTCCCAAACCTAGTGGGAACGTCAAAGAAGGAACGACCCGACTCGTCCTTTGCAAGCCATTCCCCGGAAGCGTAGAACCACTTCCTCACCCATCCTTTGATGGAGGTCGGCCCCTTAACTATACCGCCTGCACCTTTTCTTGCGCACATATAGAACCGACCAGGCTTCTTAGCTATCCTTTTCGCTTCGAAGCACGCGAGAAGCTAGTCTACGTCCAACAGCTCGGCCTCTTCACTATCCCGAGCTCGTAGCCAAAAAAGGATGGCCAAAGCGAAAATGACACCCCACCCATTGGGGCCACTTGAGCCGGAGCCAACCCAGTTCGGAAGAGAAATTCTTGGACAAAAGGGTGAAGGGGGAGTCTGAGGCCGTACTCAAACATTTTGAAGTAGAGAGTGACCCATCCCTTTGGAGGATTGTCAGCTCTCTCCCCCTCCTCCGGAATCCTAAGGAAGATGTTCTCAGGGATAGCGAACCCCCTACGAAGGGATCCGAGGTAGTGCTCAGGTATCCTAGAAGGGTATTCCAAACCCTGACCCAAGGTGGAGGGATCGTTATCCTTCCCGTCATCGGAGAACCTAAAGTTTTCTATCTCCTCGAGCTCGGACTCTAACCTACGAGCTAAATCCTCATCGGACCCTAAGTCGCTGCTAAAAGAGGACGACATGGCAACTACGTTCGAAAGAGAAAGTGAGGGAAGAGACCGACCTACCAAGGGTTCGAGCTGCCTTCAGATCGAACTCCAAGAATTCAGGAAACGTGAGGTATGACCTGAAGAATTGGGGGTACTTATAGCTCGTCGGAAAAATTTCCCCACCGTACTCGTGTAATCAACGAGCGGCTAGGATCCTCCCGAAGATCCGAAGCGTCGGAATATTTGAATATTCCGACAACGGTTGTGTTTTCCCACGAATAGGAAGTCGCCACGCGTCCAAAACAAGTCGAATGAACTTCTCTGCCAGGTCGAGATCGGACCAGACAGAGAGGGGGCCAATGTTTGGGGAAAAGAATACCCTGGACACGTGGAGGACCCCTATTGGTGCTCCAAGATGACTCATGAGTCATGCCCAGCTCGAACCGCCGAGATCACCACCACTAGCGTTGACAGATGCTAAGTATGAGGGCCAAGGTGAACCTGGCCGAGGTCCGACCTACCGGGAAGCTCGGTAGGGGCCGATGTGAGCTACTGTCAGCGGCGTGATTATCGGGTGTAACCGTCGGTCCCGAGATTGTCGGGTGTAATCGACGGTCCCGAGATTACCGGGTGTAACCATCGCGAGATTAGCAGGACTACCACCCATAAGTGGACGACTTCACTCCACGATCAGGTACGATGATTTTCTGACCTCGAACTAAACTGGGAATCCGACCTATACTGACTTGATCGTCGGAGTGCTCACCTTTTTGTGCAGGTCCGCCCAAGTATTCAGATCGGTCCGGAGGCCGAGTTCGAGCTGCAATCTGAAATACACTATTGTGCATATCCTTGAATAAACAACGTCTAATAAATTTATTAATTTTTACAATGTCAAATATGTTAGGGATCTATTCACACAAAATTGAAAGTTCACAAATTTATCAAAAACTTTTAAACTTTAGTGACCTATTAGATACAAAATTGAAAATTTCATTAATTTATTATACACTTTTTAATGTTTAAGGACCTGGTCCAAACTTTAAAATTCAAAGACTAAACTTGTAATTGCATCTAAAATTATCAAAGTTTTTTTTAGTACAAGGAGAAATTGAACTCAAAACCTCTTGGTTGGAGATATATGTCAATTACTACTAAGCTGGGCTCGTTTCGATTATCAAAGTTTTAAAATCAAAAGACATAGAATGTATTTGGAATATATTTAACCTCACTCTTTCTATTACACCCTTTACTAATTTAGAGTGGATTTAGTGCAACTTATTTAGTGATTTTATAGGACTAAAAAGTATTTTTCTAATCTGAATAAAAAATTATATTTAAAAAATTAAGTTAATTTTACAATTATTTCTTAAGAAGCAGAGATTATTTATTATTTATTTTGTTTACTATAACAATAAGATGAGGGATCGAACTTAAAGATATATGCCAATTACCGTTGAGTTATGCTCGCTTTCGCAAGAAACATAGATTATTATTTAAAAAGTAACTTTAAAGTGATTAATTGAAAATGATATTTAAGAAGGGAAAAAAGACACATTTACAAAGAGTAGAATCACTTTTAATGCAGTGCAATCAAACAAAATTATTTATCTTAAATAAATGTGAAATTTTAAAATATTTTATTAAGAGTATTTTAACAAAAAGTGCTTAAATCAAAAGGTACGTTAAACTCACCCTTAAATATAATTAAATAAGTTTAAATATATATTTCTTATCATAGAAGATGAATTTAGCCACCTTTTGGAGACCACAAAACGAACGGGTGATTCTATATTAAGATTAAAAAGAAAAAAAAATTGAATATAGGTTAAATTATAAGTTTAATCAATGAATTTTTAAGATTATGTCTAATAGGATTCTAAATTTTTTATCTTAATATGTCATTAAATTTTAAAAGTATCTAATATGTACCTGAATTTTTAACATCGTGTTTATTTGTTTCTGATTTTTTATACATTTTTTCCCTAATTACGGATGTATTAAACACATAATTGAAAAATCATGGTCTTATTAAACATAAAATTCAATATTGTGTTTAATAATTCATAAACTATTAAAAAAATATATCAAAGATCTATTAGATAGAAAATGTGATGATCTATTAGAAACAAAATTGAAAGTTAACAAATTTACTTTTGCCACATAAGCATAGTTGAGCAGTAATTGATATGCAGTCTTTCTTTTAAGGTTAGAGATTTGATTCCCCATATCTTCAAATTGTTGTACTAAAAAAAGTTTAAAAATTTATTAAATATTTTTAAGATTAAAATACTATTTTGGTCCCTATACTTCTAGTGTCTCTTCATTTTAGTCCTCGTACTTTCAAAATGTTCATTTTGGTCCCTGTACTTTTAAAAAATAACCATTTTAGTCTGTTCATTTATCGTTCTTGTTACTTAGAAGTTTTAGATTATTTTATCTAATTCTTTTAAGTGTAAGCTGCATTTTTAACACAACACATATAACGGAAACTTTTAGTATAAAGTAATATTTACATTTTAAGAAACATATTGATTTTACTGTTGTGTTGAAATTGTGATAGGAAAAAAAATTGAGATTAAGAATAAGATTAAGAGATCAAGATGATCACTTTTACAAAATCAAAATTTTCAAAGTACAGGAAATCAAATGAATCAAAATTAAAAGTATAGTGACCAAAATGAATATTTTAAAAATATAGGACCAAGCTAGTATTTTAATATATTTTAAAAAAATGGAAAGACGTATTTTTTTTTTTTGGGAAAAAAATGAAAAGACGTATTAAATGGAAGCTTGAAGATTAAATTTGGAATTTTAGCCAAAAATGTATTTTCACATTCTTATCTTATCCTAGACCTCCGTCCAACACTAGGTACATTGAATAATAATAATTTTTCGTTTTGAGAGAAGGAAGAGATAAAATAAAGAAGAGAAAAAAAAGCGTGTGGTATAGATAGCGGAACCAAAATTGACACGTAAACGGAGAGAGAGGTTAAAGAAAGACAGGATCGTGATATGTGGGGTCCAGCTGGCACTATTCTCTCTCTCTGTGGTTTGGTGAAATTATAAGATTGCTGTACAGTGTAGTAATAATGACACGGCGGTTTGGTTGAGAGTCTGAAACAGACCATTCAATTTCAATTTCAATTTCAATTTTCTATTTTTCTTTTCCCAAATTATTTCCAAAACCGTGGGCGTCGTCCGCAAAACTATGTCCCTTCTCCACAACTTACATATGATATGATTCCTCTCTCCATCGCTTTCTGCCAAATCCCATGAATGAGTTATAAATTTTATTTTATTAAATTGAACTTAGATAAATAAATAAATTTAGAGAAATTATAGTGGAAGAAAAAAAAAACTTTTAAATATTTTTCAAATATAGCGAAAACTTTCACTTATATCAGTAGTATATTAGATAAGTAGTATATCGATATATATTACATACATATTGCAAGTATATCAAATACTCGTATCAACAATATATCAGGGGTGGATCGAAACGATGGCAACGAAGAATTGATCAGAAATGTAGTAGTCAGATATATTACAAATATGTTATAGATGTATTGAGATATATTAGAGATGTATATCATGTGGCTAAAGTTATCATTTTAAGATTGAACATCTATTTTTTTATACAAGGAAGTGTTATCTTTGAAAAAAAAACTAAATATTGTTTCTATTTTACTAATTTTATTAAATAATTTTGCTATATCTGCTACTGCCCTTAAAAAATTTATAAGGGTTCTATACTAAATTTGAATTGAATAAAAAAAAACTCGAATATATTTTTAATTTGAAAACTGTAGTTATACTGATGTAAGGGTTCATCTAACTAAAATTTGATTGAATAAAGAAAAAACTCAAATATATTTTTAATTTGAAAACTATTTATTTTACTTGTCATACAATTATATATGCATATATTTATTTTAGTTTAATTTATTTGTTGTTTACAACTTTTAAAATATTTTTTTTTAAGTTTTTAGAGTTTCGTTTTTCACCGTATAAATAATAATTAACTATTTTGAACGTTTATTTACATATTTCTGACATTAAATCTGTAATGAATACTTCCTAATTGAATTGAATTGTGTTCATGGTTTAATAAAGATTATTTAAGTTAAATAATTTATACTCAAAGTGATTGGTATTAGAAATATGTACAACTCAATTAGACCAAAATTACTTTTGTCATAGTCAAAATCACTTCCATTTCCTCAATGATTAGAAAATTGGTTTAGGAAAGCTTAAAATCACTAAAAAAAATTGATTTTTAAGGTATTAATGGGATAGTAATTTTAAAAAATCAATTATACGGAAATCAATTTTTCTAAAATCACTCATTCAAGCATCCCTCCTAAACACACCAGAACCCTCCTAAATCAATTCTCTTTTCTTCATTTTTCATCAACTATTCTCGAATTCCTTTCCATCCTTTTTATTCTTTTCATCTTTTTATCTCAACTCTTTTACTTGATTAATATTCCATTTTTTTAAAATAAGATCATTTTCAGATATTTAATGAAATAGTGTTGTTTTTAATGACATGACCAAAAGAATAATAATAATAATAATAATTGTTTACGGTAATTTTGATCGGGTTGAAAAATGGAGTAGATTGGTTTGACTAGGCTTCGGAGAGTGAGCTAATGCAAGAAAATACATGCTCAAATAAAGCAAATACTATAGCGATTAATTCAGTAAGAGTCCAATTTAAGCTCTCAATTCAATCATCAAATTGTATATATGAATCAGAATGATGTTTTTTTATTATCTACAAAAATTTGTGTAGATAATAAAAAGAATCTTTTTCTTGTTAATTTTGTTTTAGTTCAGCATCTTGTCGTTGGGAGTAGTGGAAGATGTATGCCTTAAAGATAATTAAACTCCATTTACTTTAAAAATTTGAGAATCGAGGAATGGAAATTTGAATTTTATTGCCCTTTGATGTTGTTTATGAAATAGTATTAATGGAATGGAACCCCCACCTTCCAGCTTTGAATCATTTTTCCTAAGAAGTTGTAATCTCATCCCTCTCAACTTTTTCAATATTATTTTTATTTATTTTCCTGTGACCGTACTTTTATCGTAATTACTTTACAACTGTGTCTTTTCTTCTCTCATCTATTAATCCATATCATTTTTATTAATTGTTTTAAATCGATGTAAACTAGGAACATTCATTGTTATGATTCAAGTTCCCATAACAAGATCAAGAACCAAGAAACTTTAACAAGCTTTACGTTCAACACTTGGTGAGCTCGGCTAAGGATGATTAAGAAAGAGATGAAGCTTTTCTACTAAATATTTTCCATGTAAACCTTAAGGGAGGAGTTACATTAAATGAACTAAGGCCACGTTTACTTATTAGAAATGAAAATCAATCGAAATTATAATAAAAATTATTTGACTTTGTTTACTAAAAATATTTAAAAGTGAAATATGAATCAGATATATAACAATTACTAGTATACTTTTTTCTTAATTTTAGCTAATTACAAATACACATTATTTTGCTAAATAAAAAAGAAATGCTAAAAAAGATTAGTATAATAATGTATTTGTAATTAGTTACAAATTAAAAAGAGATCTACTACTAATTGTTATATATTTGATTCCTAGTTTGGTTCCATGTAGTTTGAGTAGAGAACATTCATTTCTGATTTTGATTCAAGAAAATTTATGGTAAACAACATTAAAGGAATCACATTCTTATTTTGATTGATTTTTGTCATGATTCCTTCCCATTTTTATTATTCATTGTAAGTAAATGAGCCTTAGTGGTAACTTATTTAACCTTTAATTAATTTTTTTGTCTATGAGCATGATCATGTACCTTTTGAGATTTACTTCATCCAGAGTGTTTAGTAAAACTAATTGGGATAAAAATAGAGTGGAGGGTTAGAAAAGATTGGAATATAAATTCTTTCCCTAGAAGCTTGGAGGCATGCTAAGACCAACCTTGAAACTAGACCTTAAGCTCGAGAAAACTCCATTTGATTGAGGACTCTGCCATGCTCTTACCTTGGACACCTGATAGACTGACTTTGTGCATGTAACAGACTTCCAAACAACATAACGAACCGTTAAACACTCCTGTTGGATCTCACTTTATAAATAAAAACTTCATTTCTAACCTCATGTACACAATATATGTTCGGCCCGAGACTTAAGGTTGAACCTTACTAACTTAAGCGTTGAGTGTGTCTACTCCTCTTATGTAGGTATTCTTCACTAAGCTCATCTCATTTCGTGTCACACTCAGATTTTACTAGTTCTCGAGGTAGATTAGAAATTACCGTAAACAAATTTAAATAAAATTGTTTTTTTATTTACTCTGACATGCAAAATCTTGTACATAGAAACTTCTGAAATCAACTGCGGTAAAAATCTTAGGCTTGCTCAAACAATTTTTTCTTAAAAATTGTTTTCCTCTGTATATTCTTTTCACGTCTATTTCCTTCTTATATCTTTGTAATATACTTTAATTTGTATTTAAATTTAAACAAAATTTTGATCGGTTCAACTTTCTTTTGTAACCAATGTTTTACAAAATATTTTAGAGAAACAGAATATTTTGTAAATTAAATCATATAAATTTTTTAGTCGTAATCTTATTTCAAATTTAGAAATTAAATTCAATATAAAAATAATTGAAATAATATGTCAATTTTGGTCATCGGTGCTGAATCACAATCATTTAAGTTTTAATTTATCAAGTACTGTAACATGATTTTTCAAGTTTGAAATTAAAATTTACCGAACACTAATTTATAATTCCATCTTACAGCAAATTTAAAAAAAAAACGCGCATATTATTTTAATTACATTCTTAAGAGCATTTTAAGTTTAAAAAATTACCTCCATATTTCAAATTTAATAGATATCTTAGTTCCATAAATTACTTAGAATCCAAGTATGAAAAAAAAAAAAGAGATTAAGTGTGTGTTTGGGAGTGATTTTGGCTTGGCTAAAATCACTTTTGACGTGTTAAAATCACTCTCATTTCCATTCATGATGTTTGGAAAATTAAAAAATTGATTTTAGGAAAACTTAAAATCACTTAAAATTGATTTTAAAGATATCACTTGGATGACGATTTTGGAACATCAATGATACTCAAATCTTTTTTTTTTCAAAATCACTAATTCTACCGTCACTCTCAAACACCCCCTAATAATTTATTAGAAGTTATCTCTTTTGTGTTATAGGTGAAAAACTACTCGTACACATGGGTCAATTCGTGTTGACAGATGGAGTTAGTCCAATCCAAGCTCTCTCAATTGAAGAACAAATGCTTGCAAATCCTCATAAGAAGATCCCAAATCGCCCCTTATACTCAGAGCAAGGTGCATCCGACGGGAGAACCACTAACATTCGACAGGTGTCCCATCTCTCGTATCAGCGGTTCTTAGAAGCCGACAGAGAATCTTGCGCCAGATTGTACGACCTGGACTTTCTGGAATGCCTCTCCCCAAATGGCTCCTCGATAAAAGAAAAGTGATAAACCTTTATGAGAAGTATACCATTTATTGTCTCAATACATAGACGCTCCTTCTATCTCATCCGAACTACTACTGACTCAAGCTCTAAAGTACATTAGGGAGAACATCATATCAATGTTGAGTTCGATCTCATAGATTAGGGTATAATTAGCGACACCGCCTTCTCCGACGTTGTTCCTCCACTACTTAACAAACCAAATTTCGGCATCAACATCTTTTGTGATATCAAATATTGAAAATCGTGGATAGAAAGAAATCATTCCACGCAGGTGAATCTTGAATTAATAATGTAAGATAAAAGTCACGGTGTTTTGTCATTGATTTTTAGTTTGAAAAGTAAAGCCAGTGACTTGAATTTAGAGAGGAAGGTTTAATTATGCGTTTGAAATAAAATCTAAAGAATGGTTGGAGAATTGAATTGAAATTGGAATTGGAATTGGAATTGGAATTGGAATTGGAATGTGAGTGTGGATTTACAGTTATACCCCTGAGTGGGGGCATATGTTTTATATTGGAATAAGGAAAGAACAAGGGTTGAAAAGGAAAGGAAGGGAATGGGAGATGGATGATGGGGGTGGGAATTACAAAGCTGGCTTGCTAAGTAAAGAAGGTGCATTGAATTGCAAAAGGGTCCAGAGCTGTAAGGCACGTGAGACTCACATGCTTTCTCGCCAACCATTAAGTACTCAACAATCAACCCTCCACCTTCAGATTTTTCCATTCCTCTCCTTCTGCTCCCATCATTTTCCCACGTCACCATAACACGTGGATTTGACATACCTTTGCAAAATTATATATGTTTATTTATTTATTGTTTATGAAGGGAAATGATACGATATACTCAGGGTTCAAAATGTCGAGAGACAGGTCGACATGTCGTGGACATGTCAACGTGCCGAGCATGTCGATATCGACATAGGGGGGGAAAAGTCGATTTTCCCCCCATGTCATCGACATGTCGAAATGTTGACTTCAAATGTCGACATGTCTTTTTTTTTCCTCTTCTTCTAGGTTATTTTATTTTCATCATCTTTTTACTATGCCACTACAGTCTATAATTTCTCACAACCTCGATAATTATAATCTTAGTCTGTTCAATGAAACATTCGAATTTTAATACTGTATAAAGTATACTAATAAGATTTGGAATTTGCTTTATTGATAATTTTTAATCCAATCTAGTTCTTGCTTACCCAATTGAACAATATATGTGAAATATTGACATATCTAAAGATTGAAATAATATTAGAATTTTTTAAAAATAAAATATTATTATATACAAATAGTGGTAAAACATGAAGTAGAATATGTAACTTAATTAATATCAAAAAGATGATCTCGGAGGATCTAGTGCACTATCTTCATAACTTTGATATAAATTACAATAGTTTTCCCCGATCATCCTAGACTGAAAGTTTTGAAGGTAGTTGTTCAAATGAGTAGAATATGAAGCACATATAGATCCCATTGGTAGATAATTTGGAAAAATGACACAATTACGAGGTTGAGGTGTTTGAAAATTGTGTAAATTTGATTGAAAAGTTGGATTGATAATTGATTTGAAAATGTGTTTGAAAAATGGATAAATTCAAAATTGAAAAGAGAAGTAGGTAGAAAGTAAACAAGTACGAGTTAATTAGAATTTAGAAATGTGTTTGGAAACCAAGTCGGTAATTATCTCATTTCCAAATGAATCCTATTATGAAGAATACTAAAAAATTAGTCAAAAGTTTACGATTAAAGTTTACTTTACATATTCAAATAATTTCCATCAATCTTCATTAAAGGAAAAAAATCTTTTTTCGATATTTCCATCGACATCGACATCGACATTCATAAGTAAAATGGTCATATTCTTACATTTAATGGGTTAAAGGTGATCAATTATAGGCTAATTAAGCTACAATTCAAGCATTATTTGCTAATTCAAAAAATTCCCATTAATTTCCACAATTTCCATTATTTTTTTTCAAAATATCCATCGACATCGACATGTCCATCGACATGTCTGTAAAATCGGGACCTCGACATTTTCATCGACATCAACATTTTGAACACTGGATATACTAATGTGACGAGGATGGATATGGGCAATTTATAAAATAAATACAAATATAAAAAAGAGGTGGGTGAAATTTAAAATAATTCAGAGGAGATGGGCGAAACACCTTACGAAATTATTGGTGTTTGCTTTCTTTCTTTTTATTTATTTATTTATTTTCTTTGACAGCAAGGTGTTTGCCTAAAAAATAATAATATTAAAAAGGTTAGGCATTCTATATTAGGCAAAAAATGATCATTGAGTGTTCAATTTACAAAAGTCAAAGGAAAGTGATTTTTTCTTTTTCTTCTTTTGTTATTTAATAATATTATGAGGTTAGATTTGACATTTACAACAAATATATAGATTCTTAATTAATTGAATTATGTTCGGATTAAAGAAAATATTGTTTTTTTAATCTTCTAAGAATTTATTATATTTAAATTTAGTACCCATATCACTTTTTTATTTTGCAAATAATTTACCTTCAATCATAAACTTGAATTATATATATAAATGTTAATTAATAATAGAACTATTGATGCAGGACATGGATCGGGGTTTCAACGTTGAATGCTCTAACGAATAGATGCACACACAATAAATTTGTACATTGGTGTGGTTCTAAGCCCAACGCACTTCGTTGTCTAATTCAGCAAAGGATTCAATTGAGAATAGTAAAACTTAGTATCTTGTAGAATGTTATCTCACGCCCCGGTCCTCTCTTCTTATTTACAAATGGAGTCTCCTTGAATTGGTTCGGGTGGATCAACTCGATCGACTCCAGCTGTCGGCTCGCCCTGGTTGGGTTAGTTATGGTATAATCAGGTGGTCTGATCTTGGTAGAGTCAGTTCTAGTCTGGTCAGGTGGCCAGGCCCATGTGGTTTGATCCAAATAGCTCGATCCACGTCTCTTTATTAGGCTCACTTCAGGTGGACCTAATATGGTAGTTTCACTCGTAAGAGTGGCCCCCACTTTTTCAGGTGTTAAGTGGTAAAATAAGCCAACTCCTCCTAGAGAGTAGTTGCTCCATTGGTGTTCCATGAAAATCAAAATTAGGCTCACGGGTTGAGTCAATTGCAACACATGAGTTTTTCGATTTTATTTTTGCCACCTATTTATGCGAAAAAATCATCGAGGTCTGACCTGGTCAAGGTTGACCACGTGAGAGAGCTCGCGCACCTTGATGGGGGATGATCTGCACAAGAGGGCAAACTCTCCGACGCTCAAGTTAGTAAGTATCTCGGACTCAATATGAGTTCGAGATAGAATTCGATACGTGTGACTGGAAACGGTGCCATCTATTTATAGGTTGGCGATCCGACATACCTTCCAATAGGCGGTTATCCATGTCGAACGTCAGGTCGAACATGTTCCAATATTGGGTCGAACCAAGTAGTAGGTCAGACACTTGGGTGGTGGATGCAGTCAATATATGGTTAAGTCTTCCACCTCGGCAAGTTTGAGGTGGACCTGAAATCCATGCGCTTCTAGGTGTACGCATCTACGTCCTCCACATGGCATAACGATTTTTATCCCAAACATTAGCCCCCTCTCGGTCAGATTCGAGGTCGACCTGGTAGAAAAGTTTCTATTGGTCTTTAAACATCACTCTAGGTTAGTCTCTTTCCTTCAAAACCTCTCTCTTTTTATTTTGTTGCGATGTCTAGCTCTAGCAGTAGTGGTTCATTCATCGAGTCTGGTTGGAACCCAAACACCTCGTCCCCTTAGAGAGTTAGTTTCAGTGAGGACTTAGTAAATAAACTATACAAAGAATTGGAAGCGATAGAAAATTTTAGGTTCTCCAAGGACGAAGGCAACAGTAGTGATGCTTCGACCTTGGAATAGGGGAACGAGTTTCCTTCCCAAATGCCTGAGAACTACTTGGGTCCCCTTCTTAGGTGCTATAACATTCCTGATTCCATCGACCTATGCCTTCTGGTGGAAGGAGAAACAGTGAACAACCTTCAAGAGGGGTATGTTGCGATGTATCTGAAGATGTTTGAGTACGGACTCAGACTTCCTCTTCACCCCTTCGCTCAAGAATTCCTCCATAGAATAGGTCTCGGGCCATCCTAGATCGCCCCCAATGGGTGGGGTGTTGTATTTCGGTTGGCGATCTTATGGTGGCTTAGGTGCCGAGAGACAAAAGGTACCAAACTATTCAATACCGAGCAGATTTTGGCCTGTTTTAAAGTGAAACGAGTTCCAAGAAAACCTTGACGTTTCTATTTGTGCACAAGGAAGGGTGCTGGGGGTATAGTTAAGGGCCCAACATATATAACAAGGTGGAAAGGCAAATGGTTCTATGCCTTTGGAGACTGACTTGCCAAGAACGAGCATAACCAGCCTTTCTATGACGTCCCCCATAAGTTCCCAACTTTGCCTTTATTTTGCAGTTAAGATTAAGCCAGTTCTCGACTTGACCCAACAAACATTTGACTTCTTGAAGTACTTCAAGGATCAGTTCAAGGGAGGCAAGCAGGTACGAACCCTACTGACTGACAAACTCTTGTTTGCGTTAGGATTGCCCGACTATAATAGCATGTTATTTCCTCTAGAAGCCCAACGTCCTAACTCTGAACTAGGTAGGTCAAACTCGGTACTTCCTTAACTCTTGTGCATTCTATTTGGATTCTCACTGTGTCCATTTTACGCAGCCATAGTGTTGAGACTTTCTCTACCTTCAAAAGATTAGAGACTCGTGCAAGCGACACGGCCACAAGTAATACTCTGAAGTAATCCAAGGTCGAATTCTCAAGGACTTGTTGCTTTTCAAAATCAAGTAATGCCGTGAAATGGTTCAAATATGCAATTGTGATTTTGGAAAGAAAATGTGATGAAATGTTGTTGTTTAGGGTTTGAAATAACAAGCAATTTAATAAAACTCAACCTCTTTGCTTCCTACCTTAATCTTGATGCAAAACATGGAAAACACACTATGTTGGGGAAATTGCGCTAGGCGCAATTCCTGACTTTTATTGAGATTTGAGTTCTACTCTTTCACTACCGCTTTTGGTTACTGCAGAGGCTAGGATAACCTACAATCATATGCCGATGTGTGATTACGATCCTAGAGAATATCTACCAACTCACTTGTATTATGGGTCAGAAGGCCGATGTTTAGGACCATGTTTTATGCGCTTATACCTAAGTCACATCCCATATTGATTTCCTATTATTTTACCTAACTCACCTTTCCCAAGGTTGAGCTTTGGTGTATAAATCAAGTTTACACCGGCCGATTGTAAAAAAATATGTAAAGAGAAGCTTTTAGAAGCCAACCCAAAAAAGTGTCAGGCGCAATCTGGCCAAAATCCCAAGCGTGTTCAAAATCAAATGATTTTGACTAAGGCAATCCACATAGAAAGAGATTGATTACTAATTTAGAACATAATTAAAGGAAAGTAAATGCACGAAAACATAAAGAAAGTATTTTTCATTGAGTTTAAATGAATAAATAAGCAGTACAATGAGTTCTAGCTTGACCCTGTTCTCTCTCGAGCGTGAGGGGAGTTGAAACTCGCTAAAAAACTTTAAAAGAATAGAATGAACAAAGAACGAAAGTAAGAACTTGAATTAAAAGCAATACAAAAGGTAAAAGTGTGAAAAACAACGAAATGAACAACTAGAACATAAACATAAATCCTAAAAAGCGTGTTCTACAACTAGAGAGCAACTAAAAGAAGATTAAATGAAGTTTGGAAGGGATTAATTTTTGCTCGAGGGATGACTTCCTTTTATAACCCCATAGGTTGGTTGAAACTCCCCTCCATTTTAGGTGGAAATGGGTTGAGATTCACTTAACCACCTCACTTGGACTTGGACTCACGGTTTTGAACATGTGGAAAATATCCTCCTTGCCCTTCATTAATCAAAATGTGCGTTTTGCCATTTTATTCTCCAAAAATGCGCCGGGCGCAATTATGCAAAAACAGATTTATGTTATTTTCTTCCAACTTTGACCGCATTTTTCTCATATTTTTCCTAAAGTACCATAGTTTGACTTTTATGCATAAATAATCTATGCATGTTCTACTTTAAGAATATGTGGTCTTTTTTGGCAAATAATGATGGGAAAGGAGTAAAAAAAGTGGTCAAACAAGCTTATCGACACATGTTTCTACAGTAAAAAGTCAACCCAACACATGGTGTACAAATTTGCTAACGCCGTGAAGCGCAAGCATCCCGATGATGCTAAGCAGTCGAAGGTTGGTGCAACTCTTGAGGTCGTGGTTGGCCTGGAGAGTGCCCAAGTGGTGTTTCCTGGGGCCAAGGGGGTGCACACTCGTTCTAATGAGGCGCTAGATGTCTCCCCTCTCCGAACTATCCTCGAGAGGTATCCTTCTAAGAAAACCTAGAAGAAGAAGAGAATGACTTCTTCCGATGGTACTGCGTCCGAGCAAAGGTGCGAGGGGATCATTGATATGACCGATAATCCTGAAGCTAGGATGAGGGGTACCTCAGACATTAAGATAAGGTTCCAGATTGAACTTTAAAGCGCAAGGATCAGAGAGAAGGTAGAGCAAATAGGGACCGTCAGCTACTCTCGATCTTTGAGGCGCATATCCAAGTTCATCAGCGCCCTCGGATCAGCCATTCAGCGAATCATTGACTACACTGCCATTCTCTTTGTTGACATTTTTAGATTATTTTCTTTAACTAACGTCTTCATTCTCTTTTTCTTGCAGGCTCACGCTGCGGCCTGCCATGCCGCGATCCTGATGAAGGCTGAGCTAAACGGCCGAGATTGTCTGACCAAGAAAAAGCGTGAGGCATCCACTATAAACTTTGGAGACCGCGGCTACTGCTGAAGGGAAATTGGGGGAGGTCAAGGCAGAGCTGGAGGCCACCAAGTCGAGGCTCGAGAAAGTTGAGCAAGAGGCCGAGCATAATATGAAGCTCATATGGAGAAGCAACATTGTGGTGAAGGGGTTGGAGGTCGAGAATATGGAGCTCATGAGGTGCAACGATGCTCTGACTAATGAGGACACGAGCGTGAAGGCCGACATCGAAGTGAGGAAGGCTAGGCTAAACTACAGGGTGTTTCTTGAGGAAGCCTTCCGAGCCCACCCTGATTTTGAGGGCTTTGCAAAGGACTTTAGTGATGCTGGCTTCAAGTTCGTGGCTAACTGGATCAAAGATGTAGCTCCTGACCATGACCTTAGGTCTATCAAGTTAAAGTATACCGAGAAATGGGCCTTCGGTCCGAACGATACCCCTGGCCCACAAGACTTGGTGGATACATATCTAATGGACCTTGACTAGGAGCAAGGTGACGAGGAAGATGATGGTGGGATTGTTGGGTGTGTTGCCCTAAACTCGTAGTTTGTATTTTGTAAAAACAAATGTCTATTTAATAAAGTTTTATTCAATAAATTTGTTGTTGAATCATAGCTTTGCATTGTCCAAAATTCAATAAACTAAACATCCAAGGTTATTTTTGATGTAATCAGGACCGTATATATACTGGGTATATAGTTGATATATGGGGTATATATTTGATATACCCCTGATATATGAATGTATAATATCCCGTGAATAACCTAAAGGGTCTATAATATATGGATAAGGCTGGGTACCTTATCCTGGCAACACTATGGATACGGCCCACTCTGTAAAGGTTACAGACGACTCGATCCACGCCGTTCGTGTGGAGACATGCGAGTGGGGGTATCCTGTACAATGTGTTTGTATAAGACCGAACCGCGAAATAGGCAATCTTTAGGTGTAACACCGTTAACTAAAAGATTGCTATTTCTTAGGATGACCAGGCAACTCATTCTCAATCCTGAGTGAGTTATGGACTCCTGCCCGTGAGGGCTTGTCATTTGATCTGTATGGGTGAGAGTGGCCCGAGTCGCCGACTCAACATTCCTACCATTTTGGTGACGAGACCGAGTGGGGAGCTGGGAACATAACTTCACAAGATGGAATTCACACCTCCCCGACTTTAGGGGAGTAGATGAGTGTTCCCTTAAATGCTAACTCCGGGACTTGAACAAGGAGCCCCACGCTCTCATTGGCCGAAAGGGACTTCCGGTTATTGATTGGACCATAACCGGGTTGTTCATTAGAGGAGCAGTGGTGTTTAAGGAGTAAGATGTAACTCAGGGGTAAAACGGTAATTTGACCCAATTTGAGTTACGAACACTCGTGAAGGATTGACTCGTCATTAATGGTCATATATTCATGGACACGAAAACATTCTGCAGTGAGAAGAGTGCAACTGTGGGTCTTTACTGGAATGACCCGTAGTTAACGAATCTAGATTAACTCGGTCAATGAGTTTGACCGATTAATCTTGCATCGTTGGAGCTTCGGATTTGTAGGTCCATTAGGTCCCCTTGCTAGCTCATAACGGGTGAAACGAGGATCAAGTTTTTGGAAGAATTTGAATTGTTCAAATTACTTAAGGGATTATATGTATATTGATACATTATAATATATAGTTAATTGTAAATTAAAACTAAATATCATGAGAGATATTATTTGAATGAGATTCAAATAAAATTAATATGAATAAGATTCATATTAAAACTATAGGTTAAAAATAATGTGCATAAGATGTACATTAAAACTATAGGTTATACGAGAGAAATGTTTTAGAATATGATTCTAATTTTATAATAAATAATTAAGTGTTAATTATTTATGTATATATATATTTATTAATTATTAATTGGATTAATAATTAATTATATTAATTAATTTGATTAATTAATTATATATATATATATATTAATTATTATTATATATATTATATATATATATTAATATTAATATTAATATTATTAATATTAACTCCCCTGCAAAATTGCAGGGGAGTGGGAGGTTTTGTGACCTGGGGAGTTACCCCAAGTCACCCTTCTTCTTCTTCTCCAAGTGTTGGAGAATTAGACAGAAGGTTTCACAGAACAGAAAAAAAAACTCCCAGATCTCTAAAAAAAAAAAAGAAAAATTCTCTTAATCTCTCCCTCCCATTCCAAAGGATTGCTCCCACCAGCACGATCCCGAGACCAAAAGGATAGCGAGGAAGACATAGTGGTGGTGTTCGAGGGAAACTCGTTGAAGAAACGTTATTCAAAGGTAAAGTTTCCCCTGTATTTTTCTTGTTTCAATTTCGGTTTTTGTCATAAAAATCAGAAACGAAAATCCGCTTCCGCTCCGGGAATCACATCCCTTCAGGGATGACGCAAGACTCGCAAGAGGCCGACCTGCTGGCTTCTCAAGGGGAGCTTGGTTCGCACCTCTAAAGCCTTGACGTTGGCCACTTCTCCCTCCCATTCTTGCTTCAATTGTATTTGCTATCTTCCCTTTTTTGTTGTAAACTTTGGAGGGCTGAGACATATATACCCTAATCCTTCGACTTAATGAATTAATATTTCTCTCTCCTATTTTTCTTCTTTTTTTTTTTGCTCCGAGTATTCTTTACTTTTGTTGCATGTCTGTTGCCTTACTTTAGCTTAACTTTAGCTTGGAGTAAAACAGATGTTGAAAGTGCTTTAATATTAACTTGGAGTAAAAATATGTCAAAATTGCAATTTTATTCACATCGCACCTCACACCTTGTTTGGATGTCGAAAGTGCAACTCTATTCACATCGCACCTCACACCTTATTTGGATGTCGAAAGTGCAACTTTATTCACGTCGTACCTTACACCTTGTTTAGATGTCGAAAGTGCAACTTTATTCACATCGCACCTTACACCTTGTTTAGATGTCGAAAGTGTGACTTTATTCACATCGCATCTTGCACCTTATTTGGATGTCAAAAGTGCAATTTTACTCACATCGCACCTCGCACCTTGTTTGGAGTTAGAGTGTAGATATTCACGTCGTACCTCATACCCCCGGACTTATAGTAGGTGGCCCCCATTTGATTATAGGTCTAACTCGTAATAAAAGAAGACATGGAATCAAATCGCATGTGGCACTCCTTATTATTATTCCCTTAATATTTATACAAGTCCAATGATTTGAACTATTTTACAATTCAAGGGTAATAACGTGTTAGGTGTTCTGCGTTCCATAGATGTGGGAGTATGTTCCTTTCCAGGTCGGCTAACTTACACGTGTCTAGGCGCACAATGCCTTTTACTTCGTAAGGATCTTCCCACATTGGATCTAGGACATCAACATGTTGTTGAACTTTCTTGAGGACCAGGTGTCCGACCTGAAAGCTTCAAGGTTGGACTCGTGCGTTATAATACATTGCCATCCTGTTTTGGTACTCTGCTAGACTGAGCTGTGACACTTCTCTTTTCTCACATAACAGGTCGAGATTGAGGAGCAATTCCTCGTCATTCTTGAGTTGATAAAAATAATCAATTCTCTCCCTCAGCATCCCAATTTCAACCACCACGGCCTCAGAACCAAAGGCTAAGTAGAATGGGGTTTCTCCTATGGACTATCGTGGGGTGGTGTGGTACAATCACAGGACTTTAGAGAGCTCCTCGTTCGATCTTCTTTTCCTGGCATCAAGTCGCAACTTGAGGCCGCACTTGATAATTTTGTTTATCGCCTCAACTTGCCCATCGACCTTAGGATGAGCTGGGATCGAGCTAAGATGACTGATGTTGAGCTTGGTGCAAAATTCCTTGAATTTGGCGTTGTCAAATTGCCTGTCATTCTCAGTCACAATGGCCTTTGGGATATCAAAGCGACATATAATGTTTATCCATATGAAGACTGTAACCTTTGCGTCGGTTATGGTTGTGAGTGGCTCGGCCTCAGCCCACTTGATGAAGTAATCTACTGCCACCACTACAACTTGGCCTGTCCTTGACCGAAGTGAAGGGTCTGATCAAATCAATCCCTCATTGAGCAAACGACCAAAGGACAGTAATGGGGGTTAGCAGCTCGGCAGTTGGTGGATGATATTAGCGAAACGCTGGCAGTTGTCGCACGTCTTTACAAACTGCTGTGCATCCCTATCTAAGGTCGACAAGTAGTAGCCTTGTCAAATTACTTTAGCTGCTAGTGACCTGGCTCCTGTGTGATTCCTGCACACACCCTCATGAATTTCTCTAAAGACATAGTCTGCATCCTCCGAGGCTAGGTAGTCAAAAGTGGTAGGAAGAATATTTGTTTGTACAAGTTTACATCTCGGAGTATAAACCGAGCTGCTTTATGATCGAGTTTCTTTGCTTCTTTTGTATTCATAGAAATGCTGCCTGAAAGATATTCTATAATCGAATCCATCCAAGATGAGGCTGAGAATCGATCTCCATCATGTATGGATCCAAAATTGACGGCGTGTCAAGTATTTCAACTGGAACTGACCTAGCCAAGTCAGTCTCATACACAGAGGCCACTTTAGCCAAAGCATCTGTATTTGAGTTCTCAGACCTCGGTATTTGATTGATACTGTAGTTCTTGAACTGAGCAAGGTGTGCTCGAACCTTGCTAAGGTATGTCTCCATACGCGAATCCACTGCCTAGTATTCTTCCGTGATTTGATTCAGTATAAGTTGTGAATCATTGTATACCTGGATATTACAAGCTCCAAGTCCCTTGTCCATTCGCAGTCTAGCCAATAACACTTCATACTCGGCTCATTATTGGAGGTACAAAAGTTGAAGCGCAAGGCATACTAAAAAAGCATGCCATCTCGTGCGAGCAGGAGCACGTGTTTCGCACATCCTATGTCGTTAGATGAACCATTGACGTACATGGTCCACGTATGATCACCATCCGGGTCCGACGTCACTGGGGGCATGAGCTCAGTTATGAAGTTAACCATTACTTGGCCCTTCATAGATGTTCATGGTTCGAACAAGATATCGTACTCACTTAGCTCCACCACCCATTTCATTAATCGGCTTGAGGTTTCAAGCTTGTAGAAGACTTGCCTTAGCGGAAGGTTAGTGAACACTGTTACTGATAAGCTTGGAAGTAAGGTCTGAGACACCATGCAGCTACCACCATGGCGAGGGCCAGTTTCTAGCGCTCACTGTCCTTCCTGATGAGGGACGAGCTGTAAACACGACAAGGTACAATTGCAGCTTGTCACCAGGCACTGATTTGGTTAACAATGGGGCAGAGTAGAGGTAAGCTTTGAGTTGTTCAAATGCTTCCTGGTATTCTGAAGTCCACTCGAACAGTCCTTTCTTGCGCAAGATTCTGAAGAAACGCAAGCACTTATCGGGTGACCTGGAGACGAACCTGTTTAGGACGACAGAGTCGTCCGGGCAATGAGTGACCTTTAGTTGTTCTTCTTTGAACCTAGTCACATATTCTCGCAGTGTCTTGCCTTCCTTTTGCCTAATGGTAGCAAGATGGGTTGCCGTCTTCTTGTTATAATGCCGAAAAGAGAATTAGCTAATGAATTCTTTCCTCAACAGACTATAGGTCGAGATCGATCTAGCAAGCAACCTTTTGTACCAGAGCGAGCGCTCCCTGTTAATGCAATCTAGAATGCTCAGCACTTAGTCGCATTAGTTGCAGCCTAAAAATCCATGAGGCCCTCAAGGACCTCAACGTAGTCTTTTGGGTCCTTAGACCCGTCATATGGCTTCATGGTGGGTGTCTTGAACTTGGTCTGAATCGGTGCTTTTAGAATGTCCGAGGTGAATCGAACAAATTGTCCTTCTTCTCGCACTTCTTCTTCAAAGCCTCGACTTGAGCATCAACCTCCTTTTCATCAGGTTGAACTCTTCCCTTGTAATCACTCCTTGAAGCGCAACCGAAGTGAATTGGGATTGAGCTTTGTCATTTGGAATTTTCTGCAAGCAACTCAGGGAGACGTCCACGCCCCCAAGGCGGAGTTCTTCCCCTTCTTGTCTGCGAGATACTTCCGCATGTCGCCCTCCTAGCGACTGTAGTTGGCACCATCATCAACAGGGTTGTTATCAGCCGAGTTCTGATTGTCGTCATGGGCGTCAGCCTGAAAAGGTCATTCCTTGTCCTCCTTTTGGTTCCGAGAGTGAGAACCATTTATCTTGGCTTGTAGGAGGTTATTGTAAGACTCCTCCATCATCTAAACTCTCGTTCGCATGACATCCGCAGCAAGAACGTCAGGATCCACTTGACGGGAAGACTTCCGGGTAGTCTTATTGGATTTTCCTCCTCATGCTCGGTGGGTAATTCTACTCTAACGTGGATGAGCAGGAGGAAGCAGTGGATGAGCGTTGCAGGTTGACCTGCACGGGGATCGCCCACTCGGTCTTCCTACAGTTGGTCTTCCACATTCTTTGAATTCACCTCGCACTGGAGGTCGAGGTCGCCATTATCATTATAGCGACTAGGATGGCTCGAACCAGTGGAAAGAACTGGATGTACCATCTTAGTTCTCGGAAGTAGGAATGACTTCAGATGTCGCTTTCCCATAGACGGCGCCAAATGTTTATGCAAAAACTGATCGAGGTCTCACCTGGTCAAGGTTGACCACATGGGAGAGTTGACTCGCCTCGATGGGGGATGACCTACACAAAAGGGCAAACTCTCTGACGCTTAAGTCAGTAAGTAGCTCATACTAAATATGAAGTTCGAGATAGAATTCGATACCTGGTACTAGAAATTGTGCCCTCTATTTATAGGTTAGGGATCTGACAAGCCTTCCAATAGGCGGTTATCCATGTTGGACATCTAGTCAGACATGTCCCAAATATTGGGCTGAACCTAGTAGCAGGTCGGACACTTGGGTGATGGATGCAGTCAACATCTGTTTAAGTCTTCCACCTCGGTAGGTTCAAGGCAGACCTAAAATCCAGGCGTGTCTATGTGTATGCATCTACGTCCTCCACATGGCGTAACAATTTTCATCTTCAAACACCATCGAATCTGACGCTCAGACTTGAAGAGCATATGTTGACCGATAACACTTGGTTTCAAGGATTAAAATGTTTCTAATTCATACTATTTGGAATCTTAGTTGTGCATAATTGTTCATGATGTCCAATAGTTAAAATTGTTAATATGCACTTTTGCATATCTTATACTTTGCATAATTAGTAATCCATCATGCTCTGCTGAAATTCTAAACAAAAACTTAAACTTTTGGTGGAAAAACAAAACAAAGCACCTGTAGTACGCCGAACGCTTGGTCACTTCTTTAGAATCCTTAAAATGCAGCTTACAAGGACATTTTGATGAAGTCAAACTGCAGATTTTGGAACTAAGTCAGTCACGGAGGTTCGATGGTCTATTAGCCAAGTCAAAACCCTTGAATTTAATAGTTAGACCCCTCAATTTTCTTCTACTGTGCGATGTCTATTTGAGCTCTATAAATACTAGCGGAGTGGAAGAGGAAGATGACATTCTTTCTGTTAGTTTTAGAATTCATCTCTGTCCATTTTATTTTAGAAATAGTTAGACGAGAGTTAGTTTTATTGCCCTTGTACTCCATTAGCCAATTACAAAGAGAGGAAGAGAAGCAGTTTTGCCAAACCTATTTATAAGAATACGTCAGTGAGTGAAAGTAGACTTCTTGAAAGTATATACTCCCCTTAAGCTCAGAAGAGAAAGGGTTAAGCTAGGATTATGTAAAGTCTTGTAATCCTTTTCTATAATCATGATTTCCAGCATTTATTTCTTGTTATTTCAAGTCATATGTGAACATATTTACCTCTAAATTCAATGGCTTTTATTTTAATTCTTCATTTTGTAGTGTTCTTCGTCTTTCAATCATGAGCTAAATTACTTTCCAACCCTAATGTGAAATACCTTAGTTAACAGTCTAAAACAGACACAACTGTGTTAAGGTAGCAATGCACTCAGTGCTCTCTTGCTTAACTCTGATTGAATTAAGGGATAAAATGGATCTCATGAAGTTAGTGTGGTAACTGACTTTAGAAATAAACTGCTTAAGTTGGTGGAACTCGGAACGGATCGGAACGCCAGGCACAGTGGAAGCTGGCATTATAAATCGATTTGGCGAATCTTGATGGTAACTTTAATTAAAAATATTTTCGAAAAACAACGAGGATCGAACCTCTTACCTTTGTAGCGTTAGATGATGGACTCTACTAGATCTTCCCAGCTATCCTCAATCTACAACGAACTAATGTGTGGGTACCTTTTGGGAGAAACGAGGAAAAACAATTCTTCCTTCATGGTGGCTACTAAGGAATCAGAAAGAGCTTACTTTTTCATGCCCTAGAGTTTTACCTAAACGTCTCCTTATATAGACTTGGGGCAAAACCATAATAGGCTAATTATTCTCTAATTACTTATGACAATTAAAAAATATTTTAAATTTTCTTAATTAATGTATTGGCTCCCATCTTATGGTTTCAATCCATGAACCTTCCATGAAACCAACTAAGTCATATCACATCAAATTAAAAATAAATTCAATTTATTATTAAAAGCCAAATTAAACATTTTAATTCTAAATTAAATACTGAACATTATTTAATTTTCTCCAACTTATTGTTTGCTGCAAAGGTCAGCAAGCTAGTAGGAGACCTTATGGACCCGATCTCCAATGGTCAATAATTGATAAACTCATTAATTAACCAAGTTTACCATTAACCCAATGTGATTCCACTAAAGACTAAGGTTTGCACTCTCATGCACCGTAGATGAATTATGTTCACGGATATAATCATTACCGCTCATCTTATCCTTCACCAAATGATTCATGGTCCCAGTTGGATGAAATTACCATTTTGCCCATAGTCTCATCTATTGCTCTTAAAGTTCCACTGTTTCTCTAATGGATAGCCTTCCACGATATCTCATCATGGGTTAATCCTTTCTTTGATATTAAGAAGGCGGGTACCCTGTTATCCAAGACCTGAACTAGCACTATAAAGGAATCACTTATTACTCTTTCGATAGGGAGAAGTACACAGTTTACACTTTCCATATTGAGTGGTTGTGAATTCCATCTTATGTATAAATATTTCCCGCTCCAAACTGAATATATTACAAAAACAATAGGCTTTTTGGACGAACACTCTCGTTACCCTCACCCATGCGAATCAAAGAACACACTCACATTAGCATATAACACACTCAGTATTAAGATTAAATGATTATATAATCATTATATTGATGTGTTTGCAATCTCTATAATGGCCTTATAAGAAAATACAAGACACATCCTAGTCCAGTCTTATACAAACTCATTGTATATGATGTCCTCACTCGCATGTCTCCACAACGATTAGGATTAAATCGTTTGTAAATTTTACATATTGGGTCGTATCAACAATGTTACCAAAATAAGGCACCGAACTTTATTCATATATTGTAAACTCTTTATGGTACTACTTGAATATAATCTTCCGCATGTCAACTACGTATTGTTTAAGTTTACATTATTAACCTTAGATTTTAATAAGATGGATAATACATATTACAAATGGAAAATAATAAAATTATTTAATTGATAAATTACGAGGGTTTAGGACATCAATCTCAACATAAGTAAGATCCTAGACATAGGAACTATTGCCCATAAAACAATTGGTTGATTGTTTTTACTTAGGATTCGCCCATAGACGTATGAGAGTAGTTAGCCTAATCTACAAAACAATTAATAGTAGTTTGAAATATGATTTGAACCAAGTTTGAAATGTTCTGTGATGTGATCATATTTGGCCCGACACTTCAAGATGACACCTACACCAACAATGAAGAAGAGCTTGAGGAAAGACCTTCTAAACGAAGGAGACTTCATTTGACACATCAACAAATTTTGACCATTTTGAAACCCAATGAGGAACCCATTAGGGTCAAGAGGAAGCATGGAGAAGAAGATAAGCCAAGCGAGTGGCCCCACTTCAAGGACAAGCTTATCGAGAGGCCGCCCACACGCACGTGCCGCTAGGCGCACGCCCTCCTGTGAGCCCATGCCGCGCAAGCCAACGTCGTGCGCGTCAACACCCCGCTAACCTCACAGCGCCTGTCTCTTGCGCTGCCAGCCGCCCATGGTTGCACACCATAGCCTGTCGCCCGCACCCACACACTAGCAACCCTGCACACTCAAGCGCCCATGCCCGCGCGCGCCGCACGCCCATCAACACCCTTAGCGCCCATGTCCGCGCGCACCACATACCCGTCAGCGCCCTGTCGCCCATCGCCAGCGCCCAGCGCTCCTGATTGCTGCCCATACATGCACGCCTCGTGCCAGCCTCGCCCTCCCGCGCGCGCCAGCCTTGCCTCACTGCCCATTCCTCCCATTTAAGGAATAGATGTCCTTTTCATTTGGGATTATTTTTAGTGGATTTTATCTTTGATTTAATTGTTTTATTTATCATTTGTAAAATTCATCTTTAGGCAAGTTTTAGACATTTTAGGAATTTATCATTTTTAATTTCCTTTTTAATTTTTTTATTTTCTTTAAAAGCCCAAGAGCCTTGGCCTATATATAGGCGTGTACCCTTTCATTGTTGAGACATCTTAGAGCTTTCGAATTGAATAAAATCGATTGTGTTTTTATCCCTTTGCCGTGTGTAAAACCCTCCCAAATATCGAATCACTTTGTGTGGTTGAACTTAGACTTTCGTATTTGACCCCTCGGAGCATGCTTGTTTGATTGGTCATCAAACTCATGGAGTGTTTCCGGCCTCAAGCATAGTGAGTATTCTATCTGCTCAAGGTACTAGAAGGAAAATGGGTTTCAGCGACGAAATATTTCGTCATTGCACGTAGCGACGAAAATGGTTTCGTCGTTGCTACTAGCGACAAAAACGATTTTCGTCGCTGGCACTAGCGACGAAATTGATTTTCGTAGCTGATTTTTAGATAATTTATTTTCGTCGCTGCCATGCTATTGTGACGCTATATTTTCGTCGTTGTTTATATATTGTTTTTTACTTGTACGTTTTTTTCTTTCTTATGGTGACATTATGCGATTCGTCGTTAAATACGGCGACGATTTCATTATTTCGTCGCTAAATAAAAACTAAACTTCAATATTAACTACTTAGTATTGCTATATTTCCTACAATTATAAAAAATATGATAAATGATAATATAGAAACAATAAATCACACTAAACTTTATAATTAAACATAGTGGAAATACAAAATATCCAAATTTGAAAAGCCAAACATATGTCATGTGTCAAAATATAAGTCTTTTTCACATTGATCTAATATAATAACAGTGACAAGTTTATCGAATCTTCGAATCCTAACAAGTTTACCGACATGTTTCAATCCTGCACAAATAATTTCATGTGATTAATGTGTTTGACCTTAAAAATACATCCAAAATCAAAATGATAATATATAATATAACAAACTACACACAAACACATCCATGAACACACATCTATATTCAAGCTCCAACAACAAACTTAATAACATTCTAACAATTATATAACAAACTTTATATTCATAAGTTTCAAGCTCCAACAATAAACATAAGCCACATTCACAATTTTCAAACTTTAACAATAAAACATCACACACATCCAAAAGTTTAAACTCCTCCTCCCCTATATAACAAATTTCATATTCACAAGTTTCAAGCTCCAACAATAAACATAAACATAAACCACCTTCATATCTTTCATACTTCAACTATACATCAAATACATCCAAGAGTTTAAACTCCAACAAAATTCAATTCTCATTCAAAAGCTCCCTCATCTCAACAACTATATAACAAACTTCATATTCACAAGTTTCAAGCTCCAACAATAAACATAAACCACATCCATATTTTAGCTCCAACAATAAACATAAGTCACATTCACATTTTTCGAACTCCCCCCCCCCACTATATAACAAATTTCATATTCACAAGTTTCAAGCTCCAACAATAAACATGTTTAAACCACATCCATATCTTTCAAACTTCAACAATAAAACAACAAAAACATTCAACCCCCCCCCCCCCCAATACTATACTGAAAATCAATAACTTCACAAAAATACATATTCAATATCAAACACATAAAAGTCAAACACAAAGAAATTCAAATTGTTCGTACCTTGCTCAACGATGAACTTCCTCCTCTTCTAAAGCTATTGAGAATTTCTTCCATCTGGCTAAATCTTCTTTCATATTCCTGTCGTTGCATATAAAGTAAGTCTTGTGTTGACCTTGCTTGTTGTTCAACCTGCAAACGTTGTGCCTCTAATAATTCCTCTCGTTGGCTTCGTAATAATTCTTCATTTCTTGCAACTCTGGCCTCCAATGTGAGAGCGTATATCATCAGATTAGTACTTACATATGAAGTTTGAGCAGCTTCGTTGGTCCAAGCCTTTGTCGGATGACAACGTGTCGCGTAAAAAAGCTCAAAGGGGCTCAAATATGTCCCATCTTCTTTTTTCTATAGCATCAGATTATTAACAATAATGAGAGGCAAAACATATAACATACTACTACAAATCACAAGTTCATACCTTATCTTCCCGATGCGAGAGAAATGATTTCGGTCCAGCCCGATGATTAAATGAGAGTTTACTTCTACTTGCTGTTTTTCGCTAATTTTGCCTACAGAAACAAGATATATCATTAATTCTATACATGAGTAATAATAATATTCAATTATTAGTTACCTTCCATGCAATAGTCTCTTATTTATTACATAACATGTCCGAATCATTCTGTTCAATTCTTCCATATGGGCATCGTCGAGCCAATGTTGGATCTTCAAATCCACGATAGTACCTATGTAAAAGGCACCGATAGTCTTTGAAGCGCATCCCTGTCTCATACTTGATATAATCCACATGATGAAAAATAGTGACATCGACCTCAAATTTATTCTATACATGTAAACAAATAAAATTAAGGAAATATCACATCCATGTTAAACAACTATACGATAAATAGATTAATGTTATTTTTATTATCTTACCGACAAATGTTGAATAATTTCATTATAAACATTGTCTGAGATGTCCTTTTTCTTCTGTATTTCTAAAGGAACATTTCAACCTGTCAAACGACCAATTTCGCTGTTGAATAGACTGGCTAGATACCCAACAGGTTTGCCTGCTTTTGCAATCCATGAAATTGGTATCGGATTACCTTCATTTGCAGCAATCAACTTATCTAATACAATTCCTCGCGATTCTCTACGAACTCTTGGTTCTCCATCAGCATCGCTATCTGAAGACATTTTTCCTGCCAAATTTAAAACAAAAATTATCACACTCATACTACTTTATCACAATTATATTGCATAATATTAAAATGATCTTTCATATACCAATCAATCGCTTTCTTCATCCTCGTCTTCTTTTGATGATGTTTTATCATCTTCCCATTCTTCCTCATCTTCATCTTCTTCCTCCTCAAATATGTCTTCGTCTATTTTCTCATCAAAATCTAATACTATCTCGAGACTATCATTATTGTCAGAAATTACAATCGGTTCTATATCATCTCTATGAAATTTATGTGTTTCGAGATCCACTTCTTCAACTTCACACTGATTTATAACTTGTTCTTGTAAGTTAACTTCTTCTACCTCAGGCACATCCCATAAATGTCTATGTTCAACCTTTTGAACTACTTTCCATACACTACCTAACTTGAGATCTTCAACATAAAATACTTGTTGTGCTTGGGAAACAAGTATAAATGGTTCGTCCTTATATCACAAATAACGTGTGTCTATGCTCGTAAAATTATGGTCTTGACGAATCTGATTCTTCTTGGAATTCGTACCATACTAATCACACCTGAATAATAGAACTCGTTTTCTATTAATGTAGCTCAATTCGATAACTTCTTTAATGACATCGTAAAAATCAGATAACTCGGTGTTATGTCCACCCATAACACAGACTCCACTATTTTGTGTTGTGCATCGATCATCCCAATCTATCGAGTTAAATCGAACTTCATTCGTAATACACCCATTATACGAACGAATTCGAATATCAAGACCACATGTTAGTGTATTCAATTCATGTACAACAGCATCCGAGTTTGAAGAAGGTTAGGATCTCATCTACAGACATATTTTACCAGAACAAAAGTCAAAGAAATAGTGAACCGTACTAAATAGTTCCTATAGAAAATTTTCATATAGTAAAACTCACTTTTCTTTTGAACCATTCTGGAAATAGTACTTCATGCAACCTGGCTAAATTACCATTGTGTTCTCGTTGTAACTATAATTCGTTTTCTCTGTGATACGATATCAATAATAAATCATCTTTTAAATACATTTATCCAACTTGAGTACAAAAGTTCATACCATCTATATGGATCAACCGCTTCACAATTGGATAGAACATACTAATGCGCCATTCGCAACTCAGCAGACGATAATTCCTTCAGTTGTGAACCACCGATTGGACATTCATTTTGTGAGAATATAGGAAGATGTGCGTTTTAGATTTGTTGTTGTTGTTTTTGCTTGAGGACAAGCAAATGGCTAAGTTTGGGGGTGTGTTAGGGTTGACTTTTTACTGCAGAAACATGTGTCGGTAGCCCTGTTTGACCACGTTTTTGACCCATTTCCCATTATTATTTGCCAAAAAGGACCACATATTCTTAAAGTAGAATATACATAGATTATTTTTGCATAAAAGTCAAACTATGGTACTTTAGGAAAAATATGAGATAAATACGGTCAAAGTTGGAAGAAAATAACAGAATTCTGTTTTTTTTTTTTTTTTTTTGCAGAATTGCACCTGGCGCACTTTTGGAGGGCAATTTGTCAAAACGCACGTTTTGATTAATGAAGGGCAAGTAGGACATTTCCCACATGTTCAAAACCGTGAGTCCAAGTCCAAGTGAGGTGGTTAGGTGAATCTCAATCCTTTTCCACCTAAAATGGAGGGGAGTTTCAACCAACCTATGGTGCTATAAAAGGAAGTCATCCATCCCTCAGCAAATCATTCCTTCCAAGCTTCATTTCATCTTCTTTTAGATGCTCTCTAGTTGTAGAACACGTTTTTAGGGTTTATGTTCATGTTCTAGTTGTTCATTTCTTTGTTTTTCACTCTTTTACCTTTCGTAGTGCTTTTAATTCAGTTTCTTACTTTCGTTCTTTGTTCATTTTGTTATTTTAAAGTTCTTTAGCGAGTTTCAACTCCCCTCACGCTCAAGAGAGAAGAGGGTCAAGCTAGAACTCCTTGTACGGCTTATTTATTCATTTAAATTCAATGAAAAATACTTTCTTATTGTTTTCGTGCATTTACTTTCATTTAATTATGTTCTAAATTAGTTATCAACCTCCTTGTGGAATGTCTTAGTCAAATGATTTGATTTTCAACACGCTCGGGATTTTGGCCAGATTGCGCCTGACACTTTTTTGGGTTGGTTTCTAAAAACTTCTCTTTACGTTTTTTTTCCATTTGGCCAGTGGGAACTTGATTTATACACGAAAGTCCAACCTTGGGAAAGGTGAGTTAGGTAAAATAATAGGAAACCAATATGGGATGTGACTTAGGAATAAGCGCATAAAACATGGTCCTAGGCATAGGCCCTCTGACCCATAATGCAAATGAGTTGGTAGATATTCTCTAGGATTGTAATCACACATAGGAATATGATTGTAGGTTACCCTAGCCTCTACAGCAACCAAAAGCGGTAGTGAAAGAGTAAAACTCAAATCCCAAGAAAAGTCAGGAATTGCGTCTGGTGCATTTTCCCAACATAGTGTGTTTTCCATGTTTTGCATCAAAACTAAGGTAGGAGACAAGGAGATTGAGTTTCATTAAATTGCTTGATAGTTAAAACCCCAAACAACAACATTTCACGATTATTTTCTTCCTAAATCACAATTGCATATTTGAACCATTTCACTGCATTACTTGATTTTGAAAAGCAACAAGTCCCTGAGTTACTTGTGACCGTGTGCGCTTGCACGAGTCTCTAATCTTTTTAAAGGTAGAGAAAATCCCAATAGTCAACTGTATTGGATTGGGGATTTGAGTCACCAAAGTCATGTCTAACGATATCATAAGCCATAAAAGGTGGAGCAAAACTACTGCTACTCAAGTCTCCATCAGAAGGCATGGAAGAGGTACCAACATGTTCATAAGTAGCTGCAATTGGAGATGGACTGGAAGGTGGAGACAGAGGAGCAAAAGTACTGATTCAATCACCAAGTTGTAATGTGTAGGAAGTAGGTAAGTAAAAAAGAGAGAGGTATGAACACCAATGTAAAAGGCTTGGAGGGTGAAGACAGAGAGGGTGTGAGGCTAGCAAAAGGAAATAAAGTTTCATCAAAGATAACGTTCCATGTAGTATAAAACGATGGGTCCTCATATTGTAACAAAGGTATCCCTTATAATCAAGAGGATAACCGAGAAAGACGCATTGAGTACATTTAGGCTCAAGTTTATGAGTTGTATAAGTTATTGAGTAGTGAATAACAAGCACATCCAAATGTTTTAAGAAAGGCATAGTCAAGAGGTTCGTGGAAGAGTATTTCGAGAGGTGATTTATGATTAAGAATGGGGGATGGTAATCTGTTAATGAGAAACACAGTAGTACTAAAGGCAAAATGGCCAAAAGTTAACTGCTAGAGAAGCAAAAGACATAAGGTTAAAGAGATTTCAATGATATGACAATGCTTCCATTCCGCAACCCCATTTTGTTGAGGTGTATAAACACATGATTTTTGGTGGAATATGTCATAGGTTTGAAGAAATAAGCCAAGAGAAGGGTTAATAAATCCACCACCTCATCTATCTTAAGGAATTTAATTCATGAGTTAAATAGATTTTTGACAAGGGGTTTAAAAGTCTTGACAACAGAAGGTACATCAGATTTTAAGACAATAAGATAAGACCAAGTATATTTGGAGAAATCATCCACAAACGAGACATAGTAATTGAACCATTTATTGAAGTTTCATTTCTGTAGGATTCAAGGACACGGAAGTATAAATGGGAAAAGGTAATCTAGGTAATTTACCATAAAGAAAATGTTCACAGACACATGAAGACGTTTTACAAGAAGGTAAATTAAAGCAGCAAAGAACAGAAGATAGAGTAGGGTCACTAGGATGACCTAACATCTTATACCAGACGATTAGAGTCATTTTTTTACCGACATGAGCAACAGAAGAAGTAGAAATCAACGTGGTTGCTATGGAATCAGTGGAGGAGATGGGATACGAGCCATTTACACTAGGGCCTTGGGAAAGAACCTTGCCCAAAGATTTATCCTGAATAAAAAAAATGCTTTAGAATCCAAGACGATGAAGCAATTATTATCAACATAGATTTTATGAACATACAAAAGATTGGAAGAAATTTAAGGAATATGGAGTATATGTTGAAGATCAAGGGAGGATTGAAGGGTATGAAGTACATTATAACTTGTATGAGTAATTAAAACGTCAATCAATTCCCAACTCCAACCTAATCCTCATGAGTATACTCAGAGACAGCAGATAGTTGACTCAAATCTGATGTAACATGGACATTACATCCAGAGTCTGTGAGCCAAGAAGAATTATTGGAAGCAAGAACAGTGTAATTGTGATTAGCAACCATAACAACAAGTTGAACTGGCGGCTATCGTCATTGAAAACTATAATTCATTCGATTGAAGCAATCAAGAGCAGAATGGCCAACTTTCTGACAAACCTGGCAAATAAGACGTTTAGGAGAGAAGTCTTGGGGTGGCTTACCAGAGGAATTGCTAAGAGGTAAAATTCCACGGCCACGACCAATAGCTCCAGTAAAACCAACGCTGGTGTTGGGAGACTTATTCCCATTGAAATTCTTTATTTTTACCATAAAACCCATGACCTCTACCCATATTCGGATTAGAATTCTGATTCCTTTGAAGTATGTTGTGAAAAGGCAAGAAGAAAAGCAGGAGAAGCAAAAACTTCATCGTGCTTAATGTGTTTCTCAAGAGCAGCCTCCTCCTAAGCTAATAGTGTTGGGAAATTGTAAACCCTGAATAATTTCCCCTTCCACGGTAATATCCAAACACAACCAAAATATATGAAAATAGGAAGAAAACTGTAAAAGCACAAGAATAACGACACAGCAAATTATACTGGTTCACCACTAAGGGCTATATCCAGTCTTCCACTCAGATGTGGGTAATTCACTAATAATTGTTTAAGGATTAGAATACAAAACTCTCTCTAAAAATATCCCTAGAGGTCCCAACAAAAGCCCTCTAGCTTCTAAGTATTATAACACACTATACTTAGGTATAGGAATGAAAAACACTCACTAAACCCATTGGATACAGAATCCTTTTCAACACTGCCAACAACCACTCAAGTCTCTTTTATTTCGATTCTGTACAAATGAAACCTTAACATAAATACTCTATTTATAAGAGGTCAAATATCCTAATTCTTATAGGAAAACAATATTGTAATCCTTATAAGACGACAATATCCTACTCCCGGTAGGAATTGGTAATAGTGTTGAAAAATCATTTTCTTCATACGATATATGAGTTTTCTATTCTGGCTCCATAATCCCAACAAATAGAACATGAAGTTCCGCAAATGAAATTAGTTGAAAACGCATATGCATAGAAATACTAAATGTATTATAGTCAGTAGACAAATCATTCAGCGCATAGATGATGAGATCTTCATCATTGAGAAGAATAGAGACATTCGTCAATTTGTCCTTGAGTTCTCTGATACATTAAATATATTGACTAATAAACTCCGAAGGTTTCTTTGCAATCGACTGCAAATCTGATTTGAGACTGACAACATTTGCTCTCGAGTTGGACAAATAGTGTTTGGTTAGTGTATCTCAGACCTGCTTTGAGGTTTCGCGTCCAACAATATATGCAAGAGCGGTGGGTGAAAGAGTAGCAATGATTACCATTATGAACACATGATCTTTCGCAAAATTTCAGTCTTCGGAAGCTGGATTCCTACTGACCAATTGTAGGAAGAATTGCACAACAAGTTGCAAAATTAGTGGCAAAAGTAGTAGACTCCAACTGAGGAGCAGGCTTGATGATTGTTCCATCAAAAGTTTATGCACCTTCAAGATTGACGTGGATTGAAGTTCCTACAAGATGAAATTCGAAGCATCCAAGCGAATTGAGACAAGATTACAGATATTAGAGAGGAGAAAAATCTGTGAGGAAAGATTTTTCGTAGTACATGAATCCGCCATGCAAATAGGACTTCAAATGAAAGAATGAGGAAACGAAATTTCGTGTATTTTTTTTAGTACGACATATGGGGATGGGAATTGAACACACGATCTCTTGATTTGAGATATATATCAATTACCTCCGAGATATACTCGCTTTGAAAATAAAATCTCGTGTATGTTTATGTCTAGACCATGACATAATATTTTGGGGATTGATGAACAAAACCCCCTGCAAGATATTCTAGCCCCTTTTGGGGGCCACTTGAGTGGAGGAACGAATTTTGGTATTTCAAATGGGATTGCCTCGAGATGATAATTTGATCTCCATTTTTTTTCCAGAGACGAAGAGAGAAATAATTTTTTTGTCTTGCCCAAAATTCAAGGATTTTTTTAGCGTATAATATTGTATATTTTAATAACTTTTATAAATGACTCTATTTTTATAAACTTCACGCCGACTTCGAGACAACAAAAAGTTCCAAATATGAATTGTCTTTTCAAAACACGATTTCATGTGGACAAAAATATACAAATAGTTTCAAAATTATCATTTTCCTTATAAATACTGTCAAAACATAAATACTTCTATAATTACTTTTTAAATTTACAACCATTTTAATCTTTTTACCTCCCAACTTCAAACTACACTTTGAAAATCTATTCCTTAAAGAAAAAACTGGTTAACATTCTTCCCAACCAATCTTGCTACAGATAGAGTAAAACCAATCTCTGTTTAAAATAAGTTTAGGGCCAATGACCAAGGATGGTCCAAAAAATTCTCCCAAAATTTTTTAATTATTTATATATTAGTTTGTGAAATAATTTTATATAAATTATTTCATTACAAACACAGCCATTTTCAATCGCAAAGGGTTGTACAAGGTACCTTTAGGGTGACTTGCTAGCGTGTAGATGTCAAAATTTTAAACAGATTAAAAAAGAATTCATCCAATTTAGTTAACTGGGCTCAAATTTATGGCCTCTACACGTTTCAACTTAGTTTTATGTGACGAATGATCCAGAATCTTTTAAATTTTGCTTAATCTCTCAGGTAGTGATTATAGAACATCAAAAAACCGATATAAAACAAGTGGTTATTTTACTAAAACAATCTTGTATCAAGGGAGATATATTGTTCAAAAGCTACCATCTGGATCTCACATTGAAAAGAAAATGGATCTTGCAATTATTTATAATAGATATGGGCTACTCCATCCATTGCCAATTGGTTTTGAAATGGAACCCATAAATATTGATATGGTATCAGAGCCCAAAACGCTCAAACGAGCAACCAGTCTAAAATGGGATCTGGACAAGATCGATGAGCTAAAAGAGCTACGATCTTGAGGAGGCATGTTAAGAATCCCACATTAAAAAGAAAAAAGATCAATTATTCATTTTAATTCATGAATGATATATGTTTGTGCACAGTATTGGTCGGAGAATGAGTAGTGTGAATTCATGAAGGATTCTAGCTACTCCCTATTGGTGAGTGAAGCTAAATAAGTTAATAAAGAAGAAATTCTCTCCAAAGATCTTGGTGGCCAAACTGATGATGGACGCTAACCATGCTTAGCCAAAGCACCCACCTCGCATGATGACAATGGTAACGATCGGGGGAGGTTGACCAATTCATCCTTCATAACTTGACGCAACCAAGTCGACCTACTCTACTCGACTGTGTGTCACAATGGCACTCCATTTTTTTACCCTCATAACAATATATATTATATTTTGTTAAAAGAAAAAATTAAACAGTAAAATCCTCACCTATTTGAAACAGAGGATCATTATTGACAATTTTTAATTCTCCATAATGCTTCTCAATACATTCAGATTTCTACTTTCATATATTATTATTTTTTTTTTAGAAAAAATAATGCCAAACATATAATATATTTGATACGATTGGAGAAGGAAAATAAATAAATAAATAAAAAATAATAGTGATTATAAGATGGAGAGTGCGGAAAGGATGGAGGATATGTTGGGTTAGTGTGGAACAAGGAAAATGAAAAGGACATATCTCATGGAATGCGGGATGGGGATGGCGAGGGGCAGTTTCGGAATAACGAATTCTGTATCATAGGAACAGAGGCATGACATGATGCGATGCAATGACATGTTCAAATCAAACCAAATTCAAAACCTATTCCAACTCCCATTTCTGTCCTTCTGTGGTCCTCTTTCTGCCATCTCATTGCCACTTTTCCCATCATCTACATTCTACACCCCTTTCCAATTTTCCATTTTCTTCCCTTTTTTTCTTTAAAAAATATTATATATTATATTTCTCCTATTTTTTCATCTTGAAATTTAATTTTGAGACGGTATGTATTTATGGAAAAACATGAGGTTGAAGTACAGTTATATATTTGGACAAAACATGAGTACATTTTGGACCATTTTATTCATTGAGGTGGAGACGTACACAGAGTTCTTACCTAGAATATTAGGATCTCTAATCTAGCAATAGAAACACGTGTTTTTCTACTTATTATTGCTAACATATTACAATGTTTTAATGGGGTAAAAATTTAAAATAATTTTTAAAATTGTCATAATATTTTTTTAAATAATCAATACCGCAAGTTCTTAAAATTCTAAAAATACTTAAAATGCTATTAAGAGAGTTACTTAACTAGTGCTTCTTCCCGCATCTATCCCATTTTCTAAAGAGGATCACAAACTCATATTATATGAGACATTATTTTATAGAATGTCATACTCAAGATGTAAACCTTGAGACAAGATTAATATTATATTCTCTTTTCTTATTTTAAATATCATTTTTAGGACTGTTTGACTTAACTAACTTATTTTGTCTGTTAAAATTAAAATATTATATTTTTGCTAATTCAGGATATTGCTAAACAAATTCCTGAAAATGAAAAAAATATATATGTACAAATACGCTGAATCTGCAATAAATTATATCAACCAGACGGAAAATTAAATGAACCAATAGTAAATTGATAATGTGAAATTAGGTTGAACATTTTATTTAGTATGTATTTTTTTTATAACAAATGTTGAAATAAATCAATACCAACCATGAAGGTAAATTTTAAACCAATTATTTTCTTTTCAACTATACCATCACTATTACCGAGTACCATATCTGTACAAAATTGAGAACTATTTAATTATGCAATTATATAACAACTTTAACTATTTATTAATTATTATTATATAGACTTAAATTTATATAATTTTTCATACACCGCTATAATTATCTCAATATCCAATGTAATTCTCATGTGAAAATTAAATTCAAACGTTGCTGTAATTTAAGTCAAATTATCGTGGTTGAGATTGCTATACTGACATGCTATGCTATTAAGGCCCCATTTTTTTTTGCAGGTTTTGAAGTAGGTTTCAGCACGGATGTACAAAAGCCATGGTTGTTTCATAAATCTTCCTTTTTTTTTTCTGGGCATATATCTCCAAACAAGAGGTTGTAAGTTCGATCTCCATCCTAATATATTGTATTTAAAAATAATGTTCAATTTTTTAAACCTAAACAATTATTACTAAGGATAAAAATATCCCATGAATCATAATATTTTATTATCTTTATTGGGATGAGAATTTTTTTTTTTTTAGAAAATGAATGAGAAGAGAGAGAAATATACTCATTAATTATTATTATTAGGTATATGTCAATTACCGTTGTTCGCTTTAGTAAATATACTCATTAATTAATTTCAATATAATATTAAAATTAATTTTAATGGTTTGATGTTACTATTTATTAATTAGTTACATATATAAGTATTTTAATTAATTAAGATATTTTAATTTAAATTACTTTTTCATGGAGCAAAATTTATTAAAAAAAAAGCACACAAGCATTCAACTCTAGATATTTAATATCCATATAGATCAAATAATATTCACGAATCTTGTATTATCTTTCTAATAATTAAATTGTCGTCATGTCAACCTGAACGTAGCTAAACTGGTTAATACACTTACATGTGACCAAAAGATCGTGAGTTAAAATCTCTACTCCTACACGTTGTACTAAAAAAAAAATTAAATTGTTATCATATAATTTCTCTAAATAAATTTTTAATTGTTTACTATGTGAAATTGTTAATTGATTATTTTTTCAGTAATTTTAAAATAAATTCAAATTTTATAATATTATATTTTAAATTATATTAAGTATCTAAAGTTTCAGTCTGTTTTTTTTTCTTAAACTTAAAACTATTCTATTTTACTCTAAGAACTTTCAAGGTTCTATTAAAATTATTTAATTTTGCATAGAAAGTTATTTCACTATTTATCATTAATGTTCCATTGATCATATTGACAAAAACTTTAAGTTAGCTAGAAGAGATAATATCTTGGGAGGGATGTTTTGAAATGTTAATTACATAAATTTTTTTAGTTTTCAAAATTTACACTTTTAGATATTTGCAATTAGAATTTTATTTTAATACCCTTTCTATCCTTATTTATTGCTTTTCATTTTATTATAATTTTTAAATTTTAAAGATTTGAATCCTTAATTTGTAATTATATTCATTTAATTGTTGTGGGCTCATTCAAAATTTCAACCTTAATTCCTCAAATTCTCTTTCAAAAAATATTTTTTCCTCTCACCAATTAACAACTTCCAAAATCCCAAAATCTCCCCTCTCCAACACAATTTGTTTCCCACCTTTACTTTAGAAAGGGAAAAGAAAAAAAAATCTATTGTTAATATAGTAAGCCACTTTTAAACCTTGCCACATACTTTATACTAAACTCCCACCTATCATCTTTGATCTTTGTATTACTTTTTAAAGGACACTTTTCATTTAAGAAAACTATTGGAATCTATCAACGATAAAAAATTTTCTCTTAAAAAACTAATCAAACAATTGAGGTTATAATAAAACAAAACAAGCTCAAACTATATAGTAAGATAGTACTTTAACAAATAAAAGATGCTAAAACAAAATTTAAAGTAGACTTTTGATAGTTGAGATTTTTTTTTTTATATTTTTGTCCTTTATAAATTTTAAAATTTTAAATGTGCCCCAATAATAGTTTGTTTATTTTATTTTTATTACAACTCCCGTCATATATACTTTAACTAAATGAATTATGACAAAATTAAAATACTATTGATATTGATTTTCTAGATCGTGTTAAATTAAAGATCCACTAGAACAAATTTAAAAAATGAACAAAAAGAAAAACCCATGTTATGTTTTTATTCATGGACTAAAATTCTAAAATCAACGTTTAAAAACAAACATAGATCGGTAATAAATAAGGTTGTAATATTTTTATTTTTTATTTTATGGTTTTGATAGATCTAGAGTGATCATAGGTTGGGTTGAGATACTATTTAGACCTGACCTAATTATTCGATTTGTAAATTTCTTCAACCCAAACAATCATAGATATCTCACAAACTAAAAAATTTTGTTTTTAAAATATGTTGTAGAATAAAAGATCTATAAAAAATTATTGAATGAAATAAAATTAAAATAAATATGAGTTAAAAAAGTTTAAAAATTAATAACAAATTTGAGTTGGTTAACATATTTTCACATCCATATAATTTTCATTTATTTATTTTAACCCAATCAGTTGTAATATATATATATATATGATATATGAATTATTGGATTGAGTTCATCATCACATTTTTTTGAAGACCACACCAAGCATGGAACTAACAAAAGATACGGCGCATCCATATTGGCAATTACGTATAGGATAGAGGTTTTGGGGAGGGCTGCGTTGACGTAAATAACAAGTAATGGAAAAATGAAGGCATTTTAAACAATTAAGGCAATTAAGTTAAGGTTAGGAATTTTGGTTTGTCGACTTTTTGTTCTGTGAGGTAAAAAAAAAACAAAAGAAAAGAAAAAAAAAAGAAAAGGCGGGCAGGGGCTCCGAACCTTGGGAGACACACTCTCCCTTCTCTTTCCAAAACCAGCAACTTGCATCTTTCCTCAGCCCCACTTGACGTTTCAATTCACTGAACCCACCCCAGTTTCAATTCCTCTCTCTCTCTCACAACATTCAGTAATAAAAATAAATAAATAAATAAATAAAATCGGAATCCGAGTGCAGCGCCATCAAATCAAATATTCATCCCCTTTCTCCCTCTGCTCCTTCTCCTTTCCAAAATCACAATCACCGCCCTTCTCCTTTTACCCCATTCCATAAATCCCCCATCTCTCCACTTCCTCCTTTTCGATTTCCATTTCCAGTTTCACAATTTCTGATCATCGGTTGGGCGTTGAATCGGCCTTCAACGACGTGTCGTACGCGTTGTAAATGAGTCTGGGATTCTCGGAGGCCGACAGGAGGAAGGAGTTGGATATGGTCAATTTGCGAAACGCTAATTATTTTACGGAGGGGAGACCCAATCCCGTCCCCAATGGGATCCCCTATTACGCCCACCATCTCCAGGACAGCCGGAAGGTGGAGTACACGCGCTCCCGCTCCTGCTCCCGCTCCCAGGGGCCGGCGCGGCGGTTGGTGCCGGCCGGCAGCTACGTGGCGGTGCTCCTCTGCCTGGCCGCGTCGCTGCTGATCCTGCCGCTGATTCTGCCGCCGCTGCCTCCGCCGCCGCTGATGCTGCTGCTGCTGCTCCCGATTGGCATTTTGGGAATGCTCATGGTGTTGGCCTTCATGCCTTCCAATGACACCAAGGAAATTACCTCCCAATCCCATACGTATATGTAGAAATAAGTAATGTGAATGCCCTTCTTTTTCTCTTTCTCCTACAAATTTTGTATCCCTCTCAACCAGACACACAAACGGTTCTTTTATTACTTGAAAATATTTTAGATCTTCTCTTTATATATTGCCATTATTTTGATTTCTGCTCCGTTTTCAACACATTTCGATTTTGGCCTTCTATTGTTGATTTGATTCGTTCATTCTTACCGATTGTTTTTATCTGGTGCCGTTTCAAATCTCATCGTCCCATCCTAAAAATCTACCCGTAATTTTTCACGTTTTGTTCAGCTCAAACTCTGATAATTAAGTCATCTGATCATTAAGTTCATTGTGATGTAGGAATTGGGTTGAATGTATTTTAGGGACAAAAATCTAAATTCAAACTAAATTTATCAATTCTTAAAATCATAGACAATTATATATTTCTAATTTGTAATTTAATTTAACCTCCTTTTTTTCTTTTTTTTTTTTCTTTGTTCGTTGTTGATGGAGTTGGAGATGGAAATTTTAAGAATAAAATGGGTGCTTTAAAAATATATATTAATTTAAATGGAGGGGTCAAATTAAAAAATATATAATATAAGTTTAGGGGTAAAGCTGGAAATGATATTAAAGTTTAGCAACAAAAATGAATTTAGATATATTTTTTTAACTCTTATTGTTTTAAAATATTCACTAATGGTGGAGTTGATTTAAATTATTATTTTTTTCTTCTCAAATCTCATGTTGATTTAAAATATTCGTTCAATTATTTGGTAGAGAAGAAAGAATGGTTGAATTCGCGTTTTTTTAATAGAATCCATGAATATGGATCACATGGACATTTACTAGAATTCCCGTGTTTTTTTAATTTTTTTTATATATATTTAAAAGTAAAGGTACCACTTACAAATATTTTTTCATTAGTGGGTGTTTTTAGCTTTATTAAAAAACATATAGAAATATATTTCATAACGATTATTTTATTCATTTTTTGTTTTTGAATATTAAAAGTTTCTTGAAAATGTTATTTTAAAATACTCAATATGGAGTTTTAAGCCAAAGGTAGAAAAATAATTACTTTTTTATTACTATTTATGCAACATGTAACGTTATATAGAATCAATAGGCCGAAGTAGAACACGACATTGGTGGTTTGTTCTTGCAATATAATGCTGATTCATGCAAGTATCACACATGGGCACACGAGCAAACAACCATACTATATCAGCACACAACAACCAATCCCTCCAATAAGAAACTACTTACAACAAAGTTCTAATGCGCTACCAAGTTTATCGAAGGGTTCCTAAATCCAAAAGCAAACCAAACTTGATTAGAATTCATGTTAGAAACACTTAGTTTGCATCGAAAGTGAGTTTAGATGATCCGTTGCCTACTATCTCACCATAGAACCTCTTGGGTAAGGAGTGGATCGACGCCGAGGAGGTTCGGGTCCCCAAAATCGATTTCCAAAGGCAAAAAGCTTGCTGGTCCGACGCCAAAAAGTGATGGGTAACGCTGATTTGGGTCCGATTGAAGGTGGGTCAATGCTGAACCGATGCCGTAAGGAGTGGGTAACACTAACCAAGCTCCGCTTGGGTGTGGGTCAACGTCGAACGTCATTGAAGGGCCGGAAAACGTCACCAAATCTGCTGGTCCTTGCAAAAACGGGCGCGGGGTCACCGAATTCGGTTTGCTACGAGTCACAGTGGTTGTCGAAGTTCGTGGTTTGCTGCAGCCACCGAAGGTAACGCGCCACTGCTCGTGGAACTCGTGCGCCTCTCGTCGGACTTACCGTTCGCGGTGGACCGCCGCGGCTTCGAACGCAAAACGCCGGATTTACTCACTGTAGGAAGGATCGTCGGAGGTTCCGTGAGTCTGCTGCAGACGAGTCGTCGGCCGGAGGATGAAACTGCTGCCGTGGGTGCCGTCGAAGAAGGAGAAGAACGAGAGTGGGTGGGGGTGGCTGGTTTACCGAAGAAGAAGAAGAAATTGGGGGGGGGGGGGGGGGGGGGGGTTGACAGCTCAACAAGGAGAGGAAGAAGGGGGAGGAGAAAAGGTGTTTTAGGGTTTCTTTTGTTTTCCAACATTTTCTTTAACTTGTTTTAAAACCTAGAAGCCCAAACCTTTATTCTTGAAGGTGGCCTAACTAAATAAAACAATGACCCAATAATTATAGTTTAAAAATCAAATAAAACCCACAAAAATCCAAAATAAAATAGTTAACTGAAACTCTAAAACCCAAGTGTAATAATTCAAAGGAAAGTAGAATTTATGAAGAAAAATCTTAAAACCTCAGAATTTAAGATTTAACTAAAAATCTCATACACAGGTCGAGAACTTAAATTATCTTAATCCAATGAAATTAAACTTAATTCCAATTTAGCCAAAAATTAGAATTTCAAAGTTAGAAGATCCAAGAATTAAAGTTATCAACTTAGGGAAAAATCCAAGGACACCATTTATCCAAAAATAAACGAGTCCGAGAACGCGGGGCGTTACAGTTTCTGTCGCAACCGAAAATCTGGAAACGCATATTTGCCTCAGTGGCTAATAATTCAAATAAAGAAAAGAACTGGATCCTAGAAAACCCATAATTGCCTCAGCGGCTAATAATCCAAATAAAGAAAGTCACAATTATTTGTTTCTACAATTCAAAAATTTGCCTTGGTTTTAAATAATAATAATAATCAGCACAACTAACAGCTCGGTAAAAAAATATGAAATAAAGAAGAACGTCCCATGAGTCAACCAAAACCTAATACTACTAGCAATAAGTCTCTAACGCGAATAGCAATGAAACCCCAACCAAACTATCCTAGACAAAACGCAGCTAGTGGTCCCTCCTCGATCAAGCCTCCTCCACGTCATCACCACGGCCGAGGGTCCCGTTCACACCTGAAACCAACAACATAAGGGGGGGGGTGAGTATATAAAATACTCCGTAAGTAGCCCTCACCAAATAGACACCAAACAACATACTCACAATCACAGCGACATCATACCCAATAATAAAAGAAACAAGCATCAAGAAACTATTAACAGTAAAGTGACATCTCGACACTCCAACCAAACTTCAGAACTCTCGTGACTTTGATTTGCATGACCCGCTAGCCCCTAACTCCTTCAATATACAACTCGTGCTAAACCCTGAGTTAGTATTCCAAGTTTAGCTCTTTGAGGCGCATCGACCCTTGACATTTATCCCAAGGTACTGACATCCCTCTACAGAAGCTTGGTGTTCGACCTTGCTATTTATCCCCAAGGTCTTGAACTATTCACCGGTCCTTGACATTTATCCCCAAGGTACCGACGTCCCTCTACAGAAGCTTGGTATTCGACCTTGCCATTTTTCCCCAAGGTCTTGAACTCTGCACCGGTCCTTGACATTTATCCCTAAGGTACCGACATCTGCTCAACATATTGGTCATTGGCCTCCACCACGTATGGACTCAATACTACTCTCAATTAGACTCATCATGCCGACCCCCAACCCTTTGTACCCGGAGCCTCGACACTCCTTTCTACCAAACTGGTGTACTGACCCCCGACCTTTTGTACCCGGAGCATCGACACCCCATAACGACGTATCAGACCCCAACCTTTCTCTCGTAGGGCCGTAACACTCAACCAACATCCTACCCGTAACAAACAACACTGACGTTCCCACTCTTAGTTTTCAACAGGGGTTCCAACTCACGATATCCCATCTTGCTAGTCACAATAACCTTCACAACAAGGAAAAAACCAACATGCTTATAACTAGAGAAAAGTAACCACATTCAGTCTTCTCATAATGCCAGACATTCTACTCACACGTTTAGCACAAACGCCACTTGCTACCATACAACAGACGCAACAAGACCCTCATATAGCAGTTATCAAATATAATGTATGCCTTATGTACATAGTCATTTCAAACGAAACCACAACAACCTATACATATTACTCAACTAGGGATGGCCATAGAAGGCCGCCTAACATTCTCAGGAACATCGATACAGCAATCACACTCAGAAACATAAAATTCAATAGATGCTTCACAACATTCTAGCCAACCTCAATTAGTAAAGCTCAACAACAGTAGATAACATCTAGACAAGCACAAACAACAACGCAAGGACTAATTCAAGGTACTCGGCACACAATCACTCACAGACACACCCGTGGTACTACTTACACACTGCTAGGCTTCCAAAACACGCGTCGATTCAACACCTAAGCACCAAGAGAAAAAAAACAGCAATTGAAATAGAAATTTCAGCCATCGAAACTAGTTCTAAGGTGCTATAAATGCTTCGTTACCGCCAAAAACGATTTCGTTCAGGTGCGGGTAGCTCCAATCCAAGTCGATGAGGTGTGGGTTGCATAGATCAGGCTGTAAACAGACGTGGGTAGTCACCGAACACCAAAAAAAACCGCTGTTTGAAAATTCCCGCTGTCACTGTCGCACGCCGTTGTCCGAACAGAGTTGCCGCACCTGCTACACACCGCTGTCACGAACGGGCAATCCTCTATTAACACCGCCGCACGTCGCTAGCATGAACGTGTTAGGTGTGTTGCCCTAAACTCGTAGTTTGTATTATGTAAAAACAAATGTATATTCAATAATGTTTTATTCAATAAATTTGTTGTTGAAACATAGCATTGCATTGTCCAAATCCAAGAAACTAAACATCCAAGGTTATTTGAATGTAATCGGGACAGTATATATACTGGGTATATATTTGATATATCCTTGATATATGAATGGATAATATCCCGTGAATAACCTAAAGGGTCTATAGTATATGGATAAGGTTGGGTACCTTATCCTGGCAACACTATGGATACGACCCACTCTGTAAAGGTTACAGACAACTCGATCCAGGTCGTTCGTGTGGAGACATGCGAGTGGGGGTATCCTATACAATGAGTTTGTATAAGACCGGACCGCGAAATAGAAAATCTTTAGATGTAACACCGTTAACTAATAGATTGTTATTTCATAGGATGACCAGGACACTCATTCTCAATCCTGAGTGAGTTATGGACTCCTGCCCGTGAGGGCTCATCCTTTGATCTGTATGGGTGAGAGTGGCCCGAGTCGCCGACTCAACATTCCTACCATTTTGGGGATGAGACCGAGTGGGGAGCTGGGAACATAACTTCACAAGATGGAATTCACTCCTCCCCGACTTTAGGGGAGTAGATGAGTGTTCCCTTAAATGCTGACTCCGGAACTTGAACAAGGGGCCCCACCCTCTCATTGGCCGAGAAGGACTTCCGGTTATTGGTTGGACCATAACCGGGTTGTTCATTAGAGGAGCAGTGGTGTTTAAGGAGTAAGATGTAACTAAGGGGTAAAACGGTAATTTGACCCAACTTGAGTTACGAGCACTCGTGAAGGATTGACTCGACATTTATGGTAGTATATCCATGGACACGAAAATGTTATGCAGTGAGAAGAGTGCAACTGCGGGTCTTTAGTGGAATGACCCTAGTTAACGAATCTTGATTAACTCGGTCAATGAGTTTGACCGATTAATCTCGCATCGTTGGAGCTTCTGATCTGTATGTCCATTAGGTCCCCTTGCTAGCTCATAACGGGTAAAACGAGGATCAAGTTTTTGGAAGAATTTGAAATGTTCAAATTACTTAAGGCATTATATGTATATTGATACATTATAATATATAGTTAATTATAAATTAAAACTATATATTATGAGAGAAATTATTTGAATGAGATTCAAATAAAATTAATATGAATAAGATTCATGTTAAAACTATAGGTTAAAAATAATGTGCATAAGATGTACATTAGAACTATAGGTTATACGAGAGAAATGTTATAGAATATGATTATATTTTTATGATAAATAATTAAGTGTTAATTATTTATTTGATTAATATATATATTAATTAATTATTAATTGGATTAATAATTAATAATTATTATATTTATTATATATATATATTAATTATTTATAAATATATATATATATATTATATATATATATTAATTATATTAATATAATAATAATAATATGTATTATTATTAAACTCCCCTACAAAATTGCAGGGGAATGGGAGGTTTTGTGACGTGGGGAGTTACCCCACGTCACCCTTCTTCTTCTTCTCCAAGTGTTGGAGAATGAGAAGAGCAGGTTTTACAGAAGAGAAAAAAAAACTCCCATCATTTTCTCTTAAGAGCTCTCTCAATCTCTCCCTCTCGTTCCAAAGAGCACGATCCTGAGACCCAAGAGGATAGCGAGGAAGACATAGTGGTGGTGTTCGAGGGAAACTCGTTGAAGAAACGTTCTTCAAAGGTAAAGCTTCCTCTGTATTTTCCTTCTTTCAATTTCGGTTTTGTATCTCGAAAATTAGCAACGAAGATCCGCTTCCGCTCCGGGATTGTCATCCCTTCAGAACGGAGCCGCCGCACGTTGCTGCCACGAACGAAATGTCTCCCGCTGCACGCTGCTGTCCCGAACACACCGCCGCGCCCGCTGCCTTGGATTGAAGTCGTCGCCGCGCGCCGCTTTCACGATCGAAGCATCGCTCTGCTGCACGCTGCTACCTCGAACAAAACCGCCGCGTCTGCTGCCATGGGTTGGGTCATCGTGCCGTCGCGGGGTGCGGTCGTCGGAGAATGGGCTCGCCGGTGATGGTTGTGAGGCAGCACAAGGGGAGGAACTTGTTTTCCTAAAAAACAACACGTGAAGGTGGGGGAGGCTAGGGTTTCCTTTTCCTCTTTTTTTTTTTTCTCTTTTTGTTTTAGTTTCCAAATAGTTAGGGTTTTAGGAATTTGATTAATCGAACACATGGCCCTTACCTTGGGTAAGTTTTGGGCTTTTAGGAAATCCCATTTAACTAATAATTTGGTTGAAGGAAAACAAGATCCATGGACTCCAAATAATTAAAATTGCAGTCCTCACCTCCCTATACTTAATTAGTTCCACTAATAGAATTAAACCAGCGGCCCAATGACCCAGGACAAGTGCCACGGTAAAACACTCATTGTCACAACAATTAAATACATACATAAGACCAATAACTCACAACAATTACTGCAGTAGTTCAAAATAACTGACATAGAGCAATTAGATAAATTTAAAATTATCTCTAAGAAAAAACCCCCGGGACTCGAGGGTAACCTGACTTGAGTAACACGAGCCTGTACTAAGTAACGCGGGGCATTACAGACTTCCCCCCTTCAAAAACTTTCGTCCTCGAAAGTTCGTTGATTGAACAATTCGGGGTAGTGGGCTTTGATCTCGTCCTCCCTTTCCCAGGTAGCCTCCTTCACTTGGTGATTCCTCCGCCGGACCTTTACCAAGTCAATCGACCGATTCCTCAACACCTTGGTCTCTTTTGCTAGGATCTCAATGCGTACCTCTCTATAGCCCAAGGTTTCATCTAACTGCTGTGGTTCGAAATCCAAGACATGTGAAGGGTCATGGACATACTTCCTCAGCATAGACACATGGAACACATTATGCACTGCCTTCAATGATGGTGGCAAGGCCAACCTGTAAGCGACTGGGCCAATATGCTCCAAGATCTCAGAAGGGCCGATATACCTCGGACTAAGTTTTCCATTCTTACCGAAGCGTGCATGCCCTTCACTGGCGACACACGAAGGAAGACGTGGTCGCCGATGCAAAACTCCAACGCCCTTCGCCTAACATCAACATAACTCTTCTGTCTGCTCTGAGCTGTCTGCATTCTTGCCTTAATCCTGTGGATGGCACCGTTAGTCTCCTACACCAACTCTAGTCCCAACAGGACTCTCTCACCGACCTCGTCCCAATGTACCGACGATTTGCACTTCTTCCCATACAAAGCTTCATATGGAGCCATTGCGATTGTCGCCTGGTAGCTATTGTTGTAAGCAAACTCTATCAAGAATAGGTGTTTGTCCCAAAAACCACCGAAGTCTAATATGCAGGCTCTCAACATGTCTTCCAAAATCTTATTCAGATGTTGAGTCTGCCCATCGGTTTGGGGGTGGAACGCCGTACTAAAATCAAGGTGCGTTCCAAGGGCTTTATGCAAACTTCGCCAAAAAGTTGACGTGAAACGGGGGTCCCGATCCGATACTATGGACACCGGTATGCCATTAAGTCTAACTATTTCCTGCAAGTAAAGCTCCGCCCACTTTTCTACTGAATAAGTGGCCTTGCCTGGAATGAAATGAGCAGACTTTGTTAAGCGATCCACAATCACTCAAATCACTGTGTAACCTTTAACCGTCCTCGGTAACCCCGTAATGAAGTCCATGGCCAAGTGGTCCCATTTCCAAATAGGTATCCTTAAAGGTTGCAACAACTCGGCGGGTCTCTGTCTCAAGGCCTTCACCTGTTGACACGTCAAGCACTTACTAACAAACTGGGCAATCTCTCGCTTCATGTTGTGCCACCAATAGTGTTCCTTGAGATCTCTATACATCTTGGTGCTCCCAGGATGCACTGAGAATGGGGTATTGTGAGCCTCGGTTAGTAAGTCCTTCCTTAAGGAGAAATCTCTTGGTATACACAGTCTTCCCTGATAGAGCAAGGCCGTATCTTCTGAAAGGGAGTAGCCTCCTTGACCCACCATACCGAAACCTCTGATCAAGCTGGGATCCACCTTTTGTGCAGCGATGATCCGATGTCTTAAGGTGGGTTCAACTGAGAGTCGAGCTAACACCGCCGCCACATCCTCCATTGCTAACTCCACCTCCGAACTACCCAACTCATCTAATACCGGCCTATGATGCACGATCGGGGGTGCTACACTCGTCGCTCTTCTACTAAGTGCATCGGCCACCACGTTCGCCTTTCCCGGATGGTAATTGATCTCACAGTCATAGTCCTTTACCAGTTCTAGCCATCGCCTTTGTCTTAGGTTAAGTTCTTTCTGAGTGAAGAAATATTTCAAACTTTGGTGGTCAGTGAAGATTTGGATTCTTTCTCCATACAGGTAGTGTCTCCATATTTTCAAGGCAAACACCACTACTGCTAGCTCTAAATCATGGGTGGGATAGTTAAGCTCATGTACCTTTAACTGTCGCGAGGCATAGGCAATGACTTTCCCATACTGCATCAGGATGTAACCCAACCCTCTCCGTGAAGCGTCACTGTACACCATTAGACCTCCAGTCCCATCAGGTACCGTTATCACCGGGGCCGTGACCAATCGCTCCTTTAGCCCCTGGAAACTCTTCTCGCACTCGTCGCTCCATGCGAAAGTGGCATTCTTACGGGTCAACTGAGTTAAAGGCGCTGCTAATCGAGAAAAATCTTGGACGAACCTTCTATAATAGCCAGCCAACCTGAGAAAACTGCGAATTTCAGTCACTGTGCGAGGCCTCGGCCAACCACTGACCACTTCTACCTTGGCTGGGTCCACGACAATACCCTCCCTAGTGAGTATGTGGCCAAGGAAAGCCACCGTATCCAACCAAAACTCGCATTTTGAGAACTTCGCGTACAGATTGTTTCCCCTCAAGGCGATAAGGACCTATCGCAGATGCCCTTCGTGCTGCTCTGCTGTCTTGGAGTAGATCAGGATGTCGTCGATAAACACAATCACAAACAGGTCCAAAAACTCCTTAAAAACCCGGTTTATGAGGTCCATGAATGCCGCAGGGGCATTAGTGAGTCCAAAAGACATTACCGTAAACTCGAAGTGTCCATACCTGGTCCTGAATGCTGTCTGTGGTATGTCAGCGTCCTTTATCCTCAACTGGTGGTATCCCGATCGTAAGTCTATTTTTGAGAACACCCTTGCTCCCTTTAGTTGGTCAAAGAAGTCATCGATGCGAAGGAGGGGGTGCCTATTCTTCGTCGTTACCTTGTTCTACTCTCGGTAGTCCACGCAAAGTCGCATAGATCAATCCTTCTTTTTCACAAAAAGCACTGGAGCACCCCAAGGAGACACACTCGGGTGAATGAAACCCTTGTCCAAAAGCTTTTCTAGTTGTGCCTTAAGCTCCTTAAGTTCTGTCGGAGCCATACGGTATGGTGCCTTCGAGATGAGAACCGTCTCGGGCAACAAGTCAATGCAAAAGTCCAATTCGCGAACTGGGGGTAGCCCTGGGAGGTCCTCAGGGAACACATCCAAGAACTCCCTGACCACATGAACGGAGTTGATACTGGGGGTAGTCTTACTAGTGTCAACGACATTTGCTAAATAACCCCAAACACCACACCGTAAGAGGAGTCTTGCCTTTAGCGCCGAGATGGTACTGGGTGCCCTACTCGTAACTCCTTTAAACGTGAAACCTTGACCAAAAGGTAGTTGGAAGAAGACTTCCCTTTTCGCGCAATTAATGTTGGCTTGGTTGGTAGCCAGCCAATCCATGCCCAAAATAACGTCAAAATCCTACATGTCCAGTTGGATCAAACTTGCCCCTAGGGTCTGATTGCAGAAGGATAACTCGCCTGCTTTCACTATTTGACTAGCAATCATCATTGACCCCGATGGCGTGGATACCGACAGCAAAAAACGTAATGGCTCTAGTTCGAAGCTTGCTTGCCGAACAAACGTGGTGGAAATAAATGTGTGACTTGACCTAGAATCAAACAATACGTAAGCAGGCACGTTATGGACTAAGACCGTACCTGAAAAATAATACTAGGATAAAGATATAACCCCACATGCAATACCCAAAGACCCTTCTGGTTACCCCCTGCGCAGAGACCGTCGAGGGGGCCTTCTGACCTAGCCTCTGTGTATTCGAGCCCGACATAGGACACCCCCTCGGAAAATGCCCTTTTCTCCCGCACTTGAAACTGACCTTAGTTCCCATCCAACACTACCCCGCGTGTCTTCTCTGACAGGAAGAACACACTGGTAGCATGCTCTGCTGCTGGGCCCGGCACTGAGCTGCACTAAATGGCTGGTCGGCGTAACTTGGAGGGACCTTCCTCTTCACCCCTGAAGACGAACCAACTTCAAACAGTGGTTGGGCCTTGCTAGAGATGTCCTTGTCCATAGGAGGCGGGTCGCTGAAGATCCACTGGTCCTCTGATCCCCTTGCGTAAACCTTTAACAAAACGGAAGAGTTCTGTAAACTTCCTTTCATATTGGGCTACCGTCAAGGTTCTTTGGGTGAGATGGAGAAACTCCGCTTCTTTCGTATCTTTCATCGTCTCTGGAAAAAAAATAGTCGTACAATAAATTCTTGAACCTTGCCCACGAGATCGGTACATTAGCGTGGTCTTCCGCCGCTGCTACTGAGTCCCACCAATTTAGGGCCTCGCCCCTTAACATGAAGATCGCACCCTTAACCTCGAACTGGTCCCCACAATCCAGGTACGCGTAAAGAGCTTCCAACTCTTTGACCCACTCTTCTGCTGCTGTCGCTTTCTCGCTCCCTCCGTCAAAGGTGGGGGGTCTGTAATGCTTGAAATCCTTGATGAATTGGGCCTCGCCCTGAGGGGCATGAAAATGTCGGGGTGGCGGAGCCTGTACGCCCTCAACCCCAGCTGTGTTATCGATTAGTGCCTGCAACGCCTCCGCAAGCAATGCCACCTGAGGGTTCAACTACGGAACTGCCGGGGGAACTGGGGGATTCACCCGCTCCTGAGCCTCTGCTGGAGGAACTGAGGAACTACTCTTGCCTGAACACCAGCCGGAAGGAGCGGGAGGTAGGCCATATTCTCACCACTGAGGGCTGGATCGACGTCTGCACACAACCTCATACTACGACGGGGCGACATGGCCTGGATGAAAGAGCACCATATCAATAAACAAAGCATTTGTACATTCCTCTAGCGTAGCCTCGAAGGAGTGTGGCAGTCGTAACTTTCACATAAGTGCAAGATCAAGTGTAACTAGTTAGTACACTTAGGGAACACACTAGGCTTGATTTATGTAGGCCACAACCAAACTAATGAGGAAAGAATCACGCACAAAAGTAATTTCAAATGAGGCATTCAAGTTCATGAACACTAATCATAAAGCGTACCTGGTGACGACAAGGAGGCCGACCAGGACCACTACTCCTAACCACCCTAGATACTAGGTCAGTCTACAGGAACGTTTTGGCTCTGATAGCAACTGTAACGCCCCCAATTTCACTACAAGGAATGGGGTACCGATGCCATAACTAGTCACCCTTTTTCCCATTAATGAAACATAAAGCGGAAAACCCGTGGGGTTTCTGTCGCAACCGAAAACCTGGAAACGCATATTTGTCCCAGTGGCTAATAATTCAAATAAAGAAAAGAACCGGATCCTAGAAAACCCATAATTGCCTCAGTGGCTGTTAGGGTTGACTTTTTACTGTAGAAACATGTGTCGGTAGCCCTGTTTGACTACGTTTTTAACCCATTTCCCATTATTATTTGCCAAAAAGAACTACATATTCTTAAAGTAGAACATGCATAGATTATTTCTGCATAACAGTCAAACTATGGTACTTTAGGAAAAATATGAGATAAATGCGGTCAAAGTTGGAAAAAAATAACAAAATTCTGTTTTTTTGCAGAATTGCGCCTGACGCATTTTTGAAGGGCAATTTGTCAAAACGCACGTTTTGATTAATGAAGGGTAAGGAGGACATTTTCCACATGTTTAAAACCGTGAGTCCAAGTCCAAGTGAGGCGGTTAGGTGAATCTCAACCCTTTTCCACCTAAAATGGAGGGGAGTTTCAACCAACCTATGGTTCTATAAAAGAAAGCCATCCATCCCTCAGCAAATCATCCCTTCCAAGCTTCATTTCATCTCCTCTTTTACATGCTCTCTAGTTGTAGAACACATTTTTAGGGTTTATGTTCATGTTTTAATTGTTCATTTCTTCGTTTTTCACGCTTTTACCTTTCGTAGTGCTTTTAGTTCGAGTTCTTACTTCCATTCTTTGTTCATTCTGTTCTTTTAAAGTTCGTTAGCGAGTTTCAACTCCCCTCACGCTCGAGAGAGAAGAGGGTCAAGCTAGAACTCCTTGTACGGCTTATTTATTCATTTAAATTCAATGAAAAATAGTTTATTTATGTTTTCGTGCATTTACTTTCATTTAATTATGTTCTAAACTAGTTATCAACCTCCTTGTGAAATGCCTTAGTCAAATGATTTGATTTTCAACACGCTCGGGATTTTGGCGAGATTGCGCCTGACACTTTTTTGGGTTAGTTTCTAAAAACTTGTCTTAGGTCTTTTTTCCATTTGGCCAGTGGGAACTTGATTTATACACCAAAGCTCAACCTTGGGAAAGGTGAGTTAGGTAAAATAATAGGAAACAAATATGTGATGTGACTTGGGAATAAGCGCATAAAACATGGTCCTAGGCATAGGCCCTCTGACCCATAATGCAAAAGAGTTGGTAGATATTCTCTAGGATTGTAATCACACATAGGAATATGATTGTAGGTTACCCTAGCCTATGCAGCAACCAAAAGCGGTAGTGAAAGAGTAGAACTCAAATCCCAAGAAAAGTCAGGAATTGCGTTTGGTGCATTTTCCCAACACAGTCAGGAATTGGGTTAGTTTCTATCTCCATCGTCTGCCAACAGAATGTCATTTAGAGGAGGCATGTGTTGTTCCTCCACAACTGGATTAGGGAGTCTTGGTGGTTGATTCATGAGGTTAGTTTTTATTTGCTGGTGATGTTGTTCTCTCCTCCGTTGGTGGAATGTGCGCTCAATTTCGTGGTCAAGCAAGTACTCTAACCCTTGCAAATCGTGCATTCACCTTCAAAGTTCACCAATACAGTAGTCAAAGACGTAGCATAAAATTTCTTAAAGCAAAATATAAAGTGTAAAGCAATTTAGTCCTCGACAACGGCGCCAAAAATTTGTTGTGTCTCAAATTATGCTACCAATTCTTATATGTGCAAGTATACACAATCATCGCAGCAAATAATAAAAGTTCGAATCCACAGAGACTAAATGCTCAAACACTCAATATTCACTCAAGAAAGCAATGCAATAAGCCACGAGAAGGAGATGAAGATGAGCTTCCAATAAGAGTACTCGACCTCTTCTCAGCTACTGATATGATCAGCTCCGAATAGCAATTACCGTGGTAAACGCCGCTGAGAAGTCCTTTCACTATTAGCTTGCTGCTTTCTGGAACCGATGCTGTAGCATCATCAAAGGTGTAGCAAAATGCTCAAAATCAGATCATTTCATTGAGCGCTAACATTAACCTCTTAGTCATGCGAGACATTGATCTATCTTCTAATTTAAGCACACTCACTGAATATTTGGGGCTAGAATAGACTAACTTTAGCTATTTCATGCAGCTTATAAGCACAAATAACTCTCTTTAGGAGAGATAAGTTACCCAACGGTAACTTTCTTTTTCATTTTCTTTCTTTTCGATTCATTTTATTTTTCTTTTCTTTTTTGAATAATTCAGCTCTCTATGTGCCAGCACAAGATTCACCAACGACATCTTCTCGGGTGTTTTTCTTTCGACTTGTTTCGATCATAACTTCTTCATTTGATCTCTAATTTGAGCAACTCAAATTGCGTTGGATTTGTCTTTTAGGGCTTGTTGTATGTTTCTTGGAAGAAACAAGTGAGTTATCCTAAACATAAAAGCTTTATGACTACTTGATAGTTTTCATAAGAAATATAGTTTGTAAGAGGATATTTGGTGTAAGTTCGAGTTGTTTTTTTCTTAAGGCTATAGGAACATTTAGATTAGAAACAACAGATGAGTCATTTTGTAACGCCCCGCGTTACTCAGGTTAGCTTGCCTCGAGTTCCGGGAAATTTTTATAACAAAATAGATTTATTTATTTATTTCATTTTATTTTGTTTGATTCATCAGTTATCTTTATTTAATTTAAGTGTGGCATCTCGGCTATTGTGTATTGCTACATAATTAGTGGTGAGTTAGCAGCGTGTAGTTATTTATCAAGTTATGGTTTAGTACGGATTCCGCTATGTGACACTTGTTTTGGGCCATTGGGCCAATTACGAAATTATATTATTGGCTTGTTTTAACAAGGTGGGGTTGGGTAAGTGGGCCTTAAACAAAAGGAAAAGAACCCAAGCCTAAAGGAGTTAAAGTTTTAAAACAAAAAAAACCCTAGCCCTTGTTTTTTTCCTCTTCTTCTTCCTCCTTTTCCCTTTCTTGTTGAAGCCGCCGGCCACCCCCCACTCGGGTTCTTCTTCTCCGGCGAGCAGCTTCGTTCAGGCGACGCGACGAACAACGGCGGCATCGGAGCAGCAGGTGTGGCGTCGGGACAGCAGCATGGCAGCAGTAGCGTCGGGCTCGAGCAGCAGCAGGCGGCGTCGGGCAGCAGCAGGCGGTGGCGCGTGGTCTCGGGCAGCAGCAGGCGGCGGCGCGTGGTCTCGGGCAGCAGCAGGTGCGGCGGGGCGGCGCATGGTGGCTATTCACGGTGTTTTCCCTCGATCCGACAAACTCCAACGACTCAAATTGCTTAGATCTGGGAAGCCCGATAATTTTCTTTGACCCACCCTTGTTCGAAGTTAGATTTGGATTGCCCACACCTAAACGAAATCGATTTGGAATACCCACACCTAAGCGAAATTGTTTTGTAGTAACGGACATCAAATCGAAGCCGTTGGAGGTCATTTTGGGCGTTTCTCGCTGCTGTAAAAACGTGGACAACAGTGTTTTGGGTGGTGTCCGGTGATTAACTTCATCAGTTCGAAGCCCGATTTACGCTACCCACCCCTTTGCAAGCTAGATCTAATTTACCCACACCTACACGAAGTCGTTTTGCGGTAATGAGACCCGTTGAACCCTCTTAGAGTTGTTTTCGAAGGCTGAACAATATATTTATATTGCTGTATTTTTTCTGTTTTTGTGCGTAGGTGTGAGTTCAACGCAAACTTAAGGACGCGGTTGTGTAAGTAGCACCAGGGGGCGAGTGCGTGCATTATTTAGCGTTAACGGAATGGTTTTGATGCTGATTTTTAGCTAAAATAATTTAATTGAGCATGTAGGGATTGTTAGTTTTGATTTGTGAACTTTTAGTGATTTTGGTGCCGTCTTTCTATTATTGAATACTTATAAGGAAACATGCTTACTATTCTTATTGTTGTAGGTGACTAGTAGATTCTGAATTGTTGTGGTTAGAAGTAACTGGCTCATGACGTTTTGCAAATATTTTGTAAATAAAGTGCTCGCGTTGTTAAACTGATAATTAGTTTATATTGTTTTAGTTGTGAGCTGTTGGGTGTGACTTGTTTATTACAAGGAAAAGCATGCTTGTGAACTGTGCAGTGAATTGGAATGTGGGAAATATACTTGTAGGTGGTCATGGGAGGGTTAGTGAAGTGGTGAAGGGTGAAGGGTGAAGGGACGGGTTGGCAGTCCGTTAAACTATGGGTGGTCTGATCTGAAAATGCATATAAATCGCTTGGAGGTTCAAAGCCTTGAGTAGTTGCCTTGGGAATAAATGACAAGGCCGAACGTCAAATTTCTGTAAATGAGTATTGGGGTCTTGGTGATAAATGTCAAGGACCAATACGCTGGGAAGTCATCGGTACCTTGGGGATAAACGGCAAGGACCGGTGCACAGTTCAGGCCTTGGGAATAAATGGCAAGGCTGAACATCAAGTTTCTGTAGAGGAGTATTGAGGCCTTGGGGATAAATGTCAAGGGTCAATGCGACTCGAGGAGTTAGGCTTGAAGGACTAAAGTGGAGTGGTGCTTGCGAAGTAGTGGTGCTAGGCCTTGGGAATAAATGGCAAGGTCGAACATCAAGTACTGTAAAAGGAGGGGGGGGGGGGCGGTATCTTGGGAATAAATGTGAAGAGCCGTCATGCCTCGAGAAGTTAAACGGGGAGTATCACAGGGGGGTGTAGAGGGAGGTTTAGTACTGTGGGACAAGGGCTAGTGAATCATTGGTTGTAGTCTTGGTAGTTCCGACGCATGGTTGTTGTATGTAAATGTCAAGTTATTGTTTTTTATCTCTTGCTATCTATTTAACTGCCTTGCTATCGTTTTATTTTATATGCCGTGACTGAGAGCATGATTTTTGTGTTAGTTAGGAAGTGCTACTTACGGAGTACCTTATGTACTCACCCCATTTTTTATCCTTATTTGTTTTCAGGTGTGAACAGGGTCGACCGCGGTGATGACGTGGAGAGGGCTTGACCGAGGAGGGATCACTAGTCGAGTTAGTGAGGATAGGGGGAAGGGTCGTTTGGTACGAGTAGCGTTGGGATTTATGTTATTGCTAGGTGTGGACCGAGGAGAAATTTTGTATTCTTTAGAAATACTTTATATATTTTTTTGTGGATGTTGTTGGTAAACGCGTCACTGTTGTCGTTGGAGTTTAGGTGTACGGTTGTTTTATTTATTTAAGAATTTTAGCCCTAAGGCGGATATGAGATGTCTTTGTTTTTAAATTGCCCACGGAGAGCGTAGTTTTGACAGTTTATAAAATTGATATTTCTGGTGGAAATTATGGGAGTCGAAGCTTTATTTCATTTAAATTATTTTCCAGAGAGTTGATTATCTCGTGTTTAGAGTTAAGGCTAGACAGGTGAATTATTTAGCGTTGCCTAGGATACTATATAACATCTTGGGGCGTTACACATTTTCAATAGTTGGAATGCAATGATGGAAGATTCATTACCTGCATTTTCAAAATCATCCATCGGAGATTCAGATTGGGTTTGTGATGAGTATGCTATCTGGTCCTCATTCGTTTGATTTAGTATTATTCTAGTATAAAACTTAAACTCAGTATTTAGATCAATTTGATCATTCGTAGTAATTCCTCTGAATGAGAATTTTCTACACATGGCATTAAAGGACTGGTAAATTCAGAACTAGGACTAGTAAAGTTAGGACTTATGACATTAAGAAGAGGGATAGGTATATCCCAAAAATTATCATTTTCTAAATTTAGCTTCTCCCCTTAAAGATAATTTTGTGTAAAAAAATTTTGATTTTCTGAAAAGGAGACATCCATACTTACATGTAGTTTTTTTGTTTAAGGATCAAAACATTTATATCCTTTTTTTTTCTAAAATCATAGGCCAAGAAAATGCATTTAATAGCCCTATGATTTAATTTTCACCAAAACAAACTAAGAATATGCACAAAGTGGTACACCAAAAAACTTTGACGGGTAAATCAAAGTTCAAACAAGTTGTTGGAGAATTTTTTTTTTCAAAGAATCAAGAGGAGTTTTAAACTTCAAAACTTTAGTAGGCATTCGATTTATTAGGCAGGCAACCGTGAGGTCTGCTTCCCCCCATAAATACTTAGGGACATTCATAGAAAACATTATGGCCCGAGCAACCTCTATTAAATGCCTATTTTTTATTTTAGCAATACCATTTTGTTGAGGAGTATCTCGACAAGTGGAATGATGAACAATGCGTTGATTCTTTAAAAACTCACTCAAATGTTTATTGCAATACATTGTCAGAATGCAAGATACTGATTTTGGTTTGAAATTGGGTTTCAATCATATTGTAAAAACATTTGAAAATATCATTCACATCAAATTTGGTTGTCAATATATAAACCTAAGACAAACAAGTATGATCATCAATAAAAGTTACAAACCACCGTCTACCACTATAAGTTAAAACTTTAGAAGGACCCCTAAAATCACTATGAATTAAGTAGAACGAGATAGAGTATTTGTAAGGTTTTAGCAAATATGTGGATCGATGAAGTTTTGTAAAAATGCAATTTTCACAATGAAATTGAGAACAACCAACTCCTTTAAACAAATTTTGAAATATGTATTTGAGATAAAAGACACTGGGACGTCCTAGCCTAAAATGCCAAAACATAATTTGTTCTTTAATAGGGAGATTGTTCTTTAATAGGGAGAGAACTGTTACTACTAAAACACTAAGTTATTTTAGTACTACCAGAAGGTTCATCAAAGTAGTAGAGTCCATCAAGCATTGTAGCACGTCCAAGCGTCTTCCCCGAGGTCTTGTCCTAAAAACACATGAGAGGAATAGAAAGAAACAAGACAGCTAGAATCTTTAGAGAGTTTACTAACAGAAAAAAGATTGCAAGCTAATTTAGGGACATGAAGGACCGATTGAAGAGAAATATTTTCAGTTAATTTAATAGTTCACTTACCTGCAATAGAAGAGAAATTGCCATCGGCAATCCTAATTTTTTCATTGCAATATGTAGGAGAATATGATTCAAATATTCTAGCAGAGCTAGTCATTCGGTATGAAGTTCCAAAATCAATGATCCACGGAGATGAGCCAAAGCAAGAAAGTGCTCTAGGGTAATTACCTGTTTGCACTAAGGTAATACAAAAATTATCAAATGACTAATTCGTCTCTAACCATTGTGATAGATGCTTCTATTAAAAGTATTTGAGTCGACATCATTAGTGCGAAATTCCTCTTGGTTACTTTCATATTCTGCTAGACATAGAGTATTTTCAACCATTTCTTTAACCATGGTAGTAAATAAAAGTTAAATCAAATAAAATTATAAGCTGATATAGATGAGATAATCAAAAAACCAAGAAAGGAAAAAACCAAACCGTGTGGCCAAACCAAACCAAATGAATCGAACCAAACCAAGTAAACTAAACCGGACCGAACAAACTAACTAAAATGGTCTACAGTTTGTATAACAGGTAACGACCCATGAAACAAAACTGATATACAAAATAGGGGTGGCAACAAAGTAGATTTACAATGATCGAATAGAACAAGGGCAAACACCAGCAAATGATGGCGAAACAGAGGCACAGATGCTGGCAGAACAGATGCGCAGACGACAGCATAACAGAGTCGCGATAAATCTCTACGTGTTCCGAGCGACTACCTCTTAATTTTCTATCTTCGGAACCACAAGGATTCTCCAAACTAGAGAAACCAACAACACGATTCAGGCTCGGCGAATGATTAGAACGTTAAAGTTGCTGACGTCGACACCAACAAGATTTTAATCACCTAAGCATGTACAATCAGTGCTTGCCGAAATTTTCTACAACAAATAGAGGCCCCACTAAATACACGCAGAAGGGGTGTATACAACCTTCGCACAAGGGATCGTCTGGAAGTATGGTTTCGTTCGAAGGTGGCGACTAGGGTTCTAATGGTGAAGGTGGCGACGACTGCTCAGATATTAGCAGCCAAGGTTTGTAAAGGTAACCCACTCCAATACCAAGTTGATTTAGGTGGAATAAAATATTTGTATTCCAATATGTAAACAGAAGAAATACATAGCCTCCTTATATAGAAGACGTGCTCAATGCATAAAAGGAAATACGGATAAAATAACAATTAATATTATAGCTACTATTTACAAATAATAAACTAACATATTCATAAACTGATTTCTGCTGCTTCTTTTGTTTCTAAAGTTAAACTTCTTCAATACCATGGGAAGTCGTTGTCTAGAAAGAGTCATTTGCAAAAAAAATAATAATAATAATAATAATAATAAAAAAGGGACAAGAATGAAAAAAGAGTCCAAAAAAGAGTGTAGAGAGAAAATAATGGTGGGGAAAAGAAAATAAAAATGAGAGAAAGATAAGAGTGGTAAGAAAATGCACCTTAATTTTTTAGCTTTATATGAGTGGTGTTAGCATCTTTGAGGGTAGTAGCTACCATATTAAGGTGAATTAGTGAAATCCATTGTTGTCATCATTTACGACCAGGTTGGTACCTAAAAAGTTTCTATGAGTGGCTATGGTTGGAAGCCGAAGTTAGGACGTTGAAAACCTCAGGGGCTAGTAGTTGGTCCATGTGTCTTTTCTGATGTAAAATTTTAAAACAAAACAGAAGTCTTGCAAAAAATTCCTTGGTTTGTAAAAAGTTTTTCGTATTATAAAGATAGAGAATTTAGAATCATTTTTATTTTCAAAACAAAGAATAGTTTATGGCGTATTGGCTTGAGATTAAGGTTAGGAAGTTTAACTTGTTTCATAAGACAAAAATTATTCATTTACTTGAACATTTGGATTCTGTTTGATTCTTCTTTTGAGCATGTTGTTTGTTTAGGATTGTGGTTGTTGTCTTTGCTTGGGGACAAGCAAATAGTTAAGTTTCGGGGTGTGATGACTTTGACTTTTTACTACAAAAAGTTTATTTTCTAGGACTATTTGAGTATAAAAACGACCTATTTCTGTCGTATTTTATGAAAAGTTTACATATTATTAAAATAGGACAAAAGCTGAACACTTCTTGGTAAAATGCAAAATGGAGTGTTTAGAGATAAATAGAGATAGATTGTGGTCAAACTTGGCAAAACTCATGTTTTTTCACTCTGCAGGGAATTAAAAAGGGCAAGACGCATTTTGACAGTAATTAATAAAACGCACATTTTGATCACGAGATCCATAGAAGTTATATCACATTTGGATTGTTTCAATCAAATTGACCCAGACTAAGTTAGAATCAGTCATTTCTACACAATCTCAACATTCTCCTCCTATTTTGATGGGACGTTCAATCAACATAATGCCCTATATAATGGAGAGCTCCCTTGGCAGTTTCATCATCCAATTCATTTTCAATTTCAGTCTTAGACCACATTTCCTTTTTCATTTTATTATTTTCGAATCCTAATTCTTAGTAAACCTTTGTTAAATTTCATTCTTGCTTTAATTCAAGTTTATTTCATTTGTACTTGATCTATTTTATTCCTTTAACATCTTTTAGCAAGTTTTAAACTCCTTTCAAGCTCGAAAGAGAAGAAGGTTAAGCTAGGACTCGTTGTACTTTGTATTCTTTAAATTCAAGCAATGGAAATCATCTCTCTTATTTCATTGAGTGTTTTTCTTCATTTAATTATGCACTAATTTAGTTTTCAACCTCTCTATGGAATGCCTTAGGAAAAATTGTTTAATTTGAATACGATTTAAAAAACCCAGGTTGCGTCTGGCGCATTTCTAGTTTAGTTCTTAAAAAAAATTTCTCAAGTGATTTCTTAGGTTGGCCCCAACGAAATAGATCTATACAGTGAAACCTAATATTGAGAAAATTAGGTTAAGTAAAATATTAGTCAACTAATATGCAATGTGACTTAGACATAAACGCATAAACCATAGTGCTAGACATAGGATTTCTAACCTATAAAAGCAAAAGAGTTGATAAATATATTCTAGGATTGTAACCATGCATAGACATATGACAGTAGGTTGCTTTAGGCTCTGAAACAACCAAAAGCGGTTCGTGATAAGAGTAGAACTCATCTGTTGACTGCGCAGTAACTCATTTGTTTCAATTTTTTTCTATGCCCGTACAACTTCCTGTTGCTGCCCTAAAAATCATGGCCCGATATAAAAGGAAAGGAGAGCCCAGCTGCAAAAGGGGGGCTGGACCTTTCATCATCACTAAGGTGAAGGTTTTGCGCCGCTGCTGAAGCTTCTCTACTCAATGGGTCATCTTTTTATTTTACCCATTGTTCTATTTTATTTTAGCATGAACTAAACCCCACCTCTGGATTTTATTTGGCTAGTATTATCAGTTTGTTAGCTCTTTGAATTTGTGACTTGAAAAAGTCCATTTAAAGTATGATAATCTCTATTTGTGTTAGATTCCTCTCTTTGAAGTAGGATGGTGAGTACTTAAGGATGAGGCTCACCCTATCGTGCATAAAACAGTGCTTTAAGCTTGTTTGCTCTACACTGAGAGTTGAGAATAAACATGTTTGGGTATTTCGAGAGAGAGTTATGTCTTTCTGGGATTCAATATTATGGGTTTTCTAGAGCTCTAGCTGGGAGTGAGTAAGAGCATCCATAGTGACCCCCCTTCCCTCGATTTTTTATTTTATCGTTCTGTTTACTCTTTCTATTGTGTTATCTATTTTCGCATGCTCCAGCACAATAATACATAATATTTATGTTCTTCTCACTTGATTACAATTTCTGCCAGTTTACTAGTACAAAATTCATACTTGATCAAATGTTTTATTAAAAAAAAGGGTATTATATTTTACTACTTCAAAGTTAATGTAGAGAGTACGAGCACATCAATGACAGATATTCCACCTCGTGATCCGGTTGATCCACCTGCTGTTAACGGTAATATGAGGGATCACGTAAGAAATAATGAATTCAACCATATCCAGATGACAGACAACAGAGATGTGGCAATGCGAGAATATGCCGCCACGGCTTTTCAGAACTTTGATTAACGGATAGTCAACCCTATTCCAGCCCACGCAAACTTTGAGCTTAAACCAATGATGTTCCAAATGTTGCAGACAATTGGACATTTTGGAGGGCAAGAACATGAGGATCCACATGATCATCTGAAATCATTCATTCAAATTGCAAATGCATTTCGATTACCTGGTATAACAGACGATGCTCTTAGACTAACACTTTTTCCATTTTCTTTGAAGGACCAAGCTAAAGCATGGCTCAATGCATTTCCACCGGGACCCATCACCACATGGAGGTTGTTAGTGGAGAAGTTCTTAACAAAATTCTTCCCACCTACTCGCCACGCTGATATCAGAGAGGAGATCATCTCCTTTAGACAGTATGATCGTGAACCTGTTCACGAGGCGTGGGAAAGATTTAAAGAACTAATCAGGAAATGTCCGAACCATGGCTTGCCGGCATGCATCCAGATAGAACATTTCTTTAGAGGTTTAGATCATCCTACTAAGATGATGCTAAACAATGCTGCCAACGGAGCCTTTACAAAGAAGACATTCAACGAGATAGTCGACATCCTAAATGACTTAGCTTCACACAACAAACTATGGTGTTCGCAAAGATCTAGGGCAGCACCAAAGAAGCAAGATCCAGCTGGAGTTTTGGCTCTGGACATTGCGACCTCGATGCAAAAAGAGATGGTTACAATGAACCAGAGGCTGAAAGAGATGGCGTTGGGAATAAAAAATCCATTAGCCACGCCGATACAACTTGTGCAGTCGGATTATTGCACTCCTGCCCCTGTTTGCCAAGTCAACGATCTCAATTGTTCATTTTGTAGTGAAAACCATATTTATGATAATTGTCCACATAACCCTGCTTCCGTTTTTTATGTAGGACATGGGAACAATAGGAACTTTAACCCATATTCGAACACCTACAACCTAGGTTGGAGGCACCACCCTAATTTTTCATGGGGAGGTTAAGGAGGTTCGAGCGGTTTTAATCAAGGGCAGAGCCAGCAGAACAAGCAGCCCTATGTTCCACCTACACAACAATACATCCCGTCACCGCAACAACAGTACAATCAGAGAACACAGACTCCACCAGTTCAAAATAACAACTCAAATCTTGAGAATATGATGAAGGAGTACATGGCCCGAACCGACGCAGTGATACAATCCCAAGCGGCATCAATGAGGAATTTTGAGACCCAATTGGGACAGCTCGCCAATGAATTGAAGAATAGACCACAAGGTTCTTTTCCAGGCCATACTGAATTATCAAAACGAGAAGGGAAAAAACAGTGCAAAACTGTCACCCTTAGGAGTGGACTGGCATATGATGGACCAACAATGCCAACATCAGATGTACAGATTCCGTCCACTGAACCAACTGTAAAGATACCAGAGAATCCAACAACACCAGAAAAAGAAAATATTAGAAAAGGTAATGAGGACACCCCGAGTGTTTCTCCACAGGTAAAACCTTCTTTTACCCCTACTCCCCCGTTTCCACAAAGATTAGTTAAGAAAAATAATGATTCCTAGTTTAGAAAATTTTTAGATATTTTAAAACAATTGCATATAAATATACCATTAGTAGATGCTCTAGAACAGATGCCAAATTATGCTAAGTTTTTGAAAGATATAGTTTCTAGGAAGAAAAAGATAGGAGAGCATGAACTGGTAGCCATGACAAAATGTAGTAGTGAAGCTGCAGGCAGCCCGCTACCCATGAAATGTAACGATCCTGGCAGTTTTACCATTCCATGTTCCATAGGAGGGAAAAACTTAGGTAGGGCATTATGTGATCTAGGCGCTAGCATTAATCTTATGCCATTATCAGTTTTCAAATCTTTAGGCATAGGAGAAGCTAGACCTACTACGGTTACCCTCCAACTAGCAGATAGATCTATCATAAGACCTGAGGGAAAGATAGAAGATGTTTTAGTCTAGGTGGACAAATTCATTTTCCGTGCGGACTTTATCATTCTAGATTGCGAGGCGGACTTAGACGTTCCCATTATTTTAGGAAGACCATTTCTAGCCACTGGGGATACAGTTTTTAATGTGAGGAAGGGAGAAATTGCAATGAGGGTAAATAATGAAGTAGTTAAATTTAATGTTTTAGACGCCATGAAATTACCAGGAGACTTTGAAGAGTGCTCTGCTATAACTAGCTTGAATCCTGTTATGTTTGATGAGTTTTATGACTTGTTAGTTACAGAGATTGAAGAAGAGCTTGATAAGATGGCAGAAGGACCGGAAGATGGGACTAATCCTATTGAAAAAATACAAAAAGAAGAATGCAAGTCGTTACTTCCGTCCATAGTGGAACCACCCACTTTGGAGCAGAAGCCATTGCCGTCGCATTTGAAATATGCGTATCTAGGGGATAACGACACTTTACCAGTTATTATAGCTTCCAATTTATCACCTACTAATGAATATTCTTTATTGCAGATTTTGGAGAAGTACAAAAAGGCCATTGGATGGACGATAGCAGATATCCGAGGGATAAGCCCGGCCTTTTGCATGCACAAAATCTTATTGGAAGAAATTGCTAAGAACTCTATTGAGAGTCAAAGGCGGTTGAACCCGAAGATGAAAGAGGTTGTAAGGAAAGAAATTCTTAAATGGCTTGACGTCGGTGTTATATACCCAATATTCGACAGCAGCTGGGTAAGCCCAGTACAGTGTGTACCGTTGAAAGGGGGTATAACCGTGGTGGCCAACGAGGAGAATGAGCTCATCTCAACCCGAACTGTGAGTGGGTGGTGATACGAATCCATTTGTGACCAATTACATATATCAAAGGAGCAATTATTACAAGAAAGGCAAGAAAGATTCAAGAGGCTTTCACACTGCACCTTCAAAAGCTTGTTAATGCACAAGAACCAACAAAGAGTTTTGAGCCCGAATTTATTCATAATGTTACTTCAATGAGTCAAGAAGAGAATGGAGCAAAGATGGCACGGGAAAAGTTGTCTATTTTGAGAGATGGCACGGAGGACAAAAAAAGTGTGCAGATTCGTGAACAGGTGCCTTTGCAGATTGCACATCTTTGGAGTTTGTGAAGTCAAAAGTTGTCAAACCATATTCAAATGTGAAGCGCCTCCTACAGCACATAGATAAGACCATTTGAAGCATGACTACGTTTTCTGATCCGCATTTAAGTGTCTAGAATGATGTGCAATCAACTTTTAATTTGCATGTCTTATTTTCTACAATTTGCATTAAGTAGTATTTTGAAAAACTTTTGGTGTTCTTATGTTGAACGACCATTTGGCCTATTTAAAGGCTTGTAATGCTCTTGTTATGGATAACTTAAGATCAAAAACATATTGAAATTCAAGAACTTTTGTTCCTTAACACTTTTGGTGTTGCTTCTTTCAAATCTTGCTTTAGGTTTGATGTTAAACCGATTCATTGGATTAGTCTCGATCAAGCTAATTCTGGAGTGAGTCGTCTTAGGATCTAGGAGTGACCATTGTAGATTCTAAGTCCGATCTAAGAGTGATTCATCTTCTAACCTTACTCTTGGTTGGAATCATTCGGTAAGTTAGTCGTTTTTGTGAATGTTTGCAAGGATCCTAGAAGACTAGCTTTGTAAACCCGAGCAACCTTGGCGCTTATCATTTGGTATCAGAGCATTGGTTGATATCCTTTGGCCGGCTCTAGAGGTGAAATATCTTTACTTTGTCTAATTTTATTTTCTGCTATTTTTTTTAAGTTGTTTCTTACAAAGTGTAATGAGGCATACTACAACTTGCCTTAAAATTCTTGTATTTTTGCTCTCGGATTATTAGCAAAGAAAAAAAAAATAGAAGCAAAAGAGAGAAAAAAAAAACAGAAGCAAAAGAAACAAAAATCAGTAGCAAAAGAAAGAAAACAGTAGCACAAAAAAAAAGCATTCGAAGATCCGAGGCACATGAAAAGTTCTTTTCATTATGTTGTGTTTTGTTTAAATTATCAAGTTTTTTATCCCTAAGATTGAGTTGCTGTAGTCTTAGTTTGTGAGAGTTGATCATTGAATTAGTTATATCAAGCTTTAAGCAAGATTGCACCAAAATTTAAGCCAACCCTTACATCTTTGACCTAGTACCAAAAGCCTACCCTCGAGTGATAAACACGAGTGTCCTTGAGTGAAATCCTAGTGAGAGGAGTGGAAAGGTCCTTATTTTGTTATTTTATTTTTCTAACAAAATGTCACAGGGAGTACCGCAAGATCCTACTATGGCCATTCTTCAATCAATTCAAGGTATGGTGGAAATGTTGAGGGAAGATAGGCAGGAAAGAAGGGTGCAACAACGAAGAGAAGAACGAGTTTTACAGGAAGATGAAGGTATGTTTGACTTCGATGTCCAAGAAAGACAAGTTGGAGGAAGAGGAAGGAATAACTTTGCCAACATTATGCAACCGAGGAGATTGGAAAGAGTTCATGAAAATAGAGATGGCAGAGTTAAACTCAAAATTCCAGCGTTTCGTGGAACAGCGGACCCCGAGGCTTACTTACAATGGGAAAGGAAGATAGAGCACGTGTTTGATGGCTATACATATAGTGAGAATAAGAAGATGAGACTTGTCATTGCCGAATTCATTAATCATGCTAATGCATGGTATCAACATCTCAAATCCTGGAGTGAGTCGTCTTAGGATCTAGGAGTGACCATTGGATTAGTCTCGATCAAGCTAATTCTGGAGTGAGTCGTCTTAGGATCTAGGAGTGACCATTGTAGATTCTAAGTCCGATCTAAGAGTGATTCATCTTCTAACCTTACTCTTGGTTGGAATCATTCGGTAAGTTAGTCGTTTTTGTGAATGTTTGCAAGGATCCTAGAAGGACCTCTAGCTTTGTAAACCCGAGCAACCTTGGCGCTTATCAGGTGGAGAGTTTGCATTGACTATCACAAACTCAACAAGGTAACGAAGAAGGACCATTTTCCTCTACCGTTTATTGACCAGATGCTCGACCGTCTGGCAGGTAAGGATTTCTATTGTTTCTTAGATGGATATTTGGGTTATAATTAAAGAAAATAATCGTTTTGTCTAGTAATCCAAAATACATCAGTAGTTCGAATAGTAAAAATATCCGTAAAACAATAAAAGAAAGTGTCCTATGAGTTAACCCAATGTCTAATTCCCTTGTTATTTCATAGCAATAAGATTTTAAAGATGTCTGCAATGCACGACATTATTCACTATCCTAACCAACACAGCTAGTGATCCCTCCTTAGTCAAACCTCCTCCACGTCATCACCACGGTCGGCCCTGTTCACACCTGAAACAAATAAGGTAGAGGGGGGGTGAGTACATAAAATACTCCGTAAGTAGCCCTCCCTAACTAAACACAACAGCATGCTCGTAATCATAACCACATCAAAACAATAGCAGAAACAACAGATAGGCAGCAAGGAATGATAACAGCAGATTAACCTTACCGTACAAGCGGCCTAACGCCGGGATTGCCGGGACTCCAACCCCACGACTCACTAGCCACTGCCCCACTTAAGCTAGCACTCGCTCTACCCCCCTATGTTGGTACCCCAGGTCTAACTCTTCGAGGCGTATCGGCGCTTGATATTTATTCCCAAGATACCGACCTTCCTCTACCACGCTTGGTGCTCGACCTTGCCATTTATTCCCAAGGCCTTGAATTATCAACCATAAGCATCACCTTACGTTAGTCCCCCAAGTCTGACTCTTCGAGTTGTATTGGCCCTTGACATTTATCCCCAAGATACCAATACTTCTCTACAGAAGCTTGACGTTCGGCCTTGCCATTTATCCCCAAGGCCCTGAACTGTGCACCAGTCCTTGACATTTATTCCCAAGGTACCGATGACTGCCCGACGTATTGTTTCTTGACATTTATCCCCAAGACCCCAATACTCCTATACAAAAACTGAGCTTCGGCCTTGCCATTTATTCCCAAGGCCTCGCTCAAGGCTTTGCGTAACCAGCGATTAATGTACAATCTCTCTTCAAAGGACCCCAGGTTAACGAACCACTAACCCAGCACATCACACCTGGCAATTTCCACTAATCTTTCCAAGACAATCCCATAAGCACGTCTTCCACCCTTAAATTCACAGCACAATTTACCAGCATGCTTTTCATTATACCAAACAAAATCATTAACACAACAGCTTCCAACAAAATAACAAAACAATAAAAACTATATAACAGGCCTTCAGCACGCGTATTTCGTCTTCGACCTGTGCACAAATGTCATAGGCCAATTACTTCCAAAGACCAGTCCCCTCCAACGATAACAAGTCATGCATTTTATAATGTCTAACAATGAAAATAGTAACACGAAACTCGACACAATCGCTAGAAGCCCTCAAAACCACGACTAACAATTCCTACATGCATGAAATAAATTATTTTAACTAAAAATGAGCACAAGACTACTCCGTTTTCACTAAATAACGCACGCACTCGCCCCCTGGTGCTACTTACTCACTGCTATGCTCCTATATCTTGCGTCAATTCACCACCTAACCAACAATAGACAAATGAAATAATTAATACAAAATTTCCAGCCGTCTAAATTCATTCTAAGAGATCTTGTAATGTCCATTACCGCAAAAATCGACTTCGTATAGGTGCAAGTAACTCAGGCCTAACTTGAATAAATGTGGGTTGCGTATATCGAGCCTCTAATGGTTATGGGTAGGCACCGAGATCGGAAACTGCTGCTGTTCGAACTATTTTAGCAGTAAAAACTCACCAAAATGATACCCACGATGCTGTGTGCAGCAAGGACCCGCGCCACGACCCGCTGTTACCGGAATCCGCGCACCACCGCTGCTGCCTGACACTCGCGCACCACCGCTGCTGCCCGACACCCGCGCACCGCTGCTGCCCGACGCCCGCGCACCGTTGCTGCCCGACGCCCGCGCACCGCTGCTGCCCGACACCCACGCACGCCTGCTGCTGCCGGAAAACCGTGCACCGATTGTTGCCCGACACCGTGCACCGCCGCTGCTCGGAGTCGCCCGCCGCCGCTGCCTGCCGCGCCGCCTGCTGCTGTCAACCGGAGAAGGCAAGCCGCTACGTCGGAGGTCGCCGTTCGTCGAGTGCTTCGGGGAGGGTTGAGGCACCGGTAGGAGAGAAAAAACGAAAACTAAAACGGGGGGGGGGGGGGAGAGGTGCTTCACGAATGGGAGGGGTTTTGGGGGCTAGGGTTTTCTCCTTACCTTTCTTTTTTTTTTACACAGAAGGGACCCACTTGGGCTAGGGTTTTTCCTTTTCCCTCTTGTTCTAAAACAAGGAAGGCCCACTTACCTAGATACTTAATTTGGGCCCAACGAACCAGAACAATTGTAGAGAAAACAATTTCCTCGTTAAACAATAATTAGATATGTAAGTACACGTCAACACTCATAACAATTACCGCAGCAGCTCGAAATAAAATGAAATGAAACAATTAAATTAAATAAAAAGAAATTTCTAAGAAATGAGGCCCCGAGACTCGAGGGTAAACCAACCTGAGTAACGCGGTGCGTTACATCATCATAGATCGAACCATGTCTAACAGGGTTCTATTTTTGCTTTCTATACACCATTCTGTTGAGGTGTACTAGGTGTTGAGAGTCGGGATGTAATTTCATGTTCCATCATATAGTCGTAGAATCTTAAGTCCATATACTCTCCACCCCGATCAGATCGAAGTGTCTTTATCGTCTTACCTAATTGGTTCTCAGCTTCAGTCTTGTACTCAAATTTTTCAAGGGCTTCAGACCTATGTTGCATTAGGTAGAGATATCCATACCTTGAATAATCATTTATGAAAGAGATGAAATACTCATACCCTCCACTAGCTTTAACATTCATCGGACCACAAAGATCTGAATGTACCAACTCTAAGGGTTCTTTGGCTCTATAACCTTTCCCAATAAAAGTTTTTTTTAGTCATATTCAAGACAAGATTCACATGGAGGTAAGGAGTCATCTTCTAACTCGCTTAGAAGTCTACTCTTAACCAATCTATCAATCCTATTGAGATTTATGTGACCTAATCTTAAGTGCCAAAGATAGATATTTTATTTTGGAGAAGTTCTTTGCCTTTTGTGTTGAGTTTTAGCATTTTTAAAAAACTCTATATTTAAAATTGTTGTAGTTAAGGTTGGTCTTAACATATATAAGTTGTTTTCGAGTTTTGCAAAACAAATGTTAATACCATTTCGTGAAATGAACACTTCATTTAATGAAAAGGAAATAGCATAAAATTGTTCGAGTAGACAAGAAATTGAAATTAAGTTCTTCTTTATTTTGGGAACTACATACACATTATCTAATAATATATATGTATTCTTGTCTAAAAACAACTTTGGTTCTCCCACTGCGACTGCTGAGACGACATCTCCCATTCCGACTTTGAGAGTCATCTCTGTAACGCCCCAAGAATTTCACCATTTCCAAACAGGGACCGTTACTAAGACTACCTAAAATTTTCACATAAACAAGAGAATTATCTTCACAACAATACTAAGCAATAAAGCTACCACGCTTCTCCTGCGCTACTCTAATTTACACACACGAGAGCTTGAACAATTAGAACAACAACACTAAAGATTTAAGAGAAACTCACATCCTATGTCGATAAACCATTTAATACTGACTTCACATTAACCAAGCCCGTCAAGGAAACCTTTACTAACTATAAACCTTCCATTAAATGAATATTAACATCTCGAATGGCAATAAAGCAAAAACTAATTGAAGTACGATCAACTTAAACAAATGTGTTCATAAATATCCTACGTAGGTTACAATCTTGTAGTTCAAGAAGCTAACAAAATTAATGCTCTAAAAAGAATAATAAATCGGCAACCTTACAACATCCTTCAGACAATAAAACTAAACAAAACCAACCACTAACAACTCAACTACAAGATTAAATAGCCACAACTATCCTAACTAAAAGAAATTAATTGCACGCAGCATAGCTAATGGTCTTTCCGATCAAGCCTCCTCCTCGCCATCACCTTCCCAAGAGCTAGCTCGATACCTGCAAACTGGAGGGGAAAAAGAGGGATGAGTACAACCACAGTACTCAGTAAGCAGCCCTTATCTGAATGGTCACGCACAAACAACATACTTATCAAGGAAAAAACCGTGTAATGCTTATTAAAGAATCAACATATCATGCTTATCACAACTCTCAAGCTTTGAATAAATAGAAACATATCACAAGAAGTAGTTTATGCAAATGTTTAACTATACATGTACCGTACATGTCAAACTCATCATGCTCAACCAAATCATGAAACATTCATAGTCGTGCTTTTCATCACATTACGCAATCAAACATAGACACATTCTATAAAATTCGGGACAACCACAACCCGGAACACATTAACTACCAACCTCTAGTCTCCCTAACATCTCAAGTACCCCTACGCTTATCACAGCTATCCTAGCCTTCCACAGTTAAGTCCTTCAAGTAGAGTCGGCCCCTGACCATTTATACCCAGAGCCCCGACACTGCTGCATCGGCCCTCGACCATTTATACCCGAGGCCCCGATGACTTCACCATGTATTGGCCCTTGACCATTTATACCCAAGGCCCCAATAGTCTTCTTTCCAAAGGACTCCTCGTATCGACCCTCGACCATTTATACCAGAGGCCTCGATACTCCATTAGTGACGTATCAGCCCCCGACCATTTATACCCGAGGCCCTAACACTCACTCATTCATTCCCTCCAAGAATCCAACTCTCACCAGAGTCTTACTATATACTTTCTTTTACCACTAACCCTGCATCTTTCAACTCACAAGTACAATTCAGCTTGCTTCCACAACATAGACAACTTTTTAATAATGAGATAATAACCCAATCATGCTCAATATCCAACATCATTATTTAACAAGCATTACTAAGGATAATAACTCACAAAACACGCCGAACAATTTAGCGTATCCAGGCAACAAACATTACCACAACAATACTCAACAGTTTAGCAAAGCAAAAAACTCACTATTTTCATCGACAAATATCCAACACTACTCCAAGTATATCAACTAACACAACGAGAATTATTTAGCACAATGACGTAACAAAATTAGCATTAAACGCCACATAATCAGCACGTTAGAGACCATTTAGCATACATTAACGCACGCACACGCCCTTTGTCTACTTACTTTGTTATGTCTCAAAACTCTCACAAGAGTCCTACTTGCTACTACGCCATGCCTCATGCATCCCCAATCTCATAGCAGTCCAATATGCGATACACCAAAATGATCATATGTAAAAACCAATCAATTTAAAATAGTCCAGCATGATCCAACAGTTCCAACAGGCATCGTTCACAGAAAGGCACAACCAACAACTTAACCAAAATATAATTGATAAGTACCCAGCATACATCAAACACAACCGATTTCTCATAAATATTCAATATGCTTTCGAAACAACAGATTATAGTACCGGTATACAAATTTCATCATGAAAACCAATTAGAACATAACAACGATTCAATCATAGTCATCCAAGATTACCTGGCTACAATTGATTCACACAACCACATAATTTTCCCAACAGTCTTATCAACAATGACGTTCACTAAATGATAACAACGACAAGCAACATGCAAGTATCACACATGGGCACACGAGCAAACAACCATATCATATCAGCACACAACCAATCCCTCCAGTAAGAAACTACTTACACAAGGTCCCAAACTGCTACTAAGCTCGTCGAAGGGTTCCTAAATCCAAAAGCATCCAAACTTGATTAGAGTTCATACTAGAAACACTTAAGTTAGATCGAAACTAAGCTTAGGTGATTCGTTACCTAAAACTCCCCCTAAAACCTCTTGGGTTAGGAGTGAGTCGATGCCGAGGATGTTCAGGTTCCCAAAATTGAGTTCCAATGGTCAAAGGCTTGCTGGTCCGACGCCAAAAAACGATGGGTAACGCTGATTTGGGTCCGATTTGAGGTTGGTCAGCGCCGAACCAATGCCGAATAGAGTGGGTATCACAAATCGACTTCGCACATGGGTGGGTATCACGTATCAGGCTTCGTTTGAGTGTGGGTCAACGTCGAACGTCATTGGAAGGCTGGAAAACGTCACCAAATTCGCTGGGCTTCGCGAATTCGGACTGCTCGGGGCTGTCGAGGCCAGAGAACGAACCAATACTTCTCTATCTCTCATGCACCGCCGTGGACCGTCGCTGGATTGAAGAGACCGACGGATTCCGGGCGTAGCGGGTCGTGGGATGTTGCCGAACAGCAGAGCCACCGCGAATGCAGCACGCTGGAGCTGCCGGAATCGCCGTGAAATCGTGCAGAAAACACCGACGGCTGGCTGGTTTTCGTTGCAAACCACGCCATAGAACGCCGCTACCTGCTGCCACAACTCGACGGCCGCCGTTCGTGGTTCTTGGACGCCGAGGGGACGCCAGTGATGGAATCGCGAAGGCTGCGCTGCTGCTGTGATGTCGCGCCACCGTGGGTCATCTTTGGAGAAACTCGCTGCCGCCGTTCGCTGCTTCTCCAGAGAACAAGAAGGAGAAGGGGGTTGATGGCTAGAGGGGAAGAAGAGGAGAAAGAGAGGGCCAACTAGGGTTTTCTTTTGTTTATTTTATTTATTTTGCATTTAAACCAAAAAGCCCACATTCCCAATTTTTAAAGAATCCTCTTAATTAGTTTTAAAAAATGAAAAGCCCAACTCTCAACTCCAATGGAAAGCCCATGGGCTAGAGGAAACTAGAATTCTATTTTCAAATAGTTCTAACGACCCAAAATAAGAAACCCGAAATTTCACGTTAGTAGTTAAAATAAAACTCACAATAATTCGACATAAAATAATTAACTTCAACTCTAAGATCCAAGAATAATAATTCAAAGAAAAGTAGAATTTATAAAGGAAAATCCTAAAACCCCTGAATTTAAGATTTAACTAAAAATCTCCTACCCAGGTCAAGAACTTAAATTATCTTAATCCAATGAAATTAAACTTAATTCTAATTTAGTCAAAAATTAGAATTTCAAAGTTAGAAGATCCAAGAATTAAAGTTATTAACTTAGGGAAAAATCCAAAGACACTATTTATCTCTTAAAATAAACAAGTTAGAGAACGCGTGACGTTACAATCTCCCCAGCATCAAGCTACCTCCAAGAACTAATACCCTGAAAAGAAGAACAAACATGGTTAGTGGCCCTTGAATCCATTATCCAAACAGAATCATCATTCTCCACTAAGCAAGTTTCAAGAACAAGTAAATCATATTTACCTTCTTTAGCTTTACACTTTTCGGCCAAGTATTTGGGGCAGTTTCTTTTCTAGTGCCCATCCACGTTGCAATGGAAACATTTTCCTTTGTCTGCAACTTTGGCTTTACCCTTCTTGGTAGCAGCAGTAACAGTAAGGTCAACTTTCACCCCCTAACCAATATTGTTCTTTTTCTTGAAAGTCTTACTTCTAGAAGAATAAAGTACATATTTGGTTCCTGAGGTCGAACCTTGATGGAACCGTTTTGAGGTGATAATGTTTGCCTCCCCTTCCTGTCCCTTATTTTTCATAAGAGACTGAAAAATATGTAGCTCATTTAAGAGCGTGGTAAGGTTCTACTATATCTGGTTTTTCACAGCATTGCTGCGAAACTATAGGAAACTCTTCGGATGAAATTCTAAGATAAAGCTGACCTGGCTCCCCTTATCTATGACAGCGCCATTCACTTCAGACACATTAAAGTCGACCATCATATTGAGAACATGTTCTCACATTGATGTTATCTTTTTCATGTGGGAATTGTAAATGAACTTGAGGGCATCGTGACAGACTCGAATAGACGGATATCCAAACATGTCCCGCAATGAGTCCATAATCTTCCTTGCGGTGACCATGCTCTCATGCTTCTTGGCCAACACATCAGATATGCTTGCCAAGATGTACGACATTGACCTTGTCATTGGCCTTGATCCATTTATCATAGACATCCCGACTGGCTCGAGCTGCATTAGGCGTTGGAGCCTGAGGATAATCCTCAGTTAAGACGAACCTAAGATCATCTACCACGAGTATCATGTTAAGATTCATTTTCCATTGTGTGTAATATTCGCCATTAAGTTTTTCGGCGGCAAGCAGGGCAATAACGAAAGTAGACATGCTGAAATACAAACAAATCTATATTAGACACTTGCAGTACCATGAAAACCCAATCACTTTTAGCAAAAAGTAATAATGCACCTTATCAATCAAGATTATTTTTGCAACGATGCTTTAGTGATTTAGAGCAACAGCTACTGTGAGGCAGTCAGCTACTCCTTCACTGAATTGAGACATTCTCAACTAAATATTACACCAGAATAACTCTTATTCCTATAATAGTCAGTCATCGTTTGCTTAGTCAGTAAGTTATTAACTAACTTAACAACTTCCCTTTAGTGTGACCTAACTGGTGTTATGCTGAACGCACGCACTAAGCGTGGTAACAATTCTATAGATGCAAGCGCACACCTGTCAGAGTAATATAAAATGGATGGAGTATCCAAGTATCGATCCTCAAGGACTTCTAAATAATTTCCAAACTCTAAAGTTTTAATGAATAGTGAACGTTGAAATGAGTGATTCTTGTAAAATGGGAAGTGGTCACAAATAATGGTTTTGGATTTGGGATTTGGTCTTATAATGGTAAAACCTAGCCCGAATTACTTCAAGTTAGCCAACAAAGAATCAAGGATACGCTAAGGACTGACTATTACTTTAGAAACCAACGACTACGCTTTTCACTTGACTTATGTCTAAGAAAGTTCAAAGTCCTAAGACATTCCCTAATATGTCTATTATGAGAGATGTCTTAGTTTTAGGATGGAAATAGTCGCAACCTCGGGTTAAGGTCCTATATCTAGGCTACTTAAGCGGAACCCTTATGTCTAAGGCGCTCCTCTCCTCGGTTTAACCACTCAACAATGCAAATAAGCAACCTTTTCAGTATTGACTTGTTAAGACTTACAGTGGCCTTCTCTAAATCCTAACTTTTTGGGAAAACATGTTGAGCAATGAGTGGAAAGCAAAAACACTACTTCTTAGCAACCCTTATTAGAAATAAAAGGCTAACTATCCATAACCGGGCTAGAGACGGGAATTTAGAAAGACATATTGAAGAAAATACAACAAGTAAAATGGTTGAAATTGAAATGTATGTGTGAAAAACAAAAGTTAACTAACGGAGAGTTTTGCTTGGGATTGAGAGCTTCGCTCTTCTCTTTCAAGCAAGGGGGAGTGTCACGTGCTCCTTCCTCCAAAAACACAATTCTCTTAACTAAAAATAAAGTAAAGGAAAAGTAAAGATAAGCTAAGTGCTGGATTTTTATAAATTTGAATAGGTAGAAAATAACTAAGTAACAACGGAAACAAAACAAAGCTTAATAAAGGAATGTTAAGTACTCGGAATTTAAAAACTAAAAGCAACTAATGAAAGCAACTCAAAAGTACATAGAAAGCAACAAAGAAACACTAAGAATGATCAAGAGAAGGAAGCAAGGCTTGATGAATTTGGTGGAGAAGCTGCTGAAATTTATAGCTGTGCAGAATTGGTTAGGTAGGTCCTAAAACGCTGGTGGATCACCCATTTCCAACTCCTTTGATTGACCAAATCATGCTCAAACTGATAGTGGAACACTTCTTCTACATGTATGCATCAGTTGGAACCACTAGAACGCATTGGAAGACGCGTTTCATTAAGGGCAAAGTTCGAAGAAAACCAGGATTTCTGCAGCCTAAGGCGCCTGGCGCCTCCAATGAAGGTTTTTCCGTCTTTTTGCTTCTTTTGATTAATTTGCACTCCAAAATGGTTCTAAAATGTCATAAATACAATATAAGCCAACCACAAACCATCATATATGAATTTTGCATGAATTGGAACTCAAACGACCGAGAAAAAGTCCGAAACAAAGTTAAAACGTAGTAAAAACAGCATCTAAAGCCTTCTTTTTACGCATGTAAACAAGCGTAATCACGCCCCCAAACTTAACTTTTTTGCTTGTCCTCAAGCAAAACTTAGCAACTTTAATCAGCTTTCTAATACATGGACAAGGTAAAGCAAAAGCAACCGAGATGTTTAATCATAAATTGTCTCAGGGAAAAGATGTCAAAGCATACCATTCGATTGCCTTCGTAAGCTTAGTCACTATAAACCAAGTTTGAAATGATAAAAACTCTCGTTCAAAATCCTTTTTCCTTTCAAAAACAGAAAACGTTTTCAAATACCCCTAAGGAATCTGCACACTCCCTTTTTACATTGAGACTTTTACATCTGAAAGACCGGCTACTAGCCCCTGAGGTTTCCACACACTAACATCGGTTTCAACCACAACTACTTGATAAGCGCCAAGGTTGCTCGGGTTTACAAAGCTAGAGGTCCTTCTAGTATCCTTGCAAACATTCGCAAAAACGACTAACTTACCGAATGATTCCAACCAAGAGTAAGGTTAGAAGATGAATCACTCTTAGATCGGACTTAGAATCTACGATGGTCACTCCTAGATCCTAAGACGACTCACTCCAGAATTAGCTTGATCGAGACTAATCCAATGAATCGGTTTAACATCAAACCTAAAGCAAGATTTGAAAGAAGCAACACCAAAAGTGTTAAGGAACAAAAGTTCTTGAATTTCAATATGTTTTAATCTTAAGTTCTCCATAACAAGAGCATTACAAGCCTTTAAATAGGCCAAATGGTCGTTCAACATAAGAACACCAAAAGTTTTTCAAAATACTACTTAATGCAAATTGTAGAAAATAAGACATGCAAATTAAAACTTGATTGCACATCATTCTAGACACTTAAATGCGGATCAGAAAACGTAGTCATGCTTCAAATGGTCTTATCTATGTGCTGTAGGAGGCGCTTCACATTTGGATATGGTTTGACAACTTTTGACTTCACAAACTCCAAAGAGGTGCAATCTGCAAAGGCACCTGTTCACGAATCTGCACACTTTTTTTGTCCTCCGTGCCATCTCTCAAAATAGACAACTTTTCCCGTGCCATCTTTGCTCCATTCTCTTCTTGACTCATTGAAGTAACATTATGAATAAATTTGGGCTCAAAAATCTTTGTTGGTTCTTGTGCATTAACAAGCTTTTGAAGGTGCAATGTGAAAGCCTCTTGAATCTTCCTTGCCTTTCTTGTAATAATTGCTCCTTTGATATATGTAATTGGTCACAAATGGATTCGTATCATCCCCCCTTTCTTTAAAAGGATTTGTCCTCAAATCAAGGTTTTCATTTCCTTCATCAAAACGAATCAAGTTAGTCCAATGATAAGCCTTAACAACTTGTTCCTTACCTTGTGAGTTGTATATTGGAGCTTGAAGATTTATGATTTTCTTCGTTGGACATGTCACTTCTTTCTTCTTGAAAATTTCTATGGCCCTTTCTTGTTTGCGTTCTTTGAGTTAACAGCACTTTTTGACTTCCTTGAAGTGCAATCTTGAAGTCTTCATGTAATATCATCCTTCTTAGTCTTCTTATGTTTGGACTTTGACAAATTCTTCGTTCCTTCCAAAAGTGCTTCCAAACCCAATCACTTGGTTTGTTGAAATTGTGCTCGGATTTATTTTTCCTCCACTTGGTACTTTGCATTTGCATTCTCCAACATAACATTCTGCTTTCTCGACCATGGAATTCTTTATACAAATTCTTGGATAAGTAGTTTTCCACAATGCCTTTCACCTTAGGTTTCTTATGTCCATGGTTACCTACACAATAAGGAAGCAAGTTAGTATCTTTAAAATCAAGATATATTTTATACTTACCTTGTAAGACAATCTCAAGATCATGAGAAGATGATAGGATAACTCTTCTTGGCTCCTTTATAGCTTCCTTTGTTTCTTGTATTCGATCATGCTTGAATTGAAAAGTTGGAACTTCCTGCAAAAATCTTAGAAACGTAGAAAGACTAGGATAAAATATGTGAGCTTGATAGTAAGGGTCCTTATGCAACAATGCTATAAGATTTGACTTATATTGACAAATGGATTGGATCTTGCTATTTTCCTCTTCTTTCTCCTTTGAATTCCTTTCTCTTAACTCTTCTCTTTCTCTCTTTTCTTTGAACTCACTTTTATCAAAATCAGAATCTTTGCGATCTTGTTCAATAAATTCATCAACATGTGCTTTAGAATCTTCCTCAAATTTTGCATCATATTTCTCACAAGCATCATTTGAATCAACAACACCATTTCTTATCACCATGACTTCTTTATTGACACATTCTTTGCTCATGTGTCCAAACCCTTTGCACTTCCAACATGTAAGAGAATTAGTCTTCTCCCTTACCTCCTTCGGAACTTCATTGTTTTTGGCATTGGAGCTCTCGGCCTTCACTCTTTTGACAGCACCAAACTTCCCTTTTGGTTGCATGAATTCATTCCATTTGAAATGCTCCTCTTCTTTCCTCAATTGATGTTCAATTTTGATAGCATGGTGATACATATCTTCCAAGTAAGGTGGTGGATTTCTATCAATATGATGAACAATTTCCAGATTCAAACCTCCAAGGAATCTAGACATGGTTTCTTCCTCTTCTTCTCGAATGTGTGCATTTTCCATTAAAATCACCATCTCTTGATAATACTCATCAACACTTTTTGTTCCCTGCCTCAAAGCTTGCAGTTTAGTTTTCAAATCATTTTTATAATGTTTGGGAGCATACCTCATTCTCATGGCTTCTTTGAGTTTTTCCCAAGTTTCTATTTGATCCTCATCTTTCCTTCTTTTCTCGGATTTGAGATGTTGATACCATTCATTAGCATGATTAATGAATTCGGCAATGACAAGTCTCATCTTCTTATTTTCACTATATGTAGAGCAATGAAATACACGTTCTATCTTCCTTTCCCATCGCAAGTAAGCATCGGGGTCCGCGGTTCCACTAAATGGTGGAATTTTGAGTTTAGCTCCACCATCTCTCTTTTCATTTACTCTTTCCCATCTCCTCGGTTGCATAATGTTGGCAAAGTTATTCCTTCCTCTACTCCCAACTTGTTCTTTTTGTACATCGAAGTCAAACATACCTTCATCTTCCTGTAAGACTCGTTCTTCTCTTCGTTGTTGCACCCTTCTTTCCTGCCTATCTTCCCTCATCATTTCCATCATTCCTTGAATTGCTTGAAGAATCACCATGTTAGGATCTTGCGGTACTTGTGGTACTCCATCCTGTGCCATTTTGTTAGAAACAATAATAATGATAATAAGGACCTTACCACTCTTCTCACCAAGATTTCACTCAAGGACACTCGTGTTTATCACTCAAGGGTAGGCTTTTGGTACTAGGTCAAAGATGTAAGGGTTGGCTTAAATTTTGGTGCAATCTTGCTTAAAGCTTGATATAACTAATTCAATGATCAACTCTCACAAACTAAGACTACAGAAACTCAATCTTAGGATAAACAACTTGATAATTTAAACAAAACACAACATAATGAAAAGAACCTTTCCTGTGCCTCGGATCTTCGAATGCTTTTTTTTTTCTACGGTTTTCTTTCTTTTTGCTACTGTTTTTGTTTCTTTTTGCTACTGTTTTTTCTTTCTTTTGCTTCTGTTTTTTTTTTCCTTTTTTTTTCTTTTGCTTCTAATTTTTTTTTTCTTTGCTAATGATCCGAGAGCAAAATACAAGAATTTCAAGACAAGTTATGTCTTGTTACACTTTGTAAGAAACTACTTTCGAAAAAGGAAAATAACAGAAAAATAAAATTAAATAAAGTAAAGATATTTCACCTCTAGAACCGGCCAAAGGATGTCGACCAACGCTCTGATACCAAATGATAAGCGCCAAGGTTGCTCGGGTTTACAAAGCTAGAGGTCCTTCTAGGATCCTTGCAAACATTCGCAAAAACGACTAACTTACCGAATGATTCCAACCAAGAGTAAGGTTAGAAGATGAATCACTCTTAGATCGGACTTAGAATCTACGATGGTCACTCCTAGATCCTAAGACGACTCACTCCAGAATTAGCTTGATCGAGACTAATCTAATGAATCGGTTTAACATCAAACCTAAAGCAAGATTTGAAAGAAGCAACACCAAAAGTGTTAAGGAACAAAAGTTCTTGAATTTCAATATGTTTTAATCTTAAGTTCTCCATAACAAGAGCATTACAAGCCTTTAAATAGGCCAAATGGTCGTTCAACATAAGAACACCAAAAGTTTTTCAAAATACTACTTAATGCAAATTGTAGAAAATAAGACATGCAAATTAAAACTTGATTGCACATCATTCTAGACACTTAAATGCGGATCAGAAAACGTAGTCATGCTTCAATGGTCTTATCTATGTGCTGTAGGAGGCGCTTCACATTTGGATATGGTTTGACAACTTTTGACTTCACAAACTCCAAAGAGGTGCAATCTGCAAAGGCACCTGTTCACGAATCTGCACACTTTTTTTGTCCTCCGTGCCATCTCTCAAAATAGACAACTTTTCCCGTGCCATCTTTGCTCCATTCTCTTCTTGACTCATTGAAGTAACATTATGAATAAATTTGGGCTCAAAACTCTTTGTTGGTTCTTGTGCATTAACAAGCTTTTGAAGGTGCAATGTGAAAGCCTCTTGAATCTTCCTTGCCTTTCTTGTAATAATTGCTCCTTTGATATATGTAATTGGTCACAAATGGATTCGTATCACTACTAGTAGAAAGACTTTGAAACTAAAGCTAGGTCATAAGACGACGACAATGAAAAACACGAAGTCACTTATCACCATCCTTACTGCTATTTTCAAAGTCAACACCCAACCTAAAACTAAATGGGTGTCTACAGTAGGACTCGGAAATCATAAATACATTTTCTTTAACTCTCATTGTTTTTACCACTCTTTTCTTTCTAACACAAGTATTTTCCCCACTCTTATTTTCTCTCAATAAGACTCTTTTTACTCTTTTGCAACTTTTGTGTTTTGTTTTTTTTTTTTAAGCTAAGTGGTTTTCAACACTTTCTTTCTTTCCAACTGACTCTTTTTCAAAAGAAAATAGCAGGATTTTTCAAATATAAATAACACTTTATCTTTCTAAAAGAATGACTGACACAACGACTGTCCCCCCAAACTTAAGAGAGACAGTGTCCTCATTGGGAAAAGACGTTTGCATCTGATGAAAAAGGCTTAACAATAAAAAGGACAAGGACTTCCTATATAGGGGCAAATAAAAAGCTTAAAGTCTGTAAAGATAAAAAAGACATAAAAGAAAATGAGTTTATCACATAAACGAAGGTAATAGCTCAAAGCTTAGTCAGGCATAGAACAGAAAACTCAACAATCTCTTAGAATCATCATTGACATGAAATCACATGCACAGCACAGATGTTTCAAAGTAGGCATGTGAAAAGCTAAACTAAGGCTAAGTGAAGGCATACTTTAAGTGATCAGAAGATAAACGATACTAATTTATGCATGCTTCAACTGAGCTCGAAACATAATCAATACAAAAAACATGTGTAGTAAGGCTAGAATATGCAAACGACGTCATTAACCAAAAGAATCATACACAAAAAATAGCAAAGAAGGAACCTCCCCTTCATGAAGTTGGAGGTTGTGGACTAGGATCAATGTCGGTACTGGAAGATGGATGACCAAGGATAGCGCTAGCGATGGAGGCCATGAAGGTAAAACCGCAAAATCCAATGAAGCCCTCAAGTTGTAGATATATTGCACGACTTCTCGAACCTGATCTCGCAGCTGTTGGTTCTCCTCTCGAAGACGACGGATCTCCGATCTAGGAGACGTCCCAGTACCTTCCCTTCTTTGTAGTGCATGGGCGATAATTCTCCGAATATTCTTCTCTTCCACAACTGGGGCATCTCTCTTAATTTGATCCGCAGGGAGCTGCACACCTTGTCGCAAGCATAACGAAGTGACCAAGCGTGGGCGATAAAGCTTACCACGTGTCCGGTGGGCACACTTATGGATACTGGTATTGATCAATTCTCCATAATTCACATCTATGCCCTTTAGCATGGCATAAACCAGCAGTGCCCTATCCTGAGTGACATGCGCATCATGCTCCGTTGGCAGAATTCTGTTTTTTACTATATATAACCATCCTGCAGCAGCTAGTGAAACATCCTCGGGTTTTAGTCGTACCTTGCCATGAGTAGTCAAATCCCAAGTGGCAGAGAGCTTCCCAACACATTCTAGAGCCTCACCGAGCTGTTCTAGAGTCGGAGTCACTAACATCTTATTTCCTACAGCATTGCTGATATTCTCAATGTTGAAGTTGTAGTTGATCTTAGTGGCGTCAAACCTTATTTCCTTCCCACGCACTATGGCTATGTGTGACTGGGGATGGACAGTAGCGTAGAACTCTCTGACTAACTCCAAAGCCTCACATTGTATGGGCTGAATGAGTGGTCTCCATTTTTTATCTCTAGCGGTCTCCCTCCAATCGTCAGGCACATCTCCTAGATTGAGGTCGAATCCCAATTCTGTCATAAACTTACGGGATTTCATTAATGAAGTTCGAGTGGCTAAATTCGCCGCGTTCCATTGCGTCTCGACCTCCTCTCCCTCAGACAAGTCGAGTTCGATGGTATCAACTGGCCCAGGTGCCACTACCTTCTTCTTAGCTTCAGCTGTTTTAGCTTTCACAGCTCTTGTTTTAGGTTCATTCATGGGCACTGTCGGTTTCTTAGTCTGAAGTGCATGACGTTTTGAACTCTTTTTCTCCCGCCTCTTCTATTGGAACATTTCCTTTAACGTCTGCGTGTCCTCAAGATCTTCTTCTCTGGTAGGTTCTTGAGTACTATTCTCCCCAACATTGGATCTACCTGTATCATGATTACGCTTGTTTACATGCGTAAAAAGAAGGTTTTAGATGCTGTTTTTACTATGTTTTAGCTTGGTTTCGGATTTTTCTCGGTCGTTTGAGTTCCAATTCATGCAAAATTTATATATGATGGTTTGTGGTTGGCTGATATTATATTTATGACATTTTAGGACCATTTGGGAGTGGAAATTAATCAAAAGAAGCAAAAAGACGAAAAAACATCATGGGAGGCGCCAGACGCCTGCGTGGCTGCAGAAAAACTGGTTTTCTTCCAACTTTGCCCTTAATGAAACGCGTCTTCCCATGCGTTTTGGTGGTTCCAACCGATGCATACGTGTAGAAGAAGTGTTCCATTATCAGTTTGAGCACGATTTGGTCAGTCAAAAGAATTGGAAATGGGTGATTCACCATCGTTTTAGGACCTACCTAACCAATTTTACACAGCTATAAATTCCAGCAGCTTCTCCACCAAATGCATCAAGCCTTGCTTCCTTCTCTCGATCATTTTTAGTGTTTTTTTGTTGCTTTCTAAGTACTTTTGAGTTGCTTCCATTAGTTGCTTTTGGTTTTTAAAACCCGAGCACTTTATATTTCGTTATTGAGCTTTGTTTTGTTTCCATTTGTACTTAGTTATTTTCTACTTATTCAAATTTATAAAAATCCAGCACTTTGCTTATCTTCCCTTTGCCTTTACTTTATTTTTAGTTAAGAGAGTTGTGTTTTTGGAGGAAAGAGCACGTGACACTCCCCCTTGCTTGAAAGAGAAGGGCGAAGCTCTCAATCCCGATAAAAACTCTCCGTTAGTTAACTTTTGTTGTTCACACATGCATTCCAATTTCAACCATTTTACTTGCTGTATTTTCTTCAATATGTCTTTCTAAATTCCCGTCTCTAGCTCGGTTATGGATAGTTAGCCTTTTATTTCTAATAAGGGTTGTTAAGAAGTAGTGTTTTTGCTTTCCATTCATTGCTCAACATGTTTTCCCAAAAAGTTAGGATTTAGAGAAGGCCACTGTAAGTCTTAACAAGTAAATACTGAAAAGGTTGCTTATTTGCATTGTTGAGTGGTTAAACCGAGGAGAGGAGCGCCTTAGACATAAGGGTTCCGCTTAAGTAGCCTAGACATAGGACCTTAACCCGAGGTTGCGACTATTTCCATCCTAAAACTAAGATATCTCTCATAATAGACATATTAGGGAATGTCTTAGGACTTTGAACTTGCTTAGACATAAGTCAAGTGAGAAGCGTAGTGGTTGGTTTCTAAAGTAAAATGCATATTGTCCTTAGCATATCCTTTATTCTTTGTTGGCTAACTTGAAGTAATTCGGGCTAGGTTTTATCATTATAAGTCCAAATCTCAAATCCAAAACCATTAGTTGTGACCACTTCCCATTTTACAAGAATCACTCATTTCAACATTCACTATTCTTTAAAACTTTAGAGTTTGGAAATTATTTAGAAGTCCTTGAGGATCGATACTTGGATACTCCATCCATTTTATATTACTCTGACAGGTGTGCGCTTGCATCTATATAATTGTTCCCACGCTTAGTGCGTGCGGTCAGCATAACCACCAGTCATGTTTTTGGCGCCGTTGCCGGGGACTTTTATTTTAAAATTATTTTCAAATTCTTTTAGTTTTTATATTTGTGAATTGTTGTTGGGTGTAATTTCCATCCACCGTTTTTGTTCTATATTTTTGGTCGTTTATCTCACAGGGGTAAGTTAAAGTGCATGAGCACAAGATCTTTTCTTCTACCCCTTGACCCTGAGATTGAGCGGACCCTTCGAAAAACTCGAAAGGAGCAAAGAGTTCGAAAACAACTAGAAAAGCAAAAAGAGAGAGAATGTGAAATCAGTCCTGAAAGTGAGGTAGAAAGTACGAGCACATCAATGGCAGATATTCCACCTCGTGATCGGGTTGATCCACCTGCTGTTAACGGTAATATGAGGGATCATGCAAGAAATGATGAATTCAACCATATCCAGATGGCGGACAACAGAGACATGGCAATGCGAGAATATGCCGCCACGGCTTTTCAGAACTTTGATTCAGGGATAGTTAAGCCTATTCTAGCCCACGCAAACTTTGAGCTTAAACCAATGATGTTCCAAATGTTGCAGACAATTGGACATTTTGGAGGGCAGGAACATGAGGATCCACATGATCATCTAAAATCATTCATTCAAATTGCAAATGCATTTCGATTACCTGGTATAACAGACGATGCTCTGAGACTAACACTTTTTCCATTTTCTTTGAAGGACCAAGCTAGAGCATGGCTCAATACATTTCCACCAGGATCCATCACCACATGGGGGTCGTTAGTGGAGAAGTTTTTAACAAAATTCTTCCCACCTACTCGCCACGCTGATATCAGAGAGGAGATCATCTCCTTTAGACAGTATGATCGTGAACCTGTTCACGAGGCGTGGGAAAGATTTAAAGAACTAATCAGGAAATGTCCGAACCATGGCTTGCCGGCATGCATCCAGATAGAACATTTCATTAGAGGTTTAGATCATCATACTAAGATGATGCTAAACAATGCTGCCAACGGAGCCTTTACAAAGAAGACATTCAACGAGATAGTTGACATCCTAAATGACTTAGCTTCACACAACGAACTATGGTGTTCGCAAAGATCTAGGGCAGCACCAAAGAAGCAAGATCCAGCTGGAGTTTTGGCTCTGGACATTGCGACCTCGATGCAAAAAGAGATGGTTACAATGAACCAGAGGCTGAAAGAGATGGCATTGGGAATAAAAAAATCCATTAGCCACACCGATACAACCTGTGCAGTCGGATTTTTGCACTCATGCCCCTGTTTGCCAAGTCAACGATCTGATTTGTTCATTTTGCAGTGAAAACCATATTTATGATAATTATCCACATAACCCTGCTTCCGTTTTTTATGTAGGACATGGGAACAATAGGAACTTTAACCCATATTCGAACACCTACAACCCAGGTTGGAGGCACCACCCTAATTTCTCATGGGGAGGTCAAGGAGGTTCGAGCGGTTTTAATCAAGGGCAGAGCCAGCAGAACACGCAGCCCTATGTTCCACCTACACAGCAATACATCCCGCCGCCGCAACAGCAGTACAATCAGAGAACACAGACTCCACCAGTTTAAAATAACAGCTCAAATCTTGAGAATATGATGAAGGAGTACATGGCCCGAACCGACGCAGTGATACAATCAAAGCGGCATCAATGAGGAATTTCGAGACCCAATTGGGACAGCTCGCCAATGAATTGAAGAATAGACCACAAGGTTCTTTTCCAGGCCATACTGAATTACCAAAACGAGAAGGTAAAGAACAGTGCAAAGCTGTCACCCTTAGGAGTGGACTGGCATATGATGGACCAACAATGCCAACAACAGATGTACAGATTCCATCCACTGAACCAACTGTAAAGATACCAGAAAATTCAACAACACCAGAAAAAGAAAATACTAGAAAAGGTAATGAGAACACCCCGAGTGTTCCTCCATAGGTACAGCCTTCTTTTACCCTTACTCCCCCGTTTCCACAAAGATTAGTTAAGAAAAATAATGATTCCCAGTTTAGAAAATTTTTAGATATTTTAAAACAATTGCATATGAATATACCATTAGTGGATGCTCTAGAACAGATGCCAAATTATGGTAAGTTTTTGAAAGATATAGTTTCTAGGAAGAAAAAAATAGGAGAGCATGGACTGGTAGCCATGACAAAATGTAGTAGTGAAGCTGTAGGCAGCCCGCTACCCATGAAGTGTAACGATCCTGGCAGTTTTACCATTCTATGTTCCATAGGAAGAAAAAACTTAGGCAGGGCATTATGTGATCTAGGCGCTAGCATTAATCTTATGCCATTATCAGTTTTCAAATCTTTAGGCATAGGAGAAGCTAGACCTACTACGGTTACCCTCCAACTAGCAGATAGATCTATCATAAGACCTGAGGGAAAGATAGAAGATGTTTTAGTCCAGGTGGACAAATTCATTTTCCCTGTAGACTTTATCATTCTAGATTGCGAGTCAGACTTAGATGTTCCCATTATTTTGGGAAGACCATTTCTAGCCACTGGGGATACAGTTTTTAATGTGAGGAATGGAGAAATTACAATGAGGGTAAATAATGAAGAAGTTAAATTTAACGTTCTAGACGCCATGAAATTACCAGGAGATTTTGAAGAATGTTGTGCTATAACTAACTTGAATCCTGTTATGTTTGATGAGTTTTATGACTTGTTAGTTACAGAGATTGAAGAAGAGCTTGATAAGATGGCAGAAGGACCGGAAGATGTGACTAATCCTATTGAAAAAATACAAAAAGAAGAATGCAAGTCGTTACTTCCGTCCATAGTGGAACCACCCACTTTGGAGCAGAAGCCATTGCCGTCGCATTTGAAATATGCGTATCTAGGGGATAACGACACTTTACCAGTTATTATAGCTTCCAATTTATCACCTACTAATGAATATTCTTTATTGCAGATTTTGGAGAAGCACAAAAAGGCCATTGGATGGACGATAGCAGATATCCGAGGGATAAGCCCGGCCTTTTGCATGCACAAAATTCTATTGGAAGAAGATGTTAAGAACTCTATTGAGAGTCAAAGGCGGTTGAACCCGAAGATGAAAGAGGTTGTAACGAAAGAAATTCTTAAATGGCTTGACGCCGGTGTTATATACCCAATATCCGACAGCAGCTGGGTAAGCCCAGTACAGTGTGTACCAAAGAAAGGTGGTATAACCGTGGTGGCCAACGAGGAGAATGAGCTCATCTCAACCCGAACTGTGAGCGGGTGGAAAGTTTGCATTAACTATCGCAAACTCAACAAGGTAACGAAGAAAGACCATTTTCCTCTCCCGTTTATTGACCAGATGCTAGACCGTCTGGCAAGTAAGGATTTCAATTGTTTTTTAGATGGATATTCGGGTTATAATCAAATTACTATTGCTCCAGAAGACCAGGAGAAGACAACATTTACCTGTCCGTATGGTACGTTCGCTTTCAGGCGAATGCCCTTTGGACTATGCAATGCACTCGCGACTTTTCAGAGGTGTATGATGGCCATCTTCTCTGACATGGTAGAAAATATTCTAGAAGTTTTTATGGATGACTTTTCTGTTTTTGGAAATTCTTTTGACGCATGTTTATTTAATTTGGAGAGAGTATTGGAGAGATGTGAACAAACAAACCTAGTCCTAAATTGGGAGAAGTGTAATTTCATGGTACAAAAGGGTATTGTTTTGGGTCACAAAATTTCCAAGCAAGGAATATAGGTAGACCACGCTAAGATAGACATCATTTCAAAGCTACCTCCTCCTACAAATGTCAAAGGGATTAGAAGTTTTTTAGGGCATAGGGGATTTTACCGCCGCTTTATAAAAGACTTTGCTAAAATTTCTAAACCCTTGTGTCAATTGTTAGAACATGATAGACCATTTGTTATTTATGATGACTGTTTAAAATCATTTGAAATGTTGAAAGTTGCTCTAAGTTCAGCCCCTATAATTATCGAACCTAATTGGGATTTACCTTTTGAGCTCATGTGTGATGCCAGTGATTATGCAATAGGAGCTATGTTAGGACAACGTAAAAACAAGATCTTGCATCCTGTGTATTATGCTAGTAAGACTCTGACCGGTGCACAACTCAATACACTACTACTGAAAAGGAACTGTTAGCAGTTGTGTTCGCCTTTGATAAGTTTAGGTCTTACTTGATAGGCACAAAAGTCATTGTTTTTACTGACCATTCTGCTTTAAAATATTTATTTGCTAAAAAAGATGCTAAACCACGTTTGATATGGTGGATTTTGTTACTTCAAGAGTTTGATATTGAAGTTAGGGACAGGAAGGGTACTGAAAACCAAGTTGCTGATCACCTGTCTAGATTGGAATCCCCGCTCTGTGATGATGGAACTGTTATACGTGAACAGTTTATTGACGAGCAACTGTTGCGAGTTGATTCAGTTCCGTGGTATGCCGATATAGCAAATTATTTGGTAAGTCGAATAGTTCCTTATGAGTTCAACAAGCAACAGGTAAAGAAATTTCTAAATGAAGTTCGATTTTATCGTTGGGATGAGCCTTTTTTATATAAGCTAGGACCTGATAATATCTTACGCAGGTGTGTCGCAGAAAAAGAGCACGAGGCTATATTAGACGCTTGTCATATGTCTCCATATGGAGGACATTTTGCAGGACACAAAACCGCAGCCAAAGTTTTGCAAAGTGGGTTCTTTTGGCCCACTCTGTTCAAAGATGCACATAAGTTTGCCCAGGTTTGTGATAAATGCCAACGGACAGGTAATATATCTAAACGCCACGAAATGCCTCAAACCCCGATCCTGGAGATTGAAATATTTGATGTGTGGGGTATAGATTTTATGGGTCCATTTCCATCTTCTAATGGTAAGCTTTATATATTGTTAGCAGTAGATTATGTTTCGAAATGGATAGAAGCCATTGCAACTGCTACCAATGATTCCAAAGTTGTCATTCGTTTTCTGAAAAAGCACATTTTTACGCGTTATGGAACCCCGCGTTGTCTGATAAGCGATGGGGGGCTCATTTTGTGAATAGGTCTATGCAAAAGTTGCTGACTAAATACAATGTGCGTCATAGGGTTGCAACAGTATATCATCCTCAATCGAATGGGTTAGCCGAAATATCTAATAGGGTGATAAAAAACATTTTAGAAAAAACTGTAAATCTTAACCGTAGGGATTGGTCTTTTAAGCTTGATGATTCACTTTGGGCATATAGGACAGCATTTAAGACTCCCCTCGGCATGTCCGCCTATAGGCTAGTTTTTGGAAAAGCATGTCATTTGCCTCTTGAGCTAGAATATAAAGCATTTTGGGCTACTAAGAAATTAAATTTTGATTTGTCGGCTGCAGGTGAAGCGAGGAAGTTACAATTGTTGGAATTAGAAGAACACAGGCAATTTTCTTATGAGAATGCTAAGCTGTTTAAGGAAAAAACTAAACAGTGGCATGATAGGCGTCTTCGGCCGAACGATCTTCAAGAAGGTGATCTGGTTCTGTTATTCAATTCTAGGTTGAAACTTTTTCCTGGGAAACTTAAGTCTAGATGGTCTGGTCCCTTTCAAATTTTTAAAGTCTACCCATATGGGGCAGTGGATCTAGTTGACTCTAAGGGAAGTATTTTTAAAGTAAATGGGCAGAGACTTAAGCCATATTTTGGAGAACCAGTGGATAGAGGAAAAACCTCTACTCAACTTTCAGGTCAATAAATGTTTGCGAAAAATGTTTTTCCTTCTTATCTGTTTTGAAAGAACAAAAGTAAAGGAAGGAAGTTTTTGTATCTTACATTCTTTTTGTTTAATTATAAAAAGTTTTTCTTATTAAGAGAATGTTTTTGAAAACATTGAAAAACAAAAGAAAAAGAAAAAAAAAAACGTTGAAAAAACTTTTTTTTACGCAGGCGCCTGGCGCCTGCCCTGTTTTTCCAGCAGTTCGAATTTCTTTTCCCTTCGTGAGTTGGGTTTCATTTTTCGATTTTTATGGTTTTATTTTGGGTCAAACATTAATCCTTTGTGATTTAAGTTTCAAATCTCTCCTTAAACTCAAAAATACTTCAATTCTTGTTTCCCTAATCTTATTTGGAATTCAATCTTATTTTTTCCTTTTAGGTTTGGAAACCTAGTTGAACTTAAATCTCAATCCCTTTCCATTTAGGATTTAGTTTGGGGAAAGCTTTAAATAGATCCATTGCCTAAGCTTTACAACTCCACCAAAACCCACACAACTCTCTTCTTCCCCTTGTTTTTTCGCCAAAACCCACTCCCTTCATCACCCTTGTTTTCGATTTTCAGCCACCACCAAAAAGAAGAAGAAATTTCCAGCATTTGCTTACATCTATGGCTTCTTCTTCTCAACATACTTCAGTTCCTACCTCTTTTACTCAAGCTCCAAATGCCACAAGCATTCCCTTTCCACCATTGGAGAACATCCAACACCACATGGTTTCAGATTCTAGGCTAGCTGCTGTTAGGGGAGGAAACCCGCTTCAAACATTTGAATGTCCTCCATCCTGAGCTCCTACACAACATCCTATAATGAGCCCACATGGTTATGTTAATTTTCAGTAACTACCCACCCTTAATATACCTCAAAACAGTGAGTTTAGGGCTGAAAATCCTCAACAACTTCCTCCAATGATCAATCCGGGTATGTACCAACCGTTTATGTTTAACCCGGTTCCATCCTATCATTTTCCCTTGTCCCAAATGCAAATTCCAGGTAGTGTTCATCCTTATGGAATGCCAAACCCATCTACTCTATTTCCTAGCCTTCCACCTTATTATGGAATGGGTCATTGGGTACCTCCAACCAATTATGGGATGATTTCACCTAGGGTTCCCCCACCAGCTCAACTTCCATTCCTAGAAAGAGGACCTCAAGCACCACAATTGAACCCTAACATATTGAGTACCTTCAACATAGGACAACTAAAACCCTTAGAGCCTCCTAGGATGCCAACCCCAACCAATATGCCAATGGATGCAGGAGTTGAGCATGGAGGAGAGCAACAGAAGAGCCATAGCCAGAGGCTAGAGCCCGGGGTCTCGATAGGGCAAAAGAAGAAGGGCAAGGAGGTGATGACAGACCCAGAAATTGAGGAAGACGGGAGTAGTAGGCGTCTGACGCCTAAGGATTCATCGATGGAGAACAGGGACGAGGAGCAGTTTTATTCATCTCCATTGATTATTACACTGGAAGATGGTAATGATGATTTTCTACTGGTTTCCCGAGGCAATTGTTCAAATATGCCGGAAACAGAGGATACCGACAACGAAGTGGTGAGAACAGATACTCAGGAACCTTCCCCATTGGATACACCTACAGAAGGAGCGTTTTGTAGTCACCGAGAGTTGCCTACTGGGGCAACTGGATGTACTCCGTTGGCCACTCTACCAGGGGTAAGGGATGCTCACACTATTCCTTCTACTGCAATTAACCCGCTTGGGTGTGATACAGGTAGATCCAAGGTTGGGGAGAATAGTACTCAAGAACCTACCAGCGAAGAAGATCCTGAGGACATGCAGACGTTAAGGGAAATGTTCCAATACAAGAGGCGGGAGAAAAAGAGTTCAAAACGTCGTGCAGTTCAGGCTAAGAAGCCGACGGTGCCCATGAATGAACCTAAAACGAGAGCTGCGAAAGCTAAAGCAGCTGAAGCTAAGAAGAAGGTAGTGGCACCTGGGCCAGTTGATACAATTGAACTGGACTTGTCTGAGGGAGAGGAGGTCGAGACGAAATGGAACGCGGCAAATTTAGCCACTCGAACTTCATTAATGAAATCCCGTAAGATTATGACAGATTGGGATTCGATCTCACTCTAGGAGATGTGCTTGATGATTGGAGGGAGACCGCTAGAGACAAAGAATGGAGACCACTCATTGAGCCCATACAATGTGAGGCTTTGGAGTTAGTCAGAGAGTTCTATGCTGCTGTCCATCCCTAGTCACATATAGCCATAGTGCGCGGGAAGGAAATACGGTTTGATGCCACTCAGATCAACTACACCTTCAACATTAAGAATATCAGAGATGCTGTGGGCAATAAGATTTTAGTGACTCCGACTCTGGAAAAGCTTGATGAGGCTCTAGAATGTGTTGGGAAGCCCTCTGCCACTTGGGATTTGACTACTCATGGCAAGGTACGACTAAAACCCGAGGATGTTTCCCTAGCTGCTGCAGGATGGTTATACATAGTCAAAAACAGAATTCTGCCAACGGAGCATGATGAGCATGTCACTCAGGATAGGGCACTGCTGGTTTATGCCATGCTAAAGGGCATAGATGTGAATTATGGAGAATTGATCAATAACAGTATCCATGAGTGCCCACCGGACACGTGGTAATTTATCACCCACGCTTGGTCACTTCTTTATGCTTGCGACAAGGTGTACAGCTCCCTGAGGATCAAATTAAGAGAGATGTCCAAATTGTGGAAGAGAATAATATTCGGCGTATTATCGCACATGCGTTACAAAGAAGGGAAGGTACTGGGATGTCTCCTACATCGGAGATCCGTCGTCTTCGAGAGGAGAACCAACAGCTGCGAGATCAGGTTCGAGAAGTCGTGCAACATATCTACAACTGGAGGGCTTCATTGGATTTTGCGATTTTACCTTCATGGCCTCCAGCGCTAGCTGCTATCCTTGGTCATCCATCTTCCAGTACCGACACTGATCCTAGTCCACAACCTCCGACTTCATGAAGGGGAGGTTCTTTCTTTGCTATTTTTTTTGTATTACTCTTTTGGTTAATGACGTAGTTTGCATATTCTAGCCTTACTACGCATGTTTTTTGTATGGATTATGTTTCGAGGTCAGTTGAAGCATGTATAAATTAGTATCGTTTATCTTCTGATCACTTAAAGTATGCCTTCACTTAGCCTTAGTTTAGCTTTTCACATGCCTACTTTGAAGCATCTGTGCTGTGCTTGTGATTTCATGTCGATGATGATTATAAGAGATTGTTGAGTTTTCTGTTCTATGCCTGACTAAGCTTTGAGCTATTTTCTTTGTTTATGTGATAAACTCATTTTCTTTTATGTCTTTTTGATCTTTACAAACTTTAAGCTTTTTCTTTGCCCCTATATAGGAAGTTCTTGTACTTTTTACTGTTAAGCCTTTTTCATCCGATGCTAAAGTCTTTTCCCAGTGAGGACACTGTCTCTCTTAAGTTTGGGGGGGACAGTCGTTGTGTGAGTCGTTGTTTCAGAAAGATAAAGTGTTATTTATATTTGAAAAATCATGATATTTTCTTTTGAAAAAGAATCAGTTGGAAAGAAAGAAAGTGTTGAAAAGCACTTAGCTTAAAAACCAAGAAAGAAAAAGAAAAAAAAAAAGAAAAAAAAAAGAGAAGACAAAAGTTGCAAAAGAGTAAAAAAGAGTCTTTGTCAGAGAAAATAAGAGTGAGGAAAAGACTTGTGTTAGAAAGAAAAGAGTGGTAAAAACAATGAGAGTTAAAGAAAATGTAGTTATGATTTCCGAGTCCTACTGTAGACACCCATTTAGTTTTAGGTTGGGTGTTGACTTTGAAAATAGCAGTAAGGATGGTGATAAGTGACTTTGTGTTTCTCATTGTCGTCGTCTTATGACCTAGCTGTTAGTTCCAAAGTCTTTCTACGAGTAGCTGTGGTTGAAACCGATGTTAGTGTGTGGAAACCTCAGGGGCTAGTAGCCGGTCTTTTAGATGTAAAAGTCTTAGTGTAAGGAGGGAGTGTGCAGATTCCTTAGGGGTATTTGAAAACGTTTTCTGTTTTTGAAAGGAAAAAGGATTTTGAAAGAGAAAGTTTTTATCATTTCAAACTTGGTTTATAGTGACTAAGCTTACAAAGGCAATAGAATGGTAGGCTTTGACATCTTTTCCTTGAGACAATTTATGATTGAACATCTCGGTTGCTTTTGCTTTTCCTTGTCCATGTGTTAGAAAGCTGATTAAAGTTGCTAAGTTTTGCTTGAGGACAAGCAAGAAGTTAAGTTTGGGGGTGTGATTACGCTTGTTTACATGCGTAAAAAGAAGGTTTTAGATGCTGTTTTTACTATGTTTTAGCTTTGTTTCGGATTTTTCTCGGTCGTTTGAGTTCCAATTCATGCAAAATTTATATATGATGGTTTGTGGTTGGCTTATATTATATTTATGACATTTTAGGACCATTTGGGAGTGGAAATTAATCAAAAGAAGCAAAAAGACGAAAAAACATCATGGGAGGCGCCAGGCGCCTGCGTGGCTGCAGAAAAACTGGTTTTCTTCCAACTTTGCCCTTAATGAAACGCGTCTTCCCATGCATTTTGGTGGTTCCAACCAATGCATACGTGTAGAAGAAGTGTTCCACTATCAGTTTGAGCACGATTTGGTCAGTCAAAAGAGTTGGAAATGGGTGATTCACCATCAATTTAGGACCTACCTAACCAATTCTGCACAACTATAAATTCCAGCAGCTTCTCCACCAAATGCATCAAGCCTTGCTTCCTTCTCTCGATCATTTTTAGTGTTTCTTTGTTGCTTTCTAAGTACTTTTGAGTTGCTTCCATTAGTTGCTTTTGGTTTTTAAAACCCGAGCACTTTATATTCCGTTATTGAGCTTTTTTTTGTTTCCATTTGTACTTAGTTATTTTCTACTTATTCAAATTTATAAAAATCCAGCACTTTGCTTATCTTCCCTTTGCCTTTACTTTATTTTTAGTTAAGAGAGTTGTGTTTTTGGAGGAAAGAGCACGTGACGCTCCCCCTTGCTTGAAAGAGAAGGGCGAAGCTCTCAATCCCGATAAAAACTCTCCGTTAGTTAACTTTTGTTGTTCACACATGCATTCCAATTTCAACCATTTTACTTGCTGAATTTTCTTCAATATGTCTTTCTAAATTCCCGTCTCTAGCCCGGTTATGGATAGTTAGCCTTTTATTTCTAATAAGGGTTGCTAAGAAGTATTGTTTTTGCTTTCCATTCATTGCTCAACATGTTTTCCCAAAAAGTTAGGATTTAGAGAAGGCCACTGTAAGTCTTAACAAGTCAATACTGAAAAGGTTGCTTATTTGCATTGTTGAGTGGTTAAACCGAGGAGAGGAGCGCCTTAGACATAAGGGTTCCGCTTAAGTAGCCTAGACATAGGACCTTAACCCGAGGTTGCGACTATTTCCATCCTAAAACTAAGATATCTCTCATAATAGACATATTAGGGAATGTCTTAGGACTTTGAACTTGCTTAGACATAAGTCAAGTGAGAAGCGTAGTCGTTGGTTTCTAAAGTAAAATGCATATTGTCCTTAGCATATCCTTGATTCTTTGTTGGCTAACTTGAAGTAATTCGGGCTAGGTTTTATCATTATAAGTCCAAATCCCAAATCCAAAACCATTATTTGTGACCACATCCCATTTTACAAGAATCACTCATTTCAACATTCACTATTCTTTAAAACTTTAGAGTTTGGAAATTATTTAGAAGTCCTTGAGGATCGATACTTGGATACTCCATCCATTTTATATTACTCTGACAGGTGTGCGGTTGCATCTATATAATTGTTACCACGCTTAATGCGTGCGTTCAGCATAACCACCAGTCATATCACACCCAAGCGGGTTAACTGCATTAGAAGGAATAGCGTGAGCATCCCTTACCTCTGGTAGAGTGGCCATCAGTGTGACATACTCATCCGTTGCCAACGGAGTAGATCCAGTTGCCCCAGTAGGCAACGCTTGGTGACTAAAAAATGCTCCTTCTATAGGTGTATCCAATGGGGAAGGTTCCTGAGTATCTTTTCTTACCACTTCGTTTTCGGTATCCTCCGTTTCCGGCATATTTGAACAATTGCCTTGTGAAACCAGTAGAAAATCATCATTACCATCTCCCGGTGTAATAATCAACGGAGATGAATAACACTGCTCCTCATCCCTGTTCTCCATAGATGAAACCTTAGGCGTCAAACGCCTATTACTCCCATCTTCCTCAATTTCTGTGTCCGTCAGCACCTTCTTACCCTTCCTCTTTTGCCCTATCGAGACCTCGGGCTCTAGCCTCTGGCTATGGCTCTTCTCTTGCTCTCCTCCATGCTCAACTCCTGTATCCATTGGCATATTGGTTGGGATTGGCATCGTAGGAGGCTCTAAGAGTTTTAGTTGTCCCACGTTGAAGGTACTCAATATGTTAGGGTTCAATTGGGGTGCTTGAGGTCCTCTTTCTAGGAATGGAAGTGAAGGTGGTGGGGGAACCCTAGGTGAAATCATCCCATAATTGTGTGGAGGTACCCAATTACCCATTCCATAATAAGGTGGAAGGCTAGCAAATAAAGTAGATGGGTTGGGCATTCCATAAGGATGAACACTAGCTTGAATTTGCATTTGGGACAAGGGAAAATGATAGGAAGGAACCGGGTTAAACATAAAAGGTTGGTACATACCCGGATTGATCATTGGAGGAAGTTGTTGAGGATTTGCAGCCCTAAACTCACTGTTTTGAGGTATATTAAGGGTGGGTTGCTGCTGAAAATAACCATGTGGGCCCATCATAGGAGGTTGTGTAAGAGCTTGGGAAGCAGAAGTAGGGAATGAAGTGTGTTGAGAAGAAGAAGCCATAAAAATAAACAAAGGCTGGAAATGTCTTCTTCTTGGTTGTGGTTGAAAATCGAAAACAAGGGTGGTGAGGGAGTATTTTTTTCGAAAAACAAAGGGGAGGAAGAGAGTTGTGTGGGTTTTTGTTGAGGTGTAAGGCTTAGGCAATGGGTCTATTTAAAGCTTTCCCCAAACTAAATCCTAAATGGAAAGAGATTGAGTTTTAAGTTCAAACTAGGTTTCCTAAACCTAAAAGGAAAAAATAACTTTGAATTCCAAATAGGATTAGGGAAACAAAATTTGAAGTATTTTTGAGTTTAAGGAGAGATTTGAAACTTAAATCACAAAGGATTAATGTTTGACCCAAAATAAAACCCATAAAATTCGAAAAGGAAACCCAAACCACGAAGGAAAAAATTTTCGAAATGCTGGAAAAAACACGGCAGGTGCCAGTCGCCTGCGTGATTTTTTTTTTTTCGCATAGGGCAGGCGCCTGCGTAATTTTCTTTTTTTTTTCAACGTTTTCAAGAACATTCTCTTAATAAGCAAAACTTTTTATGATTAAACAAAAAGAATGTAAGATACAAAAACTTCCTTCCTTTACTTTTGTTCTTTCAAAACGGATAAAAAGGAAAAACATTTTTCGCAAAAATTTATTGTCCTGAAAGTTGAATAGAGGTTTTTCCTCTATCCACTGGTTCTCCAAAATATGGCTTAAGTCTCTGCCCATTTACTTTAAAAATACTTCCCTTAGAGTCAACTAGATCCACTGCCCCATATGGGTAGACTTTAAAAATTTTAAAGGGACCAGACCATCTAGACTTAAGTTTCCCAGGAAAAAGTTTCAACCTAGAATTGAATAACAGAACCAGATCACCTTCTTGAAGATTGTTCGGCCGAAGACGCCTATCATGCCACTGTTTAGTTTTTTCCTTAAACAGCTTAGCATTCTCATAAGAAAATTGCCTGTGTTCTTCTAATTCCAACAATTGTAACGTCCTCGCCTCACCTGCAGCCGACAAATCAAAATTTAATTTCTTAGAATCATTGGTAGCAGTTGAAATGGCTTCTATCCATTTCGAAACATAATCTACTGCTAACAATATATAAAGCTTACCATTGGAAGATGGAAATGGACCTATAAAATCTATACCCCACACATCAAATATTTCAATCTCAAGGATCGGGGTTTGAGGCATTTCGTGGCGTTTAGATATATTTACCTGTCCGTTGGCATTTGTCACAAACCTGGGCAAACTTATGTGCATCTTTGAACAGAGTGGACCAAAAGAACCCACTTTGCAAAACTTTGGCTGCAGTTTTGTGTCCTACAAAATGTCCTCCATATGGAGACATATGACAAGCGTCTAGTATCGCCTCGTGCTCTGCTTCTGCTACACACCTGCGTAAGATATTGTCAGGTCCTAGCTTATATAAAAAGGGTTCATCCCAACGATAAAATCGAACTTCATTTAGAAATTTCTTTACCTGTTGCTTGTTAAACTCATAAGGAACTATTCGACTTACTAAATAATTTGCTATATCGGCATACCACGGAACTAAATCAACTCGCAAGAGTTGCTCGTCAATAAACTGTTCACGTAAAACAGTTCCATCATCACAGAGCGGGGATTCCAATCTAGACAGGTGATCAGCAACTTAGTTTTCAGTACCCTTCCTTCCCTAATATCAAACTCTTGAAGTAACAAAATCCACCATATTAAACGTGGTTTCACATCTTTTTTAGCAAATAAATATTTTAAAGCAGAATGGTCAATAAAAACAATGACTTTTGTGCCTATCAAGTAAGACCTAAACTTATCAAAGGCGAACACAACTGCTAACAGTTCCTTTTCAGTAGTAGTGTAATTGAGTTGTGCACCGGTCAGAGTCTTACTGGCATAATATACAGGATGCAAGATCTTGTTTTTACGTTGTCCTAACATAGCTCCTATTGCATAATCACTAGCATCACACATGAGCTCGAAAGGTAAATCCCAATTAGGTTCGATAATTATAGGGGCTGAACTTAAAGCAACTTTCAACATTTCAAATGATTTTAAACAGTCATCATAAAAAAAATGGTCTATCATGTTCTAACAATTGACACGAGGGTTTAGAAATTTTAGCAAAGTCTTTTATAAAGCGGCGGTAAAATCCCCCATGCCCTAAAAACCTTCTAATCCCTTTGACATTTGTAGGAGAAGGTAGCTTTGAAATGATGTCTATCTTAGCGTGGTCTACCTCTATTCCTTGCTTGGAAATTTTGTGACCCAAAACAATACCCTCTTGTACCATGAAATGACACTTCTCCCAATTTAGGACTAGGTTTGTTTGTTCACATCTCTCCAATACTCTCTCCAAATTAAATAAACATGCGTCAAAAGAATTTCCAAAAACAGAAAAGTCATCCATAAAAACTTCTAGAATATTTTCTACCATGTCAGAGAAGATGGCCATCATACGCCTCTGAAAAGTTGCGGGTGCATTGCATAGTCCAAAGGGCATTCGCCTGAAAGCGAACGTACCATACGGACACGTAAATGTTGTCTTCTCCTGGTCTTCTGAGGCAATAGTAATTTGATTATAACCCGAATATCCATCTAAAAAACAATTGAAATCCTTACTTGCCAGACGATCGAGCATCTGGTCAATAAACGGGAGAGGAAAATGGTCTTTCTTTGTTACCTTGTTGAGTTTGCGATAGTCAATGCAAACTCTCCACCCGCTCACAGTTCGGGTTGAGATGAGCTCATTCTCATCGTTGGCCACCACGGTTATACCACCTTTCTTTGGTACACACTGTACTGGGCTTACCCAGCTGCTGTCGGATATTGGGTATATAACACCGGCGTCAAGCCATTTAAGAATTTCTTTCCTTACAACCTCTTTCATCTTCGGGTTCAACTGCCTTTGACTCTCAATAGAGTTCTTAGCATCTTCTTCCAATAGAATTTGGTGCATGCAAAAGGCCGGGCTTATCCCTCGGATATCTGCTATCGTCCATCCAATGGCCTTTTTGTGCTTCTCCAAAATCTGCAATAAAGAATATTCATTAGTAGGTGATAAATTGGAAGCTATAATAACTGGTAAAGTGTCGTTATCCCCTAGATACGCATATTTCAAATGCGACGGCAATGGCTTCTGCTCCAAAGTGGGTGGTTCCACTATGGACGGAAGTAACGACTTGCATTCTTCTTTTTGTATTTTTTCAATAGGATTAGTCCCATCTTCCGGTCCTTCTGCTATCTTATCAAGCTCTTCGTCAATCTCTGTAACTAACAAGTCATAAAACTCATCAAACATAACAGGATTCAAGCTAGTTATAGCAGAGCACTCTTCAAAGTCTCCTGGTAATTTCATGGCGTCTAAAACATTAAATTTAACTACTTCATTATTTACCCTCATTGCAATTTCTCCCTTCCTCACATTAAAAACTGTATCCCCAGTGGCTAGAAATGGTCTTCCTAAAATAATGGAAACGTCTAAGTCCGCCTCGCAATCTAGAATGATAAAGTCCGCACAGAAAATGAATTTGTCCACCTAGACTAAAACATCTTCTACCTTTCCCTCAGGTCTTATGATAGATCTATCTGCTAGTTGGAGGGTAACCGTAGTAGGTCTAGCTTCTCCTATGCCTAAAGATTTGAAAACTGATAATGGCATAAGATTAATGCTAGCGCCTAGATCACATAATGCCCTACCTAAGTTTTTCCCTCCTATGGAACATGGAATGGTAAAACTGCCAGGATCGTTACATTTCATGGGTAGCGGGCTGCCTACAGCTTCACTACTACATTTTGTCATAGCTACCAGTTCATGCTCTCCTATCTTTTTCTTCCTAGAAACTATATCTTTCAAAAACTTAGCATAATTTGGCATCTGTTCTAGAGCATCTACTAATGGTATATTTATATGCAATTGTTTTAAAATATCTAAAAATTTTCTAAACTAGGAATCCTTATTTTTCTTAACTAATCTTTGTGGAAACGGGGGAGAAGGGGTAAAAGAAGGTTGTACCTGTGGAGCAACACTCGGGGTGTCCTCATTACCTTTTCTAATATTTTCTTTTTTTGGTGTTGTTGGATTCTCTGGTATCTTTACAGTTGGTTCAGTGGATGGAATCTGTACATCTGTTGTTGGCATTGTTGGTAAACTCAGCCAAAAAGTCGAGGTGAAACGCGGGTCGCGATCGGACACTATGGATACCGGTATACCATGTAACCTGACAATTTCCTACAAGTACAGTTCCGCCCATTTTTCTACGGTATACGTGGCCTTCCCGGGAACAAAGTGAGCGGACTTGGTCAAACAATCCACAACTACCCATATCACAGTGAATCCCTTAACCGTCCTTGATAGTCACGTAATGAAGTTCATAGCCACATCGTCCCACTTCCAAACTGGTATGCTGAAAGGTTGCAGTAACCCAGCAGGTCTCTGTCTTGAAGCCTTTACCTGTTGGCATGTCAAACACTTGCTAACAAACTGAGCTATTTCTCTCTTCATGTTATGCCACCAATAATGTTTCTTAAGGTCTTGGTATATTTTGGTGCACCCTGGGTGGACCAAGTATGGAGTATTGTGTGTCTCTCTCAGTAAGTCCTTCCTCAAGGTAAAATCCTTTGGCACACACAACCTTCCGCGAAAAAGCAAAGCTGCCTCACCCGAAAGAGTGAAATCTTCATGGCACACCATACTAAAGCCTTTGTCAAAGCCAGGGTCTTCCTTTTGAGCAACAATGATCCTCTGTCGCAGGCTGGGTACCACTGAGCGTCGAGCCAACAATGCGGAGACATCATCCACCGTCAGCTCTACCTCCAAACGTTATCACTCGCTGTGCATTGGACTGCAGACCACTACAAGAGATGCCACACTTGTCGCCCTTCTACTAAGAGCATCGGCCACCAGGTTTACCCGGGTGGTAACTAATCTCACAATCATAGTCCTTCACCAACTCCAGCCACCATCTCTGCCTTAGGTTAAGCTCCTTCTGAGTGAAAAGGTACTTCAAACTCTGATGATCCGTGAAGACCTGAATTCTCTCTCCGTAAAGGTAGTGCATCCATAACTTTAAGGCGAAGACCACTGCTGCTAGTTCTAAGTCATGAGTGTGGTAGTTAAGCTCATGCACCTTCAGTTGTCGAGAAGCATAAGCTATAACTTTCCCATGCTGCATCAGCACACATCCCAAGCCCTTTCGCGAGGCGTCGCTGTAAACCACCAAGCCTCCCGTCCCATCGGGGACAGTTAACACCGGTGCAGACACCAAACGCTTCTTTAATTCTTGAAAAGTCTCCGCACACTCGTTGTTCCAAGCGAAGGTAGCATTCATACGAGTCAACTGCGTCAACGGTGCCGCTATCCGAGAGAAATTCTGGATGAACTTTCTGTAGTAACCAGCCAAGCCGAGGAAACTACGAATCTCTATAACTGAACTAGGTCTTGGCCAATTGCTAACAGCCTCTACCTTGGCGGGGTCTACTGCAATACCCTCCCTGGTGACTATGTGTCCTAGGAAAGCCACTTTGTCCAGCCAGAACTCATACTTTGAAAACTTTGCATACAACTTGTTTTCTCGTAGTGTAGTCAAAACCTGTCTGAGATGCTCCTCGTGACACTGCTCAGTCTTGAAGTATATCCTTAAAGACCCGATTCATTAGCTGCATAAAGGCTGCCGGAGCATTTGTGAGACCAAATGACATCACGATGAACTCATAGTGCCCATACCTGGTTCTGAACGCTGTCTTTAGAATGTCGGCCTCCTCTATCCTTAACTGGTGGTACCCCGAACGCAAGTCTATCTTCGAGAACACTTTCGCTCCCTGAAGCTGATCAAAAAGGTCATCAATGCGTGGTACGGGATACTTATTCTTAACTGTAACTTTGTTTAGTTCCCTATAATCTATACAAAGTCGCATAGAACCGTCTTTCTTCTTAACAAAGAGCACGGGCGCACCCCAAGGGGACACGCTTGGGCGGATGAAACCCTTGTCAAGTAATTCTTCCAACTGTAGCTTCAGCTCTTTCAACTCTGCCGGAGCCATTCGATAAGGTGCTTTCGAGATGGGAGCCGTCCCTGGCAGCAACTCTATACAAAAGTCCACTTCGCGAGACAGAGGCAAGCCAGAGAGGTCCTCAAGGAACACGTCGGTGAACTCATTAACCACACGAACCGCCTCAATGCACGGCACAACCTTCCAGGCATCCACAACGCTAGCCAAATAGGCCCAGGCACCACGCTGGAGAAGATGGATGGCCTTCAATGCCGACACTGCCCTCGGGACCCCGACCCTGACTCCTTTAAAGGTAAAGTTTTGTTCAGAGGTAAGGCGAAAGCTAACTTCCTTCTTCGAGCAATCAATATTAGCCCGGTTGGCAGCTAACCAATCCATGCCTAGTATCACATCGAAATCCTGCATATCCAGTTGGATTAATTTCACCTCCAAGGTCTGACCAACGAAAGAGAGCTGGCCTCCCTTCACCACTTGACTAGTGACCAACACAGATCCTGACGGTGTGGATACCGACAACAAAAAGCCTAACGGTTCTAGCTCTAGGTCCGCATGTCGAACAAAGGTAGAAGCAATGAAAGAATGACTAGATCCAGAGTCAAATAATGCGTACACAGGCATACTAAGCACTAAAACAGTCCCTGTGACCACCGCCTCGGCATGCTCAACATCCCCCCTGGTGAGAGCGAAGACGCGCGCCCTATCGGTCCCACCTTGAGCTGCCGCCGTCGCAGGGATCCTCTGGCCTAAAGCTTGGGTATTCGAGCCGGTCATCAAACACTCCCTTGCGAAATGTCCTTCCTTCTGACACCTGTAACATATTCTTTTTCCCACCCAACATGGCCCAGTATGGCTCTTCTTACAAGAGGGGCACACTGGAGGAGTAGTCTGCCTTTGCACATGATGCCTGTGTCCTCTTGAGGGTTGACTGGAGTAGAACGATGCAAATTTTCTCTTGACCCCCGAGCTGGAGCCTATCACCTGCTGAGACTGAGGCTCCTCGAGACATTTGTCCATAACCAACGCACACCTGACTGCATATGTAGTTGGTTCCTTGAGAACAAGTAGCCCCTTGATCTCCCTACGCAAACCGTCAATGAACTTGTCAATCTTTAATTGCTCAGTAGGAATATACTGCATTCCAAAACGGGACAGCTCAGTGAACTTCCTCTCGTATTGGGCCACAGTTAGGCTTCCTTGAGTGAGACGGAGAAACTCTGCCCGTTTTTCATTCCTGACAGTCACGGGGAAATAGTACTCATAGAGTAGATCCTTAAATCTTGCCCATGTGATGGGTACGTTAGCGTGATCCTCCGCTGCCGCCACCGACTCCCACCAATTTACTGCTTCTCCCCGAAGCATAAACACTGCTCCCCGGACTTTGAAATCGTCGGAGCATCCCAGATACACATAAAGGGCTTCCAACTCCCGACCCATTCCTCGGCCGCAGTAGGCCTCTCACTCACCCCGTTGAAAACGGGTGGCCCAAAGGGTTTGAAATCCCTGATAAACTGAACCTCCTCTTGCGGAATTTGTGCCCGGCGAGGCTGCTGCACCTGAGCTCCACCGGCTCCATTCGCATTATCCAGCAATACTTGCAATGCCTCAGCTAGCAACGCCACTTAGGGATTCACCTGGGGAACTCCCTGAGGAGCTGCATGAGGGCCCGGGGGTGCTACCCCTCCAGGAACTGCCGGGGGAACGTTCGGGCTCCCTCACCCCTAGGATTCGGATCCTCGTAGTTGTGAGCTCTTGTATTCCGCCGAAAAGCCATTGTCTAAAAGAACAGAGCACCAAGGTCATTAACGCACTAACCGGAGCACAACACAAGTGCGAAGCTCAAACAAGTCTATATAATGAATCAGGGCAAACACACCAATCTATCTACTATCAGATAACAATGACATCTCAATCATAAGTAATGCAAGATATTCATGATCGAACAACAGAACTAGGAAACGTACCTGGTGATGACGAGGAGACTGACAGGGACCAAACCCTATCGACCTAGGTTCTAGGACAGTCTACAGGAACAACTCCGCTCTGATACCAATTGTAACGACCCAGAATTTCCCACACACTCCTACGTCACGTTAACTACCCAACTAATTAAACTTAGCCCCAAATACGTCCTGTCAACTCCCTATGCAAACAAATATATGAAATCAAATTCCAATTCGTATCAATTAAATGATAAATCAATCTCATAGAATATCATTCAACAACATTCGTGGACCACCTCACGAGGCAAGTCAAATATTCAAACTAGGCGAAACTCAATGAATGGAATAAAACTGAAATAGGCACCAATCCCGAAATGAAACTAACAACAAGGGGAAATTTCCCAATTATTCAAATACGAACAAAATGTTATTGGTCATAACATAAGGCCTTAACCAATGACTTAAGCTAAACATGGAGTAACTAAGCAGCCTATGGTCCTCGCTCATCATGTCTCCTCCGTCCCATCACCATGGTCGCCCCCAAGTCCTTCACCTGAAACAATCATCGTAGAGGGCGGGTGAGTATATAAAATATACTCCGTAAGTAGCCCTCACCAACACACACACACATCATGCTCAATTATCTCAAGAAACAATCGTAGTCATGCCTCTCAACACATTATACATTTAAACATAAACACATTCCATAAAATTTAGTGACAACCACAACCAGTAAACACGTTAACAACCAACCTCTAGTCTCCCTAACACCACAAGTACCTCCACACTTATCTCAGCTATCGTAACTTCCCACAGTCATCTCCTTCGAATAGAGTCGGCCCCTGACCGTTTATACCCAGAGCCCCGACATTGCTGCACCGGCCCTCAACCATTTATACCCGAGGCCCCGATGACTTCACCATCTATTGGCCCTTGACCTTTTATACCCAAGGCCCTAATAGTCTTCCTTCCAAAGGACTCCTCGTATCGACCCTCGACCATTTATACCCAAGGCCTCGATACTCCATTAATGACGTATCAGCCCTCGACCATTTATACCGAGGCCCTGACACTCACACATTCATTTCCTTCAATAATCCAACTCACACCAGAGTATTACTGTACACTTTCTTAAGCCACCACCCCTGTACACTTTCTTAAGCCACCACCCCTGCATCTTTCAACCCACAAATATAATTCAGCATGCCTCCACAACATAGACAACTTTCTAATAGTGAGAAAATAACCCAATCATGCTTAATATCCAACATCATTATTTAACAAGCATTATCAAGTATAATAACTCACAAAACACGCCGAACAATTCATGCATATCCAGGCAACCAACATTACCACAGCAATACCCAACATTTTAGCAAGCAGAAATCTCACCATTTTTCATCGACAAACATCCAACACAACTCCAAGTATATCGATTAACATAACGAGAATTATTTAGCACAATGACATAAAAGAATTTGCATAAATCGCTATAAAATCAGCACGCTAGAAACCATTTCACATACATTAACGCACGCACACGCCCTTGTCTACTTACACACAACCGCGCCCTTAAGTTTTTTGCTTCGACCTCTCACCTAGGCACACCAAAACAAAAAATACAGCACGTTATGTACGCTATTTAGCCTTCGAAATCAACTCTAAAAGGGTTCGAACGACGCATTACCACCAAAACTGACTTCGTATAGATGTGGGTCACCTAGATCTAGCTCGCCAAGGTGTGGGTAGCCTAAATCGAGCTTCGAACGGATGTGGGTCACCGCCAACCGTCCTAAACACTGCTGTAATGCACAGGTCTCGCCGGTTCGCCGCTGTAACAACCCGTTCGCCGTGCGCCGCCACAGATCTGACCCGTCGCCGTGTGCCGCCGCGAGGAGGAGCGGTGCTGGTTCGTTGCAGACCGCCGAGGAACGCACCGCTGTAGCTGGGTATCGCCGAATCTGCTGCAGAACCGGCACCTCTCGTCGGACTTGCCGTTCCGAGAGGATCGCCGCGGCCTTGCACGCAGAAACACTGAAGAACGAGTCGCGCAGCCTGCTGGAAGTCGCCGGAACCGAAGACGACGCTGTCGGAGCCGGGTCGCCGTCGAAGTCGCTTCACGTCGATTTGTGTCGCGCCGCCGCCGTCGTGGGTGTCGTCGTTCCGTTCGGAGTGGGCCGGATGTGCTGCCGGAAAATCAGAGATGTGGGCGGCGGGATTGGAAAAATGAAGAAGAAATCGGGGGGGGGGGGCGGCTGGGTAGAAGAAAGAAGAAGAAGAAAGAAAAGGGTTTGGCTAGGGTTTTATTTTTCTTTTGTTTTGTTTAAAACCAAATTACCTCAATGGAGGCCCAACAAATCCAAGCCCAAGAGAAAAGGAGTCCATTCCCCTTAAAACAAGACCCAACGTACGGATTCCGGTAATTATTAGTTTAAATTGGAGTTTAGAGCCCGATAATAAAGATAAATTTAATTATCAATCAATTTAAAACAATTAAATGAAAAAAAAATCTCCTGATTCGAGACTAACTAATCTGAGGGACTCGGGGCGTTACAAATACTTTCTCCATTCACCTTGGTATTTGTTGACGGCGAATTTTGGTTAAAGGTCATGTGGTCTTCAGACGAGCAGTTTAGAGATGGATCCACTAGACCTGAAACAAAAGAACTCGACGTTGGTGCGGTGTCCATCCTAATATACTCCGACGCTCAAGTTAGTATTTTTTTTAATTGGACGCTTAAGTTAGTAAGCAGAGTAAAGATAGGAATAAGACACCAGAGAATTCAGTGACATGTTTTTCACTTACTTGGTGTGGAGGATCGCCCTTCCTTTTATAGCCCTAGAGGGCCGACCAAGAAGAACGATAGTTGGAAGTGGCAGGGGCGTCACGGTACAGAAGGACAGAGAGGGGCGCATCCCCGAAAGTGCAGAGTAGCCCCACTGCCTACATCATCTGAGCATGTTGCCCAAGGTCGTTGGATGCACCAATCGTGTCGACAGCACGCACTGCCAGCTGTGGGTATGTACGGGTCGTAACCGTTTGTAGTGTTCGTCCCGTCGCGAGCAGGCACGCCTTCTGCTCGGTACCATCCTTACTGAGAATCGGTTCTCAGTGGGTCCGAGCTCGCTGAGTGGCGAACATATGTCCTATTCGGAAACTACCCATAACAGTTAGCCCTCTTTTGGGGCTGGGCCACCATGTTCATTAGTGGACTGTCCCGAAACCGTTTGGGGTCGAATAGGGCACGTGTGCATTCTATACGTATCTCGTTGAATTGATCTATGGGGCCTACGTGTTATTGTGACTGTGTGGATCAGTCGTCAGTATGTTTCACGGGCGATCGCGTCCCTATCGTGGTTTTTGAAGTGGCGGGATCGGCGGCTGCAATTTTCAAGGTCGTTGGGATCCGAAGCGGCAATCAAAGATATTTTTAAATCCACCCACAGGCAGGGTGACGATCACACCCTTTCTGTACTTCTTTGCCTTCTCCCTAACTGTTTCCATGGCTCGCTGTTCGTTTGTCCACCACGTTTCGTCGTTGGCTAATGAGCAGGACCTTCGGATCTCCGCCGCACTTATCGCATAACCAATTTCGTTCTCATGCACCTTCCATCTGCGGATGAGAGATCAATTCACCCTCTCCGGGCTAGGTGAGCTTTTATCCGCCAATGTTCTGGAACGAGGGCAGACTTCCCATTTCTCTTTTGCCCAGGCGTTTCTATTTTTCACCGGCATGACTCCAGCTCGGCTTGCTCCCAACGTGTAACGCCCCGTGTTCTCTGACTCGTTTTTTTTAAGAGATAAATAGTGTCTTTGGATTTTTCCCTAAGCTTAACTTTAATTCTTGGACTTCCTAATTTCGAAATTCTAATTTTTGGCTAAATTATAATTAAGTTTAATTTCATTAGAATAAGATAATTTAAGTTCTCGACCTGTGCACGAGATTTTTAGTTAAATCTTAAATTCACAGTTTTTAGGATTTTTCCTAAATTCTACTTTTTGGATTATTATTCTTGGGTTTTAGAGTTTAAGTTAAATATTTTATTTCGGGTTGTTGTGGGTTTTATTTGATTTCTAAAGTGAAATTTTGTGCTTGTTGTTTTGGGCCATTGTGTTATCTATTTGGGCCTCCTTTAAGAATTGGGGTTTGGGCTACAAGTGTTAAAACAAATTAAAGAAAAAGGAATTAAAACAAATTAAAAGAAAAAGAAAAGCCTAAATCTTTTATTTTTCTCATTTCTTCTTCTTCTTCTTCCTCCCCTTGTTTAGTCGCCACCTTCCCCCTCCGGTTTTCATTTCCACCGCCAAAAGCTCCCCTCCTCCGGCGACTGTAGCGTCACTGGTGGCCTCGGCGAGCGACGGCATTCCCAGATCGACGGCGGCGCAGCACGAGCAGATCTTGACCCGACGATGCTCTCAGCAGCGAAAACTGCGAGGCACGACCACCACGTACGGTGTGCGACGTCTCTTCAGTGTCGCTCCTTCAACAAACAAAAAACCCAGCGGCGACATCGCCCCAAACCGACAGCGGCAGCGTCTCGCCAAACCAACAGCGGCAACGTCTCTTCAAACCAGCAGCTGCGGCAGCAGATCCGCGTGACCCAACCCACCATGGCAGTGTTCTCCTCTCGGGCAGCGACGGATTGCTGCGATTCTGGTGGTTCTGTTTCGACGTTTCTGCTTCTCCGCGACCCACGGCCGTGTGTGTTCCAATGACCACGAACAAATTTGATATGTAGCGTTTGCTCCTTTCCAGCAACGTCGACAATTACCCACACATAACCGAGCTTGATTCATGATACCCATCAGTTTTAGGCATCGGGAGAGCAAGCTTAAGGCCATCGATTTTCGTTTTGGGACCCCGAACATCCTCGGGGTCGACCCACTCCTAACCCATGAGGTTTTAGGGTGAGTTAGTAGGTAAGAAATCACCTCAACTTAGTTTCGATGCAAGTTAAGTGTTTTTGAGTTGGATTCTAACCCAAAGCTTGGTCTCTTTCGATTTAGGGAGCCTTCGGTGAAGTTTAGGAGCTTTAGGACCTTGTGTAAGTAGTTCTTACTTGGGGGATGTTTGTTGTTTGAATATGTATGAATTGTTTGGTGCTTTCGGTGTGTCTATTATTTATTAATATGTAAGTTGATTGTGTCTTTGTGAATATTGGCTAATGATAATAAGTAGTTTGAATGAAATCATGTTGGTTCTTGTTGTTTATAACTGATTTACTTTGCGTTGTTGGATTTGATGCTTAGTGGTATTTATGAAAGCATTATGGATTATGAATGGCTTTATCGTTGTATGGTTGTGTTCATAAAAGCATACTGAAATAATGTGGGAGAAATTTGTTGTGTTGTGCATGCATGTTGGACATGTCATTTCATTTTTAGCTTACTATTTTTGGTTCTGGAAGCATGTGATTTTATTGTGAGTTGAGTGCTGCATGGGTCATTGCCTAGAAAGTATGTAGTAGGACTATGGTGAGAGTTTGGTCCTTATTGAAGGGAATGGGTTATGTTGTGTTCTGATTACTATGAAATTTTTAGAGTGTTGGATGCGTATATGGATATATGTTGGCTACGTCTCTTTTATGAATTATCTGCGCTGTGGTATGAAGAGCATGTTGAGTGTTGAGATGTTGGATGGCCATGTCTGGATGATAGTGACATGGGTTTTGTGTATAACGTATGTTCTATTGTTGTGAGACAATTTCTGCATGGGTCATGGCTGAAAAGCATGTAGGTCTCTAGTGAGAGTTCCAGGATGTAATAAAGTAAATGGAGAACAAACAGGGCCAAAAAGGCTGGCACGTCACTAGTTGGATATCGAGGCTCCAGGTGCAAAGGTCGGGGATCGATACCCCAACTTGGTAGAGATGAGTGTCGAGGCTCCGGGTACAAAGGGTCGGGGGTCGGCATGGTGATTCTATTTTGTTGAATTAGTATTGGGTCTTGATGTGGTGGCGGTCAAGGACCAATACGTTGAGTAGTCGTCGATGCCTTGGGAATAAATGTCAAGGATTGATGCACAGTTCAAGACTTTGGGGATAAATGGCAAGTGCCGATACGATTCGAGGAGTTAGACTTTGAGAACTAATATGATGTGATGCACAGTTCAAAGTCTTAGGGATAAATGGCAAGGTCAAATGCCAAGCTTCTGTAGATGAATGTCGGGCCTTGGGGATAAATGGCAAGGGCCGAAACGTTTCGAGGAGTGAGACTTGGAGGACTAACATAGTGTGATAGGTTAGGAGTTGCTTGGAGGCCAAGGGCCAATACGTTGAGTAGTAGTTGAGGCCTTAGGGATAAATATCAAGGTCCAACACCGAGTACCGTAGAGAAGTGTCGATGTTTTAGCTACGCGAGGTCAGGGGCCGGTACGACTCGAAAGAGTAAGTCTTGAAGGAATCAAGAAAGAGCACTAGTGAGTTAAGATGTGAGGCTGAGTTTGACATGTATGGTACATTTTTAGTTAAACTTATACATACACTGCTTCTTGAAATATGTTTCTTTCATTTAAGGCTCGAGATTAATGATAAGCATGATTTGTTGATTCTTTGATAAGCATGACACGTTGTATCCTTGATAAGCATGATGTTTGTGCGTGACCCTTCAGATAAGGGCTGCTTACTGAGTACTATGGTTGTACTCATCCCTCCTTTTTTCCCCTCTAGTTTTGCAGGTATCGAGCTAGCTCTTAGGATGGTGATGGCAAGTTGGAGACTTGATTAGAGAGACCATTTAACGCTGCGTTGTTAAGTTTCAATTAGGATAGGATAGTTATAATTGTTTATTTGTAACTGAGTCTGTTGTTAGATTATTAAATTTGGTTGTTAAGTTCCATGTTTAAAGGATGTTTTAGGGCTGACAGTTCACTGTTCTTTTGAGAAAATTAATTTTGTTTAGTTACTTGAACTTTGATGATGTGATCTATTGAGGTTATTTATCAGGATAATACATTTGTTCAAGCTGAACTTGAAATAGCCTTTGCTTCACTATTATTCGAGAAAGTTAGTTTGGTGTAGTGGATAGTTTATGGTTAGTGAAGATTTTGGTGCAAAGTTTCTATAAGGTGGATTGTTACTAAATTATTAACCCAGAAGAATTTGAGTTTCGTTAGAACTTTAGTGGTGTTTGGTTTGTTTAGTTCAAGTTTTTGTAAGTGTTATTATTCAGAGTAGAGTAACGGAAGCGTGGTGAGAGTTTGTCATAGTTTGTGTGTCTAGTGGTTTAATTCTCTAGTACGAGTGGGACTTTTTAGGTAGTTTTAGTAACGGTCCCTGTTTGGAAAGGTTGAAAATCCTGGGGCGTTACAGCATCGGACGCTTTGATGGCACTCGCCATTCTGTGGCCAGAACTGGGAGAAGGTGAGGCGATGATCGTCTCATTGTTATCCACTATAACCATGGTGAAGTCCAAAAGAGGCTTCCCAGGGTTCTTCAGCCTAAATTCCTACTGATGGACCCTCCTCAATGCCCCAACTTCGAACAAGAATTGGAAGGATCACTAGTTCTTTATCGACGGTCAGTGGCTGGTTGGTGACGTTTCAGTGGTTGGACGTATATTTTAAATTTCTCCATTTTCTTTTTTTTTTTTTTTTGCTATGATGGCCTTCTGAGCTTCCAGTTTTCCTTGGCAGTATTTCCCGGTGGGACCCCTTCCATTGCCTCTCGGATGGATAGCATCCTGAATAAAATCCTGGCAATTTCTTGGGCCCAAAGAGTCCCCACTCTCATCATAACAACTGACAAACTAGCCAAACACCGCCTGATCGGAGATCCAGACGACCCGACTACAGGCAACAATGAGTGTCCTGCTCCCATGGCGGCTCCAATAGGTAGGACATTGATTCTTGCTTCTTTCAATGTTCAACCATCATCGCTTACTGGTTTTTCTTGTGTAGATTCTGTGAAGCTACCATCTGTCTCGCCTACGAGACGTGAACTCGTGATTCACCCTATTCTTCAACTTGGTCAACTTTATTCGGGCGGCATGAAGAGTGTTGGAAGCTCTACCTCGACCAACTTCGTGGCTCTTGTCTCCCCGGGCTCGTCTGCCAAGGCCGATCGGGGCAGTTCTTCCGTGGAGATAGTTTCTCGCCCTGAGGAGTAGGTTCCCCTACTCAAGCGACGTTACCTAGTGAGGTTAGGTGACACTTCTGTCTCGTTTGTTCCTCCTCCCGCGGACGAGCCGGTCTTTCAGATTTCGGAGGTCGTCGAGCCTAGTTTGAGCGACGCGACTTCCCGAGAGCCTTTGATGTGAACCAAGGAAGCACCATTGTCATGCCTCAAGGACCCATAACGAGATCAAGAGCCAAGAAGCTACAACAAGCTTTACTTTCTCATGTTCAATACTTGGTGAGCTCGGCTAGGGATGATCAAGAGAGAGATGGAACTTTTCAAGTCAATATCTTCCAAGTAGAGCTTAAGGGAGGCGTTGCATTAAATGAACTCTAAGTTCATTTAAAGGAGCTGAAGTTGAAGTGGAGTTTAACTCAAGTTGCATTCAATAAAGTCAAGTTCAATTCAAGGAACTCAAGTTGCATTAAATGAACTTAAGTGCATCTCAAGCTTCATTTATTGCAAGTTATCCATCAATTAATGGAACTACACTTCAAACTACTTCAAGTGAAGCTTCATTTATAATTGGGAGGTTACAAAGACTTTGAAGGGTGACCAAGACTTCAATTCTCGGATTTAAACATCTTTTTATTATATTTTCAGTTTTAAACATTTCATTTATGTGTTTTAAGTTACATTTTATCTAGTGGATGTTATGGCCATCATGTAATTGGGAGTTACAACCTTTCAAATGCCTTTAGGTTACTTTTAGGGTTGTTTTGGAGGCTATAAATAGCCTAGCTTGTTTCCTTTGAAAGATAGATTTTGATGATTGAATGAAGTTGCTATTTTGCTTCAAAAAGCCTAGAGCTTGTTTTTCTTTGCAATTCTTGAGTGTTAGATTTGCATGCTAGAATCATTCAAGTAGTCTTGATCAAGCTATTTGTGGAGTGGTTCGAATCTTGAGTTTAGAAACAAGTTTTCTCTACTCTTGATATTGATCATCAAGGTAAATCCGTTCTAACTTCCTCCTTGGGTTGACATCATTTCGATTTGGGGGTTTTAGCATTTGTGATCTAGGGGTTTGCATAACCATAAGGGTTCTTAGATCCAATTGGCTATTGTTTTCTTATCAGCCTTATTTTGATAATAAACTGTCGTTGGTGGTGAGGGAGGTTCCAGGTCCAAGTAGGAGGGCGACGGGCTCTGAGGATGCGGTTCCAAATGGAGATAGGGCCTTTGACGATCCTACTTCTGAGATCCCTCGAATGGTGGTCTCTTCTCCTCGCCATCAGGAGGATGTCACATGGGCTTGCTTTAATGCCCTGAATGAGGCTACCCCTCTGAATCCCTTTTGGCTTGTGGGCGACATTAGAGTGTACGTCCAAGAGATGGCTCGATACTACTGCGTCAAAAATCTTGTTCGTGGTCTTTTCCATATTGTGCAGTAGTGTTGGGGCTTTTGACGTGGTCAAATTGAGACATTCTTCCCTTTCTTTTCTCCTGAATATTTATGTTTCCCGCCTTACACCCATTATACATTATTTATGCCAGTTGTCTGGTCGCTTCCACACTCTATCATTGGCCTTAGGGGATGAGTTGGCAGCTAGAGGGGTCTGAGAGCAAGAGCATCGACCGAAGGTGCAGCGCCTCCATGCACTACTGAGTGCGGCTAACTGTCCACTCTTACTCACGTTGAGATTGAACGGATTCAGGAAGAGAACCTCATCGCTCAGACAGAGGAGAGAGTTGTTCGTCAGTGCGTTGAGTTAGACCGGGTCCAACACCAAGCGGCTTCTGTTGAGACTCGCATTGGCAAGCTGGAGGGGGATATTCGGTCCTGCATGGCCGAAGTAAAAGAGGCGAAGTCTCGTGCCCAAAAAGCTGAAGAGGCACTTAAGAAGGCCGAGGAGAACCTTGAGATGGTGCGAGCAGAAGCGAACTCTCGAGATAGTCGAATTGCGGACTTGAAGGGACGTCTGAAGGAGAATGAGGAGAAATTGCTTAAAGCCGAAGAGGGGCAAGCACTGGTAACAGCCGACTTGTCTTTGAGCAAAGAGGCCAAGGAGACTACTCTGGATTCCTTGCATCAAGAATCCGCCAAGGATGCGAGTCTTGAGGAGGCTCTAGCTAAGGCTAAGGCAATTCTAAGCGACCTGAGCTTCTAGAGTCCCATTTTCGTGGTACGGATGGTTTCCGCGCTTTCGAGGAGGATGTTCAGTGTCCAAGGTTCGACTTTGCTCAGGTTCGCTTAAAAGGTTAGTGCCCTGAAGAATGGGGATGTGTCCTTGATGTTTTCAATCGCTTCTGGTTGATGTCTGGTGGTCGCAAGTCCGAGGAGAGTATTCAACACCTTCTATCTCAGGGGTACAGCTATCACGATGCTCTAGATGCGGTGACTCTTCAATTTGCGGCTCCTCCTACTACTCCGCCCTCTTAGGATTTCTCGATTTTTTGTACTGCTTTCTACTTTCATGTTTCTTTTTCATATGGGGCCCTGTGTTTGTTGCCCTCATTTTGTTTGTAGCCTTCGCGTATTTGTAATGAAAGACGAGTCATTTTGATGTTGCTGTTGTAAATGTCTTCGACGGTCCTCTCCCCCTATGACTTTCTTATCACTTGTGAGAGGGGAGTCACTATTCCCGTTTGGAAACATGATTGTGTCGTCTCTTATACTTTAGCGAATGCATCCGAGTGGGAGCCCCGTTCGGTTGTTCCACTTGAGGAAATGCCTTAGAACGTCGGTTCCCCAAAGGCTTGCTCACGGCCGAATGGTGCCACGTGGGATATCCAAACTCGAGAGCAGTCTTATAATTTAGAGTGTTCCTAAAGAGACAATAGTGCGTCCGAGTGGGAGTTCTGTTCGGCTGCTCCATTTAGGGAAATGCCTTAGAACCTCAGTTTTCTAGAGGCTTGCTCGCGGCTGAGTGGTGCCACATGGACTATCTGGACTCAGGGCAGCCTTGGAATCTAGAATGTTCTTGAAAAGGTAGGAATGCATCCGAATGGAAGTCCCATTCGGCTGTTCGGAGGGGAGAGAGAAGGAAGAGGAAGAAGACGGTGGGGCTAACGACGGGCTCTACGGAGTAGAGGAGGGTGAACCTTCGAATGCTGCAGCGGACTTCTTAGAGCCTGGGCTTCCCTCCTCTTGGACTCCTCCGGGCCTGATACAACTGAGCAAGAATGAGCTCGTTGCATGGGTCTGTGAACTCGAATGAGACCTCCTGAAGATGCGAGAGGAGTAGAGGAGTTCGTCGATGCTAAGAACAGCCGTCACTCTGCCATCGAGACGGTCCGAGAGGTCCTCGGAGGAATGGAGGAGACGGAGCAGGCTTATCAGTCCTTATTCTGTAGGGTGAGGTTGAAGGGATGTGAATCCCGGAGCGGAAGCGGATTTTCGTTGCTGATTTTTGGGATACAAAATCGGATTTCAAATAAGCAAAATACAAGGGAAAACCAAACCTTTGAAGAACGTTTCTTCAACCAGTTTCCCTCGAACACCACCACTATAACTTCCTCGCTATCCTCTTGGGTCTCGGGATCGTGCTAGTGGGAGCAATCCTTTGGAACGAGAGGGAAAAAAATGAGAGAAAGAGCTTGATATTTTGAGCGAAAATCAATGGGGTTTCTTTCTTGGTTATGTTTTGTTTTCTTCAACGATTGAACAAGAAGAACAATGACGTGGGGTAACTCCCTACGTCACAGCAACCCCCCACTCCCCTGCAAAATATTCATATTAATATTAATATTAATATATATATATAATAATTAATATATATATAAAATTAATTAATCAAATTAATTAATATAATTAATTATTAATCCAATTAATAATTAATAAATATATATATACATAAATAATTAACACTTAATTATTTATTATAAAAATATGATCATATTCTAAAACATTTCTCTCGTATAACCTATAGTTTTAATGTACATCTTATGCACATTATTTTTAACCTATAGTTTTAATATGAATCACATTCATATTAATTTTATTTGAATCTCATTCAAATAATATCTCTCATAATATATAGTTTTAATTTACAATTAACTATATATATTATAATGTATCAATATACATATAATCTCTTAAGTAATTTGAACAATTCAAATTCTTCCAAAAATTTGATCCTCGTTTTACCCGTTATGAGCTAGCAAGGGGACCTAATGGACCTACAGATCTGAAGCTCCAACGATGCAAGATTAATCGGTCAAACTCATTGACCGAGTTAATCTAGATTCATTAACTACGGGTCATTCCACTAAAGACCCGCAGTTGCACTCTTCTCATTGCAGAATGATTTTGTGTCCATGGATACACGACCATTAATGACGAGTCAATCCTTCACGAGTGTTCGTAACTCAAGTTGGGTCAAATTACTGTTTTACCCCTGAGTTACATCTTACTCCTTAAACAGCACTGCTCCTCTAATGAACAACCCGGTCATGGTCGAACCAATAACCGGAAGTCCCTCTCGGCCAATGAGAGGGTGGGCCCCTTGTTCAAGTCCCAGAGTCAGCATTTAAGGGAACACTCATCTGCTCCCCTAAAGTCGAGGAGGAATGAATTCTATCTTTTGAAGTTATGTTCCCAACTCCCCACTCGGTCTCGTCCCCAAAATGGTAGGAATATTGAGTCGGTGACTCGGGCCACTATCACCCATACAGATCAAAGGACGAGCCCTCACGGGCAGGAGTCCATAACTCACTCAGGATTGAGAATGAGTTGTCTGGTCATCCTAAGAAATAGCAATCTATTAGTTAACGGTGTTACATCTAAAGATTGCCTATTTCGCGGTCCGGTCTTATACAAACTCATTGTATAGGATACCTCCTCTCGCATGTCTCCACACGAATGACCTGGATCGAGTCGTCTGTAACCTTTACAGAGTGGGCCGTATCCATAGTGTTGCCAGGATAAGGTACCCAGCCTTATCCATATACTATAGACCCTTTAGGTTATTCACGGGACATTATCCATTCATATATCAGGGGTATATCAAATATATACCCCGTATATCAACTATATATCCAGTATATATACTGTCCCGATTACATCATAAATAACCTTGGATGTTTAGTTTATTGGATTTTTGACAATGCAAAGCTACGATTCAACAACAACTTTATTGAATAAAACTTTATTAAATAGACATTTGTTTTTACAAAATACAAACTACGAGTTTAGGGCAACACACCCAACAAACTCCCACTTGAACTAAACTCGAGTGGGGTGTACATTATCATAAAGCAAATGGAAAATACAATAAACTAGGGCATACACTATACCCAATTACATTTCTCCCACTTGCCCGAGACTAACTGTACAAAGCTCGTAAACCTAGACTTTCTAGATGACCCTCAAACACTTTAGCCGTGAGTGCCTTTTTAAAAGGATCAGCAATATTGTGCTCTGTAGCGATCTTCGTGACAATCACATCTCCTCGCTGCACTATCTCCCGTATAAGGTGGTACTTCCTTTCGATGTGTTTACCTCTCTTATGGCTTCGAGGTTCTTTAGAATTTGCCACAGCACCACTGTTATCAAAATAAAGTGTGATGGGCAAGTTCATGTTTGGAACGACTTCCAAATCTGTCAAGAACTTTCTAAGCCAAACCGCCTCTTTTGCTGCTTCACAAGCTGTAACATACTCAACCTCCATCGTGGAGTCTACGATGCATCCTTGTTTGATGCTTCGCCAAACTACCGCTCCTCCGTTAAGAGTGAATACTGACCCCGACGTGGATTTCCTTGAATCCTTGTCTATTTGGAAGTCAGAGTCAGTGTATCCTGTAAGGATCAAATCCTTAGCGCCATACACGAGCTTGTAGTCCCTCGTTCTCCTAAGATACTTGAGCATTCCCTTAACAGCAGTCCAGTGATCATATCCTGGGTTGGATTGGTACCTACTGACTATCCCTACCGTATAGCAAATGTCTGGCTTAGTGCACAGCATAGCATACATCAGGCTGCCCACTGCTGAAGCATAGGGTATACGTCTCATATCCACAACTTCTTGAGGTGTCTTAGGACACTGCTCCTTAGACAGATGAATTCCATGCCTGAAGGGTAATAAACCTTTCTTGGAATTCTGCATCGAATATCGAGCAAGCATCTTGTCGATATAAGTTGCTTGAGACAGGGCCAACGTTCTGTTCTTGCGATCCCTTAGGATTTGGATGCCAAGAACATACTGAGCTTCTCCCAAATCTTTCATTTGGAACTCAGTCGCTAGCCACTTCTTTATGTCAGCGAGGTATCGTACTTCATTCCCAATGAGTAGGATATCATCCACGTACAACACTAAGAAGGCTACGGTGTTGTTGACGATCTTCTTGTATACACAAGGCTCATCAACGTTTTGGTCAAAACCATAAGATTTGACTGCAGTATCGAACCTTATGTTCCAAGATCGAGATGCTTGTTTGAGTCCATATATGGACCGTTTAAGCTTGCAAACCTTTTGCTCTTGACCTTGTTCTATGAACCCTTCGGGTTGAGACATATAAATACTTTCTTCAAGATTGCCATTCAGAAAAGCAGTCTTGACATCCATTTGCCATATCTCATAGTCATAATATGTGGCAATGGACAGAAGTATTCTAATAGACTTAAGCATAGCTACAGGGGAGAAGGTTTCTTCATAGTCCACCCCTTCCCTTTGTGTGTAGCCTTTTGCCACAAGTCTCGCCTTATAGGTCTGTACCTTTCCTTCGGCGTCTCTTTTCGCTTGTAGATCCATTTGCACCCTACGGGTTTTACCCTGTGACGTTGATCTACAAGTTCCCAAACGGAATTGAAGTACATCGACTCCATTTCCAGGTCCATTGCTTTGACCCATTTGTCCTTGTCAGTATCTTCCATTGCCTTCTTATAGGTCAATGAATCCTCGACGCCGTCATCAGGTATGACAACTTGAGTTTCAGTTAAACCCACGTAGCGGTCAGGTTGTGACACAATCCTCCCACTACGTCGAGGCACCCTCAACACTTGAGGTGGATGTGACGGACGCGATGTGCTGGCTTCATCAACAACTCTTGTTGTAGTGCCAGTTTGATCAACAACTCTTGTTGACGTGTTTGTAGCCTCTTCGGAAATCTCGTTAATTACTACCTTACTTCGTGGTTTATGATCTCGAACATGGCCTTCTTCTAAGAAAGTAGCATTTGTCCATACAAACACTCTGTTTTCTTTATGATCGAAGAAGAGACCACCTCTCGTCTCTTTAGGGTAACCTACGAATAGGCATACTTTTGATCGAGGTTCCAGTTTCTTCGGGTTAGTCATGAGCACGTGTGCTGGGCATCCCCAAATGCGAAAGTGACGTAAACTAGGTTTACGACCCTTCCACAGCTCAAAGGGTGTTTAAGAAACACTCTTTGATGGAACTACGTTCAAAATATAAACTACAGTCTCCACTGCATAACCCCAAAACGAGTTAGGCAACTGAGCATAGCTCATCATTGATCGAACCATGTCCAACAGGGTTCTGTTTCTCCTTTCTGATACACCGTTTTGTTGAGGTGTACCAGGGGCTGAGAGTTGGGACGTGATTCCATGTTCCATCATATAGTCCTGGAATCTCAAGTCCATATACTCTCCACCCCGATCTGATCGAAGTATTTTAATGGTTTTACCTAATTAATTTTCAACTTCAGTCTTGTACTCCTTGAACTTTTCAAGGGCTTCAGACTTATGTTGCATTAGGTATAAATAACCATACCTTGAATAATCATCGATAAAAGAGATGAAGTATTCATACCCTCCTCGAGCTCTAACATTCATCGGACCACAAAGGTCTGAATGTATAAGTTCTAAGGGCTCTTTGGCTCTATAACCTTTTCCAGTAAAAGGTCTTTTAGTCATTTTGTCTTCAAGACAAGACTCATATGGTGGTAAAGAATCGTCTTCTAACTCACTTAGAATGTCATTCTTAACCAACCTCCCAATCCTATTGAGATTAATGTGACCTAATCTTAAGTGCCAAAGATAGGTATCTTCCTTTTGAGAAACTTTTTCCTTTCATTTTGAGTTCTAGCATTTTTAAACAACTCGGTATTTAAAACTGCTTTAGTTATGGTTGGTCTTAGCACATACAAGTTGTTTTCAAGCAAAGCAGAATAAATATTAACACCTTTTATCGAAATGAACGCTTCATTCATATGAAAAGAAATCGAATACATATGTTCTAACAAACAAGAAATTGAAATTAAGTTCCTTTTAATTTTAGGAACAACGTACACATTATCTAATAATATATACATATTCTTGTTTGTAAACAACTTGAGCTCCCCTACTGCCACAGTTGAGACGACCTCTCCCGTTCCGACCTTGAGAGTCATCTCTCCGGCGTCAAGCTGCCTCCAGGAACTAATTCCCTGAAATGAAGAACAAACGTGATTAGTGGCTCCTGAATCCAGTATCCAGGCGGAGTCATCATTCTCCACTAAACATGTTTCCAATACAAGTAAATCATATTTACCTTCGTTGGCTTTCTTCTTTTCGGCCAAATACTTTGGGCAGTTGCGCTTCCAATGCCCGTCCATGTTGCAGTGGAAACACTTTCCTTTCTCTGCAACCTTAACCTTGCCTTTCTGAGCAGCAGCAGCTGAGTCAGGTTTAGACCCCTTACCAGCAGCCTTCTTCTTCTTAAAAGTCTTACTTCCAGAAGGAGAGGGTGCAGACCTGGTTCCAGAGGACGATCCTTTGTTGAACCTCTTTGAGGTGGCAACATTTCCTCCCCTTCTTGTCCCTTACATTTCATAAGAGACTGGTAGGTCTGCAGCTCGTTTAGGAGCGTGGTAAGAGTGTACTCCAACTTATTCATAACCGCATTGCTGCGGAATGGAAGGAAACTCTTCGGAAGAGATTCCAGAATAAAGCTGATCTGACTCTGTTCGTCTATGACGGCCCCGTTCGACTCAGCCACGTTGAAGTGGACCATCAGGTTGAGAACGTGTTCTCGCACTGAGGAGCCCTCCTTCATGCGGGAGTTGTAAATGAACTTAAGGGCTTCATGTCGAGCCTGTATGGACGATTGTCCAAACATGCTCTGCAGCGAGTCCATGATCTCCTTAGCGGTGACCGTGTCCTCGTGCTTCTTGGCAAGCACATCAGATATGCTCGCCAAGATATAGACCTTGGCCTTGTCATTGACCTTGATCCACCTGTCATAGGCATTGCGCACCGCCACAGTGGTGTTAGGCGCAGGAGCTTGAGGACAATCCTCTTGCAAGACGAGCTAAGATAATCTATCACGAGAATAGTGTTTAGGTTTGACTTCCATTGTTTGTAATTTTCGCCATTAAGTCTTTGCGCGGCTAAGAGTGCAATAATAGTAGACATGCTGAAAGTAAAAACAAATCTATATTAGTTTCATGCATTAGCCTTTTAAACCCAATCAAAATTTTAGCAAAAGTAATTAAGCACCCTAACAAAATTGTTTTGCAACGACGCTTCAGTGATTTAGAGCAACAGCCACCGTAGGGCGGACAGGTATTCCTTCACTGAATTGAGACATTCTCAACTAAATTTTACACCGGAATAACTCTTATTCCTATAAATTTTAGTCATCGTTTATTTGGTCAGGAAATTGCTAACTAACTTAACAACTCCTCGTAAGTGTGACCCAACATTTTCGGACCTCAGAAGTCCACCCCAATAATCCTGTCGTAGGGAAGGAAAATATTGGAGCAAAACCTAAGAGACTCCTATCCATTTCTGGAGTTTGCCTTGATTTTGATTTCCATACAATGAACCCTCCGTAGGGATGGTCGCTCCAGGACGACACGCAGGTCATGCATGGAACTCAAAGCGTGAATTTAAAGGAGAACGTGAGAGAGAGAGAGTAAAGTATGTTATATATACGTTGTATATTACATATTCTCTTTTGCTCCCACTTAGTATTCTAAGACTAGGGTATATTACTTAGATAAATCCCGGCTAAGTGAAATTAACTAAGTGTATTTTTAGTCGGCCCAATATAACTATTGTATCGGAAGTTGTACAATAATGTTTTAGTTCGTTAAACACTTTAATAAACCAAACCAACGACATTATTGCTTGTATATAAAATATTAACTAATTCAACCTCCAGGTCGGTTCCCAGATAGTGGTGTTCCCTTACGGTCAGCTTAAATACCTCAACCTAGACAGAACCTTCCTGAGACAGGGTTCCCTTATAGACAACATTTTATATTCAGTCTTTTATTATTTCATGTTAAACCTAGTTAAAACAAAATAAAAGACTACCCTCTAATCACATTAGAAAATATAACCTAAGGTCTAATTAATTTTAAACCCCTTTAAAATTTATTAACTTGGACCTTATGTTTGCATGCAACTCTTTATTATAGATTTTAATTTCTATCTACCACATTTTATAACTCTTATAAAATTTAAGAAATTAAAACTATAAACATGCATTGAAAGCATACATTAATGTAATAATTATATTATCCAAAATAATGTCATGCTCAATACAACTTTATTTTCATCTATTTAATACAACACTTATAATAATTATGAAAATAAAACATGCATACATACATTATAACATTTATAACTATATGATGCATGACCATACATACATACTATATATCAAACATACATATTATGCATGTAACCTATGGTGGGATTTTAAAACTATATGGCATACAATATGCTATATGATTTTAATTAAAATATACATTCATAATGCATAAAATAATTAAATAGCAAAGTTGGAACAGTTTTTTGGCACCCTAAGAAAACGAAATAATAAAAAATAAGAAAACCGACTGCATTCGCCCTCGAACCGCGAACCGGAGTCTCGGAACCGCGTCGAAAACATCCGGGACAGCGCCTCGGTGCCTAAGGGCAGCGCCACGGCGCTGCTGCTGGCTGCTGCAGCAAAATACTGCAGCAGCAGCGCCGCGGCGCCCTGGCATGGCGCCATGGCGCTGTGTGCTGTCCCGCAGCGCCATGGCGCTGTCTGCGCAGTCTGCTTCGTCTTCTTCGCTGTTTTCTGTAATTTTCGCCCAATCCGACGCCACGAATGACTTTCGAGCGAGCCGGACTTACAAAAACAATACAGAAACTAAATGCCCAAAACACCGGGCCCTTACATGATCAAATCACGAAGAAACATGCTATCTAAATGCCAAAAACCAGAAATTTTCCAACCCGCAAACCCATATTTCGAAAATATGAAATCACCCACCAAACTCAACGATTTTGATCCCAAAAAATCAGAACTACAACCTGTCTGTAATACCAATTGAAGGAATGTGAATCTCGGAGCGGAAGCGGATTTTCGTTGCTGATTTTCGGGATACAAAATCGGATTTCAAATAAGCAAAATACAGGGGAAAACCAAACCTTTGAAGAACGTTTCTTCAACGAGTTTCCCTCGAACACCACCACTATGTCTTCCTCGCTATCCTCTTGGGTCTCGGGATCGTGCTGGTGGGAGCAATCCTTTGGAACGAGAGGGAAAAAAATGAGAGAAAGAGCTTGATATTTTGAGAGAAAATCAATGGGGTTTCTTTCTTGGTTATGTTCTGTTTTCTTCAACAATTGAAGAAAACTCCCCACGTCACAGCAACACCCCACTCCCCTGCAATTTTGCAGGGGAGTTAATATTAATATTAATATTAATATATATATATAATATATAATAATAATATATATATATATAATTAATTAATCAAATTAATTAATATAATTAATTATTAATCCAATTAATAATTAATAAATATATATATACATAAATAATTAACACTTAATTATTTATTATAAAAATAGAATCATATTCTAAAACATTTTTCTCGTATAACCAATAGTTTTAATGTACATCTTATGCACATTATTTTTAACCTATAGTTTTAATATGAATCTCATTCATATTAATTTTATTTGAATCTCATTCAAATAATATCTCTCATAATATATAGTTTTAATTTACGATTAACTATATATATTATAATGTATCAATATGCATATAATCCCTTAAGTCATTTGAACAATTCAAATTCTTCCAAAAATTTGATCCTCGTTTTATCCGTTATGAGCTAGCAAGGAGACCTAATGGACCTACAGATCCGAAGTTCCAACGATGCAAGATTAATCGGTCAAACTCATTGACCGAGTTAATCTAGATTCATTAACTACGGGTCATTCCACTAAAGACGCACCGCAGGTGCACTCTTCTCACTGTAGAATGTTTTCGTGTCCATGGATACACGACCATTAATGACGAGTCAATCCTTCACGAGTGTTCGTAACTCAAGTTGGGTCAAATTATCGTTTTACCTCTGAGTTACATCTTACTCCTTAAACACCACTGCTCCTCTAATGAACAACCCGGTTATGGTATAACCAATATCCGGAAGTCCCTCTCGGCCAATGAGAGAGTGGGGTCCCTTGTTCAAGTCTCGGAGTCAGCATGTAAGGGAACACTCATCTGCTCCCCTAAAGTCGGGGATGAGTGAATTCCATCTTGTGAAGTTATGTTCCCAGCTCGCCACTCGGTCTCGTCCCCAAAATGGTAGGAATGTTGAGTCGGCGACTCGGGCCACTATCACCCATACAGATCAAAGGACGAGCCCTCACGGGCAGGAGTCCATAACTCACTTAAGATTGAGAATGAGTTGCCTGGTCATCCTAAGAAATAGCAATCTATTAGTTAACGGTGTTACATCTAAAGATTACCTATTTCGCAGTCCGGTCTTATACAAACTCATTGTATAGGATACCCCCACTCGCATGTCTCCACACGAACGACCTGGATCGAGTCGTATGTAACCTTTACAGAGTGAGCCGTATCCATAGTGTTGCCAGGATAAGGTACCCAGCCTTATCCATATACTATAGACCCTTTAGGTTATTCACGGGACATTATCCATTCATATATCAGGGGTATATCAAATATATACCCCGTATATCAACTATATACCTAGTATATATACTGTCCCGATTACATCATAAATAACCTTGGATGTTTAGTTTATTGGATTTTGGACAATGCAAAGCTACGATTCAACAACAAATTTATTGAATAAAACTTTATTAAATAGACATTTGTTTTTACAAAATACAAACTACGAGTTTAGGGCAACACACCCAACATAGGTGCCTGGAGTGGAGGATGGTGTGGAACGTCCCTGCGAACTGATCCAACACTGCTCTGTCTTTGTTTGTTGTCTCTCTTTCTTTGTATGTGTGGTGGCGGCGATGCGCCTTTTTATTTTGTAAGGGGATTCGGGGGCCCTGCACCCCCTCGCTTTTATCAATGAAATCTTCTTTCTTACTTCCGTTATGTGCAAAATGACGCTTTTACCCTGGGTGGTCCCCCTCCTCTAGCTATAAAAAGGAGAGAGGGGGTGAGAAGGCGTCTTCAACCTTCTCCACCCCTCTCTTTTTTGTGCTTTCCCTCTCTTCTCTTTTAGTTTTTGTTTCTTTCTGCCATGGAAGTTTTCCCAGGTCAGCGTGACCTTAAGAAGCGCGTCTGCCACCCTTTCTTAATTTGTCTCACTTTCACGACCGTAAGTTCCCAGATTCCGAGCATATGCGGGCGGTGACTAGCAAACGAGCCCTCCCAGTACGGCATCGCTTCAGGAGAATGAAGACCCACTTGCATCAAATGAAACTTAGGGTTTTCGTCCTCGAAAGGAGGACTGACCTTCTGTAGATCTGGGATTTCGAAAGTTTCTGCGCCTTATTTTCACCTTGTTTCTTTCTATGCATCTTTGAATATCGCATATAACTTGTAATGTCAACCGGTTGAATAAAGCTGAAACTTTTGCAGTGTTCTTTCTCCTTTGTGACTTTTCACAACTTCCCCCTTCATGTTTCTTCTTGCTTCGACTCACCACGCACTGCCTGTGCACTCACGCGCACCTGGTGCGTTCGTCCGTGGAGGTCATGCACCTTTAATAGGTGTGCCACTTGGGGTTCCTTTATGCGCGACAGGTTGGCATTCCCCCAGAGGGGCATGTGGCACGAGGATATGAGTCGACTCGTGCAATGCTTCGCGTTAGGACATTAATTTGTCCGTACGACTTTTCCTCTTCCCGAGTATGTACCTCATTAATGCTCTTTTAATTAATGCCTTTAATGCGGCTCATCACCTTTTTTCTCGGGTAGGTGGCGGATGTCTTATAAAACCAACTACTTCCCTTTCTTCCTCTCACCTCTGGCGATAGGGCGAAAACATAAGCTTTCTTCTCGTGAGGATTTTCCTTGTGGAGGTGATGGCTTTCCCCTTGGTGAAGATGAGTTAGCCTTTGAAGTCGTGAAGCTACGCCGTGCATTAGCCGATGCGAAGAGTTTTGCCCATGGCCAACAGACCAGGCCAACTTCTTTTACAAGGCCAACTTGAACTAATTCTTCCATACGATTTCTTAAAGTTGGTCCTTTAAGTAATCTACTATCTTGATCCTAATGCTGAAAAGGTTAGGTTTAGGTGACTATCATGAAGTTAATATAGGAACGTAGCTTAGACATAAGCACATAAAACAACAACCTAGACATATGATTTCTTACCTATAAAACAAGAAGTTGGTTGATATTTTTAGGTCTAAACTACCCACATACATGTGCATCAGTTAGCCTAAGCTCTGAAGCAACTAAGAGTGGTTTGTGACAAGGAGTAGAACATCATTTGCAATAGAGTTTAAATAGCACCCACTGTTATGCATAAAACTTATGTTTTTCTTTCAGATCTAATGTATGAAATAATGGGTTATCTTTAATTGATGCTTATTTGTTTCATCACACCAACTCATAATTTTGTTATCCCAAAAACCTTATTGCTAATGAATCTTTTAAATATCAGTCCTTACGGATATAAACTCGGGAATACTCTTTTCCCTATATTACTTGTGATAGAATGCACTTGCACGCAACCTCTTAACACACACAACCTAATTGAGGCTATTAAAATTTTCATTTTTTACTAAAAATGTATGTACTGTACTAGGTGTAATACACATAAGGTAAGTTTGTTGATCCAATTAAATATCTTGGAAAGGATGGTAGGCTGGATGGGGAGGGTAATTCAATCCATGAGGAAAAAGAGGATGGTGCATTGCAAGATGTGCATGTTGTAACTTGCAAGAGACAAGTTCCGTATAAGCTATTGAATCCATACACCTCATGTGGGAAAAATCGAAGAAGGTTTTCACACATAAACCCCAGTATGTGAGAGAATTTGACGAAAAGTTCCAAAAGTTGATGGACGACCCTGCAATAGACACGTCCTTATAGAATAACATATTAAGGAATAATTACAGAGGCTGATGAACCTGACCACATGGTTTACAAACAATGTAAATGTATATTTAATTAGCTAAAGTCAAACACTCTAATTTTTTATTGATTAATTATTCCTAAATAAGGTACATATACATGTTTTGGACTCGTGGTCTCAATTGACAATGCTACTTTTTTTTAATATGGAAAATGTGAATTAAATATACGCAAGTATACATAGTCGAAACTCAAGTAATACAGAAGAGTACTCCATAGTAAGGGTGTTCACGGTTCGGTTCGGTTCGATTTGGGGACTGAACTGAAACCGAAACCGATTTTTAAAAAATAAATAAAATTGAACCAAAGCGAAATACATAGCTGAACCGAATGGTTGGATTCGGTTCCTGCGGTTTGGGTCCTGGGTCTGTAGCGACATGGGTGGATGCTAAAGTATTAAAGGAAAATATGAAAAAAAAATAACATTAGTTCAATTATTATTTGACTACTTGCTACATGAACTTTACTATAAAAAATCAAGCCCAGTTAATAAATATCACAAAACATAATAATGATCAATGAGAGTTTCCCTAAAGCATAACAAATCATTTATTCCTAATTGCTTTTACATTTTTCACCAGTTATGATAGGATGAAGAAAGACTTATGTTTCAATTCAAAATCAGAAAATAGAGTAAAGCTTTGAGACATTCGATGAAGACAGTCAACTTTGGAAAATAAAACTACATTAGCAAAATTACCTTTTTGTCTCACATCCACGTCGAGATCCTCGTAAAAAATCCTTTCCATTTCTAACAATATTTCTTCACCTTCACTGAATCCCCTCGTATTCTCAAAGAACATCATCACACTCGGGGGCAGAGGTTCCTTCGGTTCGATAGTAAAGTTCATGTAGCGGAGGTTCAGCGAAGGCAATGGTGATCTGACAAAGGCAGCGGCGTGGGTGGATGCCAAGGGATGGAAGTGGAATGGAGAGTTTGGAAGAAGAAGAGAAAGAATGGAAGATGAAGAGAGGAAGAGAAACCCTAATTTCACATTTTCATTTTGTAAAAATATAAAACTTAAATAAAATATTATTAATTTTATAATAAAGAAAGAAACCGATACAAATAAATTCATTTGAATTTTGAAACATTATTTGAATTTAAAATTTAAAAAGATTAAAAAAATAATATACTCATAAATGAGTAGGGCTGGCGTGCACTGAACCATGCATTTGGCAGTGCACACTGCCAGCCACCACCCACCAAGTCTGTGTCTACCTCTACCACCTGCAGCTGCAAGCTTAGGTTTTTTTTTTATAGTTTATAACATATATATATATTATATATTTAATAAAATATAGATATAAGGTTTGGTTCGGTTTCTTGGACGGTTTTACTTATAGAAATCGAAACTGAACCGATTTTTTCGTTTCTGATTTTATGCTTAATCGAACCGAACCTGTAACGCCCCGTGTCCTTCAGGTTCGTTTAGTCTCGAATTAGGAGATTTTCATTTAATTCTAAATTAATTTTAATTAAATTTATTTATATCGTATTGCGCGTGATTGGTTTTATCTCAGGTTGGGATGGGTTTTTCTTTTGGGTTTTGTTTACGCTGGGCTTTTAGTTGGGTTGGTTTTAAAACAAAAGGCAAAATAAAAGAAACCCTAGGGAAAAGAATCAAATTATCTTTTCCTCTTCCCCACTTTCAGCCGCCGTACCCCCGCCCACATCGTTCCTTCTTCTTCTCCGTCGACTACCATTCCTCGCCGGCACCTTCTTCGTCCGGCCAACAGTTCGCGCGCACAGCATCCTTTCGCAATAGCGGCAGCGAACGGCGGCAGCGTCTCCTCCGCGAAACAGCAGCGACGGTGAGCTCGGTGCAGCGGTGCGAAACCCAGGCAGTGTTCGTGGCGTTTAGACTTCGACGGATTCCGGGTATTACCGGCGGTTTCTTCGATTTCGGCTGCGTGAAGCGCGTCTCCAGCGGCCGGCCAGCAGCAGGAAGCTTTGGTGGTGGCTGTTGTTCGAGTCTGGGTGCGATTTTCTTGTCGAAAGTAGCGTTCGGGCACTTTTGGCATCAACCCACATCTGATCTAACCCGTTACGCGTAACCCACCCCTCGTTTAAGCCGTTTCAACGTTTTCGGCAAAGACCCAATTGATTGTGGTTGCTTTCAACTCAAGAACTAGGAGCGTTAGGCGTGAGTAAGTAGACAAGGGGCGTGTACGTGCGTTAATGTGTATTAGTTGGTTTCCATTGTTGATGCAAATCCAACCACGGATCCATTGACTGTACCCGGGGGACCAATTACAAGAAGCAAAGCAAAGAAGATTCAAGAGGTTTTCATAATAAATCTTCAAAGGCTAGCTAATGCACACGAGGAGACAAAGATTTCTGAGGCAAAAATTCTTTACAATGTTAATTTAATGAGTCAAGAAGAGAATGGAGCAAAGATGGCACCGGAAAAGTTGTCTATTTTGAGAGATGGCAAGGAGGACAAAAAAAGTGTGCAGATTGGTGAACAGGTGCCTTTGCAGATTGCACCTCTTGGGAGTTTGTGATGTCAAAGCTTGTCAAATCTCATCCAAACGTAAAGCGCCTCCTACATGTGATTTCCAAGACAATTTAAAGCAATTTTACATTTTTGGACTCACATTTAGTTGTCTAGTTTGATGTGCAATCATGTTTTAATTTGCATGTCTTATTTTCTACAATTTGCATTAAATAGGATTTGAAAGACTTTTGGTGTTCCTCATGTTGAACGACCATTTGGCCTATTTAAAGGCTTGTAATCACCTTGTTTTGGAGGATTAAAAAAACATATTGAAATTCAAGAACTTTTGTTCCTTAACACTTTTGGTGTTGCTTCTTTCAAATCTTGCTTTAGGTTTGATGTTAAACCGATTCATTGGATTAGTCTCGATCAAGCTAATTCTGGAGTGAGTCGTCTTAGGATCTAGGAGTGACCATCATAGATTCTAAGTCCGATCTAAGAGTGATTCATCTTCTAACCTTACTCTTGGTTGGAATCATTCGGTAAGTTAGTCGTTTTTGTGAATGTTTGCAAGGATCCTAGAAGGACCTCTAGCTTTGTAAACCCGAGCAACCTTGGCGCTTATCAATTGTGCTGCTTTGTGATGTTTAATATTGATTTTGATACGCTATTGTGCTAGGTAACTCTCGTTTGGGTTAATCTGTATGCTTGGTGTAGTGTTGAATATTCGTCGGTGATAATGGTGGAATTTTATACTGTTAAGCTGCTGAGAATTGTTGTGGAATGATGTGTGTTTACAAAGGATGCTCGTTAAAATGGAATTATTACGATTATGCTTTCTTATGATGTGAGCGTGCTAGTACAGTTTATATAAATGTTTCTTTATGATGTGAGCGTGCTGGTTGAGTATATATAAACGTTTCTTTATGATGCGAGCGTGCTAGTCCGAGTCATATTATTTTCTTATGAGATGTGGGTGTAATAGAAGCATGTTTTCGGACCCTGTTCGCAGGATAGGGGTTGTTGTGGAGTTGGTTATGATAAGGAACGTTGGATTCTTGTGGAAAGTGAATGGGTGAGTGTCAGGGCCTCGGGTATAAATTGTCGGGGGCTGATACGTCACTAATTGGGTATCGAGGCCTCGGGTAAAAATGGTCGAGGGTCGATACGCCAATATTGGATAAAGATGAGTGTCGAGGCCTCGAGTATAAATGGTCGAGGGTCGATGCGAGGAGTCTTTTGAAAGGAAAACTATTGGGGCCTTGGGTAAAAATGGTCAAGGGCCAATAGATTGTAAAGTCATCGAGGCCTTGGGTAAAAATGGTCGAGGGTCGATGCAGCAGTGTCGGGGCTCTGGGTAAAAATGGTCAGGGGCCGACACTACTCGAAAGAGTTAGCCTTGGAAAGCTAGGATAGCTGTGATGAGCATAGAGGTGCTTGAGATGTTAGGGAACCTCGAGGTTGGTAGTTGAATCGTATATGGTTGTGGTTATCGCCGGATCTTATAGAGCGTGTCTATGTTTGATCGTATAATGTGATGAAGAGCATGACTATGAATGTTTCATGATTTTTGAGCATGATGTTTGTGTGTAGTTGGTGAGGGCTACTTACGGAGTATATTTTTATATACTCACCCCCCCTGCAATTATTGTTTCAGGCGGAGATTTTGTTGACGACCATGGCGATAACGTGGAGGAGACATGACGAGAGAGGACCATAGGCTGTGTAGTTACTTTTGCTTAGCTTAGGTTTAGATGGTTTATACTTTATTGCTTGGACAACAAACTATTTGTTCCTATCTGATTAATTGGGAGGTTCCCACTTGTTGTCTACTTTGACTCATAATAGGTGTTTATTTTAGTTTCTTCCATTCATTGAGTTTGCTTAGTTGGAATAATGGAATTGCTTTATGGAGTTGTCCACGGATGACGATTGATTGATAATCTATAGGATTGATTTTTGGTGAATTGATGGGAGTTGAAACTTTATTTTATATAATTATTTCACAGGGAGTTAGTTATCTCGTGTTTAGAGATAAGATTAGACAGGTGGTTTAGTTAATGTTACCTAGAAGCGTGTAAAACGTTCTGGGGCGTTACAGAACCGCCAAACCGAATATTCGGTTCGGTTTTTCAGTTTTGTCTGTTTCTTCGATTTCGTTGTGCACCCCTACTCCATAGTCCTATCTATATGGACTATATGCTAGTCAAACTTTTTGTATCCCATATAGTGCAAACGAAAATAGGGATTGGAATAATATTTGAGTGTATATGTTTGTTAAGTGATACTAAAATTAAAAACAACAAACAACAAATTAAGGATAATGATAAAATGTAGAAGAAGAATAACAGTAGAATGAGGAAGTAAGGTTTAACTAATCGTATCCTCATTCCTAAACATGCTATGAAGTAGCAATTACCTTTGAAATTTTCATTAAATTATATGTAAAAAATCAATATTTTATTAAATTAATTATTTAAAATGAAATAATATAAATGCTATCTTATTCGTAAAAATAACAATTTAAACATCTTTATTGATATTTAGGTATCTTAAAAACTAATTCCAATAAGGGTTTATTGTCTTTCTGGCATGAAATTTATCTGTCTAAGGAACAATGTCCTAAGAGACCACAAGAGCTTGAGACGATATCGGACGCATACCCTATGTTTCAATAGTGGGCAGCCTAATGTATGTCATGTTGTGTACTAGACCTGACATTTACTTTACAGTAGGGATGGTCAACAGGGATCAATTCAATCCAGGATATGATCACTGGACTGTTGTTAAGGGAATCCTCGAGTATCTTAGGAGAACAAGGGACTACAAACTCGTCTATGGATCTAAGACTTTGATCCTTATAGGGTACACGAACTCTGATTTCCAAACTAACCAGAATTCTAGGAAATCCACACGGGGATCAGTGTTCACTCTTAATGGAGGAGCTGTAGTACGGCGAAGCGTCAAACAAGGATGCATCACCGACTCCACAAGAGAGGTCGAGTACGTTGCAGCTTGTGAAGCAACAAAAGTGGCGGTATACGTTAGGAAGTTCTTAACCGGTTTGGAAGTCGTTCCAAATATGAATTTGCCCATCACACTTTATTTTGATAACAGTGGTGTTGTGGCAAACTCCAAAGAACCTCAAAGTCATAAAAAAGGCAAACATATCAAGAGGAAGTACCACCTCGTACAGGAAATGGTGCAACGAGGGGATGTGATCGTCACAAAGATCGCTTCAAAGCACAACATTGTTGATTCATTTACGAAGGCTCTCACCATAAAGAGTTCTACGGCCATCTAGAAAGTCAAGGTCTACAAGCTTTGTACAATTAGTCTAGGGCAAGTGAGAGATTTGTAAAGGTTATAGTGTATGCCCTAGTTTATTGTATTTATACTTTATTGTATTGTACAACCCACTGTTGCTTTTAGATTTTGTACACCCCACTAGAGTTTAGTTTAAGTGGAAGATTGTTGGGGTTTATGCCCTAAACTCGTGGTTTGTAAATGTAATTATAAATTTATTTATTTCAATAAAATCGTTATTAATGTTTATTTTAGACTTGCATTAATCCAAATTCGATAAACTAACATCAGAGATTATTTCATGTAGCCGGGATAGTATATATACCAGGTATATAATTGATATACTCTTGATATACAAGTGGATAATGTCTCGATAATAACCTAAAGGGTCTATAGTATATGGATAAGGTTGGGTACCTTATCCTAGTAACACTATGGATACGACCCACTTTATAATAGTTACAAATGACTTAATCCAGGTCGTTCATGTAGAGACATGCAAGTGGGGTATCTTATACAATGAGTTTGTATAAGACCGAACCGTGAAATAATTAATCTTTAGTAGAAACATCGTTAGCTAATATATTAATATAATTTCAATAGGATGACCAGGTAACTCGATCTCAATCCTGGGTGAGTTATGGACTCCTACTTGTTAAGACTCGTCTTTTGATTTGTATGAGTGAGAGTGGCTCGAGTCGTCGAATCAATATTCCTACCATTTTCGGGATGAGACCAAATGGGGAGCTGGAACATAACTTCACAAGATGGAATTCACTTCTTCCCGACTTTAAGGGAGTAGATGAGTTTTCCCTTTGGTGCTGACTCCGGGACTTGAACAAGGGACCCCACCCTCTCACTGGCTCGAGAGGGACTTCCGATTACTGGTCGGACCATAACCAGGTTCTTTATTAGAGGATCAGTGGTACTTAAGGTATAAGATGTAACACAGGGGTAAAACCATAATTTGATCCAACTGTGGTTACGAACACTCGTGAAGGATTGACTTGCCGTTAATGGTCGATATCCGTGGACACGGACATATTTTATAGTGAGAAGAGTGCAGCTGCGGGTTTTTAGTGGAGTAACCTACAGTTCACGTATGTTGATTAATGTGGTTAACGAGTTTAACTAATTAATCTCGTAACGTTTGAGCTTTTGATCTATAGGTCTATTATGTCCCCTTGCTAGTTCGTAAAGTGTAATTAAGAACCTTAAATCTTGGAAATATTTGAATTGTTAAAATTTAATTAAAGAGCATTTGAGTTTTTTTTTTTTTAGTACAACATGTGGGGGTGGGGGATCAAACTCACAACTTCATAGTTGGATATATATGCCAATTACCGCTGAGCTATGCTCACTTTGGCAAGAGAAATTTAGTTAATTGTGTATGATAGAATTAATATAATGTATGATGATGCATTATAAAACTATATAGTATGAGAGAATAATGTGAATTGGATTCATATTAAGACTATAGGTTAAAATTTAATGTACATTAGATTCATATTAAATACTATAGGTTATGAGGGAAATATATATTTGAAAATGATTCCAATATTATTTGATTTAATTAATTAATTAATTAAGATTTAATTATTTTTTAATTAAAATAAAATAGTTTAATTTAATTAATTATTTAATTTATTTATTAAATTAAATTAATTAGATATATATTAAATTAATTAATTTAATTAACTAATTCACCACTTCCAAGTAAAATAGTGGTGAGGCGGAGAGTGCCCACTCCTCTCTTTTCCTTTCTTTTATTAAAAATCACACTTTTTTGTGTGATTTGGTTCACAGGTTCTTGCAGAATTTTTACATAAAATCTCTCTCTCTCATTATCACACAAACTAAAAAATTCCTTGCGTTTTTTCCTTTCCAAGTAGGAGGATCCCACAATCTGGGTTCTTAATCTTGGAGCATAGCAAGGTAGCTTTCTTGTGGTATACATTCTTGGGTTCGTGGAGATTTGTTTGTGCTGCCACAAATTTCGTACTCGAGGAAGAAGGTTTGTTCTCGGTCCACAAACGTAAGTTATCTACTTCCTAAGACGCTTTACCTCTAAATTAGAATAGAATTGTTCTGTTTTAAAATCTAGTAACATATAATTCTAAATTGAGTTGAATCACAGGTGGTCAATCGCTTCCGCCAGAGATTCGATCCCTTCAATTTGAATCAGAGCCAAGTTGTGCTTCAACTCCGTTTAGGACAGTACGGTACTGGATTTGGTGGGTTTATTTTATGCATTTGATGTATTATGGTTTGCTAGTAAACATTTTCGATTTTTTTGGCACTTAGATTTACAATTCATGTTGATTCAATCAATGTAAGAGCCCATTGTTTTGGGCATTTTGTTGTAAATCGGGTCTGTTAAGTCCATGTCGTTCGTGGAGTAGTTTCGATGCTGGAACAGAAACAGAGCAGTAGACCCAAGATGGCAGCGCCATGGTGCCATGTAGTAGTGCCGCGGTGTTGTCCCTTGTGGTTCCAAGGCAGCAGTTCGTGTCTTCAAGCTCTAGCATGGCTGTGTTTTTTTTTTAATTGTTTTTCATAGGATGCTAAAAATCGGTCTACTTAGCTATTTATTTTTAATGCATTATGAATGTTTGTGAATTATATATTGCATAAAGTATGTCATATAGTTTTAAAATCTCACCATAGGTTAAGCATGTTCATGCATCATATGTATATAATCGTTATAATGTATGATAGCATGATTTATTTTCATAATTAATTAATATAAGTGTTGTATTAGTTAGATGAAAATAAAGTTGCATTGAGCATGACATTACTTTAGTAAATATAAATGTTATATTTATGTATGTCATTGAGGCATGATTATAGTTTTAATTTCTTTAAATTTATAAGTGTTATAAGTTTGGTGAATAGAAATTAAAATCTATAATCAAGAGTTGCATGCAAACCCTAGGTCTTTAATAATTAATTTTAAAGAGATTTAAAATTAATTAGACCTTAGATTATATATTTTTTTATTTTCGATTTTAAATAGGTTTAAACTGATGAAATAAAAGGTTAATATAAAATATTGTCTATAAAGGAACCCTGTCTAAGGAATATTCTGTCTAGGTTAAGGTACTTAAGCTGGCCGTAAGGGAACACATATACCTGGGAACCAACCTATGGGTTGAATTAGTCAATATTTTATAACTTGCAATAATATATTTAGTCAATGTACTAAAAACATTATTGTTAAAAATTCCAATATAAATAGTTATATTGAGTTAACTAAAAGTTCACTTAGATGATTTCACTTAGTCGAATTTTACCTAAGTAATATACCCTAGACTTAGAATATTAAGTGGGAGTTTAAGGTGTATATTTGATATACCAAGTATATTCGATATATGAGGTATATGTATATTTCTTCCCTCACGTTCTCCCTATGAGTTCACACTATGAGTTTCATGCTCGACCTCGTGTCGCCTTGGGCGCGGCTTCCCTATGAAAGGTGTTTGCATAGTTTAATATCGAAGTGAATGGAGATAGTATTCATAGTAAGTGGGAGAAGGACGTGTGACAACACATCCTGCGATCTCCACCATCAGTTTGCATCATGAGATTTCATACAAGCCTACGTGTCGACCTAGAGCGATCATCCCTACGGAGGGTCTGATGTATGAAATCGATATCAAGGCAAACTCCAAAAATCTCTTAGGTTTTGCTCCAATATTATTCTTCCCTATGGCGGAATTATTGAGACGGTCTTTTGGGGTTTGAAACTGGTAGGTCACACTTATGGGAAATTGTTAAGCTAGTTAACAATTTCTTGACCAAATAAACGGTGGCTAATTATTATAGGAATAAGAGTTATTCTGGTGTAATGTTTACTTGATAGTCTAAATTCAATGAAGGAGTAGCTGACTGTCCCACGGTAGTTGTTGCTCTAAATCACTAAGGCATTATTGCAAGAAAAATATGATAGTTAGGGTGCTTTATTACTTTTTGCTAAAAGTGATTGGGTTTAAAGGGTCTATAGTATATGGATAAGGTTGGGTACCTTATCCTGGTAACACTATTGATAAGCCTTGATTAAATGCTAAAAATAATAGGTTTGCATGCTTAGTTGAGGGTTATTTAGGATGAAAAGTGTATAAACATGCATTGAACTTAGCAAAAATGTGCATAATTTGTAATTAGCCTATTTACCGAATCATGATTCTTTTGAGTCCAATTTTTTCAAACGAATAAGATGGTGCCAAGTGGAAGGGTCGTCGCTCAACGGATAAAAGTGACTCTTGGGAATTAGGCATTTAGTTATAGGTAAATGAAGGCTAATTGGTGTAAATATATTTACTTTGTAAGGAAAATTGAAGATTTATTATCAGAATGCGCCAGCCACATTACTCTGAAAGGTCATGCTTTACAATGCTCACATTCTTTGCCCAGATTATCAAACCATGGATAACAACTTTTGACCAAGTAATTGGTCTAAGATTTGGTCCTTCATCCTAAAATCTCTAGAACCAAAGTGGTTAACAACTCCCCACGGATTCCTCAACAATTTGTTACCTCTCAAGCCTATAAATTAAGCTTTCAATGATCACTTTTACACTTTCATTTTCCATGCTTTTGTTGTTCCTTTCTAGTTTGTTATCAAACTTTAGTTTTTGAGTTTTTGTTTTAGCACTTAAGTTTTGTCCTTCAATTAATTTTTCTACAATTATTCTTTGTTTATTTTATCGCAATTATATTTGTTATAATTTTGTACTTTCTTTCCAACTTTAATGAAAATGCATTATTTTGTTATCTTCACTTGTTATTTCATTTCTTTTACTTCAATGAGTAAATTATTTCTTCAACCCTCCTATGAATGTTTTAGTTCTTATCATTTGAGCACGGGGTATTACGCTCTTTTTACTTATCTTAATTGATATAATTCATCTAGTTGATTTTCTTATTAGCCACTTGTTAAATCACATTAGTTTGAATTTAATTCTGAAAATGTTATATTCAAATGGATTTCATCAAGGTAAAACGGGAAGTTACTTAGAAATAAGAACTAAAACAAGATGTTACAAAAAAAAAGAACTAAAACAAGATCCTAAACATAGACTCTCTTACCCGTTAAATGTAAGTTGGAGTTTGATTTATTTAGGATTCAAGGGTTCCATAGACATATGTAAACGCTAGCCTAAGCTTCTAATCCAAAAGTGATATGGAATAGGAGTTGAACTACTTTGCATAAATTGAGCATAATTACGGGCACATGTGGTAGGTGTAATTCATATTTTTCAAACTAAATCTTAGTGATAGGGGTTGGCTTTTTAAATCTATTTTTTCATGTGATTCTAAATTGTGTTTCCCAAAAAATTCACAAATTTTTATCCCAAACCCGATTGCTCGTTCAAGCAGTATACAAATTCATTTTAAAATAAAACAAGTCTATGTGGAAACGAACTTGAAATTTTCCAGATTATTACTTGTGATAGTATATACTTACACTCTACCATCTAGCTTTTAAGCAGAGGGGCATGTTGGGACTTTCTCTACCTTTAAAAAGATTAGAGACTCGTGCAAGCGCACACGGTCACAAATAATACTCGGAAGTAATCCAAGGTTGAATCTTCAGGGACTTGTTGCTTTTCAAAATCAAGTAATGCAGTGAAATGGTTCAAATATGAAATTGTGATTAGGAAGAAAATAGTGGTGAAATGTTGATGTTTGGGATTTTAACTAACAAGCAATTTAATGAAACTCAACCTCCTTGTCTCCTACCTTGGTTTTGATGCAAAACAGGGAAAACACACTGTGTTGGGAAAATGCACCAGGCGCAATTCCTGGCTTTTCTTGGGATTTGAATTCTACTCTTTCACTACCGCTTTTGGTTGCTGCAGAGGCTAGGGTAACCTATGTTGGGTGTGTTGCCCTAAACTCGTAGTTTGTATTGTGTAAAAACAAATGTCTATTTAATAAAGTTTTATTCAATAAATTTGTTGTTGAATCATAGCTTTGCATTGTCCAAAATCCAATAAACTAAACATCCAAAGTTATTTTAATGTAATCGGGACAGTACATATACTGGGTATATATTTGATATACGGGGTATATATTTGATATACCCCTAATATATGAATGGATAATGTCCCGTCAATAACCTAAAGGGTCTATAGTATATGGATAAGGCTGGGTACCTTATCCTAGCAACACTATGGATACAGACCGCTCTGTAAAGGTTACAGACGACTCGATCCAGGTCGTTTGTGTGGAGACATGCGAGTGAGGGTATCCTATACAATGAGTTTGTATAGGACCGGACCGCGAAATAGGCAATCTTTAGATGTAACACCGTTAACTAATAGATTGTCATTTCTTTGGATGACCAGGCAACTCATTCTCAATCTTGAGTGAGTTATGGACTCCTGCCCGTGAGGGCTCGTTCTTTGATCTGTATGGGTGAGAGTGGCCCGAGTCGCCGACCCAACATTCCTACCATTTTGGGGACGAGACCGAGTGGGGAGCTGGGAACATAACCTCACAAGATGGAATTCACTCCTCCCCGACTTTAGGGGAGTAGATGAGTGTTCCCTTAAATGCTGACTCCGGGACTTGAACAAGGGGCCCCACCCTCTCATTGGCCGAGAGGGACTTCCGGTTATTGGTTGGACCATAATCGAGTTGTTCATTAGAGGAGCAGTGGTGTTTAAGGAGTAAGTAACTCAGGGGTAAAACGGTAATTTAACCCTACTTGAGTTACGAACACTCGTGAAAGATTGACTCGTCATTAATGGTCGTATATCCATGGACACGAAAACATTCTGCAGTGAGAAGAGTGCAACTGCGGGTCTTTAGTGGAATGACTCGTAGTTAACGAATCTAGATTAACTCGGTCAATGAGTTTGACCGATTATCTTGCATCGTTGGAGCTTCAGATCTGTAGGTCCATTAGGTCCCCTTGCTAGTTCATAACGGGTAAAACGAGGATCAAGTTTTTAGAAGAATTTGAATTGTTCAAATTATTTAAGGGATTATATGTATATTGATACATTATAATATATAGTTAATTGTGAATTAAAACTATATATTATGAGAGATATTATTTGAATGAGATTCAAATAAAATTAATATGAATAAGATTCATATTAAAACTATAGGTTAAAAATAATGTGCATAAGATGTACATTAAAACTATAGGTTATACGAGAGAAATGTTTTAGAATATGATTCTAATTTTATAATAAATAATTAAGTGTTAATTATTTATGTATATATATATTTATTAATTATTAATTGGATTAATAATTAATTATATTAATTAATTTGATTAATTAATTATATATATATATTATTATATAGTTTTTAATTATTATTATATTATATATATATATATATATATATTAATATTATTATTATTATTATTATTATTAATATTAACTCCCCTGCAAAATTGCAGGGGAGTGGGAGGTGTTGTGACGTGGGGAGTTACCCCACGTCACCCTTCTTCTTCTTCTCCAAGTGTTGGAAAATGTGAAGGACAGTGTTACAGAACAAAAAAAAATCTCCCAGAGTTCTCAAAAGAAAACTTTTTCTCTCAATCTCTCCCTCTCGTTCCAAAGGATTGCTCCCACCAGCACGATCCCGAGACCCAAGAGGATAGCGAGGAAGACATAGTGGTGGTGTTCAAGGGGAACTTACTGAAGAAACGTTCTTCAAAGGTTTGTTTTTCCCCTGTGTTTTTCTTCTGCAAAATTCGATTTTGTATCCCGAAAAACAGCAACGAAAATCCGTTTCCGCTCTGGGATTCACATCCCTTCAACCTACAATCATATTCCTATGTGTGATTACAATCCTAGAGAAAATCTACCAACTTATTTGCATTATGGGTCAGAGGGCTTATGCCTAGGACCATTTTTTATGCGCTTATTCCTAAGTCATATCCCATATTGGATTCCTATTATTTTACCTAACTCACCTTTTCCAAGGTTGGGCTTTGGTATATAAATCAAGTTCCCACTGGCCAAATGGAAAAAAGACATAAAGAGAAGTTTTTAGAAACCAACCCAAAAAAGTGTCACGTACAATCTGGCCAAAATCTCGAGCGTGTTGAAAATCAAATCATTTTACAAGGATGTTGATAACTAATTTAGAACATAATTAAATGAAATTAAATGCACGAAAACATAAAGAAACTATTTTTCATTGAATTTAAATGAATAAATAAGTCGTACAAGGAGTTCTAGCTTGACCGTCTTCTCTCTCAAGCATGAGGGGAGTTGAAACTCGTTAAAGAACTTTAAAATAATAGAATGAACAAAGAATGGAAGTAAAAACTCGAATTAAAAGCAATACGAAAGGTAAAAGCGTGAAAAACAAAGAAATGAACAACTAGAACATGAACATAAACCCTAAAAATGTGTTATACAACTAGATAGCATCTAAAAGAATATGAAATGAAGCTTGGAAGGGATGATTTGCTGAGGGATGGATGCCTTCCTTTTATAGCACCATAGGTTGGTTGAAACTTCCCTCCATTTTAGGTGGAAAAGGGTCGAGATTCACCTAACCATCTCACTTGGACTTGGACTCACGGTTTTGAACATGTGGGAAATGTCCTCCTTGCCCTTCATTAATCAAAACGTGAGTTTTGACAAATTGCCTTCCAAAAATGCGCCGGGCACAATTCTGCAAAAACAGAATTCTGTTATTTTCTTCCAACTTTGACCGCATTTATCTCATATTTTTCCTAAAGTACCATAGTTTGACTTTTATGCAGAATTAATTTATGCATGTTCTACTTTAAGAATATGTGATCCTTTTTGGCAAATAATAATGGGAAAGGGGTCAAAAACGTTGTCAAACACGGCTACCGACACCTGTTTCTACAGTAAAAAGTCAACCCTAACAACGCAACAACTATGAATACGACCCACTTTGTACTAGTTACAAGTAACTTGATCCAAGTCATTCGTGTAGAGACATACGAGTGAGATATCCTATACAATAAGTTTGTATAAGACTGGACTACGAAATAATTGATCTTTAGCTATAACACTGTTAGCTAATAGATTAATATTTCAATAGGATGACCAAGTAACTCGATCTCAAATCCTGAGTGAGTTATGGACACCTGCATGTTAGGGCTCGTCCTTTGATTTGTATGGGTGAGAGTGGCCCGAGTCGCCGACTCAACATCCCTACCATTTTGGGGATGAGACCAAGTGGGGAGCTAGGAACATAACTTCACAAGATGGAATTCACTCATCCCCGACTTTAGGGGAATAGATGAGTGTTCCCTTTAGTGCTGACTCCGGGACTTGAACAAGTGGCCCCACCCTCTCACTGGCCCAAGAGAGACTTCCAATTATTGGTTTGACCATAACCGGGTTGTTCATTAAAGGATCAGCAGTACTTAAGGTACAAGATGTAACATAGGGGTAAAACGGTAATTTGATCCAGCTATGGTTACGAACACTCGTGAAGGATTGATTTGCCATTAGTGGTCGATATCCATAGACACATAAATATTATATTGTAAGAAGAGTGCAGTTACAAGTTTTTAGTGGAGTAACCCGCAGTTAACATATGTTGATTAAGTTGGTAAATGAGTTTAACCAATTAATCTCGTAACGTTGGAGCTTCTGATCTATAGGTCCATTAGGTCTCTTTGATAGCTCGTAAAGGGTAATTAAGAACCTTAAGTCTTTAAAAGAATTTGAATTGTTCAAATTTAATTAAAGGGAATTTGAGTTAATTGTGTATGACACAATTAATATAATGTATTATGATGCATTATAAAACTATATAGTATGAGAGAATAATGTAAATTGGATTCATATTAAAACTATATGTTAAAATTTAATGTGAACTAGATTCATATTAAATACTATAAGTTATGAGGGAAATGTATATTTGAATATGGTTCCAATATTATTTGATTTAATTAAATTGTGATTAATTAATTAATTATTAATTAAAATAAAATAGTTTAATTTAATTAACTATTTAATTTATTTATTAAATTAAATAAATTTGATATATATTTAATTAATTAATTTAATTAACTAATTACCACTCCAAGCAAAATTGTTGGAAAGTGGTGAGGTGGAGGGTGTCCACTCATCTCTCTTCCCTCTTTTATTAAAAGACTTTTTTTTTGTGTGTGTGATTTGGTTCTCAGGATTCTTGCATAATTTTTAAAGAAAATCTCTCTCTCATTATCACACAAACTCAAAAATTCCCTACGTTTTTTCCTTTCTAGGTAGGAGGATCCCACAATTCGAATTCTTAATTTCGAAGGATAGCAAGGTAGCTTTGTAGTGGTGTCTATTATTGGGTTCATGGAGATTTGTTCGTGCTTCCACAAATTTCGTGCTCAAGGAAGAAGGTTTGTTCTTGATCCACAAACACAAGTTATCTTCTTCCCAAGAGGCTTAACTTCTAATTTAGAATAGAATTGTTCTGTTTTAAAATTTGGTAATGTGTAAGTTCTAAATTGAGTTGAATCACAAGCGGTCAATCACTTCCGTCGGGGATTCGATCCCTTCAATTTATTCACTAGAGCAATTATGATATAAAAGTTTATTCGGGGCAAGTGTTTGGATGGGAGATGTCATTTTTATAGGAGAAAACTCTTTGTGTTAGGTTCCCCCTTCTTCGCCATGGTAACTAGCCCATAATCCAAAAATGTAACGGAGGCATGCAAAGGTTTCCTCGGGCCAAACGAATATTGTCCCTTATTGAGTTTTTGGTTCACACAATCTATACTATATAAAAATGTGGGCAATGAAGGAGTATCTTTCTACCAGCTTTGCCCTCAAATCTTTAATATATACCTATTTTGCTCTTCAAACTTCTAGACATGCGATTGGTCGAGGTTTGTTGATTTAATACACATGTCTTACATATGTCTGTTTTTCTCTTCAGACTTCTATGAAATGCGACTATTTGGATCGAGGTGTCTATTGAGAGAAGTGATACGATCGAGACCGTAGAGTTGTATCTATTCGCATATGGGTGGGGTGTGATAAAGATTAGAGAGTTGCGTCCCACATCCTTTCACGCATTCAAATGAAAAGTTAATACAATAGAAGTGCAACTCTTCGCAAAGTGATGCGTCAATTCGCATATAGGTGTGATTGCAAACTATATATAAAATAAAAGAAAACTAAAATGGTCATATATAAAAATCGTGTCTTTCTTTTCTTTCATCCAAAATGTCCATTGTTATAGAGAACAAAAACGACCCGAAACGAGACAAGTAGTTGAAGGACGAGATCATCGATTGGGGGAGACCGGCCTGGGACGTAACGTGCCGGCCCAAAGAACGACCTCGCGTCGAGGCAGAGTACGAGGAAAGCGACCGGCGGAGAACCAACCAGGACGAGAGGGCTCTATCCCAACCCCTGCTCGGCCCACGGCCCAGCCCGTGAATCTCCCACTTACGATCAACCCTCGGTCCCTGCAACGCTGAATTAGGGTTTGGCTACGGAGGTTCTGGAATCATCTTCACGGCTATAAGTAGCAGTAGGATCCAACCTTGAGGGGGGAACTAATCCTTAGCTAACTATTTTCTCAACTCTCCCTCGCTAACTTAAGCATCGGAGCCCGTGTGACTGAGGTCACACCGGTTTAGATCGGTTTGATTTTGCAGGTATTGGTTCCCTTATCATCGAGTTAGGTGTGTACGAGAAGAAGAGTCGGAGAGTCAAAATCCACGCATCAATAATTGGCATTGTCTGTGGGGACGATATAGTAAAGCAAGCTTCGTCAAAGCGAAATCCCGATCGGAGGCGAAATTCTGATCCAAAAGCGATATGAATCCTGATGAGAGCCATCAATGCTTCGAAAAGAATAGCCTGAAAGAAGCGGCCGATCACTCGGGTGAGGCAAGACCGAGCCCTGATCATCAACTTAATCCGACCACCCTTGACAGGGGAGAACCAGCATCAGACCTAAATAAAGCGACAGACCTCTCGGATGAGGCAAGGTCGAGCCCTGGTCATCGACTTAATCCGACCACCCTTGACAGGGGAGAACCAGTGACAAACCTGAGTGAAGTGACCGATCTCTCGGGTGAGGCAAGGCCAAGCCCTGGTCATTGACTTAATTCGACCACCCTTGACAAGGGAGAACCGGCTGAAGAGGTAGAATTTGTCCCTCTGACAGCCGAAGATCGACGGGTCAACATCGAAACTAGGTTGGGGAATGAGGAAAGAGAAAGCCTTATAAACTTCCTCAGAAGCAACGCCAACGTGTTTGCATGGTCGTCGGAGGACATGTCGGGAATCGATCGAGGAGTCATGGTACATCGACTCAACGTCGATGAGAGCTGTAAGCCAGTCAAACAGAAGCGTCGTACGTTCAACCAAGAAAGGAACGAGATTGAAGCTGAACAGGTGGAGGAGCTACTGAAAGCAGGCTTCATTCGGGAAGTACATTATCCCCAGTGGATATCCAACGTAGTGCTGGTAAAGAAGCCAAACGGCAAATGGAGAATGTGCATCGACTTCACAGACCTAAATAAGGTCTGTCCAAAGGATTCTTTTCCTTTGCCTCGAATAGATCAACTGGTTGATACCACTGCAGGGCATGAAAGATTGAGTTTCATGGATGCCTACTCTGGATATAATCAAATCAAGATGCATGTACCGGATCAGGAGAAAACCTCTTTTGTCACAAGTCGAGGCTTGTATTGCTACACCGTGATGTCGTTCGGATTGAAGAATGCAGGTGCAACCTACCAACGAATGGTGAATCGTATATTTGCAACCTTAATCGGCAAAAATATGGAAGTCTACGTAGACGACATGCTGGTAAAGAGTCGAAAGAACGAGCGACATGAGGAAGATTTAGCAGGAGCATTCGACGTTTTGCGAAAGTACAAGATGAAGCTGAATCCCACCAAATTCACGTTTGGAGTGACCTCACGTTAGTTCTTGGGAACTTTAGTACACCAAAAAGGAATCGATGTCAATCCAGATAAGATCAAAGCTGTTCTGGAGATAGACCTACCTAAAACTCTAAAGCAGATGCAGGGACTCAACGGAAGGATAGCAGCACTCAACAGATTCGTTAGCCATTCAACTGACAAGTGCCTGTCATTCTTCAAAATCTTGAGAAAGAAAGGGCAATTTGAATGGACGGAAGAGTGTGAGGCTACCTTTAAGGAGTTGAAACGGTATCTGGGGGCAGCCTCATTCCTCTCAAAGCCGATCGTGGGTGATGAACTCTACTTATACTTAGCTGTATCCAACATTGCAGTGAATTCCGCGTTGATAGAGGAAGAAGATGAACGACAGTCTCCAATCTACTACACAAGCAAAGCAATGGTAGATGCAAAGCTTAAATACTCACAAATGGATAAGCTGGCATTAGCACTGGTCACTTCGGCTCGGAGACTACACCCGTATTTCCAAGCTCATAGAATAATTGTCCTCACCAACTTTCACTTGCGACAGATCTTCTAAAAGCCAGACACTTCTGGGCGACTAGTAAAGTGGGTTGTAGAGCTCAGCGAATACGACATTCACTATAAGCCAAGAACTGCCATGAAAGGGCAGGCCGTGGCATACTTCATAGCAAAATTAACACCAACAGAACCTCAAGTATATAGTATCGACCCACAATTAGTTGAGGAAGAGCAACCCTTGACACTCTACGTAGACGGGTCCTCAAATTTCCGAGGATGTGGGGCAGAACTCCTACTAATCTCTCCAGATAAAGAGATATTCGAATATGCGTTGCGATTCAACTTTCATGCATCCAACAACGAAGCCGAGTATAAAGCTCTATTAGCAGGACTAAAAGTGGCCAGGTAAGTTGGGGTCAGGAACATACTAATACTCAGTGATTCACAACTGATTTTAGGTCAGGTGAAAGAGGAGTTCTAGGCTAGAATACCTCGAATGGCGAAATACCTTTCACAGGTAAGAAACCAGCTCGACCAGTTCTCAAAATATGAGATTCGACAAATTCCACGTGTTCAAAACGTCAACGTCGATGCTTTAGCTCGACTAGCTGCAGCTTATGAAACCAACCTAGGTAGAACTATACCGATCGAGATTCTACCCGAGCCAAACATAGAAGCTCATGAAGCAATGGATATCGACGAGCAAGGGCAACCATAAGAAAATTGGAAGAGCCTTTTAATCAAATATTTGAAAGACGGGATCCTGCCTACTGAAAAGATAAAGGCCCAGCAGCTACAACGACGAGCAGCCAGATATGTGCTTAAAGATGACAATCTGTACAAAAGAGGCTACTCGTTGCCGCTTTTAAAATGTCTAACGCCCGACGAAGCTAACTACATCATGAGAGAGATACATGAGGGTGTTTGTGGGAGCCATTCTGGAGCACGATCCTTAAGTCACAAAATAGTTCGGCAAGGGTATACTGGCCGACCACGTTGAACGACACGAAGCAATTCACCAAAAAATGCGACAAATGCCAACGGTTTGCAGCAGTACTTAGACAACCTCCAGAGCCCCTAACAAGCATAATGAGTCCTTGGCCCTTTGCTCAGTGGGGAATAGATCTTATAGGGTCTCTCCCACTAGGAAAGGGCCAGACAAAATTTGCAGTAGTGGCAGTCGACTATTTTACTAAATGGACCGAAGTCAAAGCCCTAGCTACAATTACTGAGAAAAAGGTCACCGACTTCATCTGGAGGAACATAATTTGCCGCTTCGGAATGCCCTGAACCATTATCAGTGATAATGGGAAGCAGTTCGACAATGCTGCCTTTCGAGAATTTTGCAGGGAGTTGGGCATTAAGCACATCTGCTCTTCGCCGGCACATCCGCAGGCTAATGGGCAGGTTGAAGCAGTCAACAAAATCATCAAAAGAACTCTGAAGACTAGATTAGAAAAGCTCAAAGGGTTGTGGGCAGAGGAACTTCCCAACGCATTATGGGCCTACAGAACAACACCTTGTACTTCGACAGAAGAAACGCCATTTTCACTATCATTTGGCTCTGAAGTGATGGTGCCAGTCGAAATTGGACTCCCCTCCCTAAGGGTAGAGCAGTTCAGTTTACTTGACAACAACAAATCCGTATAGCTCAACCTCGACCTATTAGAAGAACATCGAGAAACAGCACGGCTACGAACGGCTGAATACAAAAATCAAATAGCTCGATACTACAACTCGAAGGTTAAACGTGACTTTAAAGAAGGCGATCTGGTGTTAAGAAAGATTATGCCCAATACTAAAGATTCAACTAGTAGGACGTTCGGGCCAACGTGGGAGGGCCCATACAAAGTCACTGAAGTGGCACGAATAGGCACTTATGCTTTAGAAGACCAACGGGGGAAGGCCTTACCACACCCATGGCATGCTCAACACCTCAAAAGATACTACCACTAGTTCGACATATTTCTGGACATTTTTATGTTTTTCCATTATTTGGACCAACTAAGATTATTGTAACTAAATCTTCGACAGGACGATCTTCCTACTAATAAAGTCTTCGACATTCGACGTGATACTTGAGTTTTTATGTTCATTCTGAAATAAATTTCTCAAGCAAGGGGCATCATATGAATATCTACATATCTACGACCTGAATATCTATATATCTACGACCAATCAAGAAACTCAAAATTGGGACGAACCTAGAAGTAGGCTAATAAGCTAAAAGCCAATGAGTGAAACCAGGGAAAAAAGAATCCCTGGGTGCTGAAAAAGGCATGCATGCAAGCCCAGCAAGGTTAAAACAGAAAACAGACAAGCATAACCAATCAATGAAACCCACGGGTAGAAAACCATATGGCAAAAGCCAAAATAGGTTAAAAGCACAAGGGTATTTGATTGAACTTGGGGTAAAAAACTGGCAAAAGCCAAATATGTTAGAAACCCAAGGATGTCGACTAAACTCAGGGTATAAAAGCCATTGGCAAAAGCCAAATGGGTTAAAAATCCGAGAGTAAACTTTGAGGTATAAAACATGGGCAAAAGTCAAGCAAGTTAGAAATCCAAAGGTATCGACATTAGTTCTGTTAAAGTTAGATCCCGAGGCCAAAATTAAATGGTTTAAACTCATATGAGAATAAAACCAGGCTCAAGAGACTTGATTGTGGCCAACGAAAATTGAAAAAACTTCCAATTCATGAATAGTATCGACAAGCTCAAAGCACAAAATCAGTGGCAGGAACCAAGCACTAAAATCCAAAATTGGATCAAAAGCTTTTGGTAGAAGCTCTGGGCGTTGGAAACCTTGACATTATTAGCCACTGATATACAATGATCTCATGGTAACGACAAACGACAAGTACTCTCAAAACAAAGATCTTAACACAATTATTCGTCTTCTGTTTTGAGAGTGGGGGTCATTGTTATAGAGAACAAAAACGACCCGAAACGAGACAAGGAGTTGAAGGATGAGATCATTGGTTGGGGGAGACCGACCTGCGACATAACAGGCCGGCCCAAAGAACGACCTAGCGCCAAGGCAGAGTACGAGGAAAGTGACCGGTAGAGAACAAACCGGGACGAGAGGGCTCAGTCTCGAGCCCTGCTCGGCCCACGACCCAGCCCGTGAATCTCCCGCCTGCGATCAACGATCCCTCGGGCCCTGCAACGCTGAATTAGAGTTTGGCTACGGAGGTTCTTGAATCATCTTCATGGCTATAAATAGCAGTAAGATCCAACCCTGAGGAGGGGGGGAACTAATCCTTAGCTAACTATTTTCTCAACTCTCCCTCGCTAACTTAAGCATCGGAGCCCGTGTAACTGAGGTCACACCGGTTTAGATCGGTTTGATTTTACAGGCATTGGTTCCCTTATCATCGAGTTAGGTGTGTGCGAGAAGAAGAGCCGAAGAGTCAAAATCCACCCATCAACATCCATGAAGGTTTTTTTCTTTTGATCAAATAATTTATATCATTCCAAAAATAATGATAATTAGTAAGGAAAAATTGAATGGTGTCAAATTGAAGATTTTAGAATCCACACATTTATTTCATGTTATCTTCAAGTTTTGATATTTAGTTAATGTTATTTTTAAATGTAGGATATATTAAATAAATAAAAATTTAATTTGAATTTGAAATAGAACAGCTCCCCTCCCCTAAATCTCTCCACTCTCTCTCACTCCACTCTCTCTCATTGTGTGTAGGAGTAATACCGTGTGTGGAGTTTTCTCCAAAAAACAGAGAAAGTGAGAGTTGCTGTAAAAAAAAACACACGGAGAAAGAACCGAGATTGGATTGTCTCAAAATTCTTCACCACTTGAAGAATTCAGGCGGTGAATTGTGAGATTTTTCCGTTCGTGATTGATCTTCGATCGTGATTTGGTTTTCATGGATTCCGCTGCGACGCTCCAAGAGGTTAGTATCCTATACCCACGAAAAACCAAGATTAAATTTTTAAATATAATAATATATTCATGTTATATTTTAGTTTGAATGTTGTATTTATTCTAATATGACCCTTTTAATTGATGTTGGTTTTAACTACTCTTGGATTCTGTTTATGTTATGTTTATGTATTTTTTATTATTTTTTAGAATAATTTTTTTATTAATTAACTTGAGTTTCTAAACTGATGTAGTAGATCTTATTAAAAATTTATGTACGGTGTTGTATCTTTAATTTCTTTTTTTGAAATTTTATAATTTATCTTTTTCATTCCTTTTTTCTTCCGTTACCTTCAACAACCTCTTAATCTTTTCATACCAACGAGTTTCAAACAGTTTTTTTTAATTTCAAAGAATTTATTATTTGATCTATATTAAACTTTTTTTTTCATTTTATAATCATTATTATGTTTTTAAATTTTAATAGATATTAATTAAATTACAATGTCACTATGTTAAACTTAAATTTTTTTTAATACAAAAAATTTCCGTATAACGTGAATATGATTTATTTTAAGAAAAAATTATTGTGATAGAATTTTATAGTATCATTTTTTTCTAAATTTGTTTAAAAAAAGATTGAAAAAATAAGAGGTATATTTTTTTTCAAACACTAAAAATTTAACAAAAATTAAAAAAATGACGAGTTCAAAGTAATTACTTTCTTACCTACAAATATTTTAAGTGAAATATTTTATAATTTTAAAATATTACCCAATATCTGTTTTATGAAAATAAAAAAAATTGTAAAAATAATAATAATAAGCATTGCTTTTTTTAAAACCTAAAGATTTTATATTATTTTTTAATAAAGATCTTCCACAAAATATCTTGAATAAATAAAAAGAAATTACCTACTTCACTTTTTTTTAATATAATAATTACTTATTTATCCTTACATTTAATAGCTATTCCATGATTCATCCATTTCTACACAGTTTTCCATGTAGTAGTAAAAGGATAATTCATATTTTTCTTTCTTTTTTAATTTTTAACTTTTTTTTATGTAAATCATGTCGTATATTACTATTTTAAAATGAATATTAATTTGAATTTTAGTATCAACTATGAACATGGAAAAAGTTCTTCAAAAAAGTATGAAACCATACATATATATACTTAAACTTTAATTATCAATGATGTTTTCTATTTTTTATATTTTAATATAAAAAATAATGTTTTTTGTCATTTTCTCGCTTTCATTATTTTTCAAATTGATGTCAAATATTTAATAGTTAAACATCAATAAAAGGTATATTCATTCAAATTTGAAATCTGACCATAAAAAAGTATGTTTATGCAGGAATCTGCACAACGGTTCTTCACGAATCGAGCTCGAACCCGGTCTCCGGTTCCGACCTGAACACTAGAGTGGACCTGCACAAGAGGGTGAACACTCCGACACTCAAGTCAGTATAGATCGGACTCCTTATTTAGTTCGAGGTCAGATTCGATACCTGAGCGCGAAATTGACTCCTCTATTTATAGGTAATGGGCCCGACAGCACGCACGACCGGCGGTTACATGTCTTTTCTCATATCGGACCTGTCGGGTTCCGAGCAGGTCGGACCACAGTCAGGTCGAACTTTGGTGCCCATACTTCATCTTTTAAGGGGCAAACTCGGTTCACCTCGGCGGGGCCGAGTTGGACCTAAGCAATCATTTTTATCTAATTTCTTCCAACACGAATAATGGTCCTCCACGTGTCCTGGGTAAGTTTACCCCCAAACATTGGCCCCATCTCTGTTAGGTTCGATCTCGACCTGACAGAGAAGTCCCTTCGAATCTCTTTTGGACACGTGGCGACTTTCTATTTGTAGAGGGAATATGACCGTTGCGGAATACATTTCGACCTGCCAGGTTGTCGGAGTACTCAAGCGTTTCGCCATTGCGTATCCCGAGGAGATCTCAGCCGCTCGTTGATTACACGTGTACGACGTAGAGGTTTTTCCGATCAGCTATAAATAGTCCCGAAACTTCAGGTCAAACCTTACGTTTCCTGAATTTCTGGAGTTCGATCTGAACCAGCTCGAACCCTCTCTTCTAGGTCAGTCACTCTTCTTTGCTCTTACTCTTCTTTCAAAACATGGTAGTTTTCTTATCTTCCCTCTCCAGTAGCGATAGCCTGGGTTGTGTAGGTCGGACAATAAGTAGTTCGCCCCCCAAGCCAAGTGACTCTGGGGAGGTCTTAGCTCGTAGGTTAGAGTCTGAGCTGGAAGAAATAGATAACTTTAGGTTCTCAGATGATGAAGAGGATAGCGATACCTCCACCTCGGGCTAGGGTCTAGAGTACCCTTCTAGGATGCCCGAGCACTACCTTGGACCCCTATGTAGGGGGTTTAACATTTTGAATAACATCTTCCTTAGGATTCCGGAGGAAGGGGAAAGAGCTGACAATCCTCCAGAGGAATGGGTCACTCTTTATTTGAAGATGTTTGAGTACGGCCTCAGACTTCCCTTTTATCCCTTTGCTCAGGAGTTCTTAAACCGAATCGGACTGGCTCCTGCTCAAGTGGCCCCCAATGGGTGGGGTGTCATTTTTACTTTAGCCATTCTTTTTTGGTTGCGAGCTCGGGATGAGGATGAGGCCGAGTTGCTAAGTGTCGACCAGCTTCTTGGGTGTTTTGAGGCTAAGAGGATAGCCAAAAAACCAGGTCGGTACTATATGTGCGCAAGGAAGGGCGCGGGTGGCATAGTTAAGGGGCCGACCTCCATCAAAGGATGGGTAGGCAAGTGGTTCTTTGCCTCTAGAGAGTGGCTGGCAAAGGACGAATCAGGTCGTGCCTTTTTTGACGTGCCTGCTAGGTTTGGGAACCTAGGTATGAAGTCTTCCTTACTTTCTTTTTCTTTTAGTTTCTTGGTATTCATGTCTAACTCTAACTTTCTGTTTACTTTGTGCAGTGTCGATCAAGCCGATCCCCGAGCTCGATCAAGCCACTTTCGACACACTCAAATTCTACAAAGAGAACTTCCCCAAGGGCAGGAAGATCGGAACCTTGGTCACCGACAAGCTTCTCTTGGAGTCGGGGCTTCTTGACTACAACCCTCTAGTTCGGCCAATCGAAGCTTCAAGGCCGAACTCTGAACTCGGTAAGTCGTGCTCGACTGGGTCTTGATTTCATTTTTCCTTTGATCCTTAATTTTATACTTGTTTATTTTGCAGCAATGGTTTGCGGATTCACTGGAAGTGTGAAGCGCAAGTCCAAGGGTCGTGCTCATGCCCTCAAGACCGTGGTGAGCCCTGAACCAGTGACGCCTTCGGTGCCACGGACTGAGGCTCAGGGTAACTCCGGGCCATCCTCTGCAGTTCCCACCCCCGTGATCAAACTGGACCTATCTGGGGGTCGATCTGAAGAGAAGCGTCCAAGGGAGGAGTCCGAGGCGCTTGATGTATCTCCCCTGAACGAGGTGAGGGGAGAGTCTCCTTTGAGGAGAAGAAGAAAGAAAAAGAAGACCTCCTCCCTCTCGGAGGCTGGGGCTCGTGGGACCCTGCCCGCGAGCCATGCTGACCTGGTGGACGACCCCGCAGCTCGGATGGGGGGAACATTCGACGTGCGAACGCGGTTCAGGATGGAACCGTCAAGCTCTGGGGTGAAGGACCAGGTGTCCCGCATCTCGGCCACGTGCTTGGACCGCTGTCTGAGGAGAGCATCTAAGTTCGTGAGTGATCCTGGGTCCGTACTGCAGAGGACCATCGATAACGCTGCCGAGGTAAGATCTGCTTTGCATCACTTTTTATTATTATCTTTTCTCGATTCTCAGCTTGATCTAACCATTGTGTTCCTTGACTTTCGCAGGCGTTTGTCGCTTCCATTCATTCAGCTATTATGGTCAAGGCTGAGCTCGATGGAAGGGAGGCTCTGGCAGCAAAGGAGAAGGAGAACTCTTCTGCTGCCTTAGAGGCTGCCACCACGCTGAAGGGCGAGCTGCTAAAGGCCCAAGGCGAGGTGGGTATCTTAAGGGCCGAGGTGGATGCCAAGGCCGAACTTTTGAAGAAGGAGGGTGAGAAGCACAAGGCCCACCTCCGAGCAGCCCATGCGATCACCAAGGGGCTGGAGAAGGAGAAATTCCAACTCCTAAAGGAGAAGGACGATCTCGCCCAAGCTCTTGAGGAAAAGGATGCCTCTATTGGGCGTCTCACAGCCGAGCTCAAAGACCTGAAGGAGCGCCTCACCAGCGGACCTCTGCTGGAAGAGTCGTTCCGGCAACACCCAGACTTCGATGGGTTTGCCAAAGACTTTAGCGACGCCGGCTTCAAGTTTTTTATGAAGGGTATTGCTGCCGACATGCCTCACCTTCAGATCGATCTCAGCGACCTCAAGAAGAAATACTCTGAGAAGTGGGCTTCTGGGCCTAACGGGACTCCTGGCCCCCAACCGCTGGTGGATAAGTATGTCAAGGAGCTGGACTCTGACTACTCCGACATGGAAGAAGAGGACGCTCCTAGCCAAGAGCCCAATGAGATCGGCACAACGCAAGAGGAGGTTCCTTCTCAGCAGGATGGGTCTCAGGAGGTTAACCTTCTAGGCTCCCAAGGCGAGCTGTCATCCCACCTCGGAAGTAGCTGAGGCTCTCTTTCCTTCTGTCTTTATATATATTCTCTTTTTGGGCAGAGCTGCAAGGTCTATAAGCCTTGGCTCTGTCCTCTAATTAATGAATTCCTTCCATATACTTAATTGCAATTCTGCATCTAGCTCTGACTCTTCTATTGCTTTTTCCTTAAACTTTTTGAACTTACTTTTGTAAGCTCGAACTTATCAATAAATAAATTCATCTCGCGCCTCTAACTTAAAGGATCGCACCTCTAACTTAACTTTGGGCTAAGCTTCAAGATAACTCTTTTCACATCGTACCTCTTACTTAAGGTTTGAATTTGAGAGTTTCTTTTATCAGCTTTTAATATTTCTCCTCGAACTCGGAAGTCCGAAAGAACATGAAGCAATTGGAACCTTTTTACATCGCACCTTTAACTTATACGTTCAAAGGGTTGATTTTGGTGTCCATTGTTAATATTCACATCACACCTCGAACCCGTAGGTTTAGAGGATTGAATTTGATCAATTTTAAGTCCTATGGGAGTCCCTGGCCCCCATTTAATTTCTAATCGAACTCGGAGTTATGAAATTAAATAACTCCATTTATTGAAAATTTCGCCCCTTGAAAATTTTGACAAGCCCATTTTGGGACGATTTTGACATTTCAGGGGTAATAGCGCTTCAAGTGCTCCGCGTTCCATGGATGCGCAAGAACTCTTCCTTCCAAGTCGGCCAGCATATAAGTTCCAGGTCGGACTATGCCTTTGACTTCGAATGGTCCCTCCCAACTTGGGTCAATGGTGCCAACATGACTGAATTTTTCTCAAGACCAAATGTCCAACTTGGAAGCTTCAAGGTCGAACTCGGGCATTGTAATGTCTGGCCATTCTGTTCTGATACTCTGCTAAGCGCAGCTAAGCCATTTCCTTTTTCCCTTCCAACAAGTCCAGGTTAAGGAGTAGCTCTTCCTCGTTCTTCGTTGGCTCGTACTGTTCTACCCTGTCTGTTGGTATGCCGATCTCGACTGGTACAACAGCTTCAGAACCAAAAGCTAGCGAGAACGGAGTTTCGCCAGTTGACTCTCGTGGGGTGGTTCGATATGACCACAGAACCTCAGGTAGCTCCTCGGCCCATCTTCCTTTTCTGGAGTCCAACCTTAGCTTGAGTCCTCGCTTTATGATCTTGTTTACTGCTTCAACTTATCCATTCGCTTTTGGATGTGTAGGGGACGAACTGAGGTGGCTTATACCAAGTTTTCTGCAAAAGTCCTTGAACTTTGCATTGTCAAATTGTTTTCCGTTGTCTGTCACGATAGCATTTGGTATGCCGAAGCGGCACACAATGTTTGTCCATATGAACGACGTGACTCTGGACTCTGTGATGTGGGATAGTGCCTCGGCTTCAGCCCACTTAGTGAAGTAGTCCACAGTGACAACGACGAACTTTGTTTGCCCTTTGCCCAAAGGAAAATGACCTATGATGTCCACCCCCCACTGGGCAAATGGCCATGGGGTCGAGATGGGGGTGAGCAGTTCGGGAGGTTGGTGGATAATATTTGCGAAACGCTGGCAGTTGTCGCAAGCTTTCACAAACTGCCTTGCATCCTGCTCGACACTAGGCCAATAGTACCCTTGTCGAATTACCTTAGCCAATAACGACCTGGCGCCGGAGTGGTTTCCACACACCCCTTCATGAATTTCCCTAAGAATGTAGAGGCCTTCTTCGGGAGTCACACACTTGAGGAGAGGCAGGGAGAAGCCACGTTGGTACAACATTCCTTCTCGGAGCGTGAACCGAGCTGCTCTTTGCGTCATCTTCTTTTGCTCCTTCGGCTCTTGCGGTGGGCTTCCTTTGATGAACTCCACGATTGGGTCCATCCAAGTGGGTGATGGAGTATCAACCTTCATCACATCTGGCTCCAAGATTGAAGGAGTGTCTAGGATTTCGACCGGGACCGACCTAGCCAGGTCAGTCTCGTATGCTGATGCCAATTTGGCTAAGGCATCTGCATTAGAGTTCTCAGATCTTGGAACTTGACTCACCTCGTAAGTCCCGAACTGGGCGAGGTGCGATCTGACCTTGCTCAGATATTTTTCCATCCAGGGGTCCTTCGCTTGGTACTCCTCCTTGATCTGATTTACAATTAGCTGGGAGTCACTAAAGACCTTTATGTGACTGGCCCCCAGTCCTTTGGCAACGCGCAGGCCTGCTAGGAGTGCTTCGTACTCGGCCTCATTATTTGAGGTCCAAAAGTTGAACCGCAGAGCATATTCGAATCGCTCACCTCCTGGTGCGAGCAAGAGGATTCCTGCCCCGCACCCCCCCCCCCCCCGTTAGAAGACCCATCAACGAAGATCGTCCACGGGAGGTCGGATTTGACCAACTGAGGTGGTGGAGTGAGCTCTGCGATAAAATCGGCCACTGCTTGTCCTTTCATCGCAGTTCTGGGCTTGAACTGGACGTCGTACTCGCTCAATTCCAATGCCCACTTCATCAGACGCCCTGATGTTTCAGGCTTAAGGAAGATATTCTTCAGGGGCAAGTTTGTAAGTACTACGACCGTGTGCGCTTGGAAGTATGGCCTAAGTCTTCGGGCCGAAGTGACTAAAGCGAGGGCCAGCTTCTCCATTTGAGGATATCTGGTCTCGGCCTCGGTCATGGCCTTATTGGTGTAATAAACGGTGCTCTGGCTTGCGCCCTCCTGCTTGATCAGTGCCGAGCTGACGGCGCTAGCAGATACCGCCAGGTACAAATGGAGTTTTTCCCTTGGTAATGGCTCGCGAGTAGAGGTGCCGAGCAGAGATAGTCTTTTAACTGCCCCAGCGCTTGCTCACACTCTTCCGTCCATTCGAACGGTCCCTTCTTCCTAAGAACTTTGAAGAACGGAAGACACTTGTCCGTCGATCTTGACACGAACCTATTCAAGGCTGCAATCCTACCATTAAGGCACTGAAGCTGCTTTAGAGTCTTGGGTGCCTCCATGTCGAGCACGGCCTTTATCTTCTCTAGGTTAGCCTCAATCCCGCGGTTATTTACTATAAAACCAAGGAATTTTCCCGAGGAAACTCCGTAGGCGCACTTGGTCGGATTGAGCTTCATTTGGTACTTCCGTAGCACTCCAAAGGCTTCGGTCAGATCGGAAAGATGCGACTTTCACTGCTTGCTTTTGACAAGCATGTCGTCCACATACACTTCCATATTCCAACCGATCTGCTTGGCAAACATTTTGTTCACCATCCTTTGGTAGGTCGCACCTGCATTCTTTAGGCCAAAAGGCATCACCTTGTAGCAGTACAGACCTTGGTCTGTTATAAACACGGTGTGATCTTGGTCTGGTATATGCATTTTAATTTGGTTGTATCCGGAGTAGGCATCCATGAAGGTGAGTAGCTCGTGCCCGGCTTTGCGTCCACGAGCTGATCGATCCTTCAAAGGGGGAAGCAATCTTTTGGGCACGCCTTATTTAAATTTGTAAATTCCACGCACATCCTCCACTTCCCGTTGGATTTTTTAACTAATACAACGTTAGAGAGCCACTCAGGATACAGAATTTCTTGTATATATTCAGCTTTTAAGAGTTTGTTTACTTCCTCAAAAATTACATCACTCCTCTCTTTATTTACAGGTCTTCTTTTTTGCTTTACAGGTCGGAATGATGGATCTATGTTGAGGCGATGCACCATGATCTTCGGGTCGATACCAGGCATGTCCTCGTAAGACCATGCGAAGACGTCTGAGTTAGACCTGAGGAAGTTGATCAGTTCTTCCCTGTCAGTGGCACCCAGCTTGGTTCCTATACTTACTTGTTTTTCGGGGCTAAGTAAAGGAACAAGCTCGAGCTCTTCTGTTGGCGGGGAGAACTGCCTTTTGCCTTCTTTTGGCAGGTCGGTCCTTGACTCCTGCTGCTTGCCACGATTGATTTGTTCCTCCAGGGCACATACCGACAATCCCTTGAGCGCGGACGCGTAGCACTCTCTTGAAGTTTTTTGTTCACCTCGGACCGTGCCCACTCCATTAGGGGTTGAGTACTTCAAGACTTGATGTAATGTGGAAGGAACAGCTCGAAATGAGTGGATAACGGGTCTCCCAAAAATGGCATTATAGGCCGATTTGCCGTCGACTACCACGAACTCGGCCATCTGCGTTACTTGGGTAGCATCTTGCCCTATAGTTACCAGCAGGTTGATGCACCCCTCTAGGGAGACCAATTCTCCAGAGAATCCAACCAAGGGTGTTGGACTCTTCTTCAATTGTGACCTGGTCCATCCCAATGCTAAATATGTTGGGAGGGACAAGATGTTCGCAGATGCGCCTCCATCAACCAATACCCTTCGAACCAGGACGTGATCAATGAGAGGGGCGATCACGAGCGCGTCATTGTAGGGCAAATGAATCCCCTCCAAATCGGCATCGCCGAAAGTGATGGAGCAAGCAGGTTTCTGCTCCCTGATGATGCATACCTCGCGCCTGGCTTCACGAGCTAGCTCCTTCCTCTTGTTTCCGGACTGGCCCCCGCTCGGACCTCCGAAAATAGTGTTGATGACTGCAGGTCGGTCATTCCGACGAGGCGGCGTTCTTGAACGCTTCCTCTCTTCTTTCTTTTCGACCGAGTTAGACCTCGGTTTACCCACAAATTTTTTGAAGTAGCCATCTTGAATGAGATCTTCAATCTGGCGCTTCAATTCCCAGCAGCTTGTCGTATTATGGCCGTTATCACGGCAGTACTTATCTTTGTTGCGCTTCTCTGGGTCTCCTTGGAGCTTCTCAGGTCACTTGAGGAGCTTTTCCATCCCACTTTCCTCGATGTTCGTGAGTATCTCGGAGATGGGGATGGTGGTTGGAGTATACCGCTCATAAGGTCGGCTCCGGATGGAGCCGCCCTCCGACCTTCGGTACTCTGTTCTACCACTGGAGGAGGATGGTCTCTTATCTTTGGACTTGACATCAATCCTCCTCCTCTCCTGGCTAAGTTTCTTCTGATCGATCTGCTTTTCAGGTCGGCCAGTCTTGGTTCGGAGGAGCTCCTGCCCATCAATGACTTTCTTCGCCTTCTGTAACACTTCGGCGAAGGTGGCTGGAGCTTCCTCTCCAAGTTTTACGGTTAAGGCCTCATCGGCCAGGCCGGTGAGGAAATAGCACATAGCCGAATCGTCAGAGCAGTGCACGACCTTAAGCTGCTCTTCCTGGAACCGTGTGACATATTCTCTCAGCGTCTCTCTTTCCTTCTGCCTGATGGTGGCAAGGTGAGTTGCTGTCTTTCTATCATAATGCCGAGAGGAGAACTGACTGATGAACTCCTTCCTCAGCTAGGAGTAGGTCGAGATCGACCTGACAGGCAGTTTTCGGTACCACAGGCGCGCGCTACCGGTAAGCGCGATCTGAAAGGCGCGGCATTTGATCGCATCCGTCGCCACTTGAAAGTCCATGAGGCCCTCGAAAACCTCAACATAATCTTTAGGATCCTTAGACCTGTCATAGGGCTTCATGGCGGGAGTCTTGAACTTCGGAGGGATTGGAGCCTCCAGGATGTCCGCGGTGAATGGCGATTCTCCCAAGTCACCATCGTCGAACGAACAGTCTTTTTTCTCGCACCTGGCCTTAAGCGCCTCGACCTGCTCATCGAACTTGTGCTTCATCAGGTCGAATTCTTCCCTCGTGATCACAGCTTCTGGTGCCAGGGGCTTGTATTTTGATTGAGCCTTTAGGTTCGAGTTGGAGAATTCTCGGGAATAGGAAGGAGAGTCTTCCGGCTCCCGAGATGCTCTCTTCTTCTTTTCAATGAGATGCTTTCTCAAATCGTTGTCTCGCAAGCTGTAATCCACTCCCCCATCGTTTGGAATGGGCTCGCGATCGCCAGGTTGGATAGATGGAGCTCCCTTTTCACCGGGTGCGCCCGGAGCCATAGAGGGAGACGCAGTTCGGTTAGCGCGCGTTGCCTCGGCGTACATCTCTTCCATTGTGCGCAACCGATGGCGCATATCATCCAACTCGCGCTGAAGAGTAGACAGAGCTTCAGGGTCTGCTGCCTGGTTGGCCCTTTGGGAGGTTTTTCTCGACGTCCCTCCTCGGCCTCTGTTGGCTTTTGAGGGTTTCGGGTGAGCAAGTGGTAGCTCTTGGTTTGCATGACGGGCAGATCTGCGCGGCAGATCTCCCTCTTGCCCTGCTCGGACCTGGTCCTCGACTATTCTTGCACCGAGGTCTCGCTGAGGGCCGTTATTAGCGTTCACACCCCTCTGTTCTGTCGTATTGGCAGAGTTTGCTGGATGCACCATTTTTGCGTATATTTTTTTTAGATCGGGATGACTTATGATGTCGTCCCCACAGACGGCGCCAAATGTTTATGCAAGAATCTGCACAACGGTTCTTCACGAATCGAGCTCGAACCCGATCTCCGGTTCCGACCTGAACACTAGAGTGGACCTGCACAAGAGGGTGAACACTCCGACGCTCAAGTCAGTATAGATCGGACTCCTTATTTAGTTCGAGGTCAAATTCGATACCTGAGCGCGAAATGTACTCCTCTATTTATAGGTAATGGGCCCGACAGCATGCACGACCGGCGGTTACATGTCTTTTCTCATATCGGACCTGTCGGGTTCCGAGCAGGTCGGACCACAGTCAGGTCGAACTTTGATACCCATACTTCATCTTTTAAGGGGAAAACTCGGTTCACCTCGGCGAGGCCAAGGTGGACCTAAGCAATCATTTTTATCTAATTTCTTCCAACACGAATAATGGTCCTCCACATGTCCTTGATAAGTTTACCCCCAAACAAAGTATATTCTAAAAATTCTAACCCATGTGCAATGCACGCGAATCTAACTAGTTTAATTTAAAAGTAATTAAAACAAATATCAACCATGTTATTTTTCCTGAGATGGGAATTGATTTTGTTAATAAAATAAAATAATATTTTAATTTAATATTTATATAAAAATATATTTTACGAAAATTTTCTAAATTCATGAGAAAATATTGTTTTCAAATTATGAATTCAATTTTAAAATTCATAAGGAATTTATTTTCCTTTTCCTTTGAATTATTTATTTTCAAATTACATTTTTTATCACGAATCAAATCGAACATCTTAGTTCCATCACTATTTCTTGCTAGCTTTAATAGATTAAATTAAATTATAAAAAAAATGTTATTATAATTATTTTATTAATTTAAATGAACGATCCATCGGAAACGGGCACTTTGAATTTGAGTGGAATTAATGTTTTGGTGGAATGTGTGGGATACAAGGCAGAATCAGGATCGCTCCACCCCACGTTGCTTTCAGCTTCTTTCTTTTCCTATATCCGTTTGACATTTTCTTGTTTATCAATATTTATCAATATTTTCTTTAATCTTCAAAAAGAAAAAAAAAACATCAATATTTTCTTTAATTTTATTTTTATCTTCCACAGACTTTGTTTTTATTTTAAATTATAAAATAAAAACTAATTATGAAAAGTAACACACTTGATACGAATCCATTTGTGACCAATTACATATATCAAAGGAGCAATTATTACAAGAAAGGCAAGGAAGATTCAAGAGGCTTTCACATTGCACCTTCAAAAGCTTGTTAATGCACAAGAACCAACAAAGAGTTTTGAGCCCGAATTTATTCATAATGTTACTTCAATGAGTCAAGAAGAGAATGGAGCAAAGATGGCACGGGAAAAGTTGTCTATTTTGAGAGATGGCACGGAGGACAAAAAAAGTGTGCAGATTCGTGAACAGGTGCCTTTGCAGATTGCACCTCTTTGGAGTTTGTGAAGTCAAAGTTGTCAAACCATATCCAAATGTGAAGCGCCTCCTACAGCACATAGATAAGACCATTTGAAGCATGACTACGTTTTCTGATCCGCATTTAAGTGTCTAGAATGATGTGCAATCAAGTTTTAATTTGCATGTCTTATTTTCTACAATTTGCATTAAGTAGTATTTTGAAAAACTTTTGGTGTTCTTATGTTGAACGACCATTTGGCCTATTTAAAGGCTTGTAATGCTCTTGTTATGGATAACTGAAGATCAAAACATATTGAAATTCAAGAACTTTTGTTCCTTAACACTTTTGGTGTTGCTTCTTTCAAATCTTGCTTTAGGTTTGATGTTAAACCGATTCATTGGATTAGTCTCGATCAAGCTAATTCTGGAGTGAGTCGTCTTAGGATCTAGGAGTGACCATCGTAGATTCTAAGTCCGATCTAAGAGTGATTCATCTTCTAACCTTACTCTTGGTTGGAATCATTCGGTAAGTTAGTCGTTTTTGTGAATGTTTGCAAGGATCCTAGAAGGACCTCTAGCTTTGTAAACACGAGCAACCTTGGTGCTTATCAACACTTTTTAAAATATAAAAATAAATATAAATTAATTACGAAATAAGTTCTAACATTGTAATTTTCAAATATTTTTACATTTATGCCAATTTTTTCTTGGTGGAAAATAGATGCTTTATCTAGTCGATCTATTTATTGATTGTACGTTCCAATGCTTAATTTAAATCATCTAATTTTTTTAGTACAAGTGGGGTGGGGGATCGAACTCACAATATGAGATATATGTCAATTACCGTTGAATTTATTAAAATTTTAATAAATATTAATTAAATTAAATATTTTAAAAACTTATGAATGTTAAACAAAAATATAATTTAGCAAAAAGATTTTTTTTTAGCATAACTCATTTGTTCTACATTTGTAACGTCCTTTAAAATTTACTAGTTAATTAACAACACGTGCGATTGTACATGAAAATTTTTAGTTCTATTTCAAAGTACAAAAATATATTAAAAAAAATTAAGACCGTTACAAATTATAATATAAATTATTTTTATAAAAATTTCTTTGATTTCATATAGCTCAAATAATTGAGCAAAATGAGTGGAAAAAAATCATTTTATAGTGGTGGAGAATGAAAGAGTTGCAAAACTCTTAAATTCTAAAATCTTTTAATTCAAAAATTAAATATAATTAAAGGTTATAATTTTTCAATTAATTTAAGTTAAAAAGAAAACTTTCATATTATATTTTATGATTTAAATTAAATTCATATAATTTAATAGTTATTGATAACTAATTGTGAGGGAGAGATGGATTTAAAGGACAAAATTGCCATCAAATTTTATAAAGAAATAAAACCATCCAAAAATATTTTTCAAAAGATAGTAGATGTTTTTAATTTATTTTCCATAGTTATAATTTATAATTATTTTTTAAAAATAAATTGATTTGTATATTTAACCTTTTTACATGTTGGTAAGTCATTTCAATTTATGTGAGCATAGCTCATGTAATTGGCAAGAGGTCATGAGTTTGAATCTCCACCCCACGTATTAAACTAAAAAAAAATCAATTTATGAATAAATCTAATTCATTTATTTTTTTTATTTTTTATTTCTCTAAACATAATTATTTAACCATTAAAATATTGGAAGTTTTGAAATTTCATTATTAATTATATAATTAAAGATAAAGTCATTAATTTGGTAATTAATTTTTAGGAATAAATTAACAACAATTTTATTTAAACTTTTCTACTTTTTTTCCTTGATTTTTCCTGGTTCATTTTAACTTAAATAAAGGCATGCATTAAAAAGATGAGAAAAAAAAAAGAAAAAGAAAAACAGGACGGTGGCGTGAAGAGAGATGTGAGAGAGAATGAATGGAATTTATGGGGATTTTAAGGAGAGAAGGGAGTGAAATTCGATAGATAAGGGAAATGATAAAATTGTTATTAAAATAATATATAAAACAGTAAAATTAAAGGATAAAATAGGGAGATAAATTTCTACCTATAGTCCGTTTTATATATAGTATAGATAGATACGTTAAAAACTCTGCTCTTTATTTGAATTTTAATACTCTAAAAAGATGGATGTAGTTAAATTTGACAAAACACCCTACTAATTTATAGACAACATTACTTATGAATTATTGACTAATATGAATATAGCTTAACTCTTAAAGTAAGAGATTCATATCCTCGTCTCTACATTTATTGTACTATAAAAAAATTATGAACTAATAATGGAAACTCATATTGTCACTTGAGTTTCACATACCATGGGTAAAATAATAGTGGGAAAAAATTAACATATTTACTCTTGTACTTAATTCAATTAGTTGACATTGGGATAAACTTGAAGTCATCGAGGAGTTTTCTCATTTATAGGTCGACCTGGAAAGCCGACGTGTCTGTCACAAGCTTGGCAGATGGAGCAAAGGCAAGCGGGTAAAACGACGCAACTCAGCCCATGAATAAATGGTCGCCAACGGCTTAACTGTCATTAAGGTTGAACCGGGCAAAGGTTCATGGATGCCCAAAGCCTTCTCCTCAAGTGAAAGACGTGAGTTCACCTTGACCCTCAGAGCTAAGATGATCGTCACAGCTCAAGGTGACTTAATTTGGTGGTATCCTAAGTGCCCTGACTCGACGAGGCTACCCTTATGAAGTTGCCATCTCAGCAACTGAACCAGAAACTCACCATGACATCCTGGTCAAATTGGAGCCACTTTAGGTCAGTTAGGGCCTCCCTAGCTCGAGTGGAGCCAACAACAACCCTTTCTTTTCTTGTTGGGCGCGTGATCCTCACTCATGATTTTGTACCATCTAAAAAAATTTCAAACAAAAAATATAACTATAAATACAAGGGTAGTGGTTAAATTAATCAAGGTCCAACATAAGAGCAACTATGCCTTAGAAATACGTTAATTTACCACTATCCAAGGTACACCATTTTTCTCTCCCAACTTAACTATGCTTAAGCACTTAAGATAGGAGTATAGTAGATTGACACTACGTGGGTGCCCTTCACTCTTCTCTTAGTGCAGGTCATAATTCATATCCTACCTGTTTATGCAAGGATATGCACAACAGTGTATTTCAGATTGCAGCTCGAACTCGGCCTCCGGACCGATCTGAATACTTGGGCGGACCTGCACAAAAAGGTGAGCACTCCGACGATCAAGTCAGTATAGGTCGGATTCCCAGTTTAGTTCGAGGTCAGAAAATCATCGTACCTGATCGCGGAGTGAGGTCCTCTACTTATGGGTGGTAGTCCCGCTAATCTCGCGGCGGTTACACCCGGTAATCTCGGGACCGTCGGTTACACCTGGTAATCTCGGGACCGACGGTTACACCCGATAATCACGCCGCTGACAGTAGCTCACCTCGGCCCCCACCGAGCTCCTGGTATCGGACCTCGGCTAGGTTCACCTCGGCCCTCATACTTAGCATCTGTCAACGCTAGTGGTGGTGATCTCGGCGGTCCGAGCTGGGCATGACTCATGAGTCATCTTGGAGCACCAATAGGGGTCCTCCACGTGTCCAAGGTATTCTCTTCCCCCCTCTGTCTGGTCCGATCTCGACCTGGCAGAGAAGTTCATTCGACTTGCTTTGGACGCGTGGCAACTTCCTATTCGTGGGAAAATATAACCGTTGCGGTGGATTTATCGTCGGAATATTCAAATATTTCGACGCTTCGGATCTTCGGGAGGATCCTAGCCGCTCGTTGATTACACGTGTACGGTGGGGAAATTTTTCCAACGAGCTATAAATACCCCCAATCCTTCAGGTCATACCTTACATTCCCTGAATTCTTGGAGTTCGATCTGAAGGCAGCTCGAACCCTTGGTAGGTCGGTCTCTTCCCTCACTTTCTCTTTCGAACGTAGTTGCCATGTCGTCCTCTTTTAGCAGCGACTTAGGGTCCGATGAGGATTTAGCTCGTAGGTTAGAGTTCGAGCTCGAGGAGATAGAAAACTTTAGGTTCTCCGATGACGGGGAGGATAATGATGCCTCCACCTCGGGTCAGGGTTTGGAATACCCTTCTAGGATACCTGAGCACTACCTCGGATCTCTTCGTAGGGGGTTCGCTATCCCTGAGAACATCCTCCTTAGGATTCCGGAGGAGGGGGAGAGAGCTGACAATCCTCCAGAGGGATGGGTCACTCTCTACTTCAAAATGTTTGAGTACGGCCTCAGACTTCCCCTTCACCCTTTCGTCCAAGAGTTTCTTTTCCGAACTGAGCTGGCTCCGGCTCAAGTGGTCCCCAATGGGTGGGGTGTCATTTTCACTTTGGCCATCCTTTTTTGGCTACGAGCTCGGGATAGTGAAGAGGCCGAGCTGTTGGACGTAGACCAGCTTCTCGCGTGCTTCGAAGCGAAAAGAATAGCTAAGAGAAGCCTGGTCGGTTCTATATGTGCGCAAGGAAAGGCGCAGGCGGTATAGTTAAGGGGCCGACCTCCATCAAGGGATGGGTGAGGAAGTGGTTCTACGCTTCTGGGGAATGGCTTGCAAAGGACGAGTCAGGTCGTTCCTTCTTTGACGTTCCCACTAGGTTTGGGAACCTAGGTACGGAGTAGTTCTTACTTTTTGTGATTTTCTTTCCTGTCATTCAGGTCTAACTCGGATTTTGTCTTCGTGCAGTTTCAATCCGACCAGTCCCCGAGCTTACGCAAGCCTCCTTCGACACGTTGAAATATTACAAAGAGCATTTTCCGAGGGGTAGGAAGGTCGGAACCTTGGTGACCGACAAGCTGCTGCTTGAGTCCGGGCTGCTAGATTACAACCCTGCAGTTCGTCCCATTGAATCCTCAAGGTCGAACTCCGAATTAGGTATGCGAGCTTGCTACCCCTTCCTTTTCCTCTAACTTTGTGCTGATTTCTTTCCTTTGTTTTTCAGCCATGGTTTGCGGGTTTGCGAGTAACGTGAAACGCAAGTCCAAGGGTCGAGCCCATGCTCTTGAGGCTGCCCAGAGTTCGGAACCTGCCACTCCTGCTGTGGTAGGGCCAGCCTCAGAAGATCCAGCCCCAGTGATCGAGCTGGAGTCTTCTGGGGGTTCTTCGAAGGAGAAGCGCCCCAGGGATCAGACCGAGGCGGTGGACGTCTCGCCCTTGGGCGAGGAGGTGAGGGAGGAAGAAGAAGAAGACCACCTCCCCCTTGGAGGTCGGAGCTCGTGGGGTCTTGCCTGCGAGCTTCACAGATCGGGTGGACGATCCTCAGGCCAGGATGGGCGGGACGACCGACGTGACAGCACGGTTCAGAATCGAGCCGTCAAGTTCTGGGGTGAGGGACCAGGTGTCCTGCATCTCGGCTACAAGTTTGGACCGTTGCCTCAGAAGAGCGTTCAAATTTGTAAGTGACCTGGGGTCCGTCCTGCAAAGGACCATCGACTACGCCGCTGAGGTAAGATTGGTGTCTTCATTTTTTCTCAATTTACCTAACAGGTAGCTCGGTCTAACTTTCTTCTTTGTACTTTTTCTCAGGCGTTTGTTGCTTCCATTCAATCGGCTCTGGCCGTGAAGGCCGAGCTGGATGGAAGGGAAGCTCTGGCAGCGAGGGAGAAAGAGGCGTTCTCTGCTGCCTTGGAGGCTGCCCCTTCCACCATGAAGGATGAGCTGCTGAAAGCTCACTCTGAGGTGGAAATTTTGAAGGTTGAGGTGGAAGCCAAGGCCGAGCTGCTAAAGAAAGAAGAGGACAGACGCAAGGCCCAGCTCCGAACTGCCCATGCTATCACCAAGGGCTTGGAGAAGGAGAAGTTCCAACTCCTCAAGGAGAAGGACGACATGCTCCAGGCGCTTGAAGCAAAGGAGGAGGAGCTGAAGCATGCGACTGCCGAGCTGGAGACGGTGAAGGAGCGTCTCAGCAATGGAGCCCTATTGGAGGAATCGTTTAGGCAACATCCTGACTTCGATGGATTTCCAAAGACTTCTCTGACGCGGGCTTCAAGTTTCTCATGAAGGGCATTGCTTCCGACATGCCTGACCTTCAGATCGATCTCGGTGGTCTGAAGAAGAGGTATGCTGAGCAGTGGGCGTCTGGGCCTAGCGGCACCCCTGGCCCCCAAGTGTTGGTGGATAAGTACGTCAAAGATCTGGACTCTGACTACTCCGACCTCGAAGAGGATCAGGTCGGCACCACTCAAGTCGGCGCTCCTCAAGCAGGCTCTTAGGCGACCACCCTTCAAGAGGCTTTTCGCTGTCTTTCTTCTCTTCTCTTTTTTTGTTTGTAAGTGTCAGGGCAGAGCTGCAAGGTCTATAAGCCTTGGCTCTACTCTCCATTTAATGAAGAAGCTTTGTTCGTTTTTACTTTGGTGTTGGCAACATCTTTCCTTTCTTTGCTTTTTCTTCGAACTGCAACCAATGTCACCTCGCACCTCTTACTTTTGAGGTCGCGCCTTCAATTAAAATAATTGAAAGTTTGAATTTGAATCTTTGTATAGTGTTCAATGCATTGCACCAACTCTGGATTTTTTAATATCGCACCCTTAACTTAAAAACGTTAAAAGGCTAAAATCCTAAGTCCGTAACTGTTCTTCATATCGCACCTCTTACCCTCAAGTTCGGAGGCTTGATCATTTTGAACTTTTCACATCGCCCCTTTACCTTGAAGGTTTGAATTTTAAGTTCGTCAGTGGTTTTGGCATCGCACCTCGTACCCTTATGTTTATGCAAGGATATGCACAACAGTGTATTTCAGATTGCAGCTCGAACTCGGCCTCCGGACCGATCTGAATACTTGGGCGGACCTGCACAAAAAGGTGAGCACTCCGACGATCAAGTCAGTATAGGTCGGATTCCCAGTTTAGTTCGAGGTCAGAAAATCATCGTACCTGATCGCGGAGTGAGGTCCTCTACTTATGGGTGGTAGTCCCGCTAATCTCGCGGCGGTTACACCTGGTAATCTCGGGACCGTCGGTTACACCCGATAATCTCGGGACCGACGGTTACACCCGATAATCACGCCGCTGACAGTAGCTCACCTCGGCCCCCACCGAGCTCCTGGTATCGGACCTCGGCCAGGTTCACCTCGGCCCTCATACTTAGCATCTGTCAACGGTAGTGGTGGTGATCTCGGCGGTTCGAGCTGGGCATGACTCATGAGTCATCTTGGAGCACCAATAGGGGTCCTCCACGTGTCCAGGGTATTCTCTTCCCCAAACACTACCAACTTCCAGACACAATCAAGGCGTTGTGTCTTTGGCTGTTATCTAATCTCTCATGTCTTAATTCAAGACCTTCGAATTTTTGCATCAATAGTTAACTTTAACATTATAGATTTTATTTGATCAAGTTTACTATGGCTATAAAATAAGGTGTAAAATTAGTTGTGTTTTGAATTTCCCTTTTAAGATCTGTAGTTTTTTTAGTAGAAAAAGTGAAATGATGAGATTCGAACTCATGACTTTTGGTTAGAATCAAGTGCCAATTACTACTGAGATAAGTTCATATTGAGAATATTGGTGGTTAGGTAATAGTTCTTGTGAACAAGATGACTTTGGTAGGTATTTGTGTTTTTTTTGGGTGTGTTGAATGTTTGTTAAATAAATTTGGACATTTCGATACTAAATCTGAATATATTTTTTACTTATTTGCTTTTACAGTCAGGCTAATGTATTTTTATGCTTGGATTTAAGCATTGTTTTCTAATTCAATTTGTTGGAGGTAGGATTTAGAAACTCCCACTTTTTAGTTAAGGATATATGTTTGACCAATTGAGCTATATATTCACTAAACATTTATGTGGTTTAATTTTAAATACTTTGTCACTTAGATTTAGTATGATGTATTGAAGAGATTTTTTTAAGTACTGTGGGGCGGGGGCATGAAATTGAAAATTTGAAATCATTTGAGTAATGGAGTACAAATATAAAAATGATTTATGTGGGGGCGGGGGCATGAAATTGAAAAGTTGAAATCGTTTGAGTAATGGAGTACAAATATAAAAATGATTTTTTTAAAAATAATAAGTAAATCTCAATTTAGTTAAAACTATGTTATCGATTTTTTTTAGGAATGCTATTGAAAGTTAAAATACAAACTCCTAGCTAACCTAAATTATGCTATTCTTTTCTTATCTAATATAGAATTACATTAAAAAAAAACCTTACCCATACTTTTAACCAGGTATCTAAATATCCATCGATATGTCGACATTTCCATCGATATATCCATCTTTTCATGAGTTTGATATTAACATGAGGAGTGAATCGTGCTATATATAGAAGAGAACCGATAATTGTACAGGGCACAATTAATGGTTTCTTACTATTGTCTTGACACTTGTCTCAACATAATTTGATACAACCTAAAGAGATAGAGTATGGCCGACAAGACAAATCCTTGACTGGCATCTTATCTCTTTGGAATCTACTTTAAAAAAGTAAAGATAAGCGTGGCCGACAAGAGGCATCTTATCTTTGGAAAAGTAAGAAAAGAAATAAAGTAAAGCGGAAAACTATTACAAACTGACAAAATAAAGAAAAGACTGTAAGTAAAGGTTGATATGACTGTTTTTGGACTGGATGCCTTGCTTTAGAAATCTGACGAAGTCACCCGGCTTCTTCTGATTTGGCGAGGATTGCGGATTCTGTATATCAATCGTAAAGGCTTCTCTGGTTTCCAATTAGGCCGTTCCATCTAGGGTCTTACTATCGGCTTCCCGCCTTTCACTGCCCAAGGAACACCATAGATTTTTTACTAGAGTTGCCTTGTGAGATATGGAATCCTCTCAACTGAGTCAATCCTATACGCTACCTGCGCTGCCTTGTGGTTGGTTACTCCACATCAGAAGCATGCCATCTACTGCATCGTGATTTCTTCTGCAAGTCCTTCACAAAAACAGACTGGGATAGTGATGATAAGATCGGAATACAATGATCTTATCGAAAATTCAAAACGAAATTTAAACAAATTAATTTACATAAATATACAATAAGAAAAACACTTGAAATATCTAGCTTCAGGATCAGCTGGGCTGTGAATCTAGATATGGATCATTGATGTCGTAGCTTTCGAAGGGATCGAAGTTTCTTCGTCATCATCGACATCATTATTGACAGAGGCGGAGGAGTCAACATCCGTCTGGAGGTCGTCTGGATCAGAGATCTGAACCGCGACTGTATTGAGAACTGAGTTGAAGTCGGCTTGAGATCCGGCTCCAGCTAGTGAACTCATGATTGAATTCTTCGCCAGAAGGAACCTTTCATCTTCTTGCCTTGTGACGTCTTGTAGATGAACGTTGGTTTTTAACCAATCCTTCATCTTGTCTGTTTCTAGGTAGGAATAATCGAATTTTTCCCACCATTTGATGCGGAGAGCTTTGCTCAACGCTTTGAAATTTCCACTGGGTCCTAACTGGAAATTCCAGCAAAGGATCCATGGTATTTGAAAATACAAAGCGAATCTAAACGTCTTGGAGAGAGGAGACGAATAGATACTTTGTTGAAATAGGTGGTAAGATCTCTGAACTTCTACCGGAAAAATCTCTTCGGAGAGTCCAAAGTAAGTCCACCACGTTTGAAACCAAATTGGAAAGTGAGACTTGTAAGCTTGCTTACAGAATGTCACAAACCAGGAATGGTTATAGCCTTGCAACCAGAAGACAATATACCACGCTTTCATGTAGTCGCGGTAATTGTAAGTTTGCGGTTGGAAGGTAACTGACAGTCTGTTCCCTACAAACATACCCTGTTTCCAAGAGGAAGGGGTAAGGATCCGGAAGATCCTGAGCTTTGAGTAAATGGTCCTAGAAGGATCATTTCTGTCTGGAACATGAGTTATTTCTGCAGACTTTGAATCTACTAGAATAAACTCATAATAAGTTCGGGTTTTTTGAATATCCTCTGGCAGGTAGTTGAAGCCTTGAGGAAATATTTGCTTGCAGACTTCTTGGACTGAAGGTCCGTCGAATTCTGGTTCAATAATTGAATCTACTAGGGCAGTCTTGGTGAAATACCCAGTGATTGGAGGCCTTGGCTGAAAAACCTTTGGCCTAACTATTTGAGAGAACGAGGAAGGGTTCCTCGGAATCGTTGGTCTGGAAGTGGCGGCTGCCGTAGCAGGGCGCCTATTCCTCGTTGTATTGCCACGAGGGCGTAACAACGTGCTTGAAGGTGTTGAAAGGCTTGGAGGGCCTGTTTGAATAGTCAAGGCTCTTTAGGAAGAACCTTGCTGACGCCTGGATACCGTTTCAAACTGGATATCCATAGCATAATTTTCTGCACTCATCGGAGATGGTACAAATGTTTGAGTGACGGGCCTTTTGCCCTTTGAGATGGCAGCCCTAGAAGAGGATGCTGCTGCTTGAGGAGAAATGTTTGATTCATTTCTCGGCGACGGGGGTCGCTGATTGTTTTGCGGCGGAGGCCGCTGGGAGTTTGGCCGTCTCCGGCCGGGAGGAGGTTCCATCTTGGGGAAGGGATGTCAGAGCTGATTTTGGTGTCTTCAAGAGATGTTCTCTTGAGAGGTAATCAGCAAGGGAGTTTTCACTTCCTTTTATAGGCTCGATTTTGAAATCAAAGCAAGATAATATTGCCTGCTATCTTGGGAAGATTTGCTTTGAGACAAGATTCTTTACATCTTTTTCGAAGATGTATTTGCTTGCTTTTAAGTCTGTTCGTACAGTGAAATCCTTGTTGATAAGATCTCCCTAGAACTTTTGAACGCAAAGAACTATTGCCAAAACTTCTTTCTTTACTGTGGAATGTTTTTCTGGGCACTATTCCATATTCCTGAATGATAACGGATTATGGAGATTCTTCCGTTAACTTCCTGTTTGAGAACACCGCCGTAACCGATTTCTGAGGCGTCGGTGTCAATAATCAAGTGCGCCTGTTCATTCACTAAGGATAAGCATGGGATGCTTTTTGCCAGCGCTTTGATGGATTGGACTGCGCGTGTATGCTCTTCAGTCCAAGGCTTTGGATTCTTCTTTAATCTGTCATATAGTGGCCGACAGATTGTACAGAGATCTTTAATAAAGTCTCCAATATAATTCACACAACCCAAAAACCGCTGTAGTTGTGTTTTGTCTTGTATAACGTCTGGAAATTTATCCACAAATTCCAGAGACCTTTGGATGGGTTTGATGATTCCTTGATTAATATCATAACCGAGGAACCTAATCTTCGTTTGGAACAATTTAATCTTTGGTTGGGATACCACAAGACCATTTGCTCGGATGATATTGAGAAACAACTGGAGATGCTTGAAGTGCTGATCTACAGCGTTTGAGAATACCAGAATGTCATCAATGTATACTATTGTGAATTCTTGGTATTTGTTGAAGATATCATTCATTATCTTCTGGAATTCGGATGGAGCATTCTTCAATCCGAATGGCATGACGTTCCATTGATATTGTTCGAATGGAACATTGAAAGTCGTCTTGTAACGGTCATCTGGATGAATCTGAATTTGCCAAAACCCAGATTTTAGATCAAACTTTGAGAACACCTTCGCAGAAGTGATCCTTTTTAGTAAATCCTGACGGTTAGGTATAGGATACCTAATCCATTTTAGGACTTTGTTGAGAGGCTTGTAGTTTATGACGAGCCTAGGAATTCCACGTTCCTTTTCGGCCTGGTTGTTGACATAAAAGGCCGAACATGACCATGGACTTTTAGAAGGGCTGATTAGCTTCTTATTGAGAAGATCTGTTATCTTGTTGGTACAAGTCCTTACCAGATCTTTGCTCATTTGAATGGGCCGAGCCTTAGTAGGAATATCGGCTTCTTTAAAATCATCAACGTATGGCAGATTTACCATATGCTTTTTTCTGTCCCAAAACGCATTCGGGATGTTTGAACAAACTTCCTTCTCGAGCTTTTTCAGGAAATTTTGTATTTTTTTCTGAATGGATGGCATGTTGATTTGAATTGCCACCTTGCAAGTCTTTATATCGTCCTGAAGGAATTCAATCTGCTTTTCCTTTTTGGCGATATTGTTGATGTAAAGACTAATATCTTCTTCAATGGACGAAATATACCTTGGAATTATTGGCTGACTGAATTCGAAGATAATTTCTTTGTTGAACTTCTTTGAGACAATTCCTTTATCAGTGACTGAAAAAGGATATAATTGAGTCAAGAAAGGGGTACCTAGAATCACTCCTTCATTGAGGTTTTTGACCAGGATGAAGGTATTGATAAGGCACACGTCGTCTTTGCAGATGTGGACCTTTGATAATTTGTATTTGATATTCAACGGATTTCCACCGGCTCCGCTGAGACTTTCTTTGGTTTTTTCAAAGTATTTTGAAGGGACCAATCCCTCTTGAATAACGTTCTGATCGGCTCCAGAGTCGATAAGAGCGAACGTCTCTAATTGAAAGTCTCGGATTTTGAACATAATCTTGGACATCCACTTCTGATTCTGAACTTTACTAATGTAATTGATTCCGCTTGGTGAACCAATCTGTAAGGTCTGTTCAGGTCTTGAAGAGGAGGTTTCTCCTTCTGTTGATTCTGACTCTTGGAATTTTCCAAAGGCGAATTCAAGAGTAGAAAGTCGTTGCTTGTTACTAGCAACTTCTTTTTTGAGATTCTTCACTTCAGTGTGGAGATCTTCAATTTGGATTGGCTTCTTGGCTTCTCCTTTGACCCTTTTTAGAATATCTTGGAAAGAGTATTCTATTAGGTTATAATCAGGTTTCCTTTGAAGAGCTTCTGCTTCAAGGCTTTCCCGAAGTTTCACAAGGCACATTCTCTTGGATTCTTCATCGGGTAGTTTATCAATTAGATCAAAGAGGACCTCTTGATCTCTACTGATGACATTGATATGGCCATGGCTTCTTCCAGCGCAATGGCCAGTGCAAGGAATAATTCCATCTTCTTTAGAGGAATCACTTTGAGAATAGAACGTCTCTTCATCAGAACCTTCTTCGTTTATGAGGTTGATCTCATCATTGTCGGTAGAAGATTCGGAACTCAAAGAGCTTTCTTCTTCGCTTCTGATGGCATAGAGAAGAGATTGTCTTGTCTCTTCATCTATAGTCAGAGAGTTGATTTTGTCCTTCAAAGGGCACTTACTGGAGTAGTGTCCTTTGCGGTTGCATTTGTAGCAGACAACAGAGGACTTATGAGGACGATTCTTAGAATAATCCTTCTTTCCTTTGTTCCTGTTGTAATATTTCCGTTTACGCCTTGGAATTCGGAATCTTTTGATTTACTCTTGTTGAAGAGTCGCTTGTTGGAAGATTTCTTCTTCTTCTTCCTTTCTTCTTCAGGTCTATTATCAATACCATATTGTTTGCAAAAAGTTCCCAATTCCTTTCGGTAGTCAGGATCTTTGATGACTTTGGCTGTATGCCTATTCTCGAGACAGAGATTAACGCATATCTGTTGAATCGTGGCGTTAATGTCTCTGAATGTTAACTCCGCCCAATCGATACGATTAGTTGCAGAGTTTACTACCGCAGTCTGGTAGTATTTTTGAGCAATATAATATGGAAGTCCTTCAACGAACTTTTGCTTCCAGATATCTGCTCCGCATGTCGTGATGGAGTAAAGACGCGCTAGGAAGGTGTCTTTATACCATTTGTAGTTACTCATCTTTCGGCATCGAAGGCTTAAAAGAGCTTGGGCATTGAGATCTGAGTATACTTGACTGCTACCAATAAAATTCTTGGTCATAGCATAGATTAATTGATTTACCATGTCTGGCTCATCAATCTGCATAGCATTAGAACCTTCCTGCTTGACAACAGATCTAGTTGCCGTCAGGATTTTCGTTCTATCTTCGTCGGTTAGCTGGTTATGCCACCAACTTCTTAGGTTTCCAGAAAGGCTAGAGATAAGGATGTGGACTGTCTGTAAAACCGACTTCTTGGTGCTGAAGGCAGTGGCTGCCATCATCATTTCTTGAAAAGTATTCATCATTTGAGTTTCAGAATACCCATCGATATTCCAAGTAATTATAGAAGATCCGTCATAAGTTCGTTGGTCATGACGGAGATCGTCCCATCCCATATCTGGAGGAGATGGTCTTGGATAATGATTCTTTACTTCCGTGTGCATGGTAAGCGGAAGTATTGTTGAGGATGTAGCCTGTGAAGTAGTGGGTATGGTGGTCACTACATTTATACTTTTGGCTGCCTCGGGTTTTTGAGAAGATTCTCCTTTGCTAAGGGACAAAGAAGAAAGTCTTCTGTTAATCTCAGCAAAAAGATCTGAGGGATCTTCTTTGAGAGGTCCAATCTCAAAACTATTTGGTTGAAAGATTGGCTGACAGAGGTCTACTGGAGGGATCCCTGGAATCTTTGAGACGGTAGGAAGAGCTGGATTCTCAATTCTTTCTACAGCTTTAGATACCTCAGAGAGGATCTTGTTTGAGTAGTTGAGTTGATGCTGGATATTTTTGATTTCTCGAACACCAACTTTCTGGACTTTGTCTTCATCTATTGTTTTATATGGTGAAGACACCATCTTTATGGCAGGTACCACCGGGTGAGAGAAAGTCGCTTCTTCTTCTGGGGGGAAGGTGGAAGCTATTTCTTTGCCTCTGGCTGTTACCCAAACAGTGCCATTTCTGATGACCGCTACTTGTCCATCAGCTTGGAGTCTTTTAACTAGAGCTTCGTTTTTTACTAGCTCTTGGTTTTGTATCTTTGAGGTGAACTCGCCAATGGTCATGACGGGTTTCCTAGTTTCTTTGGGAGCAGCAATCCACATGTCGATGTACTTGCTGTATAATTCTTTATAACGTTCCTCTGTTTTTGAGATAACGTTTATTTGATTGAAGGCAGGTTCAGTTCTCCTTTCCATATCGGATTGGGTTGGAGAGAGTGATCCTTCTTCGTATTGAACGTCAGGGATTGGATGAGTGAAATCCACTGATGCTCGCATGGATTCAGATCTTTTAAAAGATCTATTAATAGTGCTCACCGATCTTGCATCTGAAGAAACGCTTCGGCGGCTGCTCATAACTTCTCTAATTCTGGGGTATTTTGCCTCAGTATTAAATTGTACTTCGACATTTCCGTCTGGAAATTCGGTAATTGATGCTTCCGTATTGATTCTTCTGGCGGGGGCTGAAACTCCTTGAAGTCTCCAGATGGTATTTCTAGAGATTTCATCCCAACGAAGTGTCTTCGGAATAGTCATTGAAGATTTTTCGAGATTGACTTCCATTAGCATGGTGTACCCTTTCGGAGAAACACCGAGTGCTTTTGGAGAAAGGTTGGTATGCATCAATTTGTAATAGATGCGATATGAAACAGCAAAAGGAAGAGATCCGTCTTTCAGCTCCAAGCCTTCAGAATGAACATCTAGACATAGCACGTCCATAATGTTCTTGTCTTGAAGGGAGACGGTAAGTCCTGGTTTGCAGTTGAAGTAAACTGGTCCTTGAACCAGATTTGATTCGACGATCCCTAGAAGAGAGGGAGTGAAGTTGAGATGTCTTTTATCCCGAAGAGCGAGATAAACTGGGACATCTAAGCCTTCTCTAAAGAGAGGTTTCAAGGCTACTTGAACACATCCAATATGGAGGTATTTGAATTTGTTCATGACTTTGAAGAGGGTTTCTTCAGGGAGAAGAGTGATCTCTGTGAATTCATCCTTCATAGCCACGTTCTCCTCGGTGATGACGATGACGTCTTGCTGGGAGAAATTGAAGGTATTTATTTTGTATACCTGGTTTGGATCTATCTTAGGGATAGACCAATTTTTGAGTCGATCTTCGACCTTAGCCAGATGGGCTTCAGCTGAATTGTGATCTGCTAAAATCTTTGAAAAATCATTTTCTGATTTTTGCTTGCTTGAAGAAGAAGAGGAAGAGGAAGCTGTGTCGACGATGGGTTGAGAATGGGGAGAGATCTTAGAGAGGAACTTCGAGAGCATGAGAGAGGAGGAAAATGGAATCTGAAGGTATCTAGGAGATAGAAATAAGATCTTACTAAGTTCATATCCTTTTATTTTGATAATAATCTATCTTTTAATTAAATCGAATTCTTCGATCAATCGATCTATATTCAAACATCTTCATATCTTCTAACTATAAATTCTCAATCATGAAGGTTAACCACGCCTTTATCATGATACCTAGAGAATGGATAGCTAGAGTTTATCAAGAGTTAGAACAAGAGAGATTCCCAAATCAGATTTTAGCAGATAGATTAAGAATCAAAAATGAAGAATATAACCTTAGAGCGAACTTAGATCCATCTTCCTTCCACCCCCAGATTCAGAAAAGAGTGAAGTTGAGTTCAATCGAATTTCCTTAACATTTTAATATTTATGTCTTAATCAGTTGAACCATTCTTTTGCTCTGACGGAGGTTGAGATATTTCATATTGCAATTATAATTAAAAATGTGTAAATATATTATACTAAAAAAAATTATATTAAAAAAAGTTGGGGGTTGCATATGATGAGATGAGATGAGATGAGATGAGATGAGATGAGATGAGATGAGATGAGATGAGATGAGGGAGCAGATAGGCAAAGGTGGAGGAGTTCGTTTATATAAGTTGAGGAAGGAAATAATAATATTTGGTATGCATGCCTATTGACTCTGCCAGGAAGCCCTAGCGTGAGAAAAGCGGACCTTCTTCCTCGCTCATCAAACCTTACTGTAGATCTATTTCTACTTTCCCGGGATTTCTCTTGATTCTGAGTTTTTCATAGCTTGAATCGCCGCCATGGATGAAGAATACGACGTTATTGTGCTTGGAACCGGACTCAAGGAGTGCATCCTTAGTGGTCTTCTCTCCGTCGATGGCCTTAAGGTTTCTCTTGCCATTCATTTTGTTCCCCTGCTGCTTTAGATCGACTGCCCTAACATCTTCTTCTTTTTCTTTTTAATTCTATAATTCAGCTTCCTCGAATTCTTAATTCTTCGATGAATCTGCTATCTGATTGTGATCGTTCTTATCAACTCTCCCATTTCCATCATTTATCTTGATTCTGTATCTTGATTGTAGTTGCATCCATGAATTCATGTACTCCAATGTCAATTTCTTTTCACATCGAAGAGATCTTTGTTTCCACACTTGAGTTGAGGTGCTCTTCCCGTAACGAAATCGGATATTATAAATATAATTTTATTGTTATTTGCATCATCAGTGATACAATTTTATATCCGCAAATTTTCTATTTTGTTGGCCATTTCGTTGCAAGGTAATGAATTGCTGGTGAAGTGAGGAAATTGGCCGGGAATTTTTGTGGATACCGATTACTTTATGCTCTGCTACAATGTTCTCAATTATCATTTTGAGGATCTACGTTTGAAAGTTTTCATATTTTTTGGCTGTTAAGTGGAGTTGTGGGATTGTTTTGACATAGTGGCTACATAGGCTTGTAGATGATATGTAGGTTTTCTTTATCTACTTGGTTGTTGAGAAAGTTGTGTATGTAAACTACTATAAAATTTGTCGTGTTTTCGGGTTATTACAATCAAGTCCAAAGTAATGCCTACACATTTGAGTTTAGCAGTACTATGGAGCGTGGTTGGCTCCATAGTCTTTTTCATTCTGATATGTTATGCTCTGACATTCACATTTCATGTGCTAGGTTCTGCACATGGATAGGAATGACTATTATGGAGGAGAATCTTCATCGCTTAATCTCATTCAGGTCCCCTTTTCTGCTGACGGGTCCCATTATTTTAGTGAACTCCTGTTTACTCTTGTGCTTTTCTTCAATCATATCTTGTATTTATAGTTTTAATTTGATTGGCAGCTTTGGAAGCGGTTCCGGGGAGACGACAAGCCACCTGCCCATCTGGGTGCTAGTAGGGACTATAACGTGGACATGGTTCCAAAGGTCTCCCTTCCCCCACCTTGATATGGTTTTGCTAGTTTCTCAAGCTATTTATTTGTCTAGTGATATGCTTATTACTTCTATTTTCTAATGAACCCCTTTTCTCGTTATTTACATTCTTTTTCACAATTCTCAATTTTAACTATGTTTGTTTTTTTGGCTAGTTTATGATGGCAAATGGAACTCTTGTGCGTGTTCTTATCCATACGGACGTTACCAAGTATTTGTCTTTTAAAGCTGTTGATGGTAGCTATGTGTATAATAAGGGAAAGGTATTTACTATTTTCACTATTCACTTGTTTTAGTTCCATATTGTTTATCTTTGAACTTTTATTAAAATGCAAGTCTTACAAAAAAAACTTAACGATATAAAATGTCTTTTTATAGATTCACAAAGTTCCAGCCACGGACATGGAAGCACTTAAATCTCCACTTATGGGTTTATTTGAGAAGCGCCGTGCTCGCAAGTTCTTCATCTTTGTTCAGGATTATGATGAAAGTAATCCTAAGACACATGAGGGAATGGATTTGACAAGAGTCACAACAAGAGAATTGATTGCGTATGCCTCAATTTCCATAAATAGCTTTTCTCATGTTTTTCACATAACTCTCAAATTAGAAATTAAAAGAACCAGTACAAAACAGTTAAATAACTCTTACTAACGATATTTTAATTATCATTTAGGCTTCTTCATGGTGTCCTCATCAAACATTCATTGTATAATACTTTAATTGAACGCTAGACATCTTATGACATGGATATTGCCTTGTTTTTCACAATTTGAGGATTGGATGTGTAGATAACTTACAGAGTCATGGTACTTTATTATGAAAAAAATATATCCATAACTTGTATGCTTGGATTTAGCAAATTGAACGAAGTTTCATTGTTAATGATAAATACTTTTATTTTTTTGCATGACTAATTGAAATTGACATTGAGGTGTCACTAAATATAATTTGGAAAATTGCATTAGAAAAATATATGGAAAGATACATGGAATACATGATCATTTTTTTGAAATCCTAAACCCATGGCTTACGGAGGCTGGAGAAGCAGCAATAAGTACGAAATTATGAAGGAAGGAAAGGGAAAACAGTTTTCTCCATTTGCCTGCAAATCATTGTAGATTTGTCTTTATCTCTGCACCATAGGAAGCTAGCAAAAGCTTCTTTGTCATCTTCTTGAAAGGGTGATAAGTGAGGAGAGAATCAATATTGGCTTTTACCTCATAGGATGAAGAAATCAATGTGTAGCTCCATTGGTGAACACGCATGCAATTATCCTCTAGGTGGTCGGTTTGAGCCTCATAGGATGAAGAAGAAACCATTCGAAAGAGGAGAAAAGCATGTTTCAGGAAGAGGTTGCTTGTTGACACATTGAATGAAAATGTAAACTTGAGATTCTGCTGCCTTATTTCAAAGAATTCATAAGCTTTCAAAGAGAGAATCATTAAAGGATTTTTCCTTTGGATCTTGTCTAGGTTGTTGATGCTCTCTAATAAACTTCTTAGATGAAAACTTTGACCTTTTTAAGATATTAATCCTTCAAAACCGTAGTGCTAAGAAGTTTGGAACCTTTTTAGGAGAGTTATGATCTTGTAGGAGGGAGCTCCGAGTGAAGGAGTCCAAGGGGTCAAGGGCCACATCCAAACCAGGAGTCATTATCGTTGGTAAGAGATGCCTGCAATTCAATGCAGTCCACCAGAGAAAGTCAATCTTGAACTTCTTTCTGTCTAATTCCTTCTAAAATTAAGGTTCCAAGTGGATAAGTTCCTATTCAATATGGGCTATGGTTTTGAAAGAGTTGGTAGGATGAAATACAAGTTGGAGAGTTGAAAGGCGAGACTTGAGAGAGGTACTTCCCAGCCAAATTTCCTCCTAATTGGGGTCATTCCCAACTTTAAAGGAAATTCTAGAAGTAATGAAGGCTTTTCAATCACGGGTTCCCTCCAAGGGCATTTAGAAAGTTTAGCAGTAGTCATTGGGCCACCAATTAGGGAAAACTCAAATTTTAGCCAGAATGACTTCTCTCCAAAGAGCATTTTTTTCAAGGGCAAAAAAGAATGCCAAGTCCATTTAGAAGGAAAACCAAATGTTTTTAGAAGATATCTCCAATTCCTAGACCACCAGAAAGGAGGAAAGGGCAATAGACTTTTTGCTAGTTAGCAAGATGTGAGCAACCCTGTTGTTGTTTGTTATCTTCTGTCATTCCCAGAAGAATCCTCAGTTCTTGTCGAAGGCAATTTTCTTTGGCATTTTGAAAAGAGGCAAGTACAATGTGGACAAGGCTTGTGACAGATACTTAAATCAAATAAGGTGCCCACCTTTGGAGAAAAACGCAGCTCTTTCAACCTTAAGCTTCTTGGAACTTTTTCCGATATAGGCTTCTGAAAGGCAGAGAATTTAGAATTGCCATTCCAAGGGGAGGCCAAGGTAGACTATGCCAAGAGCTGATTGCACAGTTCAAGAGGTTGTAGTCCCTTTGGAGAAAAGAAGAGCTCTTTCAACCTTGAAGCTTATTGGAACTTTTCCTGAAATAGGCTTCCAAAAGGCAGAGTTATATGCGAACTTAAGACCAGGATGACTAAAATCCCTTAAGAGTTAGGTCCCCAAAGAGCCCTGCTCCGAAAAATGCTGGGAAAATCTTCGTTTAGAACAGGTCAGAGTTGGAGACAGGGAAATAGGTTTTCTTGACATTTTTCAGGGATGGAACAAGGGGATGTATATTCTTCCTCCTGCCCCAACTTTTATATTTTTCAATTTTATATATTAGTAACTTTTTATATTAAATTATTTATAAACATACTATTTTAAAAGAGTAATTGTTTAAATTAGTAAATAATAAAAATACTAATTTTGTCATAAACATGTAATTTTATTCAGGTAGCTTTCCGCTTCTTTATCTTAAAAAAGGATACTTATTGTACTTATACCACTGTGTTGGGTGTCCTGTCTTTATATCAACAGCCAACATGTCCCACTGTAGTTCTGGTTCATAGGATATCTGTACAGATATTTCTGTCTTTTGCACTAACAGTTAGGTCGCTTAGTAATATTATGTATAAACTAATGTGCTTATATGAAATTGATATGGTTAACAGAAAATATGGGCTGGATGACAACACCATTGACTTCATTGGTCATGCGTTGGCACTTCATAGAGATGATCGCTATCTTGATCTTCCTGCAGTAGATACAGTAAAGAGAATGAAGGTGACTGCCATCTAGATTTGCTAATTTACTCTGCTCCTTTCTTCACATCGAACATGGCTCTCATGGTGAAATGGGCTGATAGTGATCGTCATGCCAGTTTACGTTCTGTTCCTGTGTATTAAATATTTTTTTTTCCTCCCCATTCTTACTTTTGTGATAGCTTTATGCGGAGTCTCTAGCACGTTTTCAAGGAGGGTCTCCATACATCTATCCTCTATATGGACTGGGGGAGCTTCCGCAGGTCTCTCTCTCTGCCTACCTACTTTAGACCAGGCCCAGCACATATCGGCAACAACTTTAGTTTCCTCTCGTATATCTGCCTTTAATTGCTTTACCCAATCCATATTTACTCTCTCTCTTCTTTCAGGCATTTGCTCGCCTTAGTGCTGTATACGGTGGAACATATATGTTAAATAAACCTGAGTGCAAGGTACCATTTAAATGTTAATATCTCTTTAGACTATATATAATTTTTTTCCTTTGGATCACGTTATTTTTCTTATAATTTTTCCACGTGTTTTTGGAGGTATTTTTTGGTCAAACATTTCAAAAGCATAATTCTTCATCTCTCGTTAAGATAAAATGGGTTGATCTTTGAATGTTAGGTTGAATTTGATGATGAAGGAAAAGTTGTTGGTGTCACATCAGAAGGGGAAACTGCCAGGTGCAAGAAGGTTGTCTGTGATCCTTCCTACTTGCCTGGCAAGGTATGGCCTTTAATGTCCTTTCCAAATTATTCCGTGTTTAATGGACCGATTTAATTTTTAAGATTGGTTCTGCACATGAAAACTATCTACATCGTGAACCTATCTTCATTTTATTATCTTAGCTTAATTGTCTTTATGGACTTGTGTGATCACTGATCAGTAAAGATCAGTAAATGGAGGCCCAATTATTTATGATAACTTTATCCATCTCATTGTATAATAGCCTCAGCCCTCAGGACAAGCATGGGGCCATCTTACCTCTCTTTTACAAGTTATTGTGAAGGCGGGAGAATGAGATGAAAACCAACATTTCCCATCTTACGTGAAGTTGTATATCTTGAAACAGGTCAGGAAGGTCGGTAAGGTTGCAAGAGCAATTGCTATAATGAGCCACCCAATACCAAACACGAATGATTCCCATTCAGTGCAGATTATTGTACCACAGAAACAGTTGGGTCGCAGATCAGACATGTAAGTTTTTGTGTGCTTATAGAAAGAGTAAAAATCCCATTACAGCTTTTTCCTTGTGAAATTGTGTAGAATGCTTTAGGAAAATACAGGTATTTTAGTTATATTATGTCAATTATATCTGTTTGGCGGTTATTCTTTTGTTGCCATTTTTTACAAATATGATGATTTTCACTTGTATTAGATTTCTTTCTTTGATAAAATTCAAAAAAAAAAACTCCCCAAGATTGGTTCTCCCCTTGTGGCTTTTCCATCAAATTAGTATTCGCCTACTGGCTGCTAGCTATTTCTTAGCTAATGAAATGAGATGAAAGGAAGATTTGAAGATTTATTTCCAACAGCATTTTCCTTTCGAACCTGTCACTGAATTCCTTTTTCAGTTATCTGTGGATTAGAGCATTTATGCGTCATTATGAAATATTGAAGAATTAGAAACCTTGGTTCTACTTTGCATGTCAGTTTGTTGGTTAAGTTAGGACTTGTTGCCACATTTTAGCTTGTATCTCTATATTATGGGGATAATTGGTCAGTCTGTTTCGACCAGTAATTTTTCATTTCATGAGTTTTGTTATGTGGATAATTGGTCAGTCTGTTTGTACTTTGCATATGTCAGTTTGTTGGATGAGTTATGACTTATTGCCACTTTCTAGCTTGTATCTCCATATTACGAGAATAATTGGTCAGCCTGTTTGTACCTGACTTGTAATTTTTCATTTCATGGGTTTTGTTATGTTAGTGTATTTCACTCATAACTGATCGGCTATAATAAATCATTTAACCAAGTAGAACTGTACAAGTATTAGTGCTGAGCAGAACCACTTCGCTAAAACTTGTAATGTTTCTGAGCTATGAATCTTGGAATCTATTGTATATGCTGCCTTATCATCTCCCACCTCTTTAATATAGTTTTTTTATTCTTGTGTGTTTGACAGGTATGTTTTCTGTTGCTCTTACTCTCACAATGTTGCTCCAAGAGGCAAATATATTGCTTTTGTTACCACGGAAGCTGAGACTGATCGTCCCGAGGCAGAACTAAGGCCAGGTATTGACCTGCTAGGGGCTGTTGATGAGATATTTTTTGATACATACGACAGATATGAGCCAGTCAATGAACCAGCTTTGGACAATTGCTTTGTATCCATGGTACGTTCACATTAAAAGCTTCCTCTTCCTGTGTGTGCGTGCAATGAACTAAATCATTTCATGTATCATAATTGTCACTGCTCACTTGCAACAGAGTTACGACCCTACGACACATTTCGAATCAACTGTTGTTGATGTGCTCAACATGTATACAATGATAACTGGGAAGGTGAGAATCAAATTTCCCTACTCTCCTATAACTTTAAATTCAAACGTTTACGTTATAGAGAAGTATTATAGCGATTCGAACTTATTCAGAATCATTAAAGTTCGTGTTCTTTATAACCAAACTGTATAAATCTTTTTTGTTTATAGGCCATTTGTGGTAGGATTTTTATATCGACCCATCTGATGCATTTTTGTCGTGATTAATTTCTCTTATAAAGTAAATTTGCAGAGCTTGCACAATTTCAGGATGGCTATTTAATTAGAATATAGGTTTTATGTGTCTTATATGGTTTAGTGGGATGCAAGTAGTAAGTAGAGATGGTGGTTATTTTGTTTCAGGCTGTTGACCTGAGTGTGGATTTGAGTGCTGCCAGTGCTGCAGAAGAATGAGAAGCTCTTCTTTGGAGATTGCATTGTAATACTTCGTTTTCTATTTTCATTCTCTACTCTATCTATGCCAAAAAAAGAAAAAGAAAGGAAAAAAAAAAAGAAGAAAGAAACTTAGAGATGTGTTTGTATTTGTCTTGTGAAAAAGTTGTTTGATTTGGTCCGCCGTGGTTTTTTTATGGACTACTTATAAATTTATATGTGATGATGATGCACTTATTGCTTCAATTTCCCATCTTACTTTGCGAGTTGTATGCTTGCTAAAATTATTGGAATAATGCTACTGTGTGTTAATAACCTTCTGATTTTTTTTTCAAACAAAAAAAAAGGGGGTAAAATGCCTTGTCTCTCTCTCTCTCTCTCTCTCTGTGTGTGTTCAAGTACAACAATGAGAGAGTAGGATTCGAACCTTGAAGCTATTGGGTGCAATTTTGTCTTTTAAAAAAGACAAATATCAAAACAATAAGAATATTGTTATTGTCCATAATCGTACAAGGTGATATGAAGACATGATATAGAAACCAGACTTCTAGTTTGTGTTAATTGAAGAATCAAGTCGATTTACAGGGTAAATATCACACCTTCAACATACATTGGGAGGGTTGAATCTATTTGTATATTATTGTGTATATTCTTGTTGCTAAGTTTCATGTACTTATACCAAATTTTTGTGTTGTCTATTTGCGTTTTCTTAAGTTTGTAAGACCAAATATTAATAGACGTTTAATATTATGCGATTTAAATGCTCATAAACACTCAACTCAGAATTGAGTTAGATATGGATTACTTTTAGGAGTTAGAAACGGATTATGTTTTGGTCAAACTTTGAAGCAAGGTACAAGTCCGTCACTCTAAGATCGAAATTGATGTATTCAATTTGATTCATGAATAATGCTCCGAAATGAAAGCAGTAGCTCCTATTTATAGAATTAGGCTATTGTGACCGATGGATAACCTCAGGGGTGTAGAGACATGGTCGAAAAAACATAATTTAATCGGCTCGCTCTTTCTTCCTAGTTTGTGCATGAGGTGGTCCTTGACAAGGTCTCTCAGATTTTGGTCCATGTTCTTTGTGTGTATGCAATGAATTCCCCTTCCGAGTAGGCTTCTCTATGAGAATCTTTGGTGTATGTATATTTTTTTAATGGGAAATAATATTTTATTGATAAGATGAAATATACAAAAGGGAAGATCCCATGGAAGAGAGTTACAAAAAATCCCTCCAATTCATCAAAAGATCACTTAAACTATAACTTGAGAAAGAGGCAAAATACGATTTACACTAGCTTAAAGCCAAAACCAGAACAATATTGCAATTTTTTTTTGTGGGTAGGAAACTGCACTTTTCATTAAGATAAATGAAAAAGAGAACAAGAACACGGGCATACAAAAAAAACAGCCCAGCAGGGAAGCCCTAGCTAAGGAAGGGCTTCTAATCCAAAAGAATATGACCTAATTGATAATTACATTGACTCTAATGAGATCCCAAACAGCCTTGCTATCAATCTCCATCCCATAAAAGTTATGTTGTTTCTTTTTTCTCACAAAAAGTAGAACAGGAAAGCACTTCTTCCACCATAGCCCCCCAATCTCTACGACCCAAGAAACACCGAATCTCAAAGAAACGGCTCCAAATCTTCTGGCAAAAACTGCAATGCCATAAGATATGATCAAGATCCTCAGAGTTTTGTTTGCAAAGAACACACCATTATGACCCCAAACAGGAAGAAGAATGCTTCCGAATCCGATCCATGGTGTTGATTTTCCCAAGTATGATCTGCCACACGAAAATTTTTAATCTTCTTTGGAATAAAATTCCAAAGCAAGGCGAACACAGGGGCAGCCGAGGAAAGATCAGGGGAGCATAAAATTTTAAAGAAGGAACTACAAGAGAAACCCCTGGAAGGATTAGGGGCCTAAACACGAACATTCTTCCTGTCCTAAAATAAAGGGACATCAGAGAGAAGATGGAGTAACTCACTCGCTTCTCGAGACTCCCTGTTAGTTAAAAACCGACTGAGACCTAAGGAAATCGAAAGCCCTGCCTCCCCAACATCCAGCAACGAGGCCAACAGAAAAAGACGAGGAAATAAAGAACAAAGAGGTTTATCTCCCACCCAATGGTCCTCCTAGAAGTAAGTGTCAAGACCATCCCCAACCACATAAGACAAAAACTAGGAGAAGAGAGGAAAGCCCGAGGAAATAGCCTTCTGGGGGTTCTAGCACAAACCTTATGCCCTCTGTCTGAAACCTAATCAAAGGGGTGCGGCCCATACTTACTCACGATAATCCTCCGCCATAAGGCTCTAGGCTCTTGGAAAAACCTCCATAAACTATTTAGCCAAAAACGCATCGTTCCGAAGCCTCAAGTTCCCAATGCCAAGACCGCCTGCCTTTAATGGTTTGGAAACCATACCCCAACTAACTAAGTGAGCTCCACCCCCCTTATTCACCCCCTCCCACAAAAAAGCACACATAATTTTTTTCCAAACTTTTACAGATAGTCCGACGACTTTGAAGAGCGAGAAAAAATACACTGGAATCCCACTTAAAGTCGCTTAAATGAGCGTTAACCTTCCTCCTTTAGAGAAAAAGCCTTATTTCCATAAGGATAAATTTTTCTGCACATTTTCCAGCATGGGGGCCCAAAAAGAAAGAGCCTTAGGATTATGCCTCAAAGGGAGGCCTAAATAGGAAGTCGGGAAATTACAAGCTTCACAACAATGTTGGGTGTCTTGTCCTAAACTCATAGTTTGTAATTATATAAAAACGAAGAAAGAGCCTTAGGATTATGCCTCAAAGGGAGGCCTAAATAGGAAGTCTGGAAATTACAAGCTTCACAACAATGTTGGGTGTCTTGTCCTAAACTCGTAGTTTGTAATTATGTAAAAACAAATTTATATTCAATAAATTTATATTCAATCAATTTGTTGTTGAATTTATAGCATTGCATTGTCCAAATCCAATAAACTAAAGATCCAAGGTTATTATTATGTAACCGGGACAATATATATACTGAGTATATATTTGATATACCATGATATACAAGTGGATAATGTCCCGGGAATAACCTAAAGGGTCTATAGTATATGGATAAGGCTAGGTACCTTATCCTAGCAACACTATGGATACGACCCACTTTGTAAATGTTACAGACGACCCGATCCAGGTCGTTCGCGTGGAGACATGCGAGTGGGGTTATCCAATACAATGAGTTTGTATAAGACCGGACCGCAAAATAGCCAATCTTTAGATGTAACGCCGTCGACTAACAGATTGCTATTTCATAGTATGACCAGGCAACTCGTTCTTAATCCTGAGTGAGTTATGGACTTCTGCCCATGAGGGCTCATCGTTTGATCTGTATGGGTGAGAGTGGCTCGAGTTGTCGACTCAACATTCCTACCCTTTTGGGGATGAGACCGAGTGGGGAGCTGGGAACATAGCGTCACAAGATGGAATTCACTCATCCCCGACTTTAGGGGAGTAGATGAGTGTTCTCTTAAATGCTGACTCCCGGACTTGAACAAGGGGCCCTACCCTCTCACTAGTCTAAGAGGTACTTCCGGTTATTGGTTGGACAATAACAGGATTGTTTATTAGAGGAACAATGATATTTAAGGAGTAAGATGTAACTCAAGGGTAAAACGGTAGTTTGACCCAACTTGAGTTATGAGCACTCGTGAACGATTGACTTGCCATTAATGGTCGTATATCCGTGAACACGAAAATATTCTGTAGTGAGAAGAGTGCAACTGCGGGTCTTGAGTGGAGTGATCCGTAGTTAACGAATGTTGATTAACGCGATTAATGAGTTTGACCGATTAATCTCGTATTGTTGGAGCTTCTGATTTGTAGGTCTATTAGGTCCCCTTGCTAGCTCACAACAGGTAAAACGAGGATAAAGAATTATGAAATAATTTGAAATGTTCAAATTATACAAGGGAATATATATAATGTATATTGATACATTATATATATAAGTATATGTATATTAATTTTGGATAAAGATTCAAAATTAGTACTATATATTATGAGAGAAATATTTGAATAGGATTCAAATATTTAATATGAATTGGATTCATATTAAACAATAGGTTATACAAGAGAGAGTCATATGATTCAAATATATAGTTTTAATTAAATATGCGATATTTAATTAAAAGATAAATAATTAATTGTTAATTATTTATGTATTTATGTAACTAATAAATGAATTTGATCAATTGATTAGATTAATAATTATTAATCAAATTTATTAATTTCTTAATTATAATTAAATAAATAATTAATTTTAATTATAGTTAATTAATCAAATTAATATATTAATTTGATTAATTAGATAAATTAAATAAAAAAAATGTATGGGAGTGGTGTGTGGGCAGTTATCCCACATCACCCATTTGGTTAAAAAATGCAGAATTGTTTACCGAAGGACTCCTAGCTTATACCTGGAAAAGAAAAACAGAGAAGAATTTTCTCTCAAAATTTGCTCTCTCAAATTCCCTTTTGGTTTCATAACCCGACGCTCCCACAAGCAGTACTCGGTACCCAGAGGATAGTAAGAAAGATCATTTGGTGGTGTTCACTGTTGATTAAGAGAGAATCTTGATGAAAGGTCTTCAAATGTAAGTTTCTTTCCCCGTATTTCAATTTTTAATTGTGTGGTTTTGTTCTTCAAAAATTCAAGAACAAAAATTGTCATCTCCGTTGCGGGATTAACGTCCCATCAAACAAACCAAGGAGGCCCAGTGAAGAAGTTTAGAGGAATCACAATTAATACCCAGAAGCGAACTTTTACTTCGATTGATCTTAAGTCCCAATATAGCCGAAAAAAAGGACAACATTTGGGTCAAGTTATTAAAAGAGGCTTCCTTTCCTGAACAGAAGAGGAGCGTATTGTTAGGGTTGACTTTTTACTGTAGAAACATGTGTCGATAGCCATGTTTGACCACGTTTTTGACCACTTTCCAATTATTATTTGCCAAAAAGGACCACATATTCTTAAAGTAGAACATACATAGATTATTTCTGCATAAAAGTCAAGCTATGATATTTTAGGACAAAATGTTGAAACACATGTTTTGATTAATGAAGGACAAGGAGGACATTTCCAACATATTCAAAACCGTGAGTCCAAGTCCAAGTGAGGTGGTTAGGTGAATCTCAACCCTTTTCCACCTAAAATGGAGGGGAGTTTCAACAAACCTATGGTGCTATAAAAGGAAGTCATTCCTCCATCAGCAAACCATCTCTTCCAAGCTTCATTTCATCTTCTTTTTGATACTCTCTAGTTGTAGAACACGTTTTTAGGGTTTATGTTCATATTCTAGTTGTTCATTTCTTTATTTTTCACGCTTTTACCTTTCGTATTGCTTTTAATTCAAGTTCTTACTTCCGTTCTTTGTTCATTATGTTATTTTAAAGTTCTTTAGCGAGTTTCAACTCCCCTCACACTCGAGAGAGAAGAGCGTCAAGCTATAACTCCTTGTACCGCTTATTTATTCATTTAAATTCAATGAAAAATACTTTCTTTATATTTTCATGCATTTACTTTCAATTAATTATGTTCTAAATTAGTTATTAACCTCCTTGTGGAATGTCTTAGTCAAATGATTTGATTTTCAACACGCTCGAGATTTTGGCCAGATTGCGCCTGACACTTTTTTGGGTTGGTTTCTAAAAACTTCTCTTTACGTCTTTTTTCTATTTGGCCAGTAGGAACTTGATTTATACACCAAAGTGCAACCTTGGGAAACGTGAGTTAGGTAAAATAATAGGAAACCAATATGGGATGTGACTTAGGAATAAACGCATAAAACATGGTCCTACATAAGCCTTCTAACTCATAATGCAAATGAGTTGGTAGATATTCTCTAGGATTGTAATCACACATAGGAATATGATTGTAGGTTACCCTAGCCTCTGCAGCAACCAAAAGTGATAGTGAAAGAGTAGAACTCAAATTCGAAGAAAAGCCAGGAATTGAGCCTGGTGCATTTTCCCAACATAGTGTGCTTTCCATATTTTTGTATCAAAACTAAGGTAGAAGACAAGGATGTAACACCCCAGAACGTTCTACACGCTTCTAGGTAACGTTAACTAACCACCTGTCTAACCTTATCTCTAAACACGAGATAACTAACTCCCTGTGAAAATAATTATATAAAATAAAGCTTTAACTCCCATCAATTCACCAAAGAATCAATCCTATAGATTACCAATCAACCGTCATCCGTGGACAACTCCATAAAGCAATTTCATTATTCCAACTAAGCAAACTCAATGAATGGAAGAAACTAAAATAAACACCTATTCTGAATCAAAGTAGACAACAAGTGGGAACATCCCAATTAACCAGATAGGAACAAGTAGTTTGTTGTCCAAGCAATAAAGTATAAACCATATAAACCTAAGCTAAACAAAAGTAACTACGCAGCCTATGGTCCTCGCTCGTCATGTCTCCTCCACGTCATCACCATGGTCGTCAACGAATTCTCCGTCTGAAACAATAATTGCAAAGGGGGGGGGGGGTGAGTATGTAAAGATATACTCCGTAAGTAGCTCTCACCAATAACACAAAACATCATGCTCAAAAATCATGAAACATTCACAGTCATGCTCTTCATCACATTATACAATCAAACATAGACACGCTCTATAAGATCCGGCGATAACCACAACCATGAACGATTCAACTACCAACCTCGAGGCTCCCTAACATCTCAAGCACCTCTAAGCTCATCACAGCTATCCTAGCTTTCCAAAGCTAACTCTTTCGAGTAGGGTCGGCCCCTGACCATTTTTACCCAGAGCCCCGACACTGCTGCATCGACCCTCGACCATTTTTACCCAAGGCCTCGATGACTTTACAATCTATTGGCCCTTGACCATTTTTACCCAAGACCCCAATAGTTTTCCTTCCAAAAGACTCCTCGCATCGACCCTCGACCATTTATACCCGAGGCCTCGACACTCATCTTTATCCAATATTGGCATATCGACCCTCAACCGTTTTTACCCGAGGCCTCGATACCCCATTAGTGACGTATCAGCCCCCGACCATTTATACCCGAGGCCCTGACACTCACCCACTCACTTTCCACAAGAATCCAACGTTCCTTATCATAACCAACCCCACAACAACCCCTATCCTGCGAACAGGGTCCGAAAACATGCTTCTATTACACCCCCATCTCATAAGAAAATGATATGACTCGGACCAGCACGCTCGCATCATAAAGAAACGATACTCAACCAGCACGCTCACATCCTAAAGAAACGTTTATATATACTCAACCAGCACGCTCACATCATAAAGAAACGTTTATATGTACTCAACTAGCATGCTCACATCATAAAGAAACATTTATATATACTCAACCAGCATGCTCACATCATAAAGGAACGTTTATATACACTCAACCAGCATGCTCACATCATAGAGAAATATTTATATAACATGTACTAGCACGCTCACATCATAAGAAAGCATAATCGCAATAATCCCATTTTAACGAGCATCCTTTGTAAACACACATCGTTCCACAACAATTCTCAGCAGTTTAACAATACAAAATTCCACCATTATCACCGGCGAATATTCAACACCACACCAAGCATACAAATTAACACAAACAAGAGTTACCTAGCACAATAGTGTATCAAAATCAATCTTAAACATCACAAAACAGCACAATGGAAAACCAATTAATACACATTAACACACGCACACGCCCCTTGTCTACTTAACCACAACCACGCCCCTAAGTTTTGCATCAATCTCACACCTAAGCACTAAAAACAGAAAAACAGCAAGTTATATATACGATTCAGCCTCCGAAATCAATTCTAAGAGGGTTCAAATGGCTCATTACCGCAAAATCGACTTCGTGTAGGTGTGGGTAACTTAGATCTAGCTCGCAAAGGTGTGGGTAGCCTAAATCGGGCTTCGAACGGATGTGGATAATCGCCAAACACCACAAACACTGCAGTTTGCGTTTTACAGCAGGGGAAAATGCTCAAAATCCTCCTTCGACGCTGTTGAACGCTAAAGCAAACGTCTGGGTCACCCAAACTACGCTTCCACGGGTCGGGGTTATCAATCGAAACGCCAAGACGCCGCCAAAAACACCTACGCCGAAAAATGCCAAAGAAAACACCGAGGAAGATCGTGCTGCTGCAAAACTAGTCGCGCCGCCGCTGCCAACGGGAAAATAGCGCCGCCGCAGAACACGCTGCGCCGCCGCTGAAGTTCAAGGAAACGCCGCCGTTGTTGCCGGGGGGTTGTGTCGCTGCTGGAACACCGGAAAAGAGACACCGCCGCTGCTCCAAGGATGCCGGCACAAATCTACTGCTTCCACAGGTTCGCCAGATGGGGAAGCGCTGCCGGTCACTGCTGTTGCCGCCGTGAGGTGCTGTCGCTGGAGAATGGGGAGCAATGGTGGGTGGCGGTTGAAAGTGGGGAAGAGGAAAAGATGATTTTGATTTTTTTCCCTAGGGTTTCTTTTATTTTTTTCCCCATTTGTTTTCAAACCAAACCAACCCAACTAAAAGCCCAACATAAACAAACCCAAAAGAAAAATCCATCCCAACCTGAGATAAAACCAATCACGCGAAATCCGATATACATAAATTTAATTAAAGTTAATTTAAAATTAAATGAAAATCTCCTAATTCGAGACTAACTAACCTGAAGGACTCGGGGCGTTACATGGAAACCAATATGGGATAAACGCATAAAACATGGTCCTACATAAGCCCTCTAACTCATAATGCAAATGAGTTGGTAGATATTCTCTAGGATTGTAATCACACATAGGAATATGATTGTAGGTTACCCTAGCCTCTGCAGCAACCAAAAATGGTAGTGAAAGAGTATAACTCAAATTCGAAGAAAAGCCAGGAATTGCGCCTGGTGCATTTTCCCAACATAGTGTGCTTTCCATATTTTTGTATCAAAACTAAGGTAGGAGACAAGGAGGTTAAGTTTTATTAAATTGCTTGTTAGATAAAACTCCAAACGACAACATTTTATCACATTTTTCTTCCTAAATCACAATTGCATATTTGAATCATTTCACTGCAGTACTTGATTTTGAAAAGCAACAAGTCCCTGAAGATTCGACCTTGGATTACTTCCGAGTATTACTTGTGACCGTGTGCGCTTGCATGAGTCTCTAATCTTTTTAAAGGTAGAGAAAGTCCCAACAAGTTTTTGGCGCCGTTGGTGGGGACTTAAGTTTTCAAATCATATTCTTTTCAAGTGAATTATTTCATGTGTGATTGTTGCATACCTCTGTCATTGGACTTAATTGTTATATCTAACCTTTAAGGGAGTTGTGTATGAGCACAGAGTCTGGACGGTTGACCTTTGATCTAGAGATTGAAAGAACCCTTAAGAGGATAAGGCGTGAGCAGAGATTGAGAAAAGATTCAGAAAATAAAAAAGAAAGAGAAGTTGAAGAAGTATAAATTGAAGAAGAGACCATCGAGATGAATAGAAATCCACAAGATCCTCCACCGCCATAAAATCCACCTGTGAAAATGGAGATATGGCAGGTGAAGGAGCAGTAGACCGAGCAGGAGAAATTCCTAATCCGATCCTTCTTGCAGATAATGAAGATGTAGCCATGCAGAACTATGTCACTTATATGTTCCACAACTTAAACTCAGGGATAAATAATCCTTTACCCCAAGCCGCACAGTTCGAGCTTAAGCCAGTCATGTTCCAGATGTTGCAGATGATGGGCTAGTTCGGAGGATTGACTAACGAAGATCCTTACTCCCATCTCAAATCTTTTATTGAAATAGCTAATACATTTCAACTTCCTGGTGTTTTTGAGGATGCACTAAGATTAAAAATGTTTCCTTTTCCTCTCAGCGATGATGCAAGGACTTGGCTAAACGCGCTAAAACCAAATTCTATCAACACATGGGCGGAACTGACGGAGAAATTTTTGGCAAAGTACCACACTTTGACCAGGAACACAGACATTCGAAAAGACATTGTGTCTTTTCGACAAAAGGAGAATTAAGCAGTTCAAGAAGCTTGTGAGCGTTTTAAGGAGTTACTGAGAAGATGCCTGAGCCATGGATTGCCCGCATGTGTGCAGATTGAACAGTTCTATAGAGGATTGGATCGTTCATCGAGAATGATCTTGAACACCGCAGCTAATGGCTCGTTGTTAGAAAAGTCGGTTAATGAGATCGTTGATATCTTAAACAAGATGACAGACATTAATGACCAAGGCTGTAACGCCCTAGAATTTCCCACACACTTCTAAGTCTCGTTAACTACCCAACTGTTTAAACCTAACCCCAAACACGAGGTGTCAACTCCCTGTACAATACATATATAAAACCAAGCTTCACCTCTCATCAATTTAACAATGAATCAATTCTATAGAACATCAATCAACAACATCCGTGGACAGCCTCACAAGGCAAATTTATTATTCCAACTAGGCAGAACTCAATGAATGGAAGAAAACTAAAACAAACATCTATCCCGAGATAAAATAAACAAGTGGGAACCTCCCAATTATTCAGATAAGATCAAATAGTTTATTGACCAAAACATAGGGTATTAACCATCTAAAACTTAAGCTAAGCAAAAGTAACTACGCAGCCTATGGTCCTCGCTCGTCATGTCTCCTCCGTCTCATCACCATGGTCACCAACAAGTCCTTCACCTGAAACAATAATTGCAGAGGGGGGTGAGTATATAATATACTCCGTAAGTAGCCCTTACCAACACACGCACACATCATGCTCAACAAAATTATGAAAACATTCATAGTCATGCTCTTCATCACATTATGAAATCAAACATAGGCACACTCTATAACATTCGGCGACAACCACAACATGAACAAATTAACTACCGACCTCGAGTCTCCCTAACATCTCAAGTACCTCTACGATTATCACAGCTATCCTAGCCCTCCACAGTTAACTTCTTCGAGTAGAGTCGGCCCCTGACCATTTTTACCCAGAGCCCCGACACTACCGCATCGGCCCTCGACCATTTTTACCCAAGGCCCCGATGACTTCACCATCTATTGGCCCTTGACCATTTTTACCCAAGGCCCCAATAGCTTTCCTCCCAAAAGACTCCTCGCATCGACCCTCGACCATTTTTACCCGAGGCCTCGATACTCAATTAGTGACGTATCAGCCCCCGACCATTTATACCCGAGGCCCTGACACTCACCCATTCACTTTCTCCAAGAGTCCAACTCTCACCAGAGTCTTACTATATACTTTCTTAAGCCATGACCTATGCTTCTTTCAGCTCACAAACACAATTCAGTATGCTTCCACAACATAAAAAACATTCTAATGATGGAATGATAAACCAATCATGCTTTCACAATATGACATTTCTTAACAACAGCTCCACAATGAGTTTTGTCACAACAAACATAACCAAACAAATTTTAAACAATTAGAGCCCAACACAGTTCACCCAAAACACTTAATATCCAACATCAATATTCAATAAGCATTGCTAGATATAATAAACACACGAAACACGCCGAACAATTCATGAATATTCAAACAACAAACATCCCCACAAAAATTCTCAGCAGTTTAGCAAAGCAGAAATTACACCATTATCACCGACAAATATTCAACAATACTCCAAGAATACAGATTACCACAACCGAGAGCTACCTAACACATCAGCGTATCAAAAATAATATCGAACATCACAAAAACAGCACATTAGAGGCCATCTGACACACATTAACGCACGCACACGCCCCTTGTCTACTTATTCACAACCGCGCCCTTAAGTTTTGCGTCAATCTCACACCTAAGCACTAAAAAAGAAAAAAACAGCAAGTTATGTACACTATTCAGCCTTCGAAATCAATTCTAAGAGAGTTCAAATGACTCATTACCACCAAAATTGACTTCGTAGGGGTGTGGGTAACTTAGATCTAGCTCGCCAAGGTGTGGGTAGCCTAAATCGGGCTTCGAACGGATGTGGATCAACACCGAAAGTCACCGGGAGGAAGAAAACGCCGCAGATCTGGGCCAAGCACGAGCTGTTCACTTCTGTCCGTGTCGGGGAGGGGTGCTGCAGGTACGGGGCGCTGAAGGACGCGACGTCGAGGGGAAAGCCGCAGTCAAGACAGCCGGATCTGGCGAGAATCGGAGCAGTCACGCGTCGCCGCCGTCGAACTTGCTCGTGGTCTGCCCGAAGGTGTCGGATCTGGGCAATCGTCGTCTCCACCCGCCGCAGCTGTTGCTACCTACGACGTCGAGAAGAAATACCTGCTGCAATGGCTGCCATCGTCGGGAGCGCCGTCGCCATGGAGATGCTGGAACACCGGGAAACTCTGTCGCCACCGCGAGGACGTCGTCGTTCGGATTGAGCTGCCGCCGCAAACCGTGTACCCACGCCGGAAACACGCTGCAGTTTGCTGCTGTCGGAGGACGCCGACCACCGCTCGTGCTGCTAGCTGTCGTCACCGGAGAAGACGCCGGAAATTGAAGGGGAAAGGGGGTGACGACTAGGGCAACAAGGGAGAAGGAGAAGAAGAAGATAAAGTCCCTTTTGATTTTTGTTTTCTTTTTCCTCTTTTCCTTTGTTTTAAAACCAAACCAATCCAATAAAGGCCCAACATGACCAAGCCCAAGAGAAAAGAAATCCATCCCGACTTAAGACAAAACCAACCACACGGAGCCCGATAAATATAAATTTAATTAGAGTTTAGAGCCCGATAAATATAAATTTAATTAGAGTTTTAATTTAAAAAAATAAAAATCTCCTGATTCGAGACTAACTAACCTGAGGGACTCGGGGCGTTACAAAGGCGAAATAGGAAGGTCGTTACCAAAGAAGCAAGTATCAGTCGGAGTCTTTGAGTTAGACACAGTAGTTTCAATGCAAGCCCAAATGACGGCTATGAACCAGATGTTAAAGCAACTGAAAATGGAGAAAGAAACCAAAACCGCCACTTCGGCGATGCCTGAACCCTCACCTGTTTTACAAATTTCAGATATATCTTGTGTCTATTGTGGTGATAACCACTTATATGAGAACTGTCCAGCTAATCCAGCGTCTATTTTCTATGCAGGTCAAGGTGCCTAGCGGAACTTCAATCCTTATTTGAACACTTACAACCTTTGATGGAGGCACCATCCAAACTTGTCTTGGAGTAACCAAGGAGTAGCTAGTAGTAATGCGCAAGCACCCACGCAATAATACAAACAAAATTTCACTCCTTCTGGTTTTCCAACTCAACCGGCGTTGCATCCACAACAATACAATTAGCAAAGAGCTCAAAATAATACTCAGCAAGGTAGTAGCAAAGCAAGTTTGGAGGCCATGATGAAAGAATTCATGACAAGAAGTGAAGCTTCAACAAAAAAATTCATGACAAGAACTGATGCTGCGATAAGAAACTTGGAGATGCAAGTGAGGCAGATAGCAAATGACCAAAAATCTAGACCCAAAGGTACATTGCCTGGACACACAGAGAACCCGAAGCGAGATCGTGAGGGAAAGAAGCACTGTAAGGCGGTTATCACGAGAAGCGAGCTAAGTTATGAAGGACCCTCACTCCCAGACGAAGGAACTGATGCAGTTACACCTGTTCCTGCATCCACCTCCAATCCACAACAAGAAGAGAAAGCAGAACCCGTAAGTTCAGAAGAAAACGGTAAGAAGGCAGATAAAGGTAAGCAAGTAGTGCCCAACACTACTCCACAGGTAGGTAATATTAAGATTCCCTCACCTTTCCCCCAACGGCTAGTTAAAACGAATCAGGATAGTAATTTTAAGAAGTTCTTTGAGATTCTAAAACAGTTGCATATAAATATACCTTTCATAGATGCTTTAGAACAAATGCCTAACTACATTAAGTTTTTGAAAGACATCATATCTAGGCGTAAGAAGTTAAGAGAACATGAGACGGTAGCCCTAACAAAGTGTAGTAGTGATGCTCTAGGAAATCCATTGCCTGTTAAATGTAAGAACCCAAGTAGTTTTACTATCCCTTGCTCAATTGGTGGTAAAAACCTAGGAAGAGCATTGTGTGACTTAGGAGCAAGCATTAATCTTATGCCTCTTTCTGTCTTTAAAGAGTTAAATATAAGAGAAACTCGTCCCACTACCGTCACTTTGCAACGAGCGAATAGGTCTATTAAGAAACTGGAAGGAAAAATAGAAGATGTGCTTGTTAAAGTCGATAAGTTTATTTTTCCCGCTGATTTCATAATTTTGGATTGTGAAGCAGATCTTGAGGTGCTGATCATTCTTGGGAGGCCATTTTTAGCAACTGGAGATACGATATTTAATGTTAGGAAAGGAGAGATCACTATGAAGGTCAATGATGAGCAAGTCACCTTCAATGTCCTTGATGCAATGCGACTCTTGGATGAAGTCGAAGACTGCTCTGCAATAGAGGCAATCGTGGAGGAAATCCAGCAAATGATGGTGGAAGACTTAGAGTTAGATTTGGAGGCCGCAAAAAAAGAAGCCAAAATTGCGCCTGGCGCAATTTTGCCCCAATTTGAGCATTTCGAGCTTTCGCAGCCGACCACAGCTGATTTGAAGGCATTACAACCTTCCATCATTGAACTTCCATAATTGGAGAAGAAACCCCTACCTTTTCATTTAAAATATGCTTATTTGGGTTTAAACGATACTTTGACAGTTATCATTTCTTCGTATTTGTCTAATGAACATGAATCTTTGCTTTTGCAGGTTTTATCTAAGTATAAGAGGGCTATTGGATGGACCATAGCGGACATTAGAGGAATTAGCCCTACTTTTTGCATGCACAAAATCATCCTAAAAGAAAGAGCCACCAATTCTATCGAGTGTCAAATGAGGCTTAACCCCAAAATAAAAGAGGTGGTAAAAAAGGAAATCATGAAATGGTTAGATGCTGGAGTGATCTACCCCATCTCGGATAGAAGCTGGGTTAGCCCGGTTGAATGCGTTCCCAAGAAAGGTAACTGGTTGGAGAGTGTGTATAGACTATCGTCGGTTAAATAGGGTAACTCGTAAAGACCATTTTCCATTACCCTTTATTGACCAAATGCTTGATCGTCTTGCAGGGAAGGAATGTTATTGTTTCCTCGATGGGTATTCTGGTTACAACCAGATTACTATAGCTCTGGAGGACCAAGAAAAGACCACGTTCACATGTCCTTATGGGACATTTGCATTTCGAAGGATGCCATTCGGTCTTTGTAACGCTTCCGCTACCTTCTAAAGATGCATGACCCCTATTTTCTCTGACATGATAGAAAGCACGGTAGAGATTGTCATGGATGATTTTTCTGTGTTTGGTGAGTCGTTTGATGTTTGTTTACAGAACTTAGAGAATGTTTTAAAAAGATGTGAAGAGAATAACCTTGTGCTTAATTGGGAGAAGTGTCATTTTATGGTACGTGAAGGTATAGTCTGAGGTCACAGAATTTCAGAAAAAGGAATTGAGGTCGATAGGGCCAAGATAGATTTGATTGCTAAACTACCCCCTCCTACAACTGTAAAAGGTGTTAGAAGTTTCTTAGGATACGCGGGGTTCTACCGCCGTTTTATAAAAGATTTTGCAAAAATTTCTAAACCTTTGTGTTAGTTGTTGGAAGTGGATCGACCGTTTGTTTTTGATGAACATTGTTTGAAAGCTTTTGAGACACTTAAGAGTGCACTTAGCTCAGCACCTATCATAATTGAACCAGATTGGAACTTGCCATTTGAACTAATGTGTGATGCAAGTGATTTTGCTGTAGGTGTGATGTTGGGTCAACGAAAAGGTAAAGTTCTTCATCCTGTTTATAATGCAAGTAAAACCCTGAATAGTAGTCAGTTGAACTATGCTGTGATTGAGAAAGAACTTTTGACTGTTGTTTTTGCATTTGATAAGTTTCGTTCGTATTTGATTGGGACTAAAGTGATAGTGTTTACTGATCATTCTGCACTTAAATACTTGTTTGCTAAAAAGAAGCTAAGCCTAAGTTGATTAGATGGATCTTATTGCTACAAGAGTTTGACATAGAGATAAAAGATAGAAAAGGAACAGAAAACCAAGTAGCAGATCATTTTTCTAGGCTAGTCTACTTTGCAGCATGATAGTTGTGAGATTAAAGAGCATTTTGTGGATGAGTATCTTTTAGCTATTTCTTAAGTCCCTTGGTATGCTGATTATGCGAACTATTTGGTTAGCAAAATAATTCCTAATGATTTGAGTAAGCACCAGATAAAGAAGTTCTTTCATGATGTTAGGTTTTATAGATGGGATGAGCCATTCTTGTTTAAACTAGAACCTGACAATATTCTTCGCAGGTGTGTTGCTGAGCATGAACAGAAGAAGATTTAGAGGCGTGCCACAAATCACCATATGGTGGGCATTTTGCTGGACGTAAGACTGCAGCAAAGGTCCTCCAAAGAGGTTTCTTCTGGCCATCCCTATTTCGAGATGCTAACATATTTGCTCAAGGTTGTGATCGTTGTCAATGATCAGGTAACTTGACATGGAAGCATGAGATGCCTTTATTATACCCAATATTGGAAGTTGAACTTTTTGATGTTTGGGACATCGACTTCATGGGTCCGTTCCCACCTTCATTCAGTAAGAATTACATCCCTTTTGCTGTTGATTATGTCTCGAAATGGGTTGAGGCTCTGGCCACCCTTACTAACGATGCCAAGGTAGTTTCTCTCTTCTTGCAAAAGTTTATTTTCACTAGATATGGTACACCTAGATGCTCGATTAGTGATAAGGGTACGCACTTTTTGAATAGGGCATTAAGTAATTTTCTTAAAAAGTATAACATTCACCATAAGATTGCTACTGCATATCACCCTCAAACTAATGGACTAGCGGAGGTATCAAATAGGGCAATAAAGTCAATTTTAGAGGAGTCCGTGAACGTGAAGAGGAAAGTTTGGGCTATTAAACTTAATGATGCTTTGTGGGCTTATAGAACTGCATATAAAACTCCGTTAGGCATGTCCCCATATCGCATTGTTTTTAGTAAAGCATGTCATCTTCCGTTAGAACTAGGACATAGAGCATTTTGGGCTACACGGAAAATAAATTTAAATGCTGCAGGTGAAGCGAGATTGCTCCAGTTACATGAGTTGGATGAGTTTCGTCAATTTTCTTATGACAATGCCAAGATGTACAAAGAACAAAACAAAAAGTGGCGATAAAAAGATAATGGACAAGAATTTAGAACCTGGAAACTTAGTTTTGCTATTTAACTCTAGATTAAAGTTGTTTCCAGGTAAGCTTAAGTCTAGATGGTCGGGCCCATTTGTAGTTGAACATGTTTATCCACATGGAGAGGTGGATTTAAAGGGTTCCAAAGGTAATATCTTTAAGGTAAATGGGGATCAGGTCAAGAAATATTATGGTGAGTATATTGACAGAGGTAAAACCTCTGTATTACTGAAAGACCCGTGAAAAAATAGTGGAAACAGTTCCTCAGACATTTTGGGAGGCGTTTTTATGTAAAATATTTTTTGTCTTCTTTTTGCAAAATTTTTACATTGTCTTTAAGGCTTTTTTTGTGTAGATTCCAAATAAAATTTTTGTTTTTGCATTTGAATTTTACAGGATCAAGATCCAACCCTCGTCAACATTGCGCCAAGTGCAATTTAAGAGGAAAAAAAATCGATTTTTGAGTTATGGATTAGGGCTTTCGTGGGCTTTATGTGGGTTATGTTTAAATGGGCTTTGAGTTGTCTTTAAATCAAAAAGAGGCCCAATTTTAAACCAAATTATGCTTTTAATATGTTTTAAAACATAAAACAAAAAGCCCTAGGATTTTAAAACACCCCATTCACGATTTTCACCAAGATTTTCTCACTTGTTTCAAATCTTTTCTCAAGAAATCTCAAAGAATCTCAAAGTCTCTCTCATCTCTCTTTTTTTCGGCACACTTAGGGTTTATTGAAGGGATTTTTTTTCCGTTGTTGATCATGAAGCAAGATCAAGAACCATGGAAGGTTCATCTTCCTCCAAGCCACACGATCAAGAGAATGAGAAGAAGAGAGTGTTGTTGCCTCCACCAACCAAACCGGATATGATTCCTCTTGAACCTCCTAGGATTTCTCATGAAAAGCTAGTTTTTGATCCTAGGGAACAAAGAAGAAAATATTAGGAAGCTATAATAATGAACCCTAGGAGAAATCTATCCATAGGTGGTACAAATTCTGAAAAAATTAATATGGAATCTAATAATGCTAGGGTTAATAAAGAGGGTCATAGTGAGAAGAAATTAGGAGGAGTTAATAAAGTCATCTTAAAAAAAAAATCAAACTTTAGAGGAAAAAGGCGATGCCTTATATGAGGAAATTGCTCAACTTCAAGAGAGAGCGGAGATGTTCAATTGAAATAAAGAAATTAGGGATAAAGAGAATGAGATGGTTTATGCGAAAATTGAGGAACTAAACATAAAATGGCAAGAATTCATGGAAAACTCAAAGAAAGTGAGTGAGGAGATTCAACTTGAGTTAAATAGCATGAGTATACGCCGTAGGATGACACGGAGCCCTTGGAGCATTCAGATTCGGCCACGGTCGAAATTCAGTGCAAAATTGCGCCTGGCGCAATTTTGGATGAGACTCCACCGGCCACTCTACAAGGTATTTTGTCTCCATCTTTTCTAGATCCTATCTTGACTAAAAAGCCCCTAGTTTTTAATGATGTAGAATAGGAAAGGACAATGCCGAAAATTGCCGAAATTTTGGTGGCGTTGAATGAAGCAAGAGGAGAAGATCCATTAGAGGATGATGGAAACAGTGGGACAGCACAAGGACAATTGAATGTTGATAGAGAGGATGAAAATCTTGGAGAATTACCCCAATAAGTGCATGTAGATGAGTTTGAAGACAAAGAAGACAATGATGATATCTCTCAATATGAAGTGAGAGTACGAACTCCGGTGCATGAATCTCAGCAAGATGATGTGGAGCCCCCTGCACATGAGCAAGAAGGAACATCTGGTCCTGTGGACGTCCTTAGTGAGGCCATGGAGGAATCGTCTTCCTCTTCTTCACAAGGTAAGACCCCTTATTTGTCAAGTTTGAATGTTTCATCCAAACTTTGTGGCTACTGCAGAGACCTCAGATGAGGAGGCGAGCTTGACCGAAGTGGTGAAAAAAACAAAAGAAGAAAGAAAGTGGCAGAAATTGCGCCAGGTGCAATTTTTAGGCCTAGGACCCGAGCCGCTGTAGCACGTTTGACTGCCCAAAAAGAAGTCGAGGCTGGTCCATCTAAAAAAGCCAAGAGAGCTAGGGTGCATAGAGGGACAGAAGGACGCTCGAGGAGGCCAATGAAGAGGAGCCCGATTCTACCAAACAGACACCATCAAGAGTAAAAAGGGTGAGATTGGAGGTGCGAAAAGCCCAACTTCACAGCACGTGAAATTTTACTTGAGTGGGGCTTTGATGAAGCACAAGAGCCTGTGTCGGAATATGTTAGGAGGAGGCTTGTGGATAATGGTTGGGAGACGTTGTTTGCCCCAACTACGCGTGTATCGGAGGCCTTGGTGAAAGAGTTTTACACTGCCATCAACCAAACCGATGGGATGTAGTGAGAGTACGGGGTAAAGTAGTAAAATTCTCGCCTTCCATTATTAACACTCACTATGGTTTGTTGGATGTGTTTAATGCCATAGGTAATGAGATTTTGGTGCATCCATCGGATCAGCAAGTGGAGGAGGCATGTAGGCTTATGTGTAGACCACACAAGACTTGGACCGTCTCAACCACGAGGAAGCTTTCCTTAAAGCCCCTTGACGTCAATGAGCAAGCAACGGTTTGGACGTATGTGGTGAAGAACCGATTGATCCCCACTTCTCATGATTCCTCCATTAAGCGCAATAGGGCGATGATGGTATACATCCTCATGAAGGGCATTGAGTTCAACTTTGAGGAGCTCATAAGAAACGAGATACAGAGTTGCTTTGAGAAAATGGTAGGTCCACTTGTTTTTCCTAGACTAATAACTGAGCTGTGCTTGCAGGCGAGAGTAGAAGCTGATGATGCGAATTTAGTGACTCCCAAAAAGCCGGTCGCATCCCTAAGACGAGTTCGGGGATATTAGCTTGTTCGAGAGGGAGATTTTCCCGTTACCACTGCGAATCCCGAGACCCGAGGAGTGGTGACTAGGGAGCAATATGATGAGCTTCGGCACAAGTACGAGCTTCTTTTGGCTACTCAACGTGCCACTTGTGCTTTCCTCAAGAAGATATACGGTGATGAAGCACCTTCATTCCCAGATGAGCTTGCAGCCGACTTACCATCTTCTTCCCGTCTTCCTATAGATTCCATCTACGATGAGTCTTCCGATGATGAATAGGGGAGTATCTCCCTCTCTTTGCTTTGATATTTGGATCTTGATTTTGTATGTTAGGTTGTTTAGTTTAGGTTGTTTAGATTAGTTTGCATATTACATTGTGTAGGTTGTTTTTTTTTTCTTTTTCTTTTAGTTTCCAAGGTAGGTTGTTTAGTTTTAGTTTTAGTTTAGTTGTTAGGATGTTGTGCTGTTAGGAAGGTATATACGTTGTTTTTTTTTGCATATGTTTAAAGTTCAAGCTTGCATGCTTCCTTGTTCTAGCTGCTAGCTTGTCTTTAACTTATTCAATGTATCTTTTCTAAACTCTAAACATGTTCTTTTTTTTTTGAATGAAATGCTTTCCTTTGTTGTTTGTTTTTGTATCATGTCAATGAAAATTCTTAAGGGCATGAATAGGTTATATTTCCTAGTTTTCCATTCCTTTTATTTTGGTTATAAAACCGTGCTCTGCTTCTTTTTGTTTTGAAACCTTAACTTTTTTCATTGCTTTGGAAGTCTTTGTCCTTTTTGTGCCAAAATTTTGCATCTTTCAAAATTTCTTTCCCCAGTGAGGACACCGTTTCCCTTAAGTTTGGGGGGGACAGTGTGTGTCTTTTTATTTTAAAGAAAATGTTTTTTATATTTCGCAAAAGAGTCAACAAGAAAATGCAATCAATAAAAGAGTCTTATAGAAAAAGAGTCATATGCAAGAAATTTTTTCGAAAGAAAGAGTATGAAAAAGGAGTATAAAAGAAGAAAAGCAAGTAGAAAAATAGTTTTGAGAGAAAATAAGAGCGGGGGAAAGAAAAATAAAAGTAAGAGTAACAAAAAAGTGGTAAGAAACATGAGAGGAAAGAAAACGCATTTACTTTTTCACGAGTCCCACTATAGACATTCATTTTCTTTAAATGGGTGGCGTCAGCATCTTGGAGGGTGGTAGCCTACATATTAAGGTGACTTTGTGAAAACCATTATCGACATCATTTTATGCCGGGTTGCTACCTAACAAGTTTCTACGAGTGGCTGTGGTTGGAAACTGATGTTAGTGTGTTGAAAACCTCAGGGGCTAGTAGCCAGTCCACTTGTCTTCTTGATGTAAATTTTTTTTGAATCAAAACAGAAGTGTGCATATTCCCTGGTCTTGTAAAGAGTTTTGTGTTCTATAAAAAAAGGAGATTTAGAATTATTTTTATTTTCAAAACAAAGGATGGATTATGGTATATTGACTTGAAAGTAAAGTTAGGACATTTTAGCTTGTGGAGCTTTTCCTGAGACTTATATGACTCATTTACTTAGAATCTTTGGATTGTTGCGCATTCATCTTTTTAGCATGTTGATTGTTTTAGATTTGTTGTTGTTTTTTCTTGAAAACAAGCAAATGGCTAAATTTGGGGTGTGTTAGGGTTGACTTTTTACTGTAGAAACATGTGTCGGTACCCTGTTTGACCACGTTTTTGACCTCTTTCTCATTATTATTTGCCAAACGGACCACATATTCTTAAAGTAGAACATGCATAGATTATTTCTGCATAAAAGTCAAACTATAGTACTTTAGGAAAAATATGAGATAAATACAGTCAAAGTTGGAAGAAAATAACAGAAACCTGTTTTTTGTAGAATTGTGCCTGGCGTATTTTTGGAGGACAAAATGTCAAAACGCACGTTTTGATTAATGAAGGCAAGGAGCACATTTCCTACATGTTCAAAACCGCGAGTCTCAGTCCAAGTGAGGTGGTTAGGTGAATCTCAACCCTTTTCCACCTAAAATGGAGGGGGGTTTCAACCAACCTACGGTGCGATAAAAGGAAGTCATCCCTCCATCAGCAAACCATCCCTTCCAAGCTTCATTTCATCTTCTTTTAGATGCTCTCTAGTTGTAGAACACATTTTTAGGGTTTATGTTCATATTCTAGTTGTTCATTTCTTTATTTTTCACGCTTTTACCTTTTGTATTGCTTTTAATTCAAGTTCTTAATTTCATTCTTTGTTGATTCTGTTATTTTAAAGTTCTTTAGCGAGTTTCAACTCCCCTCACGCTCGAGAGAGAAGAGGGCCAAGCTAGAACTCCTTGTACGACTTATTTATTCATTTAAATTGAATGAAAAATACTTTCTTTATGTTTTCGTGCATTTACTTTCATTTAATTATGTTCTAAATTAGTTACCAACCTCCTTGTCGAATGCCTTAGTCAAATGATTTCATTTTCAACACGCTTGGGATTTTGGCCAGATTGCGCTTGACACTTTTTTGGGTTGGTTTCTAAAAACTTCTCTTTACGTCTTTTTCCAATTTGGCCAGTGGGAACTTGATTTATACACCAAAGCCCAACCTTGGGAAAGGTGAGTTAGGTAAAATAATAGGAAACCAATATGAGATGTGATTTAGGAATAAGCGTATAAAACATTGTCCTAGACATCGGTCCTCTAACCCATAATACAAATGAGTTGGTAGATATTCTCTAGGATTGTAATCACACATAGGAATATTATTGTAGGTTACCCTAGCCTCTGCAGCAACCAAAAGCGGTAGTGAAAGTGTAGAACTCAAATCCCAAGAAAAGCCAAGAATTACGTCTGGTGCATTTTCCCAACATAGTGTGCTTTCCATATTTTTGCATCAAAACTAAGGTAGGAGACAAGGAGGTTGAGTTTTATTAAATTGCTTGTTAGTTAAAACCTCAAACGACAACATTTCATCACATTTTTCTTCTTAAATCACGATTGCATATTTGAACCATTTTATTGCATTACTTGATTTTGAAAAGCAACAAGTCACTGAGGATTCGACCTTGGATTACTTCCGAGTATTACTTATGACTGTGTGCGCTTGCATGAGTCTCTAATCTTTTTACAACACACTTCCACTTTAGTGTCCGAGTTGATACTGGCTATACGGAAGGGCGGAATGGATCATCAATCCGAGGGTGGAAATTTCCTCTAATCAGAATACTTTCTTTTCCATAGGGATTGCATACCCGAATTAATCACTTCACGGGGGAGAACACGAGGGATGAGCGATCATCGACCTTCCTCAATTTTGCATCGGTTTACCCGTTTGCTGAAACCTCCATCCATAGCCGATTGAATGGTTGGCGGACCTGATGATCCGTAGGGGGCTCCACGGGAAGCTGCTGCATGACCTCTGGCGCGACTATCTTAGTCGCGGGATCGACCCCGCCCCTGGGCTTTGCAATATTTGACTGATCACGTGTGAGTTCAATCGAGTGTGCTCCAAGCTGCAAGGTAGAGAAAGTCCCAACACGTATCATCAAGAAATTGAATATGGAAAAGATTTATCTGATCTCTTCCAATAGCGAAGTCCTCTAAGACCCTTATCCACGCTTGAGGAAATCAGCTTGCTCAAGATATCCACTACGAGAATAAATAGGAAAGGGGAAAGCGGGTCTCCTTGTCTCAGACCCTTTGTCACATGAATCTTTCCCCTAGGCCCCTATAAACGAGGATGGAAAAATTGACTGAACGGAGACAATTCTAAATCCAAGGTCTCCACTTAGTTCCAAAACCCTTTTTCTCCAACACTCTATCAAGAAGCTCCAATCCACATGGTCATAAGCTTTTTCAAAATCTAACTTGAAAATGATACCATCATGTTTCCTTTTCCTATAGTCTTCAATTGTCTCATTAGCAATGAGCACCTGATGTGCCTCCGTGAAACAAAAGCTCCTTGAACATCCAAAATAGTACTAGAGAGCACTTTCCCAAGTCTGTCTGCTAGGGTTTTAGCAATATTCTTATATAAGCTTGTGACTAATCTGATAGGCCTGTAATCCTGAACCCTAGTAGTGTTCTCCTTTTTCGGGATTAAACAGATATATGTTTCATTCATAGAAGAATCGATAAATCCCATCTCATAGATTACCCGAAAGACTTTCATAAGATCCTCTTTAACTTGCTCCAATTATCTTGGTAGAAGGCCAAAGAGAAGTCGTTAGGTCTTGGAGATTTATTCCTGTCAAAGCCAAACACCATCTTTTTGACCTCCTTCAAGGTGAACGGCGCCTCCAGGCCTTCTCTCTCACTCCTCGAAATAGCATTCCAATCCAGCCCCTCAAGGAAGGGTCTCGGGCTAACCATCGGGGCATACATGATATGAACCAAAGTGTCTTAGTCTTCAAGAGTTAAAGGAAGTTGTTGGAGAATCCTATGTCAAAGTTGACAACAAATTGGAGTTGCATTAAATGCACTCTAGTGTCATTTATGGCAAACTCAAGTTGCATTGAATTAAGTCAAGAACAAGTCCAACTTCATTTACTACAAACTCAAGTTGCATTAATGGAAGTCTAAGTTGAACTCAAGATGCATTAAATGAACAAGACTTCAAAGTACTTGAAAGTAGTTCAAACTCCAATTCATTCACTCTTGAAGGGTTACAAACTCTGGGTTTTATGGTGGAGGAGTTTCATTCTTGGATTTAAAGCATGTTTAATTGTATTTTCAGTTTTAAACCTTTGCATTTATGTGTTTTAAGTTTTATTTGTGTTAGTGGTGGTTATGGTATTGATGTAGTAGGGAGTTACAACCTTTACAATTCTTTTAGGTTACTTGAAGGGTTGTTTTGGAGGCTATAAATAGCCTAGCTTGTTCCCTTAGAAAAAAACAGATTTGAGATTTGAGATAATGAAATTTAAGCTTATTGAGCCATGAGCTTTTCCTTTGCATTTCTTGTGTTTTAGAATTGCATGCTAGAATCATTCAAGTAGCCTTGATCAAGCTATCTTGTGGAGTGGTTCGAATCTTGAGTTTAGAAACAAGTTTTCTCTACTCTTGATATTGATCATCAAGGTAAATCCGTTCTAACTTCTTCCTTGGGATGACATAATCTTGATTTGGGGGTTTTAGCACTTCTGATCTAGGGGTTTGCATGACCATAAGGGTTCTTAGATCCAATTGGCTATTGTTTTCTTATCATTTGGTATCAGAGCACTAGGCTCTAGATCGGATATATGTTTCCGTTTTCGTATTGCTCTTCTTGTTCTTTGTTTTGAAATTTTTGTTCTTATTGTTCATCTCGTTACATTCTGTCCATGTATCTAAAATACAAAAAAGTGTCATTTCCATTCTTCTTTTCGTCTTGTTGTCTTCTATGAGTTTGTAGATCTCTGTCTTATCTACAACTTTGTCTTATTTCATATCTTGTGATTCAATTTGCTTCTGGGTGAAAACTTCGAAAATTGACATTCTATTCTGGAAAACTGCTATACCCGAGAGCATGTGTTATTCTTTGTTCTTTTCATTTTTACTTCCAAATCATGCTAGATCTGAGTTGTGCTGTTGAAATTGCCTATTTTTGTTAATCTAGCTGTTGGTAATAAATCATATCAATTGTGTTTTGATTTATTTCCACAACTAACCGTTACTCATTAAATTTTTGGCGGTTACAATTGTCTCAATTAATTTCCAGCAATTTCTTTTTCAATTCTCATGATGTTTTTCTTGTGTAACTCATATCTGTTGTCAAGGCTAAATTAAACTCCATAAATTCTCAAAATAGCCTAATTGTTCGAGAGTTACATTTTCTGGTCTTTTGAACTTCTTGTTCCATCTTAATTATCATGTTCCAATTCTGTCACTTTCTTCTTTAGCTTGTTTCTAATTTCAGTTTTGAATTTACTCCATAGTCAAGTTATTTGAGTGTTTCTTTGTGTGTTATGTCTAACCACTTGAGTTGCAAACTTTGCTCATTGGCTTATGTGAATGAGATTGTGAGTTTCTTGAGAGTGACGTTTTTGCGTGTAACCACGAGTGACTATACCTTTACGAGTGTAAACACGTGAGGGAGTGCTTGTGAGGTCCATCTTTCTTTGTTACTTTGCTTTCTTTTGCAGCCATGTCTCAGCAAGAGAATTATGCAAAATTTTTCCACAACATGGAGCATTTGACAAAGACGTTTCAAAGGTTGGACTCGAGACTCAAATCTATTGAAAGACAACCAACCCATCTGAAGCAAAAGAGGAGGAATAAGTCAATGCACCATAAGGAGTATTTGGAGGTCGAAGGAAGGGAACATGGTGGATGTTGCAATGCTGTCCAAAGGAGAAATCTAGGAGGAGTTCATAAAGTTGATCCTATATTGAGAAGCATCAAGGCTAAACTTCGTATGTTCCATGGAAGTAAAAACCCGAAGGAATACATTCAATGGGAACAGCAAGTTGAACGTGTCTTTGATTACTACCCATTAAGTGAGGAAGTAAAGGTAAAACTCATTGTTGCTCAACTTCGAGATTATGCAATTACTTCGTGGGATAAATTGTTTTTGACTAGGAGGAAGAACTTTGAGTGTCCAATAAACTCATGGTATGTTCTCAAGCATTTAATGAGAGAGCATTTTGTTCCCAAGTGTTTCTATAAGTTGAGATCTTTGAGACAAGGTAGCAATAGCGTGGAGGCTTACTACATGGAGATGCAAATGTTGTTTGAGGAGCTTGATCTTTATGAGGATGAGGAAGTTACAATGGCTCGTTTCTTAAGAGGACTCAAGAAGGAAATTGCCGAACGACTTGATCTTCAATTTTATGAGGATTTAGAAGGGATGGTGCAAATAGCCATAAAGATTGAGAAACATCTCCAAAGGAAGTCTACAAGGTATACTAAACCTAAACCATTTTCTAAGATTCATTTATATTTAGAGAATTTTAGTTTACCAACTAACATTAAGCCTATTGTTGAGGTAGAAAGTGATCCAATTCAAGAAGACATAGTTTGTGACCTAGTGCCACATGCTGATAGTGTTTTATTTAGTAAGCAACTAGATTGCAATGAATTGTTTGATTGTAACACTTCTACTATTGTAACACCTACTCCTCAAGATGTATATGATGTTGTGTGTGAGTTAGGAAAAAAGGCGCATGAGGTCAAGACAAAAGCATGTGAATTGTTTGAAAAAGAATCTTGTGTGAGAGAAAAGCATGAGATTAGTTTGTGGCCTAAAGAGAAAAATGAGAGAAAAGCCAAGAATGTAAGCTTGTTTGAAAAAGTTTGTGATGTCAACTATGTTTTATTTTCCAAACAAAACATTCTTGATCTTTTGTACAAAGGCGTTTGTTATCTAACGGGAGAGCTTAAACCATGTTGGTCTAGTGTTTCCCTTGAGTTTTTACAGGAGGCTAGAACACTCATTGAGAAGATTGAACCAAAGATTGCTTCCAAAGTACAAAATGACATTCAACATGTGGTTTACAAGGCTGAAGCATCTCGTGAGAAGCAAAAGTCCCAATTTGCTTCTAAATTCATTCATGGAAGGAAGTATACAATGTTCAAGCGGGGTGATTGGGTTTGGAGACACTATTGGAAGATCGCTTTTCTTTTGGAAAGAAGTTGAAGAAGAACTCATGTAGAGCTATAAATTTGACATTTGATGATTTTAAGAGTGCTCTACACGGCAAGTTCAATGAAAATTACATATTCAATGCTGCTGATTTTCGTCCATTTGATGTAGGAGATTCTTTTGATTCGAGGACGAATCCTTTGAAGACAGGGAGGATGATATGAACCAAAGTGTCTTAGTCTTCAAGAGTTAAAGGAAGTTGTTGGAGAATCCTATGTCCAAGTTGACAACAAATTGGAGTTGCATTAAATGCACTCTAGTGTCATTTATGGCAACCTCAAGTTGCATTGAATTAAGTCAAGAACAAGTCCAACTTCATTTACTACAAACTCAAGTTGCATTAATGGAAGTCTAAGTTGAACTCAAGATGCATTAAATGAACAAGACTTCAAAGTACTTGAAAGTAGTTCAAACTCCAATTCATTCACTCTTGAAGGGTTACAAACTCTTGGTTTTATGGTGTAGGAGTTTCATTCTAGGATTTAAAGCATGTTTAATTGTATTTCAGTTTTAAACATTTCATTTATGTGTTTTAAGTTTTATTTGTGTTAGTGGTGGTTATGGTATTGATGTAGTAGGGAGTTACAACCTTTACAATTCTTTTAGGTTACTTGAAGGGTTGTTTTGGAGGCTATAAATAGCTTAGCTTGTTCCCTTGGAAAAAAACAGATTTGAGATTTGAGTTTTGAGATAATGAAATTTAAACTTATTGAGCCATGAGCTTTTCCTTTGCATTTCTTGTGTTTTAGAATTGCATGCTAGAATCATTCAAGTAGCCTTGATCAAGCTATCTTGTGGAGTGGTTCGAATCTTGAGTTTAGAAACAAGTTTTCTCTACTCTTGATATTGATCATCAAGGTAAATCCGTTCTAACTTCTTCCTTGGGTTGACATCATCTTGATTTGGGGGTTTTAGCACTTGTGATCTAGGGGTTTGCATAACCATAAGGGTTCTTAGATCCAATTGGCTATTGTTTTCTTATCAATACAACTTGGAAAAGAACGAGACCACCTCCAAAACCACCTCATGCTTTTCTTTCAAAACCTTCCCATTTTCGTTAGTCAGCTGCGTGATGGCATTCTTATTCTGTCTCCTATTAGCAACAAGATGAAACAACTTTGAATTGCCATCGCCATCTTTCGCCCAGCTAACCTTGGCTTTATGCCTCCAACTCACATCCTCTTTACGAATGAGCTCTTCAAGGGTCCCCCGCAGAGATAACCTCTCCTCCCTTAGGACCTCCGATAACCCAGCCTCCGTCTCCAGCCTATCTAAAACTTGTAGTCTTTCCAAAATCTCTAATCTCCACACTCGGTTATCTTCAAAAACTGAAATATTCCAAACTTTCAGGGACTTCCTCAGGGACCTCAACTTTCCTATAAAACGAAATCCTTCCCAGCTTCCAGGAACCTCAACATTCCACCACGAGGGCAAAGAGACTTTAAAGGATTAGTGTCAAAGCCACATATTTTCAAACTTAAATGGGCAAGGACCCTATTCGACAATATTAGCATCCAAACAAATTGGCCAATGATCCGAGGTAATCCTGGGCCCCAAAAATTGTCTAACTCTAGAGAAGCTCTCTAACCACCCCTTAGAGAGGAGGAACCTGTCATGTTTACCACTAACACCCCTTACGCACCAGATAAACCTGCTATTGGCAAGAGGGGGGTCTACCAAATTGCAATCTTCAATGAAAGAATTCAAATGTTTCATAGACTTTAAAATCCTGCCTCCACTAGACTTCTCAGACGGAAATCTAACCACATTAAAGTCCCCAACTAAATACCACTTCTCACCACACAGCCCAAAAAGATTTCTAAGCTCTTCCCAAAAGGCTTTCCTACCTCTGGAAGAAGGAGGACCATACAGCCCCGAAATCTAACACACTCCTTTAAGCGGAACTTCAAAGCCTACTGAAATTGAATAGACACTCCTTATGACCTCTACGGCCCTCACCGACCACCTATCCCAAAGCACAAGGATTCCACCAGAAGCTCCGATGGATCCAATCTCATCTCATTCCACATATCTACCTTTCCAAATACTTTTTACCAACTCCCTTTTATACTCATCTTTTTTAGATTCCATAAGAATCGTGACATACGGTTTCTCCCACAAGAAAAGCTCTTTCACTAGCCTTCTTTTAACCATTCCCTCAAGACATCTAACGTTTCAAGCCACAACTTTCATTAGGACACTTTTAACGCCCTAGCTTCCATTGAAGCTGCCTTCCTATCATAACTCGGGCCACTCTCACCCATACAGATGAAAGGACGAGCCCTCACGGGCAGGAGTCCATAACTCACTCAGGATTGAGAATGAGTTGCATGGTCATCCTAAGAAATAGCAACCTATTAGTTAACGGTGTTACATCTAAAGATTGCCTATTTCGTGGTCCAGTGTTATACAAACTCATTGTATAGGATACCCCCACTCGCATGTCTCCACACGAACGATCTGGATCAAGTCGTCTGTAACCTTTACAGAGTGGGCCGTATCCATAGTGTTGCTAGGATAAGGTACCCAACCTTATCCATATACTATAGACCCTATTGGTTATTCACGAGACATTATCCATTCATATATGAGGAGTATATCAAATATATACCCCGTATATCAACTATATACTCAGTACATATATTGTCCCGATTACATCACAAATAACCTTGGATGTTTAGTTTATTGGATTTTGGACAATGCAAAGCTATGATTCAACAAGAAATTTATTGAATAAAACTTTATTAAATAGACTTTTGTTTTTACAAAATACAAACTACGAGTTTAGGGCAACACACCCAACAGGGAGTTACCCCACGTCATCCCTCTTATTCTTCTTCAAGTGTGTTGGAGAAGAGAGGAAGAGGTTACAGAACAAAAAAAACGGAAAACTCCCACCATTTCTCTCAAAAGCTCTCTCAATCTCTCCCTCTTGTTCCGAAAGATTGCTCCCACCAGCACGATCCCGAGACCCAAGAGGATAGCGAGGAAGACATAGTGGTGGTGTTCGAGGGAAACTCGTTGAAGAAACGTTCTTCAAAGGTAAAGTTTCCTCTGTAATTTCCTTATTTCAGTTTCAGTTTTGTATCCCGAAAATCAGTAACGAAGATCAGTTTCCGCTCCAGGATTCTCATCCCTTCAATGCCCTCACGTAATAAAATAAAATGATATGCATATCACACAATTATAACATAAACCATAATGCATCTTCTATTCATGATATGCATGATCTTTATATGCTCTGGTACCAAACTGACACGACCTGCCCTAAACACCTACTAGCTCTAGGACAAGCCGCACCGACCACAGACCCCCAACCAACTACCGAGTCTATAGTCAACTTCTTTCTAAATTTCTAAAACTCATTAAGATTAGTCAACTTCTTTCTAAATTTCTAAAACTGATTAAGATTATTCTCTTATATATACAACACAAGCGTAATATAATTTAATACAGGAATAACTATTCTTCCACAACTTCTAAACATGCTGGACAACTACAAAAGATGCAGCTAATCTATGATAAGTAATTCTAAATGTACATACAAAATGATATGCAAATTCTGAGACGATGAGTGACAGAAACTGGTCGGCTATCTCTTTGAAACTCAGGTACTGTAACGCCCCGTGTCTTTCAGGTTAGTTTAGTCTCGAATTAGGAGATTTTCATTTAATTCTAAATTAATTTTAATTAAATTTATGTATATCGTATTGCGTGTTATTGGTTCGGACCCTGTTCGCAGTATAGGGGTTGTTGTGGAGTTGGTTATGATAAGGAACGTTGGATTCTTGTGGAAAGTGAATGGGTGAGTGTCAGGGCCTCGGGTATAAATTGTCGGGGGCTGATACGTTACTAATTGGGTATCGAGGCCTCGGGTAAAAATGGTCGAGGGTCGATACGCCAATATTGGATAAAGATGAATGTCGAGGCCTCGGGTATAAATGGTCGAGGGTCGATGCGAGGAGTCTTTTGAAAGGAAAACTATTAGGGCCTTGGGTAAAAAATGGTCAAGGGCCAATAGATTGTAAAGTCATCGAGGCCTTGGGTAAAAATGGTCGAGGGTCGATGCACCAGTGTCGGGGCTCTGCGTAATGGTTAGGGGCCGACACTACTCGAAAGAGTTAGCCTTGGAAAGCTAGGATAGCTGTGATGAGCATAGAGGTGTTTGGGATGTTAGGGAACCTCGAGGTTGGTAGTTGAATCGTACATGGTTGTGATTATCGCCGGATCTTATAGAGCGTGTCTATGTTTGATCGTATAATGTGATGAAGAGCATGACTATGAATGTTTCATGATTTTTGAGCATGATGTTTGTGTGTAGATGGTGAGGGCTACTTACGGAGTATATTTATATATCTCCCCCCCCCCCCCCCCCCCCCCCGCGCAATTATTGTTTCAGGCGGAGATGTTGTTGACGACCATGGCGATGACGTGGAGGAGACATGACGAGAGAGGACCATAGGCTGCGTAGTTGCTTTTGCTTAGCTTAGGTTTAGATGGTTTACGCTTTATTGCTTGGACAACAAACTAATTGTTCCTATCTGATTAATTGGGAGGTTCCCATTTGTTGTCTATTTTGACTCAGAATAGGTGTTTATTTTAGTTTCTTCCATTCATTGAGTTTGCTTAGTTGGAATAATGGAATTGCTTTATGGAGTTGTCCACGGATGACGATTGATTGATAATCTATAGGATTGATTTTTGGTGAATTGATGGGAGTTGAAGTTTTATTTTATATAATTATTTCACAGGGAGTTAGTTATCTCGTGTTTAGAGATAAGATTAGACAGGTGGTTTAGTTAACGTTACCTAGAAGCGTGTAAAACGTTCTGGGGCGTTACAGGTACAGCCTGGTGGAGAAAAATAATGATAGACACTTAGCTAGGAAGTTCAGTGAGTGACAATTTCATAAGAAAGTAGTTTCGTAAAACTTATTTCATGAACAATTGAAATTTCAACACTTAAAACAAACTTTATAAAACTGAAGTAACAAACATTCTCATTCAGATTTCATAAAACTTGAGCAACTAAAACTCAGTAATTTTCTAAACGTAACTTGTAACAACATGTACTTTCTTAAACCACTTTCTAAATACATATCAAATACCTTCTTTCAAATCTAAATAGGTTACAAAACTCAACACCATATATGTATCCACATTCTATTATGGTCTACTAGTGTAGAGTAATCTCAATATGCACAATAGAATAATTCTATTTCTGGCCACTGGCATAAAGGAATCTCAATATACACAGCAGAATAATTCTCTCAACGAGCGGAGTAAAATGGTCCCAAAGACCTTCTATTTCTGGGTATACTATAGAAACACATTCATACAGTGTACGGGTAATCACCGGGATACAATAACATGGTGGTTTGAAAACCTATTTCTGCATAAAATTCTCAATCTCATAAACAGTTCTAAAATTCTTCTTTTTTTCTTTATAAGAATTTTTCTTTCTCAATTCATTCTAAATATATTTCTTTCTAACCATACTCATTCAACACAGCAATTTTTCAGACAATCATAAAGCATTTCTAAGTTCTAAAAAACATTCATAAATTCTCAAAAACATTTCTAAATTGTCAACAAACCCAATTTTTCAACAGAAATGATCAAACATACGTAATATATATTTTATTGATGTTATATAATAGATATCTTAAAATATTTAGTAAAATAACCACTCTCAAATTCTATGAACGGGGTGAGTTTGGATGGTACGCTGCTCCAATTTATGTTTGTCATGAAATAATAACCAACCAAATTTCAATACATGCTTAATACCAATTTAAATATACAATTCTTCAAATTAAACCACAAAATTCAATCTAATTACACTTCTTTCTTTCTCATCTTCATTGAGAGTGGGACCCACGTCCTACATTCATTACTTTTCAACACCCATTTCTCACGTGATTAGCCAACCTCCCAACATTTTCTTTTTCATTCTTATTTATTTTAAATCCACTCATTCTCTCTCCTCTACTATTCATCATCATCTTCTTTAACTTCAATCAACCAAACAGTGGCTTCTTCCCCTTCCATTTCTTATTCTTTTTTTTTCTGCAAATTCTACTAACCCAGATCCATGACAAAAAACACATAAACTGAAGCTACATTCGTCAATACGTATACTCATGGAAATCAGAAATCCAAGTTCTCCATCTATTTCAAAAGATTTCTTAGGCAAAATAAAGAACCCATAAACTATTTCTCTTCAACCTATATTTCTTCCAAAATCTTCAAATGAACAACTTTAATTACCACTTTTGATTTATTGCTACTGTTGGCTCTTCAATTCGGCTGCAAAATCACCATCAACTTCTGATTTCAACCTTTGCTTCCTCAACAGTCGAAACCCCGATTTTTTGTAGCCCTTTCTCTCTTTGATTTCACAGCCCATAAAATGTCCGATTTTTTTTTCATTTCCTTTCTTTTTCTTTTCTTTTCTTTTTATTCTTTCCTTTCCACGTGTTCTCTTCCACATCTCACTCACAAGCACCCTTTTTTATTTTCTATTTCCTTTTTTTTACACAACACTGAATTTGTTTGTTTTTTTCCCTCTAAAAAATACATAAATGGCCTTACAATGAGTTGTCTGGTCATCCTATGAAATAACAATCTGTTAACGAAAAGATTCTAATTAAATGAATCATATATGTTGGGACTTTCTCTACATTTGAAAAGATTAGAGACTCATGCAAGTGCATGAGACCACAAGTGATACTCAGAAGTAATTCAAGGTCGAATTCTCAGGGACTTGTTGCTTTTCAAAATCAAGTAATGTCGTGAAATGGTTCAAATATGCAATTGTGATTCAGGAAGAAAAACGTGATTGTTCTTTGGGGTTGTAACTATCAAGCAATTTAATAAAACTCAACATCTTTGCTTCCTACCTTAATTTTGATGCAAACAATTGAAACTACACAACGTTGGGAAATGCACCAGGCGCAATTTTAGTTTTTCTTAGGAAACTGAGTTATACTCTTTCACTACCGCTTTTGGTTGCTGCAAAAGTTAGGATAACCTACAATCATATGTCCATGTGTGATTACAATCATAGAGAATAATTATCAACTCATTGCTCTGAAATTCATACTCAACCTCATTATCGTACAATTGACCATAATATGGAGATTCATCATCGTCCAGGTTACATGGGACAACGTTATCGGTCAATGGTGTAATCTGTGGGACAAATGAAGGGGGACCAACATCGTCCAGAGGAGAGTCAATAAAAAAAGAAGGGCCAAAACATGGATCATTCTTCCCTGGGTAGTATGGGAATGAAGATGATGTATGGGTTTCCAAAAAAATATCTCCTCTCCTGCTCCCACTACCATATGATGCGTTAGGTACGACGGTTACGTACAAGGGTACTTGTGATGGATCGGGAGGGCCATTCAAATATAATCTCAAACTAGTGTCATCAAATATCAGATAGTTCGAGACTTCGTACTGAAAATCAAACATATATACACATTGTACAACAAGATCAAATTAGTCAGGATCAATTTTAGTAAGCATGTGCAAGGCACTTACTAGGATTAACACATGTTATCGTTTCATCAACATCTAGCCCACCCATGACGCCACCTCTATACACCGTACCAGCCTCGTTTAACTTGCCACCATAAATCACAAATAGTCGACGCATCATACATAAATAATAATAATAACACACAAGTACTTAGTAATCAAAGTTGCACACCACGGTCGTGATAGTTTAAGACACGCCCAACAATATAAAGGTATACAACCACGGTTGGGGGCACACACAACCACGACTGAGATAATGTACTGCGACGAGCATGAATCGAGCAATAAATGACCACGACCGAGGGAATATACTACCATGACCGTGAATCGAACAATAAAGGACCACGACCAAGGAACATGCTACCACAGTCGTGACTCGAACAATAAAGGACCACGACTGTGAGACAATGAAATAGTGTCTGTGTAAAACCACGACCAAGGGAACCTAAAACCACGGTCGTGAATCGAACACCGACCATGACTGTGAGGCGATTAAAGGTATCTGTATTCAACCACGGCCGAAATAACCTAATACCACTGCCGTGAATCATACAAAAATTAACCACGACCGTTAAACGAAGAAACATGATCGAGTTTCATTCACTTATGAAAATTTTGACCCACAAAAATACACATAAACGTTAAAAAATTCCATTCACTCCAACTACATACATCATATTCTGGACGAATGAAAATAATATTATGAACCAATCAAAAAAATAAACTTTATGAGATGTTAATCCCGTAGCGGAAGCGATGATCTTCGTTCATGAATTTTAGAAGAACAAAACTCATAATGCAAAGTGTGAAATACAGGGGAAAAAGTGTTTTCTTACCTTTGAAGAACTTTTCTTCAAATGAATCACCCAACGAACACCACCAAATGATCTTCCCGGCTATGCTCTTGGAACGAGTTCTTGCTTGTGGGAGCAAATATCGGAAGCCAAGAGAGAGATTAAGAGAGATTTTGCTTGAGAGAGCTTTCTTGTATAACCTATAGATTTAATGTACATTTTATGTGGATTAATTTTAACCTATAATATGAATCCAATTCATATTATTATTTGAATCTTATTCAAATAATTTATCTCATAAGATATAGTTTTAATTTAAAATAAACTGTATATGATAATGTATCAATATACATCCTTGAGTAATTTGAACATTCCAAATTCTTTCAAAGAAACTTGATCCTCGTTTTACCCGTTGTGAGCTAGCAAGGAGACCTAATGGACCTACAGATCAGAAGCTCCAATGATACGAGATAAATCGATCAAACTTATTGACCGAGTTAATCAACATTCGTTAACTACGGGTCACTCCACTAAAGACCCGCATCTGCATTCTTCTCACTGCATAATGTTTTCATGTCCACGAATATACGACTATTAATGACAAGTCAATCCTTCACGAGCATTCGTAAGCACAGATAGGTCAAATTACCGTTTTACCCCTCTGTTATATCTTGCTCCTTAAATACTACTGCTCCTCGGTTATGGTCCAGCCAATAACTGGAACTTCGTCTCGGGCCAATGAGAGGGTGGGGTTCCTTGTTCAAGTCCCGGAGTCAACATTTAAGAGAACACTTGTCTACTCCCCTAAGGTCGGGGAGGGGTGAATTTCATCTTGTGAAGTTATGTTCCCAACTCTCCACTCGGTCTCATCCCCAAAATGGTAGGAATATTGAGTTGGCAACTCGAGTCACTCTAGCCTATACAGATGAAAGGACGAGCCCTCACGGGCAGGAGTCCATAACTCACTCAAGATGAAGAATGAGTTGCCTGGTCATCCTAAGAAATAGAAGCTGTTAGTTAACGGTGTTACATCTAAAGATTGGCTATTTCGCGGTCCGGTCTTATACAAACTCATTGTATAGGATACCCCTGTCGAATGTCTGCACACGAACGATTTGGATCGAGTCGTCTGTAACATTTACAAAGTAGGTCGTATCCATAGTGTTGCCAGGATAAGGTACCCAGCCTTATCCATATACTATAGACGCTTTAGGTTATTCCCGAGACATTATCCACTTGCATATGACGAATATATCAAATATATATCCAGTATATCAGGGGTATATCAAATATATACGCAGTATATCATGGGTATATCAAAATATACCCAATATATATACTGTCCCGGTTACAAGATAATAAGCTTGAATGTTTATTTTATTGGATTTTGGACAATGCAATGCTATGAATTCAACAACAAATGGATTGAATAAAACTTTATTGAATATACATTTGGTTTTACATTAGTACAAACTACGAGTTTAGAGCAACACACCCAACAAAACTAACCTCGTTCAAGATGTCAAAGATGAAAAATTGCCTTCCTTTAAGGTATGCAAGATGTGAAACATGTTGAAAAAGGTATGGAAGTTCTTGAGAAAAACGTGAAAGATGTGCATGAGGACAATAAGGATTGAAACATACTTTTAGTCTCTACAATCTGTGGGAATGTGTGGGTATATATTAAATGATAGTACAAAATTTTGGTGGGGAATTAATAAGTTGGTGGTACTTTAATAAATTCATGGCCATGAATCAAATCGAATTCGCCCATAGTTTTAATTACATCGACCTACGTGATTCAAACTATTTCTGTGTAGAATTGGTTGTAGTTTAATTAATTCGGGGGTATATTCATCATGACATCCTATCTGAAATGTCAGAAAAGTTAAAATTGGGTAAGTTGAGTTAACTTTTCTAATTGAGGTATGTTGAGTAAAGAATAAACTTTTTTAGGTTATATGTGCCAATTTCCCAAATTTCAACTCACTCCCTTTCTTGTATAGTCGTCAACGTCCTCCCCCCCCCCCCCCCGATTTTCTTCTCCAACGACAGCACCTCATGACAGCGACGGCGGCGACTGGCGGCACTTCTCCATCCGTGAACCAGTAACAGTAGAAGACTGGTGCCAATGTTCCTCGAAGTGGCAATGGCGGCCAGCTTCTTTTCATTCACAATTTCCGGCATCCACGACAGCTTATCTTATCCGTTCAGCAGCAGCGTCTGCGAGCCTGTCTGACGAAATCTGCAATAGCCGCGTTCTTCCCCAGCGTTTCCGGCGTGGGTATGAACGTCTGAGCAAACCCCACTGATGTGATCATATTTGACCATACACTCCAAGATGATACCTACACCAACAATGAAGAAGAGCTTGAGGAAAGACCCCCCAAACGAAGGAGACTTCATTGTACTTATCATCAAATTTTGACTATTTTGAAAGCCAATAAAGAACCCACTATGGTCAAGAGGAAGCGTGGAGTGGCCCCATTTTTTTTTTTTTTTGCAAAGGTAAATAAAATATATAAAAACAAGAAAAGGAAAAGGAGGATCTCACAGCCTGAGATCAAGGCAACAAAACAAAACGGTAAAGAGAACAATAGAAATCACGAAAATAAGTCCCAAGCAGAGACAAGCATGGGCTCAGAGCTCCTACAACAACTCCCTAGCCAAGTAGGCAACGAAAATACACCTCTGCTTTAATAACCCTAAGGAGCACAGACGACGAGCGACCCTGACCACCATGAATACGAAGGTTTCGCTCCCGCCAAAGGAGAGAAACAGTCGAAGTCCAAGCTAATCGCCACACATGCCGCCGAGTAGACGACCCAGCACTAACATGACAAATCCAAGTAAGCTCAGTAGACCAATATGAAACCCGATGAGACGAACCGGCCCACAAAATCATACCAGCCCAAACTGGTAGACTATAAGGGCAATCAAAAAGCAGATGATCCCTAGACTCCCAACCAGCACAAAAAACACAAGTAGCGGGCACCAACGCATTCCACTGGCAAAGACGATCACGCGTAGATAGGCGATCACAAATGGCCGACCAAGAAAGAAACTGATTACGCTTGTTTACATGCGTAAAAAGAAGGTTTTAGATGCTGTTTTTACTATGTTTCAGCTTTGTTTCGGATTTTTCTCGGTCGTTTGTTTCGAATTTTTCTCAGTCGTTTGAGATCCTGCACTCCGTGCTTCTACCAAACGGACCCACCACTCAAAACCACCCAGACGTGCACGAAATCCACCGCCAAGGAAAACTGACAAGTTCCACTAGTACTCTTCCTATCAGTTAAGCTACCAGCAAAATTAGCATCAGAATAGCAATCAATTCAAGAGACGTATTTTAGGTAACCATAAACCCAAGTCAACAGTTCCAAGCAAGTATTTAAAAACTCTTTCAACAGCATGCAAGTGTGATTCTTTAGGACATGATTTAAATCTAACACACATGCATACATTGAACATAATATCTGGTCTACTCGTAGTTAAGTGAAGCAAGGATCCGATCATACCTCTATAAGCTTATATATATACATGATACGAATCCATTTGTGACCAATTACATGTACCAAAGGAGCAATTACAAGAAGCAAGACAAGAAGATTCAAGAGGCTTTCACACTGCACCTTCAAAAGCTTGTTAATGCACAATAATCAACAAAGAGTTTTGAGCCCAAATTTGTTCATAATGTTACTTCAATGAGTCAAGAAGAGAATGGAGCAAAGATGGCATGGGAAAAGTTGTCTATTTTGAGAGATGGCACGGAGGACAAAAAATGTGTGCATAATTGTGAACAGGTGCCTTGGCAGATTGCACCCCTTGGGAGTTTTGTGAAGTCAAAGCTTGTCAAATGTCATCCAAATGTGAAGCGCCTCCTACAGCACATAGATAAGACCATTTGAAGCGTGACTACGTTTTCTGATTTGCATTTAAGTGTCTAGAATGATGTGCAATCAAGTTTTAATTTGCATGTCTTATTTTCTACAATTTGCATTAAGTAGTATTTTGAAAAACTTTTGGTGTTCTTATGTTGAACGACCATTTGGCCTATTTAAAGGCTTGGAATGCTCTTGTTACGGGGAGAACTTAAGATTAAACATATTGGAATTCAAGAACTTTTGTTCCTTAACACATTTGGTGTTGCTTCTTTCAAATCTTGCTTTAGGTTTGATGTTAAACCGATTCATTGGATTAGTCTCGATCAAGCTAATTCTAGAGTGAGTCGTCTTAGGATCTAGGAGTGACCATCGTAGATTGTAAGTCCGATCTAAGAGTGATTCATCTTCTAACCTTACTCTTGGTTGGAATCATTCGGTAAGTTAGTCGTTTTTGTGAATGTTTGCAAGGATCCTAGAAGGACCTCTAGCTTTGTAAACCCGAGCAACCTTGGCGACATCCTTTGGTCTAATTTTATCAGAGCATTGGTCGACATCCTTTGGTCGGCTCTAGAGGTGAAATATCTTTACTTTGTCTAATTTTATATTCTGTCATTTTTTCTTTTTCAAAAGTAGTTTCTTACAAAGTGTAACAAGACATAACTTGTCTTGAAATTCTTGTATTTTGCTCTCGGATCATTAGCATAAAAAAAAAATTAGAAGCAAAAGAAAAGAAAAAGAAAAAAAAACAAAAGCAAAAGAAAGAAAAAACAGTAGCAAAAAGAAAGAAAACTGTAGTTCGAAGATCAAGGCACACGAAAAGTTCTTTTCATTATGTTGTGTTTTTTTTTTTAAATTATCAAGTTGTTTATCCTAAGATTGAGTTGCTGTAGCCTTAGATTGTGAGAGTTGATCATTGAATTAGTTATATCAAGCTTTAAGCAAGATTGCACCAAAATTTAAGCCAACCCTTACATCTTTGACCTAGTACCGAAAGCCTACCCTCGAGTGATAAACACAAGTGTCCTTGAGTGAAATCCTAGTGAGTGGAAAGGTCCTTATTTTGTTATTTTATTTTTCTAACAAAATGTCACAGGAAGTACCGCAAGATCCTACTATGGCTATTCTTCAATCAATTCAAGGTATGGTGGAAATGATGAGGGAAGATAGACAGGAAAGAAGGGTGCAACAACAGAGAGAAGAACGAGTCTTACAGGAAGATGAAGGTATGTTTGACTTCGATGTACAAAAAGAACAAGTTGGGAGTAGAGGAAGGAATAATTTTGCCAACATTATGCAACCGAGGAGATGGGAAAGAGTAAATGAAAAGAGAGATGGCGGAGCTAAACTCAAAATTCCACCATTTAGTGGAACGGCGGACCCCGATGCTTACTTGCGATGGGAAAGGAAGATAGAACGTGTATTTCATTGCTCTACATATAGTGAAAATAAGAAGATGAGACTTGCCATTGCCGAATTCATTAATCATGCTAATGAATGGTATCAACATCTCAAATCCGAGAAAAGAAGGAAACATGAGGATCAAATAGAAACTTGGGAAAAACTCAAAGAAGCCATGAGAATGAGGTATGCTCCCAAACATTATAAAAATGATTTGACAACTAAACTGCAAGCTTTGAGGCAGGGAACAAAAAGTGTTGATGAGTATTATCAAGAGATGGTGATTTTAGTGGAAAAAGCACACATTCGAGAAGAAGAGGAAGACACCATGTCTAGATTCCTTGGAGGTTTGAATCTGGAAATTGTTCATCATATTGATAGAAATCCACCACCTTACTTGGAAGATATGTATCACCATGCTATCAAAATTGAAGATCAATTGAGGAAAGAAGAGGAGCATTCCAAATGGAATGAATTCATGCAACCAAAAGGGAAGTTTGGTGCTGCCAAAAGAGTGAAGGCCGAGAGCTCCAATGCCAAAAACAATGAAGTTCCAAAAGAGGTAAGGGAGAAGACTAATTCTCTTAAATGTTGGAAGTGCAAAAGGTTTGGACACATGAGCAAAGAATGTGTCAATAAAGAAGTCATGGTAATAAGAAATGGTGACGTTGATTCAAATGATGGTTGTGAGAAATATGATGCAAAATTTGAGGAAGAATCTAAAGCACATGTTGATGAATTTATTAAACAAGATAGCAAACATTCTGATGTTGATGAAAGTGAGTTGAAAGAAAAGAGAGAAAGAGAAGAGTTAAGAGAAAGGAATTCAAAGGAGAAAGAAGAGGACAAGAGCAAGATCCAATCCATTTGTCCATATAAGCCAAATCTTATGACATTGTTGCATAAGGACCCTTACTATCAAGGTAACATACTTTATCCTAGTGTTTCTACTTTTCTAAGATTTTTGCAGGAAGTTCCAACTCTTCAAATCAAGTGTGGTCGAACACAAGTAACGATGGAAGCTATGATGGAGCCAACGAGAGTTATCCTATCATCTACTCATGATCTAAAGATTGTATTACAAGGTAAGTATAAAATAGATTTTGATTTTGAAAGGCATTGTGTAGGTAACCATGAACAAAAGAAACCTAAAGTGAAAGGCATTGTGGAAAAGTATTTGTCTAAGAAGTCGCATAAAGAATTCCATGGCCGAGAACGCAGAATTGTATGTTGGAGAATGCAAATGCAAAGTACCAAATGGAGGAAAAACAAATCCAAGAAAAATGTAAACAAACCAAGTGATTGGGTTTGGAAGCACTTTTGGAAGGAACGAAAAATTTGTCCAAGTCCAAACATGAGACGACTCAGAAGGATGATATTACATCAAGACTTCAAGATTGCACTTCAAGGAAGTCAAAAAGTTGAGTCTCAGTTACTTCAACTTTCGAGTTATTATCTTTAAAGTTCAAATTCTCAAAAGGCATTTCTAACTCATCACTAGCTGAGACCTGATTAGTAGTAATATGAGATTTATCAAAAACAACATCCATTTACTTTTCAACTACAAAGGTTATTTTATTAAAAGCTCTATATGCTTTACTACATGCTGAATATTATAAAAATATGCTAATGTCAGGTTTTTAATCAAACATTCTAAGTTTCTCTTTATTTTTCAAAATAAAATATTTGCAACAAAAAACTTTGAAATAGCTGATATTAGAAGTTTTATCATTAAAAGACTCACAGGGGACTTTATTCAAAATTGGCCTTATTAAAACACGATTCATCATATAAGAGGCAGTATTAGCAGCTTCAGCCGAAAATATTTTGGTAAAGTATACTCATTTAACAAAGAAGTAGCTAATTCTTGCAAAGATCGATTTTTCCTTTCTACAACACCATTTTGTTATGGTGTTCTTCGAGAAGAAAAATCATGAGAAAAACCATTTTCATCACAAAACTTTTTAAAAGCTACATTGTCAAATTCTCCTCCATGTTCACTTCTAATTTTCAAAATTGTAAAACTTTTTTCATTTTGAATTTTCTTTGAAAAACTAATAAAGGTTTTTAAGGCCTCATCCTTATGAGATAAAAATAAAACCCAAGTAAATCTTGAAAAATCATCAACTATAACAAAAGCATAATGTTTTCCACTTAGACTTGAAACTCTAGTAGGGCCAAATAGATCCATATGTAATAGTTGCAAAGGCCTAGAAGTAGGAATCATTTTCTTTGGTTTATAGGATGACTTAGTTTGTTTACCCATTTGACATGCATCACAAACTTTTGTCTTTTTCAAAATTTAATTTTGGAAGACCTCGAACAAGAGATTTCTTGGAAATATTTGAAATCAAATACATGCTAACATGACCTAATCTTCTATGCCACAACCAAGAATCATTATGCATATCAGACAAACATTTATTAACAACAGGGCAGTCATTCAATTCAATAGTATAAACATTTTTATCTTTATTTCGTACAAACAATATTTTTCCATCACAAGCATTTTCAATTATGCAATTTTTATCATTAAATACTACTTTATAACCTTTATCACATAATTGACTAATACTTAAAAGCTCATGCTTTAAACCATCAACAAGCAACACATTCTCAATCATAAATTTTGAACCATTACCTATGTTACATTTGCCAATGATTTTACCTCTTTTATTATCGCCAAAAGTAACGTAACCTCCATCTTTCATTTCTAGGTGTGTGAATTTTGTGTGGTCTCCGATCATGTACTTTGAACACCCACTATCCAAGTACCACTTGTTCTTTATTGATCTCAAACATACCTAGAAGAAAGATGATACTCAAGATGTAACTTTAGGTACCCAAGCTTGTTTGGGTCCTTGAGGGTTAGTAGGAAAAAATTTAGGGTTCCATCTCTTTTCATTGAATGCACCATTTTTCCTCAATTTACAAGCATAAATGTCATGACCAAATTTTCCGCATGCATTGCAAACAGTAGTAGACATTGAGTTTTATTTAACAAAGTAGTTTACAAATTTCTTTTGTTTTTTTATGAGGTTTATAGCCTAAACCACTTTTATCGAAGATCGTTTGTTGTTTTCCCATCATCATGTCTAAGTTATTTTTACCGTTTGTAAACTTTAAAACAGTAGATATATCTTTATTTATCACTTGTAATAATTTATACTTCTTTTTCAAAGCATGCAAATTTGACGTAGACATAACAAGATCTTTTCTAAACATCTCATTTTCTTTATTTAACCTATCATGCTCAACTAATAAATCATGGTTCTCATGAGCTAGCTTAGTTTTCTTCTTTTCAAGAACTATTTACTACCTAATTTTTCAAATTCTTCTTTAATCTCATTGTAAGCATCCATAAGCTCATCAAAAGATGTATTTGCAAAACATACCTTGTCGTTGTCATCTTCATTTCCAAGAGCCATGAAACAAAGATTAGCTACTTCCTCTCCGCTTTCAGAATCACTTCCTTCATCACTTTCATCCCAAGTAGCCTTCATAGCCTTCTTGTTTCTCCTTGAAGATGATGACGTCTCTAATGTTCTTTTCTCCTTTAGCATGTTGACTGTTGGTTTTCTTTGGAAAGTCTCTTCTTGAAATGCTTCTTGAACTTCTTGGATAAGTAGGCAAGCTCTTCCTCATTCAATTCTTCCTCACTTTCAGAAGCCCCTTGGAAGGATGTAGACTTTAATGCTAGCCTTTTCTTCTTTTCGACGTCCTCTTCCATATTGCCTTTCATGATTATTTCATGCGTCATGAGAGATCTAATAGCTCATTTAATGGACGTTTTGAGAGATCATTCGCTTCTTGAATCGCCGTCACTTTAGGCTCCCAACTTTTTGGTCGAGATCTGAGAATCTTCCTCACGTTCTCAGCTGTGGTATATTACTTTCCTAAACCTTTCAAAGCATTAACAATATTTGTAAATCTAGTAAACATTTTAGTAATATACTCATTAGCATCCATTAAACAATACATAATTATGTACAAGCATGCTAATTTTCAACCCTTTTAAGGAGAAATGTGAGAAAAAAAATGTTATATATACCTTATATATAAAAAAATATACATAGTATATTACATACTCTCTTTTGCTCCCATTTAGTATTCTAAGACTATGGTATATTACTTAGGTCAATCTCGGCTAAATAAAAATAACTAAGTGAATTATTAGTCGGCCCAATATAACTATTTACATTGGTAGTTGTACATTAATGTTTTAGTTAATTAAACATTTTACCAAACTAATGACATTATTTCATGCATATAAAATATTGACTTATTCAACGCCCAGGTCAGTTCCGGGTAGAGGTGTTCCCTTACGGTCAGCTTAAGTACCTCAACCTAGACAAAACCTTGCTTAGATATGGTTCCGTAATAGGCAATATTTTATATTTAGTCTTTTATTATTTCATCTTAAACCTAGTTAAAAGAAAATAAAAGACTACCTGTAATCATATTAGAAGATATAACCTAAGGTCTAATTAATTTTAATCCCCTTTAAAATTAATTAACTTAGACCCTACGTTTGCATGCAACTCTTTACTATAGATTTTAATTTCTATCTACCAAAATTTTATAACTCTTATAAAATTCAAGAAATTAAATCAATAAACATGCATTGTCGACATCCATTAATATGACAATTATATTAAGTAAAGCAATGCAACTTTATTTTCATGTAATTAATACAACACTTATATTAATCAATTATGAAAATAAAACATATCATCATACATTATAACTATTATATACATATGATGCATGATCATGCTTAACTTGTGGTGAGATTTTAAAACTATATGGCATCTTTTATGCAACTTATAATTCATAAAATAATTACATTCATAATGCAATAAAATAAATAGCTGAGTAGTCCAGTTTTTGGCATCCTATGTTACAATTAAATTAACATAAATTAATTCATATTAATTTAAAGAAACCAAGAAAACGCATGCGGAGCCTCGAACGCACGAATAGGGGGTTGAAAAACACCAGGGATAGGGCCACGGTGCCATAGGTCAGGGTCGTGACGCTGCAGCACAGCACCATGGAGTGGCACAGTGCCGTTACGCTATAGTGCAGCATGATAACTCTCCAAAAGAGAGTTAGTCTAGTGTATATTTGGGTGTTTTGTGCAAAGAATTGACAAAGTGTGTCCATTTTAGCTCTTAAATATCATAGATAACATTAGAAAGTGAAGTTCGAGCTAAAAGTCCTAGGTCTTGAATGCTTTGGCTAAAAATTGTGCTAAACTCCCCTATTTATGGCTTAATTTCACGAGTTTAGAAAGAGAAGCTAAAGCATAAAGAGAGTGCTAAGTCCAGAGAAAAGTAGATGAAACATTTTCAATACAGAGCAAATGAGAGCTGGGGCGAAGCAACGCCGGAGCATGGAATTACAGCGCAGTTAATGACCCAGACACGGGAAAATTACCATGCCCGTACAACCTTCAGCTGGGTGCCCTAAAATTGGGACCTGATATAAAAGGGACATTTAACCCTGGCTGACACATAGAGATCCCAATAGAGACACATTTTAGAAGGTTGGAAAAGACAAGGAAGAAGAATCTCACCATTTTCGGGGAAGATCTAACAGCAGATGAGGATATTTGGCTTCTGCTTCAAGCTATAAACGTCTTTCTCGATTTTTCTTCTCTTTTTGGAAAATGGGTTGTAGCCTCTCTTTACCCATTGTATTTTCTTCTTCTTGGGGGAGATTTACATGTTGTAACTAATGAACAACCAAAACTCTAGGTGATTTCATTTGTTTTTAAATAGAGCTGCATTTATTTCTTAAATCTTACTTAACATTGTTGGCCACTGTGTTCTGTATACTAGCGTCTGTATGATTCGGGAGGGCTTACAGGTAGCTGACTTGCTCTAATTGTTATTAGTTACTTTTTTCTAGTAATTTTTGGATACTAAGGAATGGTGTCCTCTAATCATGTTTAGACCTTGTGTATATTGTTTGGAAACTTAACAACGTGGGTATCCATGTTTGGGTGTCTAGAAAGGGAACCATGTCAAGTTGAGCACTAATGAATGTTGTCTTGCTAGAGTGTAGGTTAGAATTCGGTGAAAGCAAGTGTTGTCTCCCCTTCTTGTCCATATCTGTTAACCCTCATTTTCGTTGTTCTGTGCTGTAACTTCTTTCTGTTATCAACATTTTGGAGTGTGTCCGCTGTTGAGATCAGTTACTGTTTGTTTATGATATTTTCTTTTACTTTCTACATAAACATCAATGTTTTCTTATTTTTATATTTATGGTATCTGCGAGCATGGTTTGAAATATAATCCAAAGTCCCTGTGGATTCGGCCTAGTTTCGTGCTACAATCGATAATTTTCATGTATACTTGCACGTGTTGTCAACACGGTTGTGTGGACGCAACACAGTGATGGAGAAAATACATACATGCGCAACGGAAGTGAGCAAGAATCGAAATAACAATCTAGATGCATAATACAACCTAGGATTAAACATGCATGATCATACATTATGATGCTTAGAGATAAGTAGAGAAAAATACAAACCTTTGTAGCTTTTCAAAAATCTTCAAATAGCTCCAATGAAGGACCACCGAGAGATCTTCCTAGCTATTCTCAAGGCTTGGAATAGAGTGGTGGGACTCTTTTTAGAGAAGGAAAAAATTAGAGAAAAGTGGAGCTAAAAAGAGTTATGTAAGCTTTTTGAAAACACATCAAATGACCAAAGGTTCCAAGAGAGCTTGATGTTTGAACAAAAGCCTTCTTAAATAGGCAAATTACATGCAACTCTTGCATGTCAAAGTTCACCAAAAGCTTACAACACAGATTCCACTCATGCATGGCATGACTAAGTGTCAAAATGCATGTCTAAGTTCACCAAAAGCTTACAACACACATTCCACTCATGCATGGCATGGCTAAGTGTCAAAAAGTGGATTTTTGAGATTATTTAAATGTTCCACTCAACAAGTTAGTGAAATTTTCCACCAACATGGTTAAAAACATTATTTTAATCTACTTTAGTCAACTTTAGACTTTCTCTGGTCAAAGTCAACTATTTGACTTTTTCCAAAATCCGATGTTTGATGAAATCCATGCCTCCGATTATGAATCCGCATTCATAATTTTAATATTTAAATCCTATTTAAGTATTTTGTCCAAATTTCTCAAATTGATATCATATATCAATTACTTAATCATATCTCATATGATTAACCTAATTCGTACGATTTGAATTATTCCTTCAAATTATTCCAAGTTTATTCCTATATGAGCTAGCCAGGGGACCTTATGGACCTACAGATCATGAGCTTCAACGATCCGAGATTAACCGGTTAAACTTTTTAACCTAGTTAACCAACAATCGTTAACTACGCGGTCACTCCACTAAAGCCCGTAGCTGCACTCTCCTCACTGTAGATATATTATGTCCATTTTATATAACCATGATCGGTAAGTCGATCCTTCACAGGTTGTTCGTAATTACAGCTGGGTCAAAATACCGCTTTACCCCTGTAATTATCTCTTGTTCCTTAAGTCCCACTAATCCTCTGATGAACAATGATTTGTTGTCCAACTATCAAATCAAAAAATCCTCTCAAACCTTTTGATGAGGGTGGCGCCAATTGTTCAAGACCTGGATTCAGCCCTTAAGAGAACAACCTCTCTACTATCCCAAAAATGGGTAGAAGTGAATTCCTTCTTGCACCCTATGTCCCTAGCTATCTACCGGGTCTTACCCCTGAAATGGGAGGCTTATTGAGCCAGCGCTGTTGAGCTGCTCTCACCCATGCAGATCTAAGGATAATCCTGAGTAAACAGAAGTTCATAGTTAGCTCAGGATTAAGATCGAGTTACCTAGGCCATCAAAGTTGAGATAGTCAGTTTCAAACAGTAAACGGTATTATAAAGTAAAAGTGACTATCTCATGGTCCGGTCTTATGCAAACTCTTTGCACGGGACACCCCCACTCGCATGTCTTCACATGAATGAATTAGGATCACATCGTTTGTACTAGCTACAAAGTGGGCCGCATCCATAGTGTCCCCAAAATAAGGCGCCCAACCTTATTCCTATACTATAAACCATTTAGACTGTTAACTCAAACTTGATCCATATTTATGTCTCTTACATAGAGTTTGAGTCTCAGGTAACAGTCTAGGATCCTTTATTTTATTGGATTTAGATATAGTAAGAACATTTTATTGGATCAATAACTACTAATTGATTAAAACCTTCAATAACAACTTTATTGAATGATAAAAGTATATCTATCATTTTCAAACTATGAGTTTTAGGACATAAAACTCACACAGCGCCGCAGCGCTCGATGATTCTTTTCCGCAGCGCCATGGCGCTGCTGTACGAGTGATATGAACCAAGGAGCTTCCTTTGTCATGCCATATGGACCGATTACAAGATCAAGAGCTCGAAAACTTCAACAAGTGTTACTACTTCATGTCCAAGCGTTCGTAAACTCGACAGGAGAATTAAAGGAAGACGTGCAAGATGTTGGAACAATTCACTACAATTTGGTGCAAGTTATGCATTTCTAAGTGTTTTTAAGACAAGTCAAAGTCCACTTGGTCAAGGTCAAAGTCAACTTCATCAAGACAAGTCAAAGTCAACTCATTCAATTCAAAAACCAAGTCAAACACTCACATCCCTCATTATGGATGGGATTGCACTTATTTTGGTTGGCTTTCCATGTTCTTAACCTTTTCATTTGCTTGTCTTTCCATTTATTGAAGTTATGTCTTTTCATTTCCAAGCCTTTTCATTTCTTGTAAGTTATGTCTTTTCATTTCTTGTAAGTTACAAGTCTTTTCATTTGCTTAAGACTTTTCATATGGCTTGCTAGGATGGTTATATATAGCCTTGAGATGTCTTGTTGTAAACACAATTTGAAGTTTAATGAAAAGTGAGTTTTCTCATTAGCTTGGTTGAGAGCTTCATCTCCCATTTCTTGTGCAATTTCTTGTGTCTTTAGAATTTGCATGTTAGGGTCATTCAAGCGGTGTTGATCATACCCCTTGTGGAGTGATTTGAATCACGAGTTTAGAAACGAGTTTTCTCTACTATTGATATTGATCATCAGGGTAATCCGTTCTTAAACTTTTCCTTGGCTTGATTCCATACTTGTTTTCGGGGTTTTTGAAATTGAGTTCTATGGGTCTTGTTCGTTAGCAAGGTTCTTAGATCCAACTCTCAAGGGTTTCTTAACAACGAGAATTGTACGATTAGTCTATGGCCAATGGGAGAAATGTAATGGGTAGTGTTTGCCCTTATTTATTGTATTTTCCCTTTGTTTTATGATGATGTACATCCCACTAGAGTTTAGTTCAAGTGGGAGTTTGTTGGATGTGTTATCCTAAACTCGTAGTTTGTATTTATGTAAAAACAAATTTATATTCAATAAAGTTATATTCAATCAATTTGTTGTTGAATTTATAACATTTACATTGTCCAAATCCAATAAACTAAACATCCAAGAATATTACCATGTAACCTTGATAGTATATATACTGAGTATATATTTGATGTACCCTCGACAAGTGGATAATATCTCGGGAATAACCATAGATACGGCTCACTTTGTGATGTGAACCAAGGAAGCACCATTGTCATTCCTCAAGGACCCATAACGAGATCAAGAGCCAAGAAGCTACAACAAGCTTTACTTTCTCATGTTCAATACTTAGTGAGCTCGGCTAGGGATGATCAAGAGAGAGATGGAACTTTTCAAGTCAATATCTTCCAAGTAGAGCTTAAGGGAGGCGTTGCATTAAATGAACTCTAAGTTCATTTAAAGGAGCTAAAGTTGAAGTGGAGTTTAACTCAAGTTGCATTCAATAAAGCCAAGTTCAATTCAAGGAACTCAAGTTGCATTAAATGAACTTAAGTGCATCTCAAGCTTCATTTATTGCAAGTTATCCATCAATTAATGGAACTACACTTCAAACTACTTCAAGTGAAGCTTCATTTATAATTGGGAGGTTACAAAGACTTTGAAGGGTGACCAAGACTTCAATTCTCGGATTTAAACCTCTTTTATTATATTTTCAGTTTTAAACATTTCATTTATGTGTTTTAAGTTACATTTTAGCTAGTGGATGTTATGACCATCATGTAATTGGGAGTTACAACCTTTCAAATGCCTTTAGGTTACTTTTAGGGTTGTTTTGGAGGCTATAAATAGCCTAGCTTGTTTCATTTGAAAGACAGATTTTGATGATTGAATGAAGTTGCTATTTTGCTTCAAAAAGCCTAGAGCTTGTTATTCTTTGCAATTATTGAGTGTTAGATTTGCATGCTAGAATCATTCAAGTAGTCTTGATCAAGCTATTTGTGGAGTGGTTCGAATCTTGAGTTTAGAAACAAGTTTTCTCTACTCTTGATATTGATCATCAAGGTAAATCCGTTCTAACTTCTTCCTTGGGTTGACATCATCTCGATTTGAGGGTTTTAGCATTTGTGATCTAGGGGTTTGCATAACCATAAGGGTTCTTAGATCCAATTGGCTATTGTTTTCTTATCACTTTGTATATGTTATATGACGATCCAATCCAGGTCGTTCGTGTGGAGACATGCGAGTGGGGCTATCCTATACAATGAGTTTGTATAAGACCGGATGATAAGGCAATCCTAATTCTCAGCCCAATGATCCAATCTTTTGTTGAGCAAGAACGCTTGAATCAAAGAAATTAACACCTCCTTAAACAAGTTAGAATCAACCAAGAGAAAGGCTAGAAATTGATTACCTCTATGATCAAAGATCTAGAAGCAAGAATGGAGATCTTGTTCTAGAATGAGTCATTCCACAATCAAACTTGATCAAAGCTGGATTGAATGGCTCAAAATGCAATCTATCACAAGAATTGCAAGAAACCTTAGAAATGGGAATGGGATTTCTAAAGAAAATGTCTCTTGAGAGATCAAATTTCATTCAGCTAAAATCTGCCTTTTACATAGCTTGGATGGGGCTTTTTATAGCCATTATACGAGTGAAACCCCCAACCCTTCACTTTCCAAAATAAAACTCATAAGTAGTAATGACCACAATTGGTCTACTTAATAACTTCCCATAATTGAACTCTAAAGTTGAAACCATAATTTGGAAGACCAAAAACTCAAAAATTACAAGCAATCTTGCAAACGTTGACCTTCACAACATCGTCCTCTCTTGGATTATTTTTCAGCATCTGAAATAAAGGTTGAACTGAGCCTATCCAATTTTGTACGTGAATAAGGAATGCTTGTTGAAGCTTCTTAGCCTTGGCTCGTGTAATAGGTCCAGTGGAGACGTGTGGAACACCATGATTCTTATCATCTTCCCCCTGTTCAACAGGATTCGTCCTCGAATCAGATAAGTCATCACCTACATCAAAAGGACTCAAATCAGCAACATTGAAAGTAGAACTTACTGAAAAGTCACCTGGAAGATCAATCTTGTATGCATTATTGTTAATTCTTTCAAGAACTTGATAAGGACCAGCCCCTCGTGGATGTAACTTTGTTTTCCGTTTCGAGGGAAAGCGCTCCGTGCGAAAATGTATCCAAACCCAATCACCCGGTTGAAAAATCAGTTCTTTCCGTCCTTTGTTAATACGTGAAGCAACTTTCGAATTCTGCTTTTCAATCCTCACCTTGACCTCTTTGTGTAAGGTTTTGATCAAATCGGCCTTACTTGTGGCTGCATCACTCACAAATTCATTAGATGGAATAGGAAGCAAATCAAGGGGTGTAAGTGGATTGAATCCATAAACAACCTCAAAAGGAGAACAATGTGTGGTACTATGAATTGCCCTGTTATATGCAAACTCTACAAATGGCAAACTTTCTTCCCAAGAGTTAATATTCTTAGAAATAATAGCCCTAAGTAATGCTCCCAATGTTCTATTAACCACCTCGGTTTGGCCATCAGTTTGAGGGTGACATGTAGTTGAGAACAACAATTTAGTACCCAACTTACCCCACAACACCTTCCAAAAGTGGCTTAAAAATTTTACATCCCTATCACTAACAATAGTTATAGGAATGCCATGCAACCTTACCACCTCCCTAAAGAATAAGTCAGCCACATGCTTTGCATCATCTGTCTTGTTACATGCTATGAAATGAGCCATTTTACTAAATCTATCCACCACAACAAAAATACTATCTCTACCCTTTTTAGTTCGAGGCAAACCAAGAACGAAATCCATAGATATATTAGTCCAAGGTTCATTAGGTACATTCAAGGGAGTATACAAAAAGTCATGAAACACATAATAATCATCCACAGCTTTCCCACCAAGACAAGATGCATAAATAGTTCCAAAGTCATGGTCATCTCTATATAACTCCTTAATATGCTCAAATCCAAGAATTTTTGCACTAAGAGAAGTAAGGAGATTGTACCTTCTTGATAATGTATCAGCAACCACATTGTCCTTACCTTGCTTATATTTGAAAACATAGGGAAATGTTTCAATAAACTCTACCCACTTTGCATGCCTACGATTTAGCTTGCTTTGACCTTTAAGATGCTTCAAGCTTTCATGATCAGTGTGGATAACAAACTCTCTCGGCCACAGGTAGTGTTGCCATACTTGCAATGTACGAACTAAAGCAAACAATTCTTTATCATAGATAGGATAGTTCAACGAAGCCCCATTTAGTTTTTCACTAAAATACATTAAGGGCTTTCCATCTTGCATCAAAACAGCACCTATGCCCAAACCACTTGCATCACACTCGATTTCAAAAGTTTTATCAAAGTTAGGCAAGACAAGTAATGGTGCATTGGTTAATTTTCCCTTAAGTTCATTGAGAGCTCTCTCTTGCATTTCCCCCCATTCAAAAACAACATTCTTTTTCACTAAGTCATTCAATGGTGCAGCTATGGTACTAAAGTCCTTTATAAACCTTCTATAGAAGCTAGCTAGACCATGAAAACTCCGAACCTCACTGACATTTTTTGGTGTTGGCCAATCCCTAATTGCCTTAACTTTCTCTTCATCAACTTCAACTCCATTTTTACCAACTATGAAGCCAAGAAAGTGAATTTTTTCCATGCAAAAGCTACACTTATTAAAATTAGCATAAAGCCTCTCTTTTCTAAGTGTAATCAAAACGGATCTAACATGCTCTACATGCTCAAGCAAATTCTTTGAATAAATCAAAATATCATACAAACTACGACAAGAACGTCCAACTAATACATACAAACTATTTCCCACACTTCCTACCAGGTAGAATTACAACGGAAGCGTCGGCACATATCTTAAGAAAATAAATTTCAGCACTTTATATCGTGAAAGATCGCGTCATGAGGGTTCAAATATATCACCAACTAATTTTCAACACATAACAACATGAAGAACCACACCAAGAATATTCCAACATCTCATAACACATTTTTCCAACACATAATATCAAGAAAAACAACATCAGTAACCTCAAAACTAACTTTCAGCAAGAATGCAACCCATCAATAGTATCGACAAGCCCTCAAACCATAATCAACAATTTTTTTCATACAAGATATGCACAACAATAAGAAAATTCGACAAGAAACCATTCAAAAGCACCTACTAACGCATACACTCACCCCTTGCTACTACTTACACACAACCATGCCCCTAATTCTTGCGTCGATCCCGCACATAAGCATTAAAAACATAAAAACAGCAAGTTAGTTAAACATTCCAGCCTTTGAAATCAATTATAAGGGGTTCAAAGGCTCATTACCAAAAGAATCGACTTCGTTTATGATAAGCGCCAAGGTTGCTCGGGTTTACAAAGCTAGAGGTCCTTCTAGGATCCTTGCAAACATTCACAAAAACGACTAACTTACCGAATGATTCCAACCAAGAGTAAGGTTAGAAGATGAATCACTCTTAGATCGGACTTAGAATCTACGATGGTCACTCCTAGATCCTAAGACGACTCACTCCAGAATTAGCTTGATCGAGACTAATCCAATGAATCGGTTTAACATCAAACCTAAAGCAAGATTTGAAAGAAGCAACACCAAATGTGTTAAGGAACAAAAGTTCTTGAATTCCAATATCTTTAATATCACAAAACAAGGTGATTACAAGCCCTTAAATAGGCCAAAGGGTCGTTCAACATAGGAACACTAAAAGTCTTTCAAAATACTACTTAATGCAAATTGAAGAAAATAAGACATGCAAATTAAAACTTGATTGCACATCATTCTAGACACTTAAATGCAGATCAGAAAACATAGTCACGCTTCAAATGGTCTTATCTATGTGCTGTAGGAGGCGCTTCACATTTGGATATGGTTTGACAACTTTTGACTTCACAAACTCCAAAGAGGTGCAATCTGCAAAGGCACCTGTTCACGAATCTGCAAACTTTTTTTGTCCTCCGTGCCATCTCTCAAAATAGACAACTTTTCCCGTGCCATCTTTGCTCCATTCTCTTCTTGACTCATTGAAGTAACATTATGAATAAATTCGGGCTCAAAACTCTTTGTTGGTTCTTGTGCATTAACAAGCTTTTGAAGGTGCAGTGTGAAAGCCTCTTGAATCTTCCTTGCCTTTCTTGTAATCATTGCTCCTTTGATATATGTAATTGGTCACAAATGGATTCGTATCAGTTTAGGTTTGGGTATCACGGCACTGACGTCGTATGGCCTCGGGCTTCCTATCCGGCATCGAAATCGGGTGGGTAACATTAATCTAGCTCCGAGCACGAGTGGGTCATCATAGGAAGTTGCTGTAATAAAGAAAACGCCACAAAATCGAGCTGTTCGCCGTGCGCCACTACGAAGGGTCGTCAGAACGCCGCGGTTGAGGTCCTGTAGCAGAAAAACGCCGTCGTGGGTGTTCGTGACTTCGCTGCCGCACCGGTTCGTCGGATCTGGTGCAACTGACGTCGGAGAGCAAATCGCCATCACATAAAACAGCCTCTGCACGCCATATTTTCAAGAAGACGCTGCTGGTTCTGGGGTCGTACCACCGTCGGGTCGCCGCTGGAATGACTAGTCGTCGCAGCTCGCGTTGAGAAACACCACCGGAAACTCTGCTGTCATGGGGCGTTGTTCGTGTGGCTAGGTAGTTGGAGCTATAATGGCCGGCGGCAGAAATCGAGGGGGGGCGGAGGCTGCTACACGAGAAGGAGAAAGGAAGAAGAGGGGAAGAGGGCTAGGGTTTTGTTTGTTTTATTTTCCCCTTTTTTTTCCTTCTTTTCCTTTTCCCTTTTATTTTGTTTTTAACAAAATAAATCGAAATAAACAAAAATAAAACGCTAAAGACCTAAAATAGAGGAGTAAATTCTAATTCTTTTTGTTAAAAGAAATATCGTTCTTAAAACGATTTGGGAAGAATAACTTAGTTTTAAAATCCATGAATAAAATCCAATAGTAAAAATTAAATTTCCAAAACCTTGGATTTAAGATTTAATTAAAAATCTCTCCCAAAATTCAAAAACTTAATTTACATTTAATAACAAAATTAAACTTAATTTTAATTTACTGAAAAATTTGAACTCCAAAATAAGAAGATCCAAAAATTTCACTAACGAAATAGGGAGAAGTCCAAAGGCGAGGTTTAAATCTTATAATAAAATATCCTAAAAACTCGGAGTGTTACGAAAAACAACATACTCTCCTATTGCCACAACTGAGACGACTTCTCCTGTTCCGACCATGAGAGTCATCTTTCCAGCTTCAAGCTTCCTCGAAGAACTAATTCCTTGAAATGAAGAACAAACATGGTTATTGGCTCCTAAATCAAGTATCAAGGCGGATTAATCATTTTCCACTAAACAAGTTTCTAAGACAAGTGAATCTTATTTACCTTCGTTGGCTTTCTTCTTCTCGGCCAGGTATTTCGGACAATTGTGCTTCCAATACTCGTCCACATTGCAGTGGAAACATTTTCCTTTGTCTGCAACCTTGGCCTTGCCTTTCTTGGAAGCGGCAGCACCAGCGTTAGGTTTAGGCCCCTTACTGATATGAAGGATGATATGAACCAAGGAGCTCCCTTTGTCATGCCTCATGGACCGATTACAAGATCAAGAGCTCGGAAACTTCAACAAGCCTTTCTACTTTGTGTCCAAGCGTTCGTGAACTCGACACGAGAATTAAAGGAAGATGTGCAAGATGTTGGAACAACTCACTTCAATTTGGTGCAAGTTATGCATTTTTAAGTGTTTTTAAGGCAAGTCAAAGTCCATTTGGTCAAGGTCAAAGTCAACTTCATCAAGACAAGTCAAAGTGAACTCATTCAATTCAAAAACCAAGTCAAACACTCACATCCCTCATTACGGACGGGATTACTTATTTTGGTTGGCTTTCCATGTTCTTAACCTTTTCATTTGCTTGTCTTTTCATTTCTTGTAAGTTATGTCTTTTCATTTACAAGTCTTTTCATTTCTTGTAAGTTACAAGTCTTTTCATTTGCTTAAGACTTTTTATATGGCTTGCTAGGATGGCTATATATAGCCTTGCGATGTCTTGTTGTAAACACAATTTGAAGTTTAATGAAAAGTGAGTTTTCTCATTAGCTTGGTTGAGAGTTTTATCTCCCATGTCTTGTGCAATTTCTTGTATATTTAGAATTTGCATGTTAGGATCATTCAAGCGGTGTTGATCATACCTCTTGTGGAGTGATTCGAATCACGAGTTTAGAAACGAGTTTTCTCTACTCTTGATATTGATCATCAAGGTAATCTTTTCTTAAACTTTTCCTTGGGTTGATTTCATACTTGTTTTCGGGGTTTTTGGGATTGAGTTCTATGGGTCTTGTTCGTTAGCAAGGTTCTTAGATCCAACTCTCAAGGGTTTCTTAACATTTTGGTATCAGAGCATTAGGCTCTTTGATCGGATATATGTTTTCTTGTATTTATCTCTTTGAATTCTATGTTCCTTGCTTATGTTTGATTTTATCTAAGCATATGCATTCTATCAAAAAAATTACAAAAAAAAAGTATCAATTCCGTTCATCTTTTTCAATTTTTGTCTTCTGCATTATTATAGACCTGGGTCTTATCTACAAATCTGTCTTCTTTGAAGTCTTCTAATTCGACTTGCTTAGTGGTGAAATTCGTGCACTTTGCTGATTGATTCCAAAAAACGAAAAAAAAAGAGAAAAAAAACTGAACGTGAAAGCATTTATTGTTAACATTATTGTACTTTTGCTGACCCCATTTGTCATTACTTCTTTGTGTAGCCTTGAATTGAAATCTCATGCTACTTCCTTGTTGCTTAATTCCCAACCATCTTTATCTTTAACTCTACTTTCGTTTCTTTCTAGCTTCCATTATTTTTTTTGTTAACTTGTTTCTTTGTTGTTATTCGGGTTACTCCTAAAATCACACTCTTGTTTGAGTTCTTATGTGCTGTCTAAACCACTTGAAATGCACATAGCTTTTAACTTTGCTAGACTCACTTACCGATTTGTTTGAAGTACATAAGAGTGTACTAAGTTGTGAGGGAGAAATTGTAAGGGAGCGATACATTATTTTGAGTGTTGAGGGTTAAACACGAGTGAACTTCACTAACGAGTGAATTAGTGAGGGAGTGCTTGTGAGGTCCATTTCTTGTCACTTTATTTTGTTTTTACGGCATGGGTAATCTTGGAGATGAAGGCAATATTTCTGATGTCCAGAGGAGAGAGGCGCTAGAAGGAACTGTTGAACGAATGATTCGTAGCATGAGGCATGACAAAGGGATAAGTTGTGCAATGCTCCTCTACTTGCTTTACCGAACTTTGATTTGACTTTTGAAATTGAATGTGATGCAAGTGGGATTGGAATTGGGGCTGTACTAATGCAAAACCATAAGCCACTAATGTTCTTTAGTGAAAAGTTGAGTGGTGCTTCTTTGCGGTACCCAACTTATGACAAAGAACTTTATGCTTTGGTCCGAGCTTTGCAAACTTGGCAGCATTATCTTTGGCCAAAGGAGTTCATCATTCATATGGATCATGAGAGCCTAAAGCACTTGAGAGGGCAAAGCAAACTGAATCGCAGACATGCCAAGTGGTTGGAGTTTATAGAGACATTTCCATATGTGATTAAGTATAAACAAGGTAAGGAAAACATTGTTGCAGATGCTTTATCACGAAGGTATGCTCTCTTTAATACTTTCAATGCTAAGATTTTAGGATTTGAACATCTCAAGTCCTTGTATCCAGATGATGTGTTCTTTGCTCCTTTTGCTGAATCGTGTGAAAAAGGACTTGTTGTTGATGATTACATGTTGTTTGAAGGATTTTTGTTTCGAAAAGGAAAACTTTGCATTCCATCTTGTTCAATTCGTGAATTGCTTGTAAAGGAAGCTCATGGGGGTGGTTTAATGGCTCATTTTAGTGTTTCTAAAACTTATGATATGCTTGCTGAACATTTTTATTGGCCTAAGATGAAGCATGATGTGCATAAAGTGTGTAAGCATTGTATTGCATGTAAACAAGCTAAGTCTAGGTTACAACCACATCGTTTATATTCACCTTTGCCTATTCCTACTACTCCTTGGGTTGATATTTCTATGGATTTTGTCCTTGGTTTACCATGAACTCGGAAGGGTAGGGATAATATATTTGTAGTGGTTGATAGGTTTAGCAAGATGGCACATTTCATACCATGCCATAAAACTGATGATGCTAAATTGATTGCTGATTTGTTCTTTCAGAAAGTTGTTCGTTTGCATGACATTCCTAGAACTATTATTAGTGATCGCGATGTAAAATTTTTAAGTCATTTTTGGCGTTTCTTATGGGGAAAGTTGGGAACCAAACTTGTTTATTGACTACTTGTCATCCCCAAACCGATGGACAAACTGAGTGATAAGAAAACAATAGCCAATTGGATCTAAGAACCCTTATGGTTATGCAAACCCCTAGATTACAAATGCTAAAACCCCCAAATCGAGATGATGTCAACCCAAGGAAGAAGTTAGAACGGATTTACCTTGATGATCAATATCAAGAGTAGAGAAAACTTGTTTCTAAACTCAAGATTTGAACTACTCCACAAAATAGCTTGATCAAGGCTACTTGAATGATTCTAGCATGCAAATCTAACACCCAAGAATTGCAAAGAAAAACAAGCTCTAGGCTTTTGAAGCTAAATAGCAACTTCCATTCAACATCAAAAATTTGTATCTCAAAGGAAACAAACTAGGCTATTTATAGCCTCCAAAACAACCCTAAAAGTAACCTAAAGGCATTTGAAAGGTTGTAACTCCCAATTACATGATGGCCATAACATCCACTAGCTAAAATGTAACTTAAAACACATAAATGAAATGTTTAAAACTGAACATATAATAAAAAGAGGTTTGAATCCGAGAATTGAAGTCTTGGCCACCCTTCAAAGTCTTTGTAACCTCCCAATTATAAATGAAGCTTCACTTGAAGTAGTTTGAAGTGTAGTTCCATTAATTGATGGATGACTTGCAATAAATGAAGCTTGAGGTGCACTTAAGTTCGTTTAATGCAACGCCTCCCTTAAGCTCTACTTGGAAGATATTGACTTGAAAAGTTCCATCTCTCTCTTGATCATCCCTAGCCGAGCTCACCAAGTATTGAACATGAGAAAGTAAAGCTTGTTGTAGCTTCTTGGCTCTTGATCTCGTTATGGGTCCTTGAGGCATGACAATGGTGCTTCTGATAAGCGCCAAGGTTGCTCGGGTTTACAAAGCTAGAGGTCCTTCTAGGATCCTTGCAAACATTCAAAAAAACGACTAACTTACCGAATGATTCCAACCAAGAGTAAGGTTAGAAGATGAATCACTCTTAGATCGGACTTAGAATCTACGATGGTCACTCCTAGATCCTAAGACGACTCACTCCAGAATTAGCTTGATCGAGACTAATCCAATGAATCGGTTTAACATCAAACCTAAAGCAAGATTTGAAAGAAGCAACACCAAAAGTGTTAAGGAACAAAAGTTCTTGAATTTCAATATGTTTTGATCTTAAGTTATCCATAACAAGAGCATTACAAGCCTTTAAATAGGCCAAATGGTCGTTCAACATAAGAACACCAAAAGTTTTTCAAAATACTACTTAATGCAAATTGTAGAAAATAAGACATGCAAATTAAAACTTGATTGCACATCATTCTAGACACTTAAATGCGGATCAGAAAACGTAGTCATGCTTCAAATGGTCTTATCTATGTGCTGTAGGAGGCGCTTCACATTTGGATATGGTTTGACAACTTTTGACTTCACAAACTCCAAAGAGGTGCAATCTGCAAAGGCACCTGTTCACGAATCTGCACACTTTTTTTGTCCTCCGTGCCATCTCTCAAAATAGACAACTTTTCCCGTGCCATCTTTGCTCCATTCTCTTCTTGACTCATTGAAGTAACATTATGAATAAATTCGGGCTCAAAACTCTTTGTTGGTTCTTGTGCATTAACAAGCTTTTGAAGGTGCAATGTGAAAGCCTCTTGAATCTTCCTTGCCTTTCTTGTAATAATTGCTCCTTTGATATATGTAATTGGTCACAAATGGATTCGTATCAGCTTCCTTGGTTCACATCACTGAGGTAGTAAATAGGACAATGGTTACCATGCTTCAAGTAATCATAGATAAAAATCTTAAAACTTGGGAGGATTGTTTGCCATTAATTGAATTTGCATATAATAGGGCTGTCCATAGTACTACTAAATGCACACCGTTTGAAATTGTATATGGTTTCAATCCTATCACCCCACTTGATTTGTTGCCTATGCCTTCTAATGAATTTGTGAGTTATGATGCTAGCACAAAGGTTGATCTTGTCCATAGGCTACATAAAGAAGTTACAGAAAGAATTGAGAAGCAAAACACTAAGGTTGCTTCCCGCATCAATAAAGGACGCAAGCTCCTTGTTTTCCAGCCAGGGGATTGGGTTTGGGTACATTTTCGAAAGGAACGGTTTCCAGCTCAACAAAGGTCTACGTTGCTACCACGAGGCGATGGTCCTTTTCAAATCCTTGAACGGATCAATGATAATGCTTATAAGATTGATTTGTCAGGTAAGTATGGAGTGAGTGCTACCTTTAATGTTTCTGATTTGTCTCCTTTTGATGTAGTTGATGACTTCGATTCGAGGATGAATCCTTCTGAAGATGGAGATGATGATATGAACCGAAGAGCTACCGTTGTTATGCCTCATGGACCGATTACAAGATCGAGAGCTAGGAAACTTCAACAAGCTTTGCTACTTCGTGTCCAAGCATTCTTGAACTCGACAAGAGAAAAAAAGGAAGATGTGCAAGAAGTTAGAACTATGCACTTCAATTTGGTGCAAGTTATGCATTTTTAAGTGTTTTTATGGCAAGTCAAAGCCCATTTGCTCAAGGTCAAAGTCAGTTCCATCAAAACAAGTCAAAGTCAACTCATTCGATTCAAAAACCAAGTCAAACACTCACATCCTTCATTATGGACGGGATTGCAATTTGTTTTGTTAAACTCTCCATGTTCTTAACCTTTTCATTTGCTTGTCTTTCCATATATTGAAGTTATGTCTTTTCATTTGCAAGCCTTTCATTTATTGTAAGTTATGTCTTTTCATTTACAAGTCTTTTCATTTCTTGTAAGTTACAAGTCTTTTCATTTGCTTAAGACTTTTCATATGGCTTGCTAGGATGGCTCTATATAGCCTTGCGATGTCTTGTTGTAAACACAATTTGAAGTTTAATGAAAAGTGAGTTTTCTTATTAGCTTGGTTGAGAGTTTTATCTCTCATTTCTTGTGCAATTTCTTGTGTATTTAGAATTTGCATGTTAGGATCATTCAAGCGGTGTTGATCATACCTCTTGTGGAGTAATTCGAATCACGAGTTTAGAAACGAGTTTTCTCTACTCTTGATATTGATCATCAAGGTAACCCGTTCTTAAACTTTTCCTTGGGTTGATTCCATACTTGTTTTCGGGGGTTTTTGAGATTGAGTTCTATGGGTCTTGCTCGTTAACAAGGTTCTTAGATCCAACTCTCAAGGGTTTCTTAACACTTACCAGCAGCCTTCTTCTTTTTGAAAGTCATACTTCCAGAAGAAGAGGGCACAGACTTTGTTCCAGAGGTCGATCCTCGGTGGAACCTTTTTGAGGTGACAACATTTGCCTCCACTTCCTGTCCCTTATTTTTCATAAGTGACTAGTAAGTCTGAAGCTCGTTTAACAGCGTGGTAAGAGTATAGTTCAGCTTGTTCATAACCGCATTGCTGCAGAATTGCAGGAAACTCTTTAGAAGAGATTCCATAATGAAGCTGACCTAAGTCAATTTTACAAAGTTTTTCCACAACATGGAGCATTTGACAAACACGCTCCAAAGGTTGGATTCGAGACTCTAATCTATTGAAAGACAACCAACACAACCGAAGCAAAAGAGGAGTAATAATTCACTACACCACAAGGAGTATTGGGAGACCGAAGGAAGGGTATATGGTGGATGTTTCAATGCTGTCCAAAGGAGAAATCTAAGAGGAGTTCATAATGTTGATCATACCTTGGGAAGCATCAAGCCTAAACTTCATATGTTCTATGGTAGGACAAACCCGGAGGAATACATTCAATGGAAAGACAAGCAAATGAAAAGGTTAAGAACATGGAAAGCCAACCAAAACAAGTGCAATCCCGTCCATAATGAGGGATGTGAGTGTTTGACTTGGTTTTTGAATTGAATGAGTTGACTTTGACTTGTCTTGATGGAATTAACTTTGACCTTGACCAAGTGGACTTTGACTTGCCTTAAAAACACTTAAAAATGCATAACTTGCACCAAATTGAAGTGCATAGTTCCAACTTCTTGCACATCGGTCCATGAGACATGACAAATGGAGCTCCTTGGTTCATATCATCCTCCCCTTCTTTAGAAGGATTCGTCCTCGAATCTATAGGATCTCCTTGCAATGCAACCTTGTACTCAGCATCTTGAGCTCGTTCAAACATGTTGATAAGATAATAAATTTGTATGATAAACTTGTAATTGCTTGTAGTAAAGAAAAACCTTGCAGTATTTTTCCAAATTCCTGGTTGAAATCCCCAATACACTGGACCATGAGTCCATGGTATTTGATTTTCCGAGGGCAACGAAGCAATGAGTGAATGTTGCTGAGGTCTGCATTTTGCAGTTGCGTGCTTGCCTTACTCTCCCCAAGTTGCACAATATTTGTAATCTCGATCGCTTTCTCAATAAGTACCTCCTCTGTGGTTGTGTACTCATCAGGCGTCAAAACCTCAACATGCACATCTTCTTCAGCATCATAAATAACAACATCAATATTAAAATCGTCTTGGTGGGCATGCATAACAGTCTCAACATTCGTATCATCAACGACATCTTGATTCTCTCCCTCATTTGGAATGTGTTGATGAATACCCGCTTGAGGCATAGGACAATCTTCCTCTTTTTGAATCGATTTTGCAGCATGCCTCTTCATGTCTTCGTATCGCATTTTGAACTCTTGGCACAATTCATTGAGGTCATTTATGTTTTTGCGAATCCCGGCCAATTCCTTCGTATATGGATCTTCGCCATGGTGGTTATCATGATATCTCCGACTATTGTGGAACTTCGATTTCTGTGAACGTCCAGTGTGAAACATGGCTGCAAAACAAAGTTAAAGTAACAAAGAAAAATGGATCTCACAAGCACTCCCTTACTATTCCACTCGTTAATGAAGTTCACTCGTGTTTAACACTCAACACTCAAAAATAATGTATCACTTACTTTCAATCTCTCCCTCACGACTTAGTACACTCTTACACACATCAAACAAATTGGTAAGTGAGTAGCAAAGTCAAAGAGCAATGTGCATTTCAAGTTGTTTAGACAGCACATAAGAACTCATACAAGAGTGTGAGTTTAGGAGGAACCCGAATAACAACAAAGAAACAAGTTAAAAAAAAATGGACAGAATTATATTGTAAGCTAGAAAGAAACGAAAGTAGAGTTAAAGATAAAGATGGTTGGGAATTAAACAACAAGGAAGTAGCATGAGATTTCAATGCAAGGCTACACAAAGGAATAATGACAAATGGAGTCTTCTATGCTTTTTCTTCTTCTTGTTTTTTAATCAGATATGGATCAGCAAAAGCACAATAATGTTAACGATAAATGCTTTCATGTTCAGTTTTTTTTTTTGAATCAATCAACAAAGTGCATGAATTTCACCCTTAAGCAAGTCGAATTAGAAGACTTCAAAGAAGACAAATTTGTAGATAAGACCCAGATCTATAAGAATGCAGAAGACGAAAGTAGGAAAAGATGAACGAAATTGATACTTTTTTTCTTTTTTTTGTAATTTTAGACAGAATGCTAATATGCATAGGTGTAATCAAACATAAGCAAATGAATAAGGAATTCAAAGAGATCAACGCAAGGAAACATATATCCGATCAAGGAGCCTAATGCTCTGATACCAAAATGTTAAGAAAGTCTTGGGAGTTGGATCTAAGAACCTTGCTAACGAACAAGACCCATAGAACTCAATCCCAAAAACCCCGAAAACAAGTATCGAATCAACCCAAGGAAAAGTTTAAGAACGGATTACCTTGATGATCAATATCAAGAGTAGAGAAAACTCGTTTCTAAACTCGTGATTCGAATCACTCCACAAGAGGTATGATCAACACCGCTTTAATGATTCTAACATGCAAATTCTAATGACACAAGAAATTGCACAAGAAATGGGAGATAAAGCTTTCAACCAAGCTAATGAGAAAACTCACTTTTCATTAAACTTCCAATTGTGTTTACAACAAGACATCTCAAGGCTATATATAACCATCCTAACAAGCCATATGAAAAGTCTTAAGGAAATGAAAAGACTTGTAACTTATAAGAAATGAAAAGACTTGTAAATGAAAAGATATAACTTACAAGAAATGAAAAGGCTTGCAAATGAAAAGACATAACTTCAATAAATGGAAAGACAAGCAAATGAAAAGGTTAAGAACATGGAAAGCCAACCAAAACAAGTGCAATCCCGTCCATAATGAGGGATGTGAGTGTTTGACTTGGTTTTTGAATTGAATGAGTTGACTTTGACTTGTCTTGATGGAATTAACTTTGACCTTGACCAAGTGGACTTTGGCTTGCCTTAAAAACACTTAAAAATGCATAACTTGCACCGAATTGAAGTGAATTGTTCCAACTTCTTGCACATCTAAATCGGTCCATGAGACATGACAAATGGAGCTCCTTGGTTCATATCAGCTCGTCTATGACAGCCCCGTTCGACTTTGCCACATTAAAGTGGACCATCAGGTTGAGAACGTGTTCTCGCACTGATGAGTCGTCCTTCATGCGGGAGTTGTAGATGAACTTAAGAGCTTCATGTGGAGCCTGTGAGGACTGTTAAGAAACCCTTGAGCCTGTGAGGACTCCTAAAATCACATAAGAACTCAAACAAGAGTGTGATTTTAGGAGTAACCCGAATAACAACAAAGAAACAAGTTAATAAAAAAAAATAATGGAAGCTAGAAAGAAACGAAAGTAGAGTTAAGATGGTTGGGAATTAAGCAACAAGGAAGTAGCATGAGATTTCAATCCAAGGCTACACAAAGAAGTAATGACAAATGGGGTCAGTAAAAGTACAATAATGTTCACAATAAATGCTTTCACGTTCAGTTTTTTTTCTCTTTTTTTTTTCGTTTTTTGGAATCAATCAGCAAAGTGCACGAATTTCACCACTAAGCAAGTCGAATTAGAAGACTTCAAAGAAGACAGATTTGTAGATAAGACCCAGGTCTATAATAATGCAGAAGACAAAAATTGAAAAAGATGAACGAGATTGATACTTTTTTTTGTAATTTTTTTGATAGAATGCATATGCTTAGATAAAATCAAACATAAGCAAGGAACATAGAATTCAAAGAGATAAATACAAGAAAACATATATCCGATCAAAGAGCCTAATGCTCTGATACCAAAATGTTAAGAAACCCTTGAGAGTTGGATCTAAGAACCTTGCTAACGAACAAGACCCATAGAACTCAATCCCAAAAACCCCGAAAACAAGTATCGAATCAACCCAAGGAAAAGTTTAAGAAAGGATTACCTTGATGATCAATATCAAGAGTAGAGAAAACTCGTTTCTAAACTCGTGATTCGAATCACTCCACAAGAGGTATGATCAACACCGCTTGAATGATCCTAACATGCAAATTCTAAATATACAAGAAATTGCACAAGAAATGGGAGATAAAACTCTCAACCAAGCTAATGAGAAAACTCACTTTTCATTAAACTTCAAATTGTGTTTACAACAAGACATCGCAAGGCTATATATAGCCATCCTAGCAAGCCATATAAAAAGTCTTAAGCAAATGAAAAGACTTGTAACTTACAAGAAATGAAAAGACATAACTTACGAGAAATGAAAAGACAAGCAAATGAAAAGGTTAAGAACATGGAAAGCCAACCAAAATAATTGCAATCCCGTCCATAATGAGGGATGTGAGTGTTTGACTTGGTTTTTGAATTGAATGAGTTGACTTTGACTTGTCTTGATGGAGTTGATTTTGACCTTGACCAAGTGGACTTTAATTTGCCATAAAAACACTTAAAAATGCATAACTTGCACCAAATTGAAGTGCATAGTTCTAACTTCTTGCACATCGTCCTTTATTTCTCTTGTTGAGTTCAAGAACGCTTGGACATGAAGTAGCAAAGCTTGTTGAAGTTTCCTAGCTCTCGATCTTGTAATCGGTCCATGAGGCATAACAACGGTAGCTCCTTGGTTCATATCAAGGACGGTTGTCCAAACATGCTCTGCATCGAGTCCATGATCTCGTTGGCGGTGACCATGTTCTCGTGCTTCTTAGCAAGCACATCAGATATGCTCGCCAAGATATACACACTGGCCTTTTCGTTGGCTTTGATCCACCTGTCATAGGCGTTGCGCACCGCTACAGCGGCGTTAGGCGCAGGAGCTTGAGGACACTCATCTTGCAAGATGAACCTAAGATCATCTATCACTAGTATAGTGTTTAGGCTCGATTTCCATTATTTATAGTTTTCACCGTTAAGTTTTTCTGCGGCTAAGATTGCAATTATTGAAGTAGACGTGCTGAAAATAAAAACAAACCTATATTAATTTTATGCACTATCCTTCAAACCCAATTAAATTTTAGCAAAACTAATTAAGCACCCTAACAAAATTATTTTGCAACAAGCTTCAGTGATTTAAAGCAGCAGCTACCGTAGGGCAGGCAACTACTCCTTCACTGAATTGCGACGTTCTCAGCTAAGTCTTACACCAGAATAACTCTTATTCCTAAAATTTTTAGTCATCGTTTATTTGATCAGAAAATTGCTAACTAACTTAACAACTCTCTGTAAGTGTGACCCACCATTTTCAGACCTTAGACGTTCGCCTCAATAATCCCACTGTAGGGAAGGAAAATATTGGAGCAAAACCTAAGAGACTCTTATCCATTTTTGGGGTTTGCCTTGGTTTTGATTCTACACAATGAACCCTCCGTAGGGATGGTCACTCAAGGACGACAGCCAGGTCATGTATGAAATCTCACGTTGCAAACCAATGGTGGAGACCGTAGGATTTGTTGTCACAAGTCCTTCTTCCACTTACTATGAATACTATCTTCATTCACCTCGATATTGAACCATGCAAACACCTTCCGTAGGGAGGCTGCGCCCAAAGCGACACGAGGTCGAGCATGGAACTCATAGTGTGAACATTAAGGAGAAAAGTAAGAAAAAAACGTTATATATACCTTGTATATCAAAAATATACGTAGTATATTACATATTCTCTTTTGCCTTCACTTAGTATTCTAAGACTAGGGTATATTCCTTAGGTAAATCACATATAAGTGAAATTAACTAAGTGAACTTTTAGTTGGCCCAATATAACTATTTATATTGGTAGTTGTACATTCATGTTTTAGTTTATTAAACGTTTTAATAAACTAATGACATTATTGTATTGTAATGACCCAGATTTATGGCAAGGTTCACGAAGTAACGGTCCTATAAAGCTTACTGAACCCTCCCGTTTAAAGTGATGAAAAGTAATGTTCTTCTAATGCAACATAACAAAAAAAATGGAGATACGCAATAATAGAATATCTAGGAGATAATCCCCGCCTCAGTGGTCAGGTCTCCAGTCAAGAATATAGTCATTTTGTCTCGTAATCCCAACACGACAGAAATTCGAAGAAAAACACAAAAAGAAAACAAATACCCATAAAGCAATAAGAGAAGGTGTTCTTGGCGTTAGCCCAATGTGTAATTCATTGCACGACATTAATCCCTAGCCTAACCGACACAACTAGTGGTCCATTCCCTAGCCTAACCGACACCGCTAGTGATCCCGCCTCGGTCAGACCTCCTCCATCACCACGGCCGACCCGGTTCACACCTGAAACAATAAGGTAAAGGGGGGGTGAGTACATAATTACTCCGTAAGTAGCCCACCCTAACTAGACACCACAACAGGCTCGTAAACACAACCACATCAAAGACAATAGCAGAACAAACAGATAGGTAGCACGAGACAATATTAATGGATTAACAATTACATACAAGCAACCCAACGCCTAGACTTCCGGGACCCCCACACTATGTTAGTACTCCAAGTCTAACTTTTCGAGGCGTAACGGCTCTTGACATTTATTCCCAAGATACCGACCTTTCTTTACAACGCTTGGTGTTCGACCTTGGCTTTTATTCCCAAGGTCTAGAACTGTTACCCTTAAGCACCCCCTTCACGTTAGTCCTCCGAGTCGTTCTGGCCCTTGACATTTATTCCCAAGGCCCCAATACTTTTCTCCAGAACTTGAGGTTCGACCTTGCCATTTATTCCCAAGGTCTAGAACTGTGCACCAGTCCTTGACATTTATTCCCAAGGTACCGACGACTACCCGACGTATTGGTTCTTGACATTTATTCCCAAGACCCCAATACCCCTCCATTGAAACCTGTTGTTCGGCCTTGCCATTTATCCCCAAGGCACCCACTCAAGCTTTGAATAACCATACGACTAGTAAGCATCTTCAGTTCAGACACCCCACAGATCAACAACCCACTAACCCGACCCGTCGCTCGTGACAATCCCCACTAACCTTCCAATGACAACCTATAAATAAGTCTTCCACATTTCAATTCACAACTCAAATTTTACCAGCATGCTCTCCTTCGTACCCAACAATACATCACTTCAACAGCTTCCAACAAAATAATATAAAACTATATGACAGCCTATCAACACATGCATTTTGTCTCCGACACGTTTACAACGTCATGGTTTAGCTACTTCCAACTACAATAATCAGGACTAACCAAGCACAACCAACAACAAGAAATCATGCATTCTCATAAAGTCTAGCAATGAAATGACAACACGTAACACAACGATAATTACTGTGAGTGCACAACCACGACTAACAATTTTCCTAATGCACGAAATAAATTATTCCAATTAAAAATCATCATCAAAACCATTCAACTAAATAAAAATCAGCACCAACACCATACGACTAAATAAAAATCAGCACCAAAATCCCTTCAACTAATTAAAAATCAGCACCAACACCATACAACTACATAAAAATCAGCACCAAAATCCATTCAACTAAATAAATAAAAAAAAATCAGCACCAAACCATTCCGTTAACACAAGATAACACACGCACTCGCCCCCTGGCTACTTACCCACCGCTATGCTTCTATATCCTATGTCAACTCACCACCTAAACAACAATAGACAATGAAGTATAATACAAAATTTCCAGCCATCTAAATTCACTCTAAGGGATTTTGCAATGTTCATTACCGCCAAAAATCGACTTCGTCTAGGTGTGGGTAACTCAGGCCTAACTCGAATGGTTGTGGGTTGCACAAATCAAGCCTCAAATGGGTATGGGTAGGTGCCGGGATCGGAAATTGCTTCTGTCCGGACTAATTTAGCAGTAAAAATTCATCAAACGATGCCCACAACGCTGCGCGCAGCAAGAACCTGCGCCACGACCTGCTGCTATAAAAACCCGCGCCCACTGCTGTTGTCCGACACGCCGTGCACCTTCGCCGCTGCCCGGAACCCGCGCGACGCTGCTGCCGACGCCCGCGCACCGCTGCTGCCGTCGTTCGCAAACTACTACTGCCGTCACCCACGCGCAGCTGCTGCCCGTTGCTGTCGCCGGTGGTCGCCGTCCGTCGAGTGTTTCGGTGAGGGTTGAGGCACCGGTAGAAGAAGGAACACGAAAACCAAAACGGGGAGGGGAAGAAGAGGCTCACGAATGAGAAGGGATGTTGGGGGCTAGGGTTTCCTCTTACCTTCCTTTTGTTTTTTTTTACAAGAAGGGACCCACTTGGGCTAGGCCCTTTTCTCATTCCCTCTTGTTTTAAAACAAGAAAGGCTCACTTACTTAGATACTTAATTTGGGCCCAACGGACCGGAACAATTATAGAGAAAGCAATTTCCTCGTTACACAATAATTTGATACGTAAGTACACTTCACACTATAACAATAACCACAGCGGCTCGAAAAAAAATGAAATGAACAATGAAATTAAATAAAAAGAAATTTCTAAGAAAAAAAAAGGTACGGGGACTCGAGATAACTAACCTGAGTAACGCGGGGCGTTACATGTATGCATATAAAATATTGACTAATTCAACCCCCAGTTTGGTTCCCAAGTAGAGGTATTCCCTTACGGTCAGCTTAAGTACCTCAACGTAGATGAACCTTGCTTAGACAAGGTTCTCTTATAAGCAATATTTTATAGTTAGTCTTATTTCATTTTACACCTAGTTAAAACAAAATAAAAGACTACCCCCTAATCATATTAGAAGATATAACCTAAGGTCTAATTAATTTTAAACCCCTTTAAAGGTTTAAAATTAATTAACTTAGACCCTACGTTTGCATGCAACTCTTTATTATAGATTTTAATTTCTATCTCCCAAAATTTTATAACTGTTATAAAATTCAAGAAATTAAACATAGCATAAATTAATATAACAATTATATTAACTAAAGTAATGTCATGCTCAATGCAACTTTATTTTCATCTAATTAATACAATATTTATATTAATTAATCATGAAAATAAAACAAGCATTCATACATTATAATATTTTATAACTACATCATGCATGATTATTATACATACATACTATATATCAAATATACATATGATGCATGTAGTCTATAGTGAGATTTTAAAACTATATGGCGTACATTATGCAATATACATTTAATTCAAATATACATTCAAAATGCATAAAATAATTAAATAGCAAACTTGGACCGAATTTTGGCATCCTAAACCTTATATTAAATTAACATAACCAACCGTATATTAATTTAATATAGGAAAAACCAGAAAAAAATGCCTCTGTGGATGGTCGAACCCATGACCTTCGGTGTTGCATCTGGACAGTGTTGAGACACTCTGGACAGGGTTGAGACGCTACAAAGCACAGCGTTGGGACACTTGTGATAGCATCTCAACACTACGACGATTGAAGCATGCGTATGGAATGGGGAAAGCGTTGAGACGTTTGTGACAGCGTCTCAACGCTACGACGCCCCAGTGTGACTTTTTTCCAGATTATGAACAGCACTGAGGAGCTCCTCCGCATCTTAACCCTCCGCCTCAGGTCTGCAACATTTTCTTCGAAAAACCGCTAATTTCTTCACCAAATCCGCTACCACGAACAAAATTTGAGCGACACGGACTGACAGACTCGATATTTAATAACAAATGCCCAAAACACAGGCCCTTATAAACATCAAATAAATGGGAAAACAATCTAAAGTTTCAAAATTCAAAACCATCAAACCCACAAAACCCATACATCAAAATGCAGAGAAATAACCCACCAATATTTTGTGTAATTCAAAAGAAAACTCAGAACAATAACATTGTCTCTGATACCAATTGATGGGATTGAATCCTAAGTGGAAGCGATTTATCGCTTGTTTCGATTTTTCTTTTGAAATTGAAAAACACATATAAACTAAATACTGGGGAATGAGTTTTACCTTTGATAAACAGTTATTCAATTTAAATCCAATTGACACCACCAAACGATCTTCCTTGCTATGTCTCCAGCGAAGATCCAGTTTGTGGGAACCAATAACAAATACAGGGATTTGAGAGAGAGAAAAAAAACAATAACTATTCTTCTGCTTTCCTTTTGCAGGAGAAGAAGAAGCAAACTACATACATGTTTTGTATTTAATTGACAAGTGATGTGGGGAGTTACCCCACGTCACAACTCCCCACTCCCCTGCTAAAATGTAGGGGAGTTAATAATTAATAATATTAATTAATTAAAATTAATATAATTAATTTATTAAATAATTATTAATCAAATTAATAATTAATTAAATTTAATTATTAACTATTATTCTAATTAATAAGTAAATAATTAAAAAATTAACAATTAATTATATAACATTTAATTAAATATCACATATTTAATTTGCTTCTTTCTTGTATAACCTATAGATTTAGTGTACATCTTATGCACATTAATTTCAACTTATTGTTTTAATATGAATCCAATTCATATTATTATTTGAATCTTATTCAAATATTTCTCTCATAATATATAGTATTAATTTTGAAACCTTATCTAAAATTAATATATATCTATATATAATGTATCAACATACATTATATACAATCCCTTATATAATTTGAACATTTTAAATTATTTCATAATTCTTGATCCTTGTTTGACCCGTTGTGAGCTAGGGAGAGGACCTAATGGACCTACACATTAAAAGCTCCAATGATGCGAGATTAATCGGTCAAACTCATTAACCTAGTTAATGAACATTCGTTAACTACGAGTCACTCCACTAAAGACCCGCAGCTGCACTATTCTCACTGCAGATTGTTTTCGTGTCCATAGATATACAACCATTAATGGCAAGTCAATCCTTCACGAATGCTCTTAACTCAAGCTGGATCAAATTATCGTTTTACCTTTGAGTTACATCTTACTCCTTAAATACCACTACTCCTCTAATTAACAATCTGGTTATGGTCCGACCAGTAACTGGAAGTGTCTATCAGGCCAGTGAGAGGGTGGGGCCCCTTGTTCAAGTCCTAGAGTATCTACTCCCCTAAAGTCGAGGAGGAGTGAATTCCATCTTGTGAAGTTATGTTTCCAGCTCCCCACTCGATCTTGTCCCCAAAATGGTAGGAATATTGACTCTACGACTCGTGCCACTCTCACCTATACAGATCAAAGAACGAGCCCTCACGGGCAGGAATCCATAACTCACTCAGGATTGAGAATGAGTTTCTTTGTCATCCTATGAAATAGCAATCTGTTAGTCAACGGCGATACATCTAAAGATTGGCTATATCGTGGTTCGGTCTTATACAAACTCATTGTATAGGGTACCCCCTCTTGCATGTCTCCACACGAATGACCTGATTCAGGTCGTTTGTAACATTTACAAAGCGGGTCGTATCCATAGTGTTGTCAGGATAAGGTATCCACCTTATCTATTTACTATAGACCCTTTAGGTTATTCCCAGGACATTATCCACTTGTATATCGAGGGTATATTAAATATATACCCAGTATATATACTGTTCCAGTGATAGGATTATAACCTTAGATGTTTAGTTTATTGGATTTGGACAATGCAATGCTATGAATTCAATAACAAATTTATTGAATATAACTTTATTTAATATAAGTTTGTTTTTACATAAATACAAACTACAAGTTTAGGGCAACACACCCAACAACTCATTGTTAGACAATGCTTCTGGTGGACTATTCCCCAACTTATCGACCATATGCTCAATTTTGATCTTCAACCTGCATACTGCTTCATCATTTCTCGCCATATAATCTATCATTATCTCTTGAAGGCTAGAAATTTTTTACGATTGTATTTGCTCTGGCATCCATGGTTGTTCGTAATCCTATTGAGGTTGTGTCAGAAATTCTTGAAGGAATGCATGCTCGTATGGAGGGATACTTTTCACTTGATGCTCTCCCCAAAAGAAATTCGAATGATCCTTCCAATTTGGTTGTATTAATTTGATTAAGAATCGAAATCTTGTTTGTTTCCTCGCAGACTTAGATAATAAAAAGTTGAAGGATTAGATGGATAATATTCAATTGAATGACGACTATCGCCACAATATAAACAGCATAATTGATTAACAGGAGCTATGGGTGTTCTAATTCTCATTGGTAGATTATACATAAATTGAGGATCCACTTCAACACTCATGCTAGTTATTGGCTCAAGACAAGTAATCTCTCCTACTTTTCGTTTCCCTCTCTTTTATTAGTTTTTCTTTTGTTTTCTTGACCTGTGTTCTCACCTTAACCTCCTTAGAGACTCCTGCAAGAATGTCTTAGTGCTAAAAAACATTGCCCTTTAATATTAGACATAACAAATGATCCCAAGGAACAGAGACATGCAACAATCACAATATAAAACAATTCACTTAAAAAGAAAATGGTCTTGGAAATTAAGTCCCTAGCAACGGCGCCAAAAACTTGTTGGGACTTTCTGTACCTTAAACGATAACAGACACATACAAGCATATACGATCACAAGTAATACTTGGGAATAATTCCAAGGTCGGATCCTCAGGGACTTTTGCTTTCAAAATGGATTTTAAAAAGTGAAATTGATCAAAATGCAATTGTTATTTATGAAGAAAATGGTGACAAAATTTGTTGTCTGGGTTTGCAAATCTCAAGCTTTTTTATAAAACACAACCTTTTTACTTCCTACCTTAGTTTTGATTGAAAATATGGAAGATACATACTTTGAGGAAAAAACGCGGTCACTTTCTGGCTATAATTGGAGATATTAGTTCTACTCTTTCACGAACCGCTGTAAGTTGCTGCAAAGCCTAGGGTAACCTACAATCATATTTCTATGTGTGAGTACAATCCTAAAATATATTTATCAACTTATTTTCATTTATGGGTCAGAGGGTCTATGTCTATGTTGGGTATTTTGTCATAAAACTCGTAGTTTTGTAAACAGTGAACATTAATGTGAGGTATTTACACAAGTGTTGTTAAATGAAAGTGAATTTGTTTTTTAATAACTCTAAATCCAATAAACTACGAACCCTTGGTTATTATAATGAGTACTTGGACTTTATGTGGAGACATAAACTCGATAAAGTTCAAATAAATAGCCTAAATAGTCTATAGTACATGAATCAAGTTGGGAACTTTTTCCTGGAGACACTATTGAATACGACCCGTTTTATGATTGTTACAAATGTTGTAAGGTATCATAAACGAAGTGATTCTGATTCGTTCATGTAGAAACATGTGAGCGAGGGTGTTCTACACAATGAGATTGTGTAAGACTAACCCTGAAATAATCACTGTTACGTATTAACACCGTTTACGGATAACACTGATTAATTTCGTTTATCGATGACCTAGATAACTTGATCTAAATCCTGAGCCATCTATGAACTCCTATTTATTTAGGATTCTCCCTTGATTTGCATAGGTGAGAGTAAGCTCTTTAGCGCAGCTCAATATGCCTCTCATTTCAGGGATAACACTGGGTAGATAGCTGGGGACATAGAATTAGCAAGATGGAATTCACTCCTACCTGATTTAGGGATAGTAGAGAGGTTGTTCCCTTAAGGGCTGATCCCAGGTCTTGAACAAGGGGCCCCATCGTCTCACTGGCTGAGAGGAATTGGATTTAGTGATTTGTTCATAAATCAATTGTTCATCAGAGGGATAATGGTACTTAAGGAGAAAAGATGTAACTCAGGGGTAAAATGATTTTTTTGACCTAGCTGAGGTTATGAACGGCCTGTGAAGGATCAACTTACTGATGTCGGTTATATCGAATGGACACAAATATAACTACAGTGAGGGGAGTGCATCTACAGGCTATAGTGTACAGTCCTGTTAGTTAACGAATGTTGATTAACTAATTTAAGGAGTTTGACCGATTAGTCTCGAATTGTTGGAGCCCATGATCTGTAGGTCCATCGGGTCTCCATGCTAGCTCATAAAGGATAAAATTGATGAACTAAGTGAAGCAAGGATTTAAAGTGTTCAAATTCGGTTTTTTAGGGAATATTGTATTTATATGAGATATAATATATAATTTAATAATTCTCAATTAATTATTATGGAGAGTATGACTTATTTAAATTAGTTTTAAATAAGTTTAAAGCATGAAAAAGAGTTATAATTTGATTAATGTGGTTAATCAAGCTTAGGTGTCAAAGACCAATTAATATGAGATATTACTTTGGCTTGGTTTTTGTTTTAATATAAAATTGATATTTCAATTTTTGTTTTTATAAAAATTAGTTTTATAAAAGTTTTATTTAAAAAAACAAGTAAGTGGAAAAATCCAACTTCAAAATTGGATTTTCCCACTAACTAGTGGTTTTTGAAGTGTTTCTTCAAGGCAATGACACATATCTTTTACATGCTAGTGGGGTTTGCTTTCACTCATAATTCGGTCCCACAACCGTGTTCATCAACCCGAGGATAGCACGGATTTGTCGTTGGTGGTCCGATTGAGTTAGGGGAAGAAGTTATAGTGGAGGTCTTCAAAGGTATAAAGTTAATCACTTCCTCTTACCTTTTTCATCATATTTTCCAGCATGCTTATTTTAGTTAAATTGCTTCATTAAGTGTATTATGATCCTTAGCTTCCGTTGTGCATGTCTAAAGTTTAATCAGTCTAAGACTGTGTTTTATGTGCTTATGTCTAAGTCTCATCCCATATTGGTTTCCTATTATTTTACCTAACCTAATCTTCTCAAAGTTGGGCTTTGGTGCATAAATCAGTTTTTTAGTGGCCAAATGGAAAAAAATATATAAAGAGAAGTTTTTAGAAGCCCATCCAACTATGCGCTAGGCGCTTTCTAGGAAATTTCTCAAGCATGTTGAAAATAAAAATTATTTTGGCTAAGGCATTCCACAGAGAGGTTGAAAACTAAATTAGTATGTAATTAAAGGAAATAAATTACACGAAAACATAAGAGAAGTAATTTCCATTGAAGTAATTTCTATAAGAGATTTGCTTGTGAAAGAAGCCCATGGGGGTGGATTGATGAGACATTTTGGGATTCATAAAACTTATGATATGTTGCATGAACACTTCTTTTGGCCTAAGATGAAACATGATGTGCATAAGGTTTGTAGCCAATGTTTTAAATGTAAATCGGCTAAGTCTAGATCACATCCAAATGGTTTGTATACTCCCTTGAATGTACCTAATGAACCTTGGACTAATATATCTATGGATTTCGTTCTTGGTTTGCCTCGAACTAAAAAGGGTAGAGATAGTATTTTTGTTGTGGTAGATAGATTTAGTAAAATGGTTCACTTCATAGCATGTAACAAGACAGATGATGCAAAGCATGTGGCTGACTTATTCTTTAGGGAGGTGGCAAGGTTGCATGGCATTCCTAAAACTATTGTTAGTGATAGGGATGTTAAATTTTTAAGCCACTTTTGGAAGGTGTTGTGGGGTAAGTTGGGTACTAAATTGTTGTTCTCAACTACATGTCATCCTCAAACTGATGGGCAAACCGAGGTGGTTAATAGAACATTGGGAGCATTTCTTAGGACTATTATTTCTAAGAATATTAACTCTTCGGAAGAAAGTTTGTCATTTGTAGAGTTTGCATATAACAGGGCAATTCATAGTACCACTCATTGTTCTCCTTTTGAGGTTGTTTATGGATTCAATCCACTTACACCCCTTGATTTGCTTCCTATTCCATCTAATGAATTTGTGAGTGATGCAGCCACAAAGTAAGGCCGATTTGATCAAAACCTTACACAAAGAGGTCAAAGAGAGGATTGAAGAACAGAATTCGAAAGTTGCTTCACGTATTAACAAAGGACGGAAAGAACTGATTTTTCAACCGGGTGATTGGGTTTGGATACATTTTCGCACGGAGCGCTTTCCCTCGAAACGGAACACAAAGTTACATCCACGAGGGGCTGGTCCTTATCAAGTTCTTGAAAGAATTAACAATAATGCATACAAGATTGATCTTCCAGGTGACTTTTCAGTAAGTTCTACTTTCAATGTTGCTGATTTGAGTCCTTTTGATGTAGGTGATGACTTATCTGGTTCGAGGACGAATCCTGTTGAAGAGGGGGAAGATGATAAGAATCATGGTGTTCCACACGTCTCCATTGGACCTATTACACGAGCCAAGGCTAAGAAGCTTCAACAAGCATTCCTTATTCACGTACAAAATTGGATAGGCTCAGTTCAACCTTTATTTCAGATGCTGCAAAATAATCCAAGAGAGGATGATGTTGTGAAGGTCAACGTTTGCAAGATTGACGTTGTGCCAACATTTTAAAGATTCATTTGTTGTTTCTAATTCATCAAATTTTGCTTGTAATTTTTGCGTTTTTGGTCTTCCAAATTATTGTTTCAACTTTAGAGTTCAATTATGGGAAGTTATTAAGTAGACCAATTGTGGTCATTACTACTTATGGGTTTTATTTTGGAAAGTGAAGGGTTGGGGGTTTCACTCATATAATGGCTATAAAAAGCCCCATCCAAGCTATGTAAAAGGCAGATTTTAGCTGAATGAAATTGATCTCTCAATAGACATTTTCTTTAGAAATCCCATTGCCATTTCTAAGGTTTCTTGCAATTCTTGTGATAGATTGCATTTTGAGCCATTCAATCCAGCCTTGATCAAGTTTGATTGTGGAATGACTCATTCTAGAACAAGATCTCAATTCTTGCTTCTAGATCTTTGATCATAGAGGTAATCAATTTCTAGCATTTCTCTTGGTTGATTCTAACTTGTTTAAGGAGGTGTTAATTTCTTTGATTCACGGGTTCTTGCTCAACAAAAGCTTGGATCATTCGGCTGAGAATTAGAATTGCCTTATCAAAAGAGGTTGAGATTTATTAAATTGCTTGATAGTTAAAATCTCAAACAACAACATTTCATCACATTTTTCATCCTAAATCACAATTGCATATTTGAACCATTTCATGATATTACTTGATTTTGAAAAGCAACAAGTCCTTGAGGATTCGACCTTGTATTACTTCCGAGTATTACTTGTGACCGTGTGCGTTTGCACTAGTCTCTAATCTTTTCTGAAGGTAGAGAAAGTCCCAACAAGGAGTTCTATCTTAACCTTCATCTCTTTCGAGCTTGAAGGGAGTTTAAACTCGCTTAAGAACTTTAAAGAAAAAAGATAAATGAAGAATAAAGGAAATAACTTGAATTAAAAGTAATACAATAAGTAGAAGTTTGAAAATACAAGGAAATAACAACTAGAAAATAACTCCAACAAACTCTAAAGCTAAAGAACGAAAACTAAAGCTGAGATTGAAACAAATGAGGATGAAAAAGGGATGAAAAAGGGATGATGAGCTACTGAGGAGAGGCTCCTTTATATAAGCTTACAAAGTGGTTGAACTTTGCACCAAAATATGAGGGCTGGAGCACGAAAAAACAACAAAACAACTGCAAACACCATCGGGATGGGGCTGGAGCACAGAAAAAACAAGCGTATAGGCAAGAGTTAAAGCAGCGAAGATGCAAACAACAAAACTTCTTTTTATTCACTATGAAAAAGGGGTTACAATTGTCGTATGCGGTGGCATGAAAACAACAGTGCACGTCGGTTACAAAAAGGAGAAAGAAAACGAGCAAGGGTTGCATTTTCACACATTTAATGCCCAAATTAGACCACAAAACACTATCTCATAGAAAGTTATCAGACCCTCAAACTTAAAATCTTGCTTGTCCCCAAGCAAGACTACTCTAAAATCCAAGAAATATGACAAGAACCGCATCCAATGAGAATACATGTTGTATCAACTCTGCTTTCTACTTTCGCACCTACTGCGAGCACATACACTAAGCCAGTGATTTTTTTTCTAAAGACATCCACAAGAGAGTAGCTAAATCCTTGTTCCAACTATAGCAAAGGCTCTTTCCAATGGCTCTAACATTATTCTGCTTTCATTTTCAAGAACTTCAACTTACCTAGTAATGCACTTCTCAAACCACCTTTCATTCGCCTAAACTTTTTTACCCTGATATTTTCTTCTAGCTTCTTACTATGGGCTACTAGCCCTTCCTAGACCTGCAGCCTCCGTTGAAAGAATTTAGTTAGACTGGTGTGAAATTACAATGGATAATTAATCAGAAATACTAGGGTAAAGGTAGGCCTTGATAGGATAGTTATTGAAGGTTATTACAAGGTGCTCTCTGTTCTTTAATTGTACTCACAGGTAAGAGGGCTTTCATATCGGGGCTAATGCTATGTCAGAAAACAAGATTGTTGCTGCCCGCAAGCGGATGCTTTAGCCTAAAACTAAATTCAAAACTTTGGATGCTCTTGTAAAATGAGAAAACACAGCAGATGTAGAACTGTCGTATTTCTATTCAATTTTTACTGTCAAAATATTGGGGGGGGGGGGGGGGGGAGACATGATGATCAGAGATCTACAATTAAAAGTTCCATTTGATTTGATTGGTTATTGGTGGGTGGGGTTTCCGAAGGGGCATCCACTGGCTATATAGAGCTACTTTCGCTCTCCTCCTCTTCTGAGCCTTTGCGTTGCTACGCCTCATCGTTTACCGAATTGGAGCTATGCTCCAGCAATGAGTCTATTGCATGATGTGGAGCAGATGAAGCTGGGGCATCCGACTTCACCAGTTTGTCTAGGAGGCTCTTGAGTTCAGCATCGCAGGCAGTGATTTGCTTGACTAGGGCAGCCACCATTAATTTGACCTCAACGAGCTCAGCGAAATAGGGGTCTGGTGGGCCATCATTTCATTGATGGCCCCAATTAGTATAGTGTTGCAGCGGTAGATGTAGTTGGCCATCAATCTGTTAGTAGGGGCTATCGATGAACCACTTCTCCGTCATTACCTGTTTATGAACAACAGACGCGTTGTTCTTTATACACATTTTAGAGATGAGATTCAGGAAAAACAAGCGCCCCATTCTTTTGAATGCACACTGAGCAATTTCCCTGTGGATAAGTTGGCCGATATCAATCCTCCTTCCCTCATTCGAGCATGCCAGAAGCAGAACCATTTCATTCGTCACGGAGGAATCATGCATTATGGGCATGATCTGACTCTTCAAAAAATAAAGCCAAGTACTGGCTTCGAGTGAGAAAATTGGAAGGCAGAGAGCTGGCTCCTTGTTGGATGATGCTCCAAAATGCTCCTAGGTGAGTGAAATTGTTAGTGTTTGAGCAAATTGCTTTTCTGTTGGGCGCTCGAGCATCCGGTTGAACTCTGCAGTAGGGTTGGTGGGCAAATATAGGGCTTTGTTGATATTCTCTAGGCTCCAGTCGACTTCGACTTCCCTTACCACTATCTTCCCGATGCTGTCAGCATCGAGGTTGGCAAAAAAATCCTTTACCAATCTTGGGAGCAAGGGCCCGGGCGGTCTGCAGAAATATGCCCAGCCATTCCTACCGATAACCCTCTGGATGAATGGGGCGCTGTGCCAGTTGGAAGTCCTTTTCGACGAAAAAGTCCCTTTTTTGTAGCTTCTCATATGCCTCTACAGCATCCGTCGAATGAAATTGCTGAAATGTGGCTTCTTGGGGGGCGATGGAATTGGCCTTTTTGTTACCAAGGGGAAGCGGGGTAGCCTGTATCTGCATAGAAGACACAGAAGGCTGTCGTTTCCTCTATGATGAGAAAATGATCTTGACCGTTTTTTGTTTCTGCTTCCCATTTGAATCATATGAAGATAGGGTCGACGCTGGTTTCAGAGGCTTTAAAGAAGGAGATGATTTGCTTTCTTACTGGGAGGGGGAGCTGTGGAGGACTCGGTGGGGTTTTGTTTTTCTCATATGGGAGGCCGGTCTAGATGATGTAAGAGGTTTAGGAGGCTTGGGGTGGTTTTTTAGGGATTTATGGCGGGGGTGGGTCATTGATAGCTGTGGTACTAGTGGTTTGAGTGGGTGGTATCGGGGATGGTGGTGGTGGAGTGGATGTGGAGAGTGGAGTAAGGGTGGTGATATGAACCAAGGAGCTACCGTTGTTATGCCTCATGGACCGATTACAAGATCGAGAGCTAGGAAACTTCAACAAGCTTTGCTACTTCGTGTCCAAGCGTTCTTGAACTCGACAAGAGAAATAAAGGAAGATGTGCAAGAAGTTAGAACTATGCACTTCAATTTGGTGCAAGTTATGCATTTTTAAGTGTTTTTATGGCAAGTTAAAGTCCACTTGGTCAAGGTCAAAGTCAACTCCATCAAGACAAGTCAAAGTCAACTCATTCAATTCAAAAACCAAGTCAAACACTCACATCCCTCATTATGGACGGGATTGCAATTATTTTGGTTGGCTTTCCATGTTCTTAACCTTTTCATTTGCTTGTCTTTTCATTTCTCGTAAGTTATGTCTTTTCATTTACAAGTCTTTTCATTTCTTGTAAGTTACAAGTCTTTTCATTTGCTTAAGACTTTTCATATGGCTTGTTAGGATGGCTATATATAGCCTTGAGATGTCTTGTTGTAACACAATTTGAAGTTGAATGAAAAGTGAGTTTTCTCATTAGCTTGGTTGAGAGATTTATCTCCCATTTCTTGTGCAATTTCTTGTGTCTTTAGAATTTGCATCTTAGGATCATTCAAGCGGTGTTGATCATACCTCTTGTGGAGTGATTCGAATCACGAGTTTAGAAACAAGTTTTCTCTACTCTTGATATTGATCATCAAGGTAATCCGTTCTAAAACTTTTCCTTGGGTTGATTCCATACTTGTTTTCGGGGTTTTTGGGATTGAGTTCTATGGGTCTTGTTCGTTAGCAAGGTTCTTAGATCCAACTCTCAAGGGTTTCTTAACAGGTGGGTTCATGAACGGGAGGGGAGGGGTAGTTGTGGTAGTACGGGGTGAAGGGATCGGATCCTGCAGCGGAAGCACGTGAACGCGTGTGCTTCGATCTTGTCTTAGAATTATAACAAAGAAAAAACATATAAGCATGAATAGAAGGAAGTTAGTGATACATACATTTGAAGACACCTCTTCAATGTAGACACCAACGACACCACAAAGTCTTCATCGCTATCCTCTAGAAGTTAAGAACTCGTTTTTGTGGAAATCGTCTTGTAATTGAAAGGAAATTGAGAGGTTGAGAGAGCAATTTTCAAACTAGAGTTTCCGAAACTCGTCCAACCGGCCATCGGATCACCACGGAAGGGGAGATCCTCCCTTATATAAGGGAGGAAGAGTGAGGGGGAAGTCACCACTTCCCCACTTCCCCACTTCCCACCATTTCCCTACTTCCTACTGGGAACTCCACTTTCCCCTTGTTTCTCTTTTTTATTTTATTTTATTATTTAATTAAATTAATAATTAATTAAATTCAATTTAATTAATTATAAAATAATAATTATTTAATTAAATTAAATCTAATTTAATTTAACCAAATTAAGATATCACATTAATTTAATTAAATCATATTTAATTAAATTAAATTTAAATTAATCAACCATATTAGAATCAAATTCTAATATCCTTCTGTCTCATAATTTTGAACCCAATTCAAAATTAACTTTATATTATAATGTATCAACATACATTACATTAATTGCATCTCATACAATTAATCTTAATTCTCTTTAACCAATTTGAACAATTCAAATTCTTTTAAAGACTAAATGTTCTTAACCATCCTTTACGAGGTAGCAAGGGGACCTAATAGACCTACAAATCAGAAGCTCCAACGATACAGGATTAATTTATTAAACTCATTAACCAAATTAATCAACATTCGTTAACTGTCGGTCACTCCACTAAAGACCCACAGTTGGGTCAAATTACCGTTTTACCCCTGTGTTACATCTTGTACCTTAAGTACCTTAAGTACCGGAGTTAGCACTCAAGAGAACACTCATCTACTTACCCTGAAGTCGGGAAGGAGTGAATTCCATCTTGTTTAGTTATGTTCCCAGATCCCCACTCAGTCTCATCCCCAAAATGATAGGCATATTGAGTCGGCGACTCGAGCCACTCTCACCCATACAAATCAAAGGACGAGCCCAAACAGACAGGAGTCAATAACTCACTCAAGATTGAGATCGAGTTACCTGGTCATCTTATTGAAATGTTAATCTATTAGCTAACGGTGTTATAACTAAAGATTAATTATTTCGTGGTTCGGTCTTATACAAACTCATTGTGTAGGATACCTCCACTCTCATGTCTCCACACGAATGACCTGGATCAAGTCATTTATAACTATTACAAAGTGGGCCGTATCCATAGTGTTAGCAGGATAAGATACCCAACCTTATCCATATACTATAGACCATCTAGGTTACTACTAGAACATTATCCACCTGTATATCAAATATATACTGTATATATATACACTGTATATCAAATATGTACGCTATATATTAAATATATACTGTATATCTGTTATATACTGTTTCAGTTACATGACATTAGCTCGGATGTTAGTTTATTGGATTTGGGTTAATGCAATTCTATCAATAACAACTTTATTAAATGAATATTTGTTTTATGTTTACAAACCATGAGTTTAGGGCATAAAACCCAACAAGGGGTGGGGTTGGCCGGTGCCTCTTCTTTCTCAGAATGGTCGTCGGGGACTTACTTGGTGTCGGATTTAGGGGAAGGGGGCATCGTCGAGGGTGGTTTGACTAGAGGCTTGCAGAGTCTTAGAGACTTCCGCTGCTACCGATTGGTCATAGGCGTCGGCGAAGTCCTCTAAAGGGCTCTCAGATAAGGGAAGCTCCATAGCTCTCTTTTTGTTTGCTTTTGTTTTGTATTGGGGAATGCTTAAGGTAAGGCAAAAAGGATAAGGGTGGGATTTAAAGCAGAAGAGGAAGGGTTTGGAACATATTTTTAGGGGCAACAGGAAGATGAAACGAGGATGGTTGGTTTCGGGGAATGGGTCTTAAATAGAGAAATTAAAATTCACCCTCGTGATTTTTCCACTTCCCCACATTCTTCAAATTAATTTTAATTTGAAATTCAAAATTACCTCATAACTGAAATTATTTTTATCGCCCCTCTTTTAATTTCACCTACCACCTTTCCTTAATTGGGTAGGGTACCCTTCTGTTGCGCCCTTATTCGCCTGCTAGCTTCTCTATTCAAGCTCAACACGTCTGCCACATCATTACCTTTCTCTCTCTTTCTTCCTTTGTAAATTAAATATCCCACAAATCTTCACCAACCCCATTTATTGAAACCAAACCAGAATTATAGAGATTAAAAACTACTTGCTAAAAATGCAATAAAATAAAATCAAAGTGAGCTAATGTTGGATGCAATTAAATTTGAGCTCCTTTATTTTTGAATTTTTCCACACTCTAGGCAGGGGTAAGCTAGTGTGCTCCAGCATTTCTTTCCAAACCTTCTCCTCAATAATGATTAGTCTCTGCCCGTTAACAGTGAATTCTCTTTTAGATTTTAACTCATTTACTGTTATAGCTCTGTGGGGATAAACATGCACAACTTGAAGAGGCCCTAAAAGGGTAGTGGTTAGGCGAGTGAAAGGGAGTTCGAGAAGTGCATCTCTAGGTGAGTTGAAGTTTTTGAGAAGGAAAGCAGGATGATGCTATAGCAGTAGGAAAGAACCTTTACTAAAGTTGGAACAATAATTTAGCTGCTCTCTTGTAGATGTTTTTAGCGAAAACAAATTCATAGGCTAGAATATGTTCTGGCAGTAGGTGTGAAAGCAGAAAGTAGTGCTTGAAGCAAGATGTATGTTCATGAGATGTAGGTTCTTTTCATATTTTACGGATGCAAGATTCAATCTTGCTTGGGGACAAGGAAGGTTTTAAGTTTGAGGGTGTGATAACTCTCCACAAGAGTAGGGGTGAGCAAACACAACCGAAAAATCAAGCCAACCGACAAAAACCGACCGAAAAAAGGTCGGGCGGTCGGTTTTAAGGGGGTGTCAATCAGTGGTTGGTTCTGAATTTTTAGAATCGATTAATCGGTCGATCGGTTCACAAGGATCCTGTAAAAACTGACCGACCAACCGATTTTAATATTAAAATATTTTTTTTTTATTTGGTATATAACCAGCTTATGGCACATTCTTCCATCCCCTTAATTTTTTTCTTTCTGCGCCGCATCCCTAGATATCGCTTTCTGCACCGCATCCTACCCCAAGAATCAAGAGATGGAGAAGGAAAAAACTCTCAAATCCTCCACCAAATCTCAATCCCCACACTTTTGTGGCTTCACGACTTCTTACATGAACCCCTCCTCAAATCTCAATCCCTCACCTCCTCTAGCATTTGTTCGTGCCGGTGGTTTGGCTCATGGCTTGTTGATAAGAAAACAATAGCCAATTGGATCTAAGAACCCTTATGGTTATGCAAACCCCTAGATCACAAATGCTAAAACCCCCAAATCGAGATGATGTCAACCCAAGGAAGAAGTTAGAACGGCTTTACCTTGATGATCAATATCAAGAGTAGAGAAAACTTGTTTCTAAACTCGAGATTCGAACCACTCCACAAATAGCTTGATCAAGACTACTTGAATGATTCTAGCATGCGAATCTAACACTCAAGAATTGCAAAGAAAAACAAGCTCTAGGCTTTTTGAAGCAAAATAGCAACTTCATTCAATCATCAAATCTGTCTTTCAAAGGAAACAAGCTAGGCTATTTATAGCCTCCAAAACAACCCTAAAAGTAACCTAAAGGCATTTGAAAGGTTGTAACTCCCAATTACATGATGGCCATAACATCCACTAGCTAAAATGTAACTTAAAACATATAAATGAAATGTTTAAAACTGAAAATATAATAAAAAGAGGTTTAAATCTGAGAATTGAAGTTTTGGTCACCCTTCAAAGTCTTTGTAACCTCCCAATTATAAATGAAGCTTCACTTGAAGTAGTTTGAAGTGTAGTTCCATTAATTGATGGATGACTTGCAATAAATGAAGCTTGAGATGCACTTAAGTTCATTTAATGCAACTTGAGTTCCTTGAATTGAACTTGGCTTTATTGAATGCAACTTGAGTTAAACTCCACTTCAACTTCTGCTCCTTTAAATGAACTTAGAGTTCATTTAATGCAACGCCTCCCTTAACCTCTACTTGGAAGATATTGACTTGAAAAGTTCCATCTCTCTCTTGATCATCCCTAGCCGAGCTCACCAAGTATTGAACATGAGAAAGTAAAGCTTGTTGTAGCTTCTTGGCTCTTGATCTCGTTATGGGTCCTTGAGGCATGACAATGGTGCTTCCTTGGTTCACATCACTTCCTTGGTTTACATCACCCTCCCTCTTTTGAGAAGGATTCGTCCTCGAATCATAGCCATCACCTACACCAAAAGGACTCAAATCAGCAACGTTAAACGTTGCACTAACACCATACTCACCTGGTAAATCAATTTTATAAGCATTGTCGTTGATGCGCTAGAGAACTTGAAATGGACCATCTCCTCAGGATTGAGCTTAGAATGTCGTTGGACGGGAAATCTCTCCTTTCGAAAGTGCACCCACACCCAATCTCCTGGGTTGAATATAAGATGCCTTCGTCCCTTATTAATTTTGGAAGCAATATTGGCATTTTGCTTCTCAATCCTCTCCTTGACCTCCTTGTGTAGCTTATGAACGTATTCAACCTTAGCATTAGCATCAAAATTCACAAATTCAGTAGGTGGCAAAGGTAGCAAATCAAGAGGTGTTATAGGATTAAAGCCATAAACAATTTCAAAAGGAGTGCACTTAGTAGTACTATGGACAGCCCTATTGTAAGCAAATTCAACAAATGGCAAACAATCCTCCCAAGATTTGATATTTTTATCAATAACAGCCCTAAGCATAGTAATCAATGTTCTATTTACTACCTCAGTTTGACCATCCGTTTGAGGGTGACATGTAGTAGAATAGACTAGCTTAGTACCTAACTTTCTCCATAAGACACGCCAAAAATGACTCAAGAATTTTACATCCCGATCACTAACAATGCTGTAAGGAATGCCATGCAATCGAACAATCTCTCTAAAGAACAAATCCGCAATGTTTTTAGCATCATCAGTTTTGTGACATGGAATAAAATGAGCCATTTTACTAAATCTATCAACAACCACAAATATACTATCTCTACCTTTCCTAGTCCTTGGTAAACCTAAGACAAAGTCCATTGATATATCCAACCAAGGAGCAATTGGAACGGGCAAAGGAGAATATAAGCCATGCGGTTTAAGTCTAGATTTAGCTTGCCTACATGAAATGCAATGCTCACAAACTTTATGAACGTCATGTCTCATCCTAGGCCAATAAAAATGTTCAGAAAGCATGTCACATGTTTTTGCTACTCCAAAATGCCCCATTAATCCTCCTCCATGAGCTTCTTTAACAAGCAATTCACGAATAGAGCAATTTGGAATGCCAACTTACCTTTCCTAAAAAGAAATCCATCAAACAAGTTGTACCCATCCAAAACAATACCATTTTCAAGAGAATCAAAAATAGAACCAAAAGAAGGATCATCATGGTACAAGGTTTTAATATGCTCAAATCCAAGTAGTTTAGCATTCAAAGTGTTAAAAAGAGCATACCTTCGAGACAAAGCATCAACAACCACATTCTCTTTACCTTGTTTATACTTAATGACATAAGGAAATGTCTCAATGAACTCCACCCACTTAGCATGACGACGATTGAGCTTATCTTGAACTCTCAAGTGTTTTAAACTTTCATGATCAGTATGGATAACAAACTCTTTAGGCCAAAGATAATGTTACCATGTTTGTAATGCACGAACCAAAGCATAAAGTTCTTTGTCATCAGTGGGATACTTCAAAGAAGCACCATTCAACTTCTCACTAAAGAACATTAAAGGTCTTTGATTTTGCATTAAAACAGCACCTATACCTACCCCCACTAGCATCACATTCAATTTCAAAAGTTAAGTCAAAATTAGGCAATGCAAGTAGTGGAGCGGAACTCAATTTTTCTTTCAAAGTGGTAAAAGCACGTTCTTGGTCCTCTCCCCACACAAAAGTAACATGTTTCTTAACAAGTTCATTCAAAGGTGAAGCAATTGTACTAAAGTCTTTTATGAACCTACGATAGAAACCCGCAAGTCCATGAAAACTTCTTACCTCCCTTACACTTTTAGGTGTAGGCCAATCCCTTATAGCCTTTACCTTTTCCTCATCAAGTTCAACACCTTTAGATGAAACTACAAAACCAAGAAAGTTAACTTTTTCCATACAAAAGCTACATTTCTTTAAGTTTGCATACAAACACTCCTTTTTTAAAGTATTCAAAACAGAACGTACATGCTCAACATGCTCATTTAATGACTTAGAGTAAACAAGAATATCATCAAAATATACAACCACAAACTTCCCTAAGTATTCACGCAAGACATGATTCATTAACCTCATGAATGTACTAGGTGCATTAGTCAATCCAAAAGGCATAACTAACCATTCATAAAGACCATACTTAGTTTTGAAAGCAGTTTTCCATTCATCCCCATTATACATGCGAATTTGATGATAACCCGATTTCAAATCAATCTTAGTAAAGAGACTACATCCATGCAACTCATCAAGCATATCATCTAATCTAGGAATTGGATGCCTATACTTAATAGTTATCTTGTTTATAGCCCTACAATCAACACACATACGCCATGACCCATCTTTATTAGGTACAAGAATAACCGGAACAGAACATGGACTCAAACTCTCGCGTACATACCCTTTGGCAAGGAGGTCATTCACATGCCTTTGTATCTCTTCGGCCTCGCTAGGATTAGTCCTATAAGCCGGACGGTTTGGAATGGTTGCTCCCGGAATGAAGTCAATCTTGTGCTCGATCCCCCTAAGTGGTGGCAATCCACTTAGCATCTCCTCGGGAAATAATTCCTCAAATTCCTGCAAAAGGGCAACAAAAACACTAGGCAAAGAAGAGTTAAGCTCGTTAGTAAGGAAACGAGATCCTTTGTACAGAAGTACAAGGATATTTCGTTTTGCAATCAAAGCATTCCTAACCTCACCCATTCTAGCACACAAGCTCACACATTTGGCTTTTCTCTCATTTTTCTCACTAGGTCGATTGCTACTTTCTTGCTTTTCACTCAAACTCTTTTTTTCTCTCAATTCTTTTTCTTTCATTTCTTTTGCTTTTGCATCGACCTCTTGCCTTTTCGTTTCAAGTTTACATTGGTCAACATATACATCTTTTGGAGACAAAGGTACAAGAGTAGTTTTCCTACCATTATGAGTAAAATGATAACGATTAGCATATCCATCATACATTACCCGACGATCAAATTGCCATGGTCTCCCTAACAAAATATCTCCGGCATGCATTGAGACAACATCACAAAAAACATCATCAGCATACTTTCCAATGGTAAAAGAAACAAGAACTTGCTTATTCACCCTTACCTCCCCACAATCACTCAACCATTGAAGCTTATACGGTCTAGGATGTGGTTTAGTCTCTAAATTAAGTCTCTTGACCAGAATTGAACTCACAACATTGGTGCAACTACCGCTGTCGATCACCATACTACAAGGTACAGATTGAACAAGGCACCTAGTGTGAAATAAATTCTCTCTTTGGTCTAAGCTATCCTCCTTAACTTGGGTGCTTAAAGCTCTCCTAGTGACTAAGGACATATGTGTAGGGTCCTCTTTACTATACTCCTCACTATCACAATCCTCATTTTCTTTCTCTATTACCTCATCTTCCTCCTCATCGTCCGTCACCAACTCTCCCTCCCTAAGGACCATAGTTGATAAGCGCCAAGGTTGCTCGGGTTTACAAAGCTAGAGGTCCTTCTAGGATCCTTGCAAACATTCACAAAAACGACTAACTTACCGAATGATTCCAACCAAGAGTAAGGTTAGAAGATGAATCACTCTTAGATCGGACTTAGAATCTACGATGGTCACTCCTAGATCCTAAGACGACTCACTCCAGATTTAGCTTGATCGAGACTAATCCAATGAATCGGTTTAACATCAAACCTAAAGCAAGATTTGAAAGAAGCAACACCAAAAGTGTTAAGGAACAAAAGTTCTTGAATTTCAATATGTTTTTTTAATCCCCCAAAACAAGGTGATTACAAGCCTTTAAATAGGCCAAAGGGTCGTTCAACATGAGGAACACCAAAAGTCTTCCAAGTCCTATTTAATGCAAATTGTAGAAAATAAGACATGCAAATTAAAACATGATTGCACATCAAACTAGACAACTAAATGTGAGTCCAAAAATGTAAAATTGCTTTAAATTGTCTTGGAAATCACATGTAGGAGGCGCTTTACGTTTGGATGAGATTTGACAAGTTTCGACTTCACAAACTCTAAAGAGGTGCAATCTGCAAAGGCACCTGTTCACGAATCTGCACACTTTTTTTGTCCTCCATGCCATCTCTCAAAATAGACAACTTTTCCGGTGCCATCTTTGCTCCATTCTCTTCTTGACTCATTGAAGTAACATTATGAATAAATTCGGGCTCAAAACTCTTTGTTGGTTCTTGTGCATTAACAAGCTTTTGAAGGTGCAGTGTGAAAGCCTCTTGAATCTTCCTTGCCTTTCTTGTAATAATTGCTCCTTTGATATATGTAATTGGTCACAAATGGATTCGTATCAATAGTTCTCCTATTAGGGCAATCTCTACTATAGTGACCAACCCCTTGACATTTCCAACACTTAATGTCTCTATTTCTTTCCTTAGTCTCATCAACCTTTTCTTTCCCCTTATAAGAAGTCTCTCCCTTATCCTTAGGTTTCTCACTTAACTCTCGGGTCTTAGACTTATATTCAGCATGCTTACTATCCCTTTTCCATGTAGAAGTACTTGAAGAAGGTTTAGTAGAATACCTTTGGGACTTTCGTTGGAGTTGCTTCTCGATCTTTATGGCAATATGCAACATCTCCTCTATGTTATAGTAAGGTTGTAGATCAACCTTATCAGCAATCTCCTTGTTTAAGCCATTCAGAAATCGTGCCATGAGATTCTCCATATCCTCTTCAAGATCAAGTCGATCCATCATCAAATCCATCTCCTTGTAATAGTCCTCCACGGACTTGCTACCTTGTCTCAACACTTGTAGCTTTTGCGCCGTGTCCCTTTGCTCCACGGACTTGCTAACAAGAAATGGACCTCACAGGCACTCCCTCACGTGTTTCCACTCGTTAATGAATTTAACTCGTGTTTAACACTCAAACAATGAATCACTCCCTCACAAACGCTCAATCTCACCCTCTCAGCAAATTACACTCCAATATTGAAAAGTAAGCCGATGAGCAAGACTGCAACTCATGTGATTAGATAAAACACACAAATAAAACACTCAAATAACTTGATATAGGAGTAAATTCAAAACTCAAATTAGAAACAAGCTAAAGAAGAAAGTGACAGAATTGGAACATGATAATTAAGATGGAACAAGAAGTTCAAAAGACAAGAAAATGTAACTCTTGAAGAATTAGGCTATTTTGAGAATTTATGGAGTTTAATTTAGCCTTGACAATAGATATGAGTTACACAAGAAAAACATCATGAGAAATGAAAAACAAATTGCTGGAAATTAATTGAGACAATTGTAACCGCCAAAAATTTAATGAGTAACGGTTAGTTGTGGAAATAAATCAAAACATAATTGATATGAGTTATTAACAACAGCTAGATTAACAAAAATAGGCAATTTCAACAGCACAACTCAGATCTAGCATGATTTGGAAGTAAAAATGTAAAGAACAAAGAATAACACATGCTCTCGGGTATAGCAGTTTTCCAGAATAGAATGTCAATTTTCGAACTTTTCACTCAGAAGCAAATTGAATCAGAAGATATACTAGAAGACAAAGTTGTACATAAGACAGAGATCTACAAACTCATAGATGACAACAAGACGAAAAGAAGAATGGAAATGACACGTTTTTTATATTTTAGATACGTGGACAGAATGTAACGAGATGAACAATAAGAACAAAAATTTCAAAACAAAGATCAAGAAGAACAATACGAAAACGGAAACATATATCCGATCTAGAGCCTAGAGCTCTGATACCAAATGATAAGAAAACAATAGCCAATTGGATCTAAGAACCCTTATGGTTATGCAAACCCCTAGATCACAAATACTAAAACCCCCAAATCGAGATGATGTCAACCCAAGGAAGAAGTTCGAACGGATTTACCTTGATGATCAATATCAAGAGTAGAGAAAACTTGTTTATAAACTCAAGATTCGAACCACTCCACAAATAGCTTGATCAAGATTACTTGAATGATTCTAGCATGCAAATCTAACACTCAAGAATTGCAAAGAAAAACAAGCTCTAGGCTTTTTGAAGCAAAATAGCAACTTCATTTAATCATCAAAATCTGTCTTTCAAAGAAAACAAGCTGGACTATTTATAGCCTCCAAAACAACCCTAAAAGTAACCTAAAGCATTTGAAAGGTTGTAACTCCCAATTACATGATGGCCATAACATCCACTAGCTAAAATGTAACTTAAAACATATAAATGAAATGTTTAAAACTAAAAATATAATAAAAAGAGGTTTAAATCCGAGAATTGAAGTCTTGGTCACCCTTCAAAGTCTTTGTAACCTCCCAATTATAAATGAAGCTTCACTTGAAGTAGTTTGAAATGTAGTTCCATTAATTGATGGATAACTTGCAATAAATGAAGCTTGAGATGCACTTAAGTTCATTTAATGCAACTTGAGTTCCTTGAATTGAACTTGGCTTTATTGAATGCAACTTGAGTTAAACTCCACTTCAACTTCAGCTCCTTTAAATGAACTTAGAGTTCATTTAGTGCAACGCCTCCCTTAAGCTCTACTTGGAAGATATTGACTTGAAAAGTTCCATCTCTCTCTTGATCATCCCTAGCCGAGCTCACCAAGTATTGAACATGAGAAAGTAAAGCTTGTTGTAGCTTCTTGGCTCTTGATCTCGTTATGGGTCCTTGAGACATGACAATGGTGCTTCCTTGGTTCACATCACTTCCTTGGTTCACATCACATGTGCATCAAATCCCCCTCCCTAAATCTCCCTCAAGTTGTGTTGATTTGTTATTTGTCTTTAGAATTTTTGCGTCATTATCATTCGTCATTGATAAGGATCATGGTGTTCCGCACGTCTCCACTGGACCTATTACACGAGCCAAGGCTAAGAAGCTTCAACAAGCATTGCTTATTCACGTACAAAATTGGATAGGCTCAGTTCAACCTTTATTTCAGATGCTGCAAAATAATCCAAGAGAGGACGATGTTGTGAAGGTCAACGTTTACAAGATTGACGTTGTGCCAACATTTTAAAGATTGAATTGTTGTTTCTAAGTCATCAAATGTTGCTTGTAATTTTTGAGTTTTTGGTCTTCCAAATTATGGTTTCAACTTTAAAGTTCAATTCTGAGAGGTTATTAAGTAGACCAATTGTGGTCATTACTACTTATGGGTTTTATTTTGGAAAGTGAAGGGTTGGGGGTTTCACTCATATAATGGCTATAAAAAGCCCCATCCAAGCTATGTAAAAGGCAGATTTTAGCTGAATGAAATTTGATCTCTCAAGAGACATTTTCTTTAGAAATCCCATTGCCATTTCTAAGGTTTCTTGCAATTCTTGTGATAGATTGCATTTTGAGCCATTCAATCCAGCCTTGATCAAGTTTGATTGTGGAATGACTTATTCTAGAACAAGATCTCAATTCTTGCTTCTAGATCTTTGATCATAGAGGTAATCAATTTCTAGCCTTTCTCTTGGTTGATTCTAACTTGTTTAAGGAGGTGTTAATTTCTTTGATTCAAGGGTTCTTGCTCAACAAAAGCTTGGATCATTGGGCTGAGAATTAGGATTGCCTTATCATTCATCCTTTCTGATTTTGAGTTCGTTTCGTTACTCTCTATTCCCCTTTTTCTTCGAGTTATTCTGAGTTTCTTATTCATCTTATAGAAAAATGAATTAACATAATGAAAAAAAAACGAGAGAAGTCATTTAAACCGACAAATTGACCAACCGAACAGACCATTCGGGCGGTCGACATAATCAGTATTTAAAAAAAAGTCGGTTTTTATTTTCTAAAAACCGACAAGGTTGGTTCAGCACCGATTTTGGCCAAAAATCGACCCCGACCGATCGATGATCACCCCTACATAAGAGAGTGTTTTGTGGTAAAATTTGGGCAATTTTGGTGTGTAAATGTGAAAGTCTTTATCAAAAGACCGTGGAAAATAGAAGAAATCATTTAGTTAGGTCTCTAAGCTGTAAGAATTCTCAATTCCCTCATTTTGAATGAATTATGCTTAATTATGGATGTTTTGTGTAGGAATTGGAGAATTTGTTTAGGACAAGCCAACTGCTTCTAAGGCTGTGAAAGTGTTGTTGGAGCATAGCAGGAAGATGCATTTATGCTGGGGCATGAAGCGACTCAGGATTCACTAAAACGTGTGACTATGCAGTAACTAATTTGCACCAGTTTTACCACGTCCATACATCTTCCAGGTGCTGCCCTAATTTTAAGGACCCGATTCAAATAGGAGAACTGCCCGCCACATAGAGCCCAGAACAGAAAATCCATTTGGGCATTGAAATTAGATAACATTCCTCTTCCATTTCGAAGAGAAGTCGACGAAAAAGAAGCAGAACCTTGCGTCTTCACTGAGCTGGAGGAAAATTCATTACTGCTGAAGCTTCCTTACTCAATGGGCTACATTTCTTCTCTACCCACTCTTTTATTTTCTTTTAACATGAACTAAACCCCATCTTCAAGAGGGGAGGATGAGCTCGTTGTAGCGCTCGTTTATTTATGCTTTAGTAACTCATATATATTTATACTGATTTAATAGAGGTGTTTTTATTCTTTCATCCCACTAATATTGTTTGGCCAATATTATTGATTTGCTATGCTCACTTGAGGCTTGGAAAAGTCTTTGTAGTTCGTGTTTGCCTCTATTTCCGTAAGATTTCTGACTTTAAAGTAGAATGGTGAGTACTCATGGATGAGACTCACCCTTTCGTGCCTATAAACTGTTCGTATTGCTTGTTTAGTCTACAACGGGAGTTGGGGTTAAACATGTTTGGGTATCTTGGGAGAGAGCCACGTGATGCAAATCCAACCACAGATCCATTGAATGTACCCGAGGGACCAATTACAAGAAGCAAAGCAAAGAAGATTCAAGAGGTTTTCATAATACATCTTCAAAGGCTAGCTAATACACACGAGGAGACAAAGATTTCTGAGGCCAAAATTCTTTACAATGTTAATTTAATGAGTCAAGAAGAGAATGGAGCAAAGATGGCACGGGAAAAGTTGTCTATTTTGAGAGATGGCACGGAGGACAAAAAAAAGTGTGCAAATTGGTGAACAGGTGCCTTTGCAGATTGCACCTCTTGGGAGTTTGTGATGTCAAAGCTTGTCAAATCTCATCGAAACGTAAAGCGCCTCCTACATGTGAATTCCAAGACAATTTAAAGCAATTCTACGTTTTTGGATTCACATTTAGTTGTCTAGTTTGATGTGCAATCATGTTTTAATTTGCATGTCTTATTTTCTACAATTTGCATTAAATAGGATTTGAAAGACTTTTGGTGTTCCTCATGTTGAACGACCGTTTGGCCTATTTAAAGGCTTGTAATCACCTTGTTTTGACAGATTAAACATATTGAAATTCAAGAACTTTTGTTCCTTAACACTTTTGGTGTTGCTTCTTTCAAATCTTGCTTTAGGTTTGATGTTAAACCGATTCATTGGATTAGTCTCGATCAAGCTAATTCTGGAGTGAGTAGTCTTAGGATCTAGGAGTGACCATCGTAGATTCTAAGTCCGATCTAAGAGTGATTCATCTTCTAACCTTACTCTTGGTTGGAATCATTCGGTAAGTTAGTCGTTTTTGTGAATGTTTGCAAGGATCCTAGAAGGACCTCTAGCTTTGTAAACCCGAGCAACCTTGGCGCTTATCATTTGGTATCAAAGCATTGGTCGACATCCTTTGGCCGGCTCTATAGGTGAAATATCTTTACTTTATGTAAGTTTATTTTTCTGTTATTTTCCTTTTTCGAAAGTAGTTTCTTACAAAGTGTAACAAGACATAACTTGTCTTGAAATTCCTGTATTTTGCTTTCGGATCATTAGCAAAGAAAAAAAAATTAGAAGCAAAAGATAAAAAAAGGAACAAAAAACAGAAGCAAAAGAAAGAAAAAAAAACAGTAGCAAAAAGAATGAAAACCGTAGAAAAAAGAATGCATTCGAAGATCCGAGGCACACGAAAAGTTCTTTTCATTATGTTGTGTTTTGTTTAAATTATCAAGTTGTTTATCCTAAGATTGAGTTGCTGTAGCCTTAGTTTGTGAGAGTTGATCATTGAATTAGTTATATCAAGCTTTAAGCAAGATTGCACCAAAATTTAAGCCAACCCTTACATCTTTGACCTAGTACCAAAAGCCTACCCTTGACTGATAAACACGAGTGTCCTTGAGTGGAATCTTGGTGAGAAGAGTGGTAAGGTCCTTATTATCATTATTATTGTTTCTAACAAAATGGCACAGGATGGAGTACCACAAGTACCGCAAGATCCTAACGCGGTGATTCTTCAAGCAATTCAAGGAATGATGGAAATGATGATGGAAGATAGACAAGAAAGGAGAGCGCAACAGCAAAGAGAAGAACGAGCCTTATAAGAAGATGATGTGTTTGACCTTGCTGAACAAGAAAGACAAGTTGGAGGAAGAAGAAATGGGAGAGGAAGAGGACGAAATAACTTTGCCAACACTATGCAACCTAGAAGATTGGAAAGATTAAATGAAAATAGGGATGGCAGAGTTAAACTCAAAATCCACCCTTTAGTGGAATGGCGGACCCCGATTCTTACTTGCAATGGGAAAGGAAGATAGAACATGTGTTTGATTGCTATACGTATAGTGAGAATACGAAGATGAGACTCGCCATTGCTGAATTCACCAATCATGCCGGTGAATGGTATCAAAATCTCAAATTAGAAAGAAGAAGGAAGGAGGAGGATCCATTAGACACTTGGGAATATCTCCAAGAAGCCATGAGAAGGAGGTACGTTCCAAAACACTATGAAAGAGATTTGAAAACTAAACTGCAAGCTTTGAGGCAGGGAACGAAAAGTGTTGCTGAGTATTATCAAGAGATGGAGACCTTAATGCTAAAAACCCAAATCCGAGAAGAAGAGGAAGATACCATGTCTAGATTCCTTGGAGGTTTGAATCGAGAAATTGCTCATGTTGTTGATAGAAATCCACCGCCTTACCTAGAAGATATGTACCATTATGCTGTCAAAATTGAAGATCAATTGAAGGAAGAAAAGAAGTATTCAAAAAGGTACACATATAAAGCTAATACATATTCCAATTCTAATGTTTGGAACAAGGCTGGTTTTGTGAATAGGAATGAATCAATGCAACCAAAAGGAAAGTTCGTAGCTGCCAAAATAATGGAGGGAGAAAGTTCCAATACTAAAAAGAATGAAGCTCCAAAGGAGGTAAGGGAAAAGACTAGTTCTATTCAATGTTGGAAGTGCAAAGGGTTTGGACACATGAGTAAAGATTGTGTCAATAAAAGAGTTATGGTGATAAGAAATGGCGTAGTTGACTCGGATGATGATTGTGAGGAACATGATGAAGAATTTGAAGAACGTGATGAAGAGTATATTGAAGAAGGTAACTTCATATCCTTGATAACAAGAAGGGTACTTAGTGTACAAATCAAGGAAGAGAAAGTTGAAGATCAAAGGGAAAACTTGTTTCACTCAAGATGCTTAATTGAAGGAAATCCGTGTAGCTTGGTGATTGATAGTGGAAGTTGCACAAATGTGGTAAGTAGTTTTCTTGTTAAGAGACTTTAACTTGCTACACGTCCACATCCAAAACCATACAAACTTCAATGGTTGACAAACAAAGGAGAACTAAAGGTAAACTCCCAAGCTCTTATTCCTTTTACATTGGGAAGATACAAAGATGAAGTCCTGTGTGATGTTGTCCCTATGCATGCGGGGGATATACTATTGGGCCGACCATGACAATATGATAGAGAGGTCACATATGATGGGCTGTTGAACAAGTATAGTTTTACTTTGAACAGAAAGAAATTTACTTTACTTCCGTTGTCTCCATTTGAAGTACATTGTGACCACTTGAAATTAGAGAAGAAAAGAAAAGAATTTGAAGAAAAAGAGAGGAGAGAAGAGAGCAAAAGTCAGACTAGTGAAAAAAAAGATAAGAGTGAAAGGCAAAATGAGAGTAAAAACCAAGAAGAAAAAAAAGATGAGTTGAAAAGAAAGAATGTGAGTTTGATTGTAAGAAAGAGTGAATTGAGAAATGTGTTGTTAACCCAAGAGCCACATTTTATGCTTATGTGCATAGCAATTGAACCAAAATCTCATGATGTTTTGCCAAGTGCATTTAAGTCTCTTTTGCAAGAATTTAATGACATGTTTCCCCATGAAGATGCACCTACGGGTTTACCTCCTCTTAGAGGGATTGAACATCAAATTGACTTTATACCCGGTGCAACTCTCCCAAACATGGCTGCCTATAGGACCAATCCCACCGAAACCAAGGAGATTCAAAGGCAAGTGGAAGAACTCATGGAGAAAGGTTACGTTAGAGAAAGTATGAGTCCTTGCTCAGTTCCGGTAATTTTGGTACCCAAGAAAGATGGCACATGGAGGATGTGTGTTGATTGTCGAGCCATCAACAAAATCACGGTAAAGTATCGACATCCTATTCCTAGATTGGATGACATGTTAGATGAATTACATGGTGCTAATCTGTTTTCAAAAATAGATCTTAAAAGTGGTTACCATCAAATTCGAATGCATGTGGGAGATGAGTGGAAAACATCTTTCAAAACAAAGTTTGGGTTGTATGAATGGCTTGTTATGCCATTTGGCCTTACTAATGCACCAAGTACTTTTATGAGGCTAATGAATCATGTTTTGAGAGAATATATTGGAAAATTTGTTGTTGTATACTTTGATGATATTCTTGTTTACTAAAAAAGCTTGAATGATCATATTTTGCATGTCAAGACAATTTTACTAAAACTTAGAGAAGAAAAGCTTTATGCCAACATCAAAAAGTGTAGTTTTTGTCAAGACCAAGTCAACTTCTTAGGGTTCATTGTTGAAAAGGATGGGGTGAAAGTTGATGAGGAAAAGGTAAAGACTATTCGAGAGTGGCCAACACCCACCAATGCAACCGAGGTAAGGTCTTTTCATGGGTTGGCTAGTTTTTATAGGAGGTTTATTAAAGATTTTAGTAGCATAGCCTCACCACTAAATGAACTTGTTAAGAAGCATGCTAAATTTGAGTGGAAAGAAAAGCAAGAAAATGCATTCAATGAATTGAAAGATAAATTGAGCAATCCACCTTGTCTTGTTTTGCCTAACTTTGACAAATCTTTTGAGATTGAATGTGATGCAAGTGGGATAGGTATAGGAGCTGTTTTGATGCAAGAAAAAAGGCCAATCATGTTCTTTAGTGAGAAGCTAAATGGAGCACAGCTTAACTACCCAACTTATGACAAGGAACTCCATGCACTTGTGAGGGCTTTACAAGTTTGGCAACATTACTTATGGCCAAAAGAGTTTGTTATCCATACCGATCATGAAAGTTTGAAGCACCTCAAAAGCCAAACAAAGTTAAATCGGAGGCATGCTAAATGGGTGGAGTTCATCGAGACATTTCCTTATGTCATTCATTACAAAAAAGGTAAGGACAATGTAGTGGCCGATGCATTATCAAGGAGGTATGCTCTATTTTCTTCACTTAGTGCAAAAATTCTTGGTTTTAAGCATATGATTGAGTTGTACAAAGTTGAGAAATCGGAATTTTATGATGTGTATGTGCAATGTTTGGAAGGGAAAAATATACATGATTATCTTGTGTTTGATGATATGCTTTTTAGAAAAGGTAAGCTTTGTATTCCTAAGTGTTCCATTCGGGAGTTGCTTGTAAAGGAGGCTCATGGGGGAGGACTTATGGGACATTTTGGAGAATTTAAAACATATAGCATGTTGTGTGAACACTTTTATTGGTTAAAAATGAGGAAAGATGTGAACAAAGTGTGCAAGCAATGTTTCAAATGTGAGGAGGCTAAGTCTAAGACTCAACCACATGGTCTTTACACACCTTTAGAAGTTTCTAGTGAACCGTGGGTTGACATTAGCATGGATTTTGTTTTGGGGTTACCAAAAACTAGAAGACATCATGATAGCATTTTTGTGGTGGTTGATAGGTTTAGTAAAATGACACATTTCATTCCATGCAACAAAACAGATGATGCTACTAATATAGCTAATCTTTTCTTTAGGGAAGTGGTTAGACTACATGGCATTCCTAAAACAATTGTTAGTGATCGAGATGCTAAGTTTTTAAGTCATTTTTGGAAAGTTTTATGGGGCAAATTGGGTACCAAGCTTTTGTTTTCTACAACTTGTCACCCACAAACCGATGGTCAAACTGAGGTGGTTAATAGAACATTAGGGGCCTTGCTTAGGTCACTCATTTCTAAAAATCTTAAGTCTTGGGAAGAGACTCTACCTTTTGTGGAGTTTGCATATAATAGAGCTGTACATAGCACCACCCATTGTTCACCATTTGAGGTTGTTTATGGCTTTAATCCTCTAACTCCTTTAGATTTAACACCTTTGCCACCTAATATGTTTACAAGTGATGCAGCTTTGTCTAAAGCCGAATACATCAAAACATTACACAAAGAGATCAAGGAACGGATTGAGAACAAGAATCGAAAGCTAGTAAGTCGCAAGAACCAAGGGAGAAAGAAAGTTATTTTAACCCAGGTGATTGGGTTTGGGTTCATCTACGAAAGGAACGGTTTCCAGATCAGAGGAAGTCAAAACTTCAACTAAGAGGAGATGGTCCTTTTCAAGTGCTTGAACGGATCAATGACAATGTGTACAAACTGGATCTTCGAGGTGAGTAAAATGTAAGTTCTACTTTTAATGTGGCTGATTTGACTCCTTTTGATGTAGGAAATGAAGACCTTGATTTGGGGACAAATCCTTTTAAAGAAAGGGGGGATGATGCAAATCCAACCACGGATCCATTGAATGTACCCGAGGGACCAATTGATACGAATCCATTTGTGACCAATTACATATATCAAAGGAGCAATTATTACAAGAAAGGCAAGGAAGATTAAAGAGGCTTTCACACTGCACCTTCAAAAGCTTGTTAATGCACAAGAACCAACAAAGAGTTTTGAGCCCAAATTTATTCATAATGTTACTTCAATGAGTCAAGAAGAGAATGGAGCAAAGATGGCACGGGAAAAGTTGTCTATTTTGAGAGATGGCACGGAGGACAAAAAAGTGTGCAGATTCGTGAACAGGTGCCTTTGCAGATTGCACCTCTTTGGAGTTTGTGAAGTCAAAAGTTGTCAAACCATATCCAAATGTGAAGCGCCTCCTACAGCAAATAGATAAGACCATTTGAAGCATGACTACGTTTTTTGATCCGCATTTAAGTGTCTAGAATGATGTGCAATCAAGTTTTAATTTGCATGTCTTATTTTCTACAATTTGCACTAAGTAGTATTTTGAAAAACTTTTGGTGTTCTTATGTTGAACGACCATTTGGCCTATTTAAAGGCTTGTAATGCTCTTGTTATGGATAACTTAAGATTAAAAACATATTGAAATTCAAGAACTTTTGTTCCTTAACACTTTTGGTGTTGTTTCTTTCAAATCTTTCTTTAGGTTTGATGTTAAACCGATTCATTGGATTAGTCTCGATCAAGCTAATTCTGGAGTGAGTCGTCTTAGGATCTAGGAGTGACCATCGTAGATTCTAAGCCCGATCTAAGAGTGATTCATCTTCTAACCTTACTCTTGGTTGGAATCATTCGGTAAGTTAGTCGTTTTTGTGAATGTTTGCAAGTTTCCTAGAAGGACCTCTAGCTTTGTAAACACGAGCAACCTTGGTGCTTATCACCAATTACAAGAAGCAAAGCAACGAAGATTCAAGAGGTTTTCATAATACATCTTCAAAGGCTAGCTAATACACACGAGGAGACAAATATTTATGAGGCCAAAATTCTTTACAATGTTAATTTAATGAGTCAAAAAGAGAATGGAGCAAAGATGGCACGGGAAAAGTTGTCTATTTTGAGAGATGGCATGGAGGACAAGAAAAGTGTGCAGATTGGTGACAGGTGCCTTTGCAGATTGCACCTCTTGGGAGTTTGTGATGTCAAAGCTTGTCAAATCTCATCCAAACGTAAAGCGCCTCCTACATGTGATTTTCAAGACAATTTAAAGTAATTCTACGTTTTTGGATTCATATTTAGTTGTCTAGTTTGATGTGCAATCATGTTTTAATTTGCATGTCTTATTTTCTACAATTTGCATTAAATAGGATTTGAAAGACTTTTGGTGTTCCTCATGTTGAACGACCCTTTGGCCTATTTAAAGGCTTGTAATCACCTTTTTTTGACAGATTAAACATATTGAAATTCAAGAACTTTTGTTCCTTAACACTTTTGGTGTTGCTTCTTTCAAATCTTGCATTAGGTTTGATGTTAAACCGATTCATTGGATTAGTCTCGATCAAGCTAATTCTGGAGTGAGTCGTCTTAGGATCTAGGAGTGACCATCGTAGATTCTAAGTCCGATCTAAGAGTGATTCATCTTCTAACCTTACTCTTGGTTGGAATCATTCGGTAAGTTAGTCGTTTTTGTGAATGTTTGCAAGGATCCTAGAAGGACCTCTAGCTTTGTAAACCTGAGCAACCTTGGCGCTTATCACCACGTCGGTTTGGACATTCAGCATTGTGAATTTACTAGAGCATAGCTAGATGTGAGTGAGAGAATTAGAGTGATTCCCCCTCGATTTTCTTTCATATTGCATCTTTTTCGCATTTTCTGCTTGTTTTCCATTTTCGGATGCTCTAGAGCAGAATTGCAGAATATTTCTGTTCTTGCTTATTTACTGTTTTTTTTTTATTTCCTTTACAGCATCCATCCAACTTTAATATTTTATTTTTAATTTTGCTTTTTGGTATTCTAATTTACTATTTGAAGTAAACTGTAATCCCTGTGGAGACGACCTTGTTTTTATACTACAACAGATTGTTTTGGTGTACACTTGCACCAATTTTCACCTAACTTGTCCGTTTCCTCACAACTAGGAAATATAGTGCAAGTATACGCTAGATTATCTGTTGTAGTACATTAACAAGGTCGTCTCCTCAGGGAAATAGATGATAAATCTAGTAAGTAACTTCGAAATACCAAAAGAGAAAAATAAAAGATGCTTTGATTTGTTTTATTAAATCTAAAATTCATAAGAGTAAACAAACAAACAACTAATAAAAGTTCTAATCACACTCAGGAGCATCCACCAAAAAACACAATAATAAAGCAAGACTACGATTTGTTAATAAATCGGGGAGGGGAGTTCTGCGTGCTGCTTTTCTCCAAGTTGCTACCTAAAATTAGTTTAAAATATTGACTACCCAGACCTTCACGGCTCTCTCCCGAGATATCCTACACAATGCTTTAACCCAACTCTTGTCGTGATTAAAGCAAGCAATCCAAGCAATTTATAGGCGCTCTAGGGTGAACCCATCCCTGAGTATTCACCTTCCACTTCGCAAAGAGGGAAAACTATAGCTAACATAAGTAAATCCACTCAACAAAAACTCTCTCGAGCCTCAAGTGAGCTAACACACTAAACAAGCTGGCCACACAAATTTAGTGAGATGGAAAATAAGCACACTTCTATTAAATCAATTTTTAAAATTCTAAAACATAGCAACCATGAATATTACAGCAAGCTTAGGACTCCCCTCCCCCCTTCACCCCCTCCCTCCGCGAAGGTGGGGGTTTAGTTCATAATGAAAAAGAGAAAAGAAACGGAAAGGACATAAGAGGCTTCCATTTTGAAGAAGATGACAAAGAATAATAAGCTACCTCAGGTGTACAGTGGGACCCACAAGCAAGACACGTTACTCTTCAGCTCCTTCTTCAATGAAAAACTTACTGATGTCAATGAGAGAATGTTCCCTAAAATCGATGCTGCCCAAAATTAATCAAAATGTCTCCTCCTTTTTTTTTGGCGGCTAGGGCCTCTTTTCCTTATATATCAGGTCCTTAAAAGAGAGCAACTAATACGCTCTGGGGCATCCGGGTGAATAGAAGCTCCAGCATTCTTCTTTTACAGTGCTCCAGCATAATATCCACGACTTGGGCAGCATTCCTCTCAGCCTTAGCCAAATTCTACCATTCCTACATAAACCATCTAAAATTTAGCATAAATCATTAAAATCGAGGAATTTAAGAATTATGACAGCTTCGGGTCAACTCAATACATTCTCACATTTTCTTGGGTTTATTGATAAATTTATGCACACAAAATGCCCCAAATAGCCCATAAAGCACTCTCTAAGTGAGAGTTATCACACCCCCAAACTGAAAACCTTGCTTGTCCTCAAGCAAGATTACTCTACAGCCCTGGAAAAATGACAATGCTTGCATCTAAAATGAGCGCCTCTCGTATCAACTCTACTTTCTGCTTTTGCACCTACTTCTAACTTATACCTAAGAATATGACTCTGTTTTTCTAGCAGCATCCTCAAGAGAGCAACTAAACCTACGCTCCAGCACTAGCCAATACTTCTTTCCTTTAGCACCAACATTTGCTTGCTTTCCTCCTCAGAGACTTTAATTCACCTAACACTGCACTTCTCACTACCTTTCACTTACCAAAGCTTTGCCTTTCTATTTCCTTCTGGCTAACGACTATGGGCTACTCCTTTCCTAGACCTGCAGCCTCTTGATATTCAATTTTTTTTTTGGAGATAGCTGAATTATAGGTCTAGAAAGATACATAGTCTTACAATTAATGTCTATCTTATGATTAATCTAATGAATACATACCTCCAAACTTAGAAAAAAGCATTGTACCCAATGCGACAAAGTGTGGTGTCGACTCAACAGCATACCTCAAAACTTAGAACTAATGCTAAAAGTTGTACAGAAGGGGAAAGATTGCTGGACATGAGCAATATTTTAGAAGGGACATAAAGAGGGTCTAAAGTGAGAAAGGACTACATGGATGGAAATAGTTAAGCAACTGCTGGGATGGAAGAGGCTGATGGTCTCTCTATCTCTAACTCGTACTCACAGACAGACTCTAGGGCCGTTGGACTTCAGTCAAGGTTAAAGCATAGCAAAGGCATTGCTACCCGCAAGTGGAGGTTGCTAACTCAAAACTAGAAGGAAGACACAGGATGCTTTGGAAGAGACACTACTTGAGAAAGTAAAGAAAGATAGAAGAAGCTACACAGCAGAAGCAAAAATCATCATAAATCTATTCATATTACTCTCAAAATATTAGGGGGAGCATATGATGATTACAAAACTGCCCTAGCATAAAAAACAGGAAATTAAAGGTATGCAGAAAAAGTAAAGACTGAAATGAGAAAACATAAATTAAAATTGCAGAAAACTAAATGCAGAAAGTAAAAGTTGATTTGATTTTGGTTGGGTGGTTGGTAGGTCTTCCAGATCCAGAGAGATGAAGACGAAGAGAGAGGCGCCACTAGCTAAATTGAATTGCTTTCACTCTCTTTGTCTTTGTGGCACTGCTTTTCTGCACTTCTTCCTTCGCTGAATTGGAGCTATGCTCTAACAAAGAGTCGATTGCACAGTGTAGATTAGAAGATCCTAGAGCATCCGCTTTGGCCAGACGGTCAAGGAAGCTTTTGTGTTCAATGTCACAAGTAGTGATTTGCTCTGCTAATGTTGCCACCATGGACTTCAGCTGTCCACTAATTCGGCTGAAATTCGCGTATGATGGGCCATCATTTCATTGATGGCCCCTATCGGAATAGCGCTGCAGCGAGCCACTTCGTTGGTCATGAGGTGGTCAAGCAGCGGCTTATCCAAGAAGCGTTTTCCCATGAAGACCTCCTCGTCTTGAAAAACTAGCGCACTGCTCTTCATGCACATCTTTGAAATGAGGTTGGGGAAGAACAGACGCCTCAACTTCTTAGCAGCACATTGGGCAATCTCGCGGTAGATGAGCTGGCCAGTGTCGATGCTGATACCCTCAATTAAACAGGCGAGGAGGAGAACCCTCTCCTTCGTCACGGATGGATCATGCGTTGTTAGCATGATCTAGCATTTGAGAAAATAAAGCCAAAAAAGTTGGAGGGGAGGGAACTGGCTCCTTGGTGGGCAATACTCTATGATGCTCCAGGGTGAGCGACGACAGTGAGCGTATGAGTAAAATCGGCATCGGTAGGCTACTCCAGCATTTTGTTAAATTTAGCCACATAATTGGAGCGTAGATAAAGGGGCTTGTTGATTTGCTGAGGGCTCCAATCAACTTCTACATCCCTCACCATCGTTTTACCGATGCTATCGGTGTGTAGGTTTGCATAAAATTCCTTCACCAACCGCGGGAGTATGATAAGACTTGATTTAATGCTAAAAAGGGTAGGTTTGCATGCTTGGTTGACGATTATTTGGGATGAAAAATGTATGTTCAAGCATACAATTTAGGGAAAATGTGCATAATTTGTGATTAGGGACTTTGAAATTCATATATAAGTAAATGAAGGCTAATTTGTGTAAATATGTTTATTTTGTAAAGAAAAGTGAAGATTGATGATTAAAATGTGTCAGGCACATTTCAGGAGCAGAATTTCGAGCTTACTAGAGGAATGAGCCAGCCAAGTTAGTTTGAAAGTTCCAGCTTCACAATGCTTCAGCCACATTCGATGCCTAGATTGTCAAAACAGGAATAACAACTTTTGACCAAGTAATTGGTCTAAGATTTGTTATTAGTTCCTAAAATCTCTACAACCTCATTTGATTCCAACCTCCCATGCATTTCTCAACATCTTGTTGCCTCCATGGCTTATAAAAGGAGCTTCCAAGCATCACTTCAAACCTCTCATTTTCTATCTATGTTTTAGTTATTCCTTTCCAATTGTTATCAACTATTGTTTTTTAGTTTTTATTCTAACATTTCAGTTGTGTTCTTTGTTTATTTTATTTCAATTCTAGTTGTTCTAATTTTGTACTTTCCTTTCAATTTCAATGAAAATGCATCACTTTGTTATCTTCTCTTTTTTGTTATTTATTTTAATTCCATGAGTAGCTAAATTAATTTTTCAACCCTCCTACGAATGGTTTAGTTCATCTATTTTAAATTACATCTATCAGTGAGCACGGCTTTTTACGCTCTCTTTGCTTATCTTGATTGATATAATTATTCTAGTTGATTTTCTTATTGGCCACTTGTTTAAATCACATTAGTTTGAATTTAATTCTGAAAAGGTTAGAGTCAAATGGATTTCATCAAGGTAAAACGAGAAGTTACTGAGAAATAAGAACTAAAACAAGATCCTAGACATAGGCTCTCTTACCCATTAAACGTAAGTTGGGATTTGATTTATTTAGGATTCTAGAGTTGCATAGACATATGTAAACACCAGCCTAAGCTTCTAAACAAACCAAAAGCGGTATGAAATAAGAGTTGAACCGGTTTGCATAAATTGAGCTTAATTACGGGCACACTTGATAGGTGTAATTAATCTTTTTGAACTAAATCTTAGTAGGAGGCGTTTTAATCCATTGTCTTTTTAGATTGTGTTTCCCAACATATTCACCAAATTTTTATCCCAACCCCGATTACTCATTCAAGCAGTTTACAAATTCATTTTTACAAGAAAACTAGTCCCTGTGGAGACAAACTTGGAATATTTTTAGATTATTACTTGTGACGGTGTGCACTTGCATTTATCCTCTTGCTATTAAGCAGAGGTGCAACAAAGTAGGCCCAACGATTCCTGTCTATGAGGGCACAGGCTCTAACTGGAAGCCTTTTTTGAAGAAAAAATCCTGTTTGTGCAATCACTCTTACACCTCAACTTCTTCCTGAGTATGGAACTGCTGGAAGGTAGCATCCTGGGGTGCGACAACTTTGCTCTTTTGCGATCGGGCGGAAGCTGCTGAGCTTGTACCTGTACAAAAGAAACAGAAGGTTGTCGCTTCCTCTAAAATTACATACCGCTTTCCTTAACTGGTAAGAAAAATGACCTTCTGCTGCCCTACTTGAATGCCCCCAACTACCCTAATTTCATTGCTACCCGCCTGCATGTGTTGCGTCCACACAACTATGTTGACAACACATGCAAGTATACACAAATTGCCAGTTGTAGTACGTAACGAGGTCGTATTCACATGAATTTTTGGTTTATATTTTAACGATAAAAGTAGATACCAACAAAGAAAAATGTACAGAGTTTGAGTATGTATATTATCTAGGAGAAATAAAATAAAGTAATAATAGGACGGCAAAAACTTGCAAAGGACGATGGTATTGAAGATGTCAACACAAGAAAGCAGTAGCACAGAAAGCGATAATGGGGGAATAACATATATGGAAAATGCGGGGGAGATTTAGCATACTGTCACAAGTTATCAACCTACCCTCTTGTGTAGCTAACATTTATTAGTGCCCAGCTTGACTCGGCTCCCTTCCGAGACACCCCAAACATGAGTAAGTACAACTCTCGTTCCTAAATACCCAAGCAATAAACCCAAGCTATAGGCAGATTAGGGGACCCCATTCATATAGAAAAGTGCTAATCACAAGCAAAACAAATTAGCACCCACAAGCCCTTTCAGGTCAATACAGAAGCTAGCATACACGAAACAGCGACCAACAGTAATGCAAAGATTAAGAAATGAAATCATATTTGCTGAAAAATAAATGTAGCAGCTAGAGGTTTGGTCTCAAGTCAGTTACAACATGTAAATCTCCCCCAAAATGGGGTTTAACTCATAATAGGTAAAGAAAACAAAATGGAAGAAGAAGAAATACAACCCACAACAGAAAAATAGCTAAATTACAGAGAAGAAGAAGCAGTCAGCTCGTTCCAACAGGTGAACTTTCCCTTTCTGGCGTCAGCTCTCCTCCCGAAAATGGGTATATTCTGTTCCCTTGTCTTTTCATCTCTCAATTTTTGTCTCTCTTCGGATCTACGTGTCTGTCGGCTAGGGCAACATACCCTTTAAATCTCGAGTCCCGTTTTTAAGGCACTCGGCTGGGGAATGTATGGACATAAGTGAATCCCGAGTTTTTGAATTAATTGTACGGACACTCATGCTCTGGCCTCGCTATGCTCCAACTTTTATATGCTCTGTATTGAAAATGCTTTGGCGTCTCTGGTCTGGTTCAGCACTTCCTTTTCTTCTTATCTCTTCTTTAAAAACCTGTGCAAATGAACCACAAATACGAGAGTTTATGCTGTTTTTGGCCAAAGTTCTCAATACTAAGGATATTTAGCTAAGAATTTGCAATTGAACACTATTCATGCTAATTATGACCTAAAACCGGCATACTTTGACATTTTAATGCACATTTTCACCCAAATAATCACTAGAATAACTCTCTTTTGGAGAGTTATCAGCATGCAAGCATCATTTCTCTCTCTTTTCCTTTGCAATTTAATTGCTCCTTACTCCTTTAGCCACCTACCATTAAAATCAAATCAACTTTGCGAAAACTAAATCTACTTTCTTGAAATTGTAAATTAAATTAAAAACAAATGGAGCTTTTTAAAAGGTAAGAATTTAAAGATTAGCTCCTCTATTCTTGGATGCTTTGTGACTCTGCTTCAAGTAGGGGCTAGTTGGTGTGCTCCAGCATCCCTTTCCAAATGATCTCCCTAATAGTGCTTTAATCGCTAGTCATTCACAATAAACTCCCTATCCGATTTTAATTCCTTAACTATCACTACCCCATGAGAGTAAACCTTCACTATTTGAAATGGTCCTGACCACTTAGACTTTAGCTTCCCAGGGAATAGCTTAAGCCTTAAATTGTAAAGAAGAACTCACTGCCGCACTTCAAATTTTCTAGGGTGTATGTGACAGCAGGCCCATCGTCGCACGAATTCCTTGGAATCTTTAGCCATGGTGGGCCAGTCATACCCCTGGTGCAAGATTTTTATTTGCGAGTGCTTGGCCGGCAAGGTGATCCCTGCAGTCGCCTTCGTGAACTTCGCTTAGGACGTACTCGGCCTTCGTCGAGCCCACAATCTGGAAAGAGGGAAGGAGTATCCCCGTTTGTTTAGGATTCCATCCCTGAGGAGGTAATAGGCTGCTCGCCTCCTAAGTCGACAAGCCTCTGTTTGGTCTTCGGGTAGCGCTCCCATTTCCAGGTGCTTCACGATAGGGGTTCTCCAGTCCATGGCGAAGGGTTGGTCGATGTCCATCACCTCTGGTTCGACGAGGCTTGATTCGCTCATGATCTCAACCAGCGGTTCGAGGAAGGTCGGTCTCGAATGAGGATGCTAGGCAAGCTAGGGCGTCCGTGTTGGCATTACTTGAGTGCAGTACTTGTTCAACCGTGCTTGTTTCAAAGGATCTTATGAGGATTCGTACCTTTTCAAGGTACGCAGCCATGCGATCGTCCTTGGCTTGGTACTCTTGGTTAACCTCGTTTACCACTAATTATGAGTCACTGATGACGTTGAGATGGCGGACCCCATTGATTTAGCCAGTCTGAGCCCGTTAATTAGTGCCTTGAATTCAACCTCGTTGTTCGAGTCGGAAACTTGAAGGGAAGGCATATTCGTGTCGCCTCCCCTCAGGACTCGTTAGCAAGATTCTGACTCTACAGTCCTGCTCGATTGCGGATCCATGGGTATACATGGTCCAACACTCCGGCCTAGCCTCAGTGCCTTCTCCCGCTGGCGCTAGGGTTCGTTCGGCGACGAAGGCGGCGGCCACATGCCCCTTTATAGATGTTTCGAGGGAGTACCGTACTCGTTCAGCTCTATGGCCCATTTCATGATTCTTCTGAGGTTTCAGGCTTTTAAGTATCTGTCGGAGCGACTGGTCAGTTAGGATCAGGACCCAATGGGCTTGGAAGTAAGGTCGCAGCTTCCGCGCCACAGTGACCAGCACCAGGGCCACTTTTCGATGAGTGTAACAACTTTCTCCTCCGACCAGGGCCTTGCTAGTGTAGTATACAGAAAACTGTCTTCCGCCCTCATCTTTGACAAGTGCTAAACTGACCCCGTTTCTTGAGATGGCTAGATAGAAGAACAAATTGTCCCCCGAGGTTGGCTTAGCTAGCATGGGGGCGAAGAGGCGAGGTACTGCTTTAACTCTGCAAAGGCCTTCTCGCATTCATCCGTCCACTTGAACTTCCCACATTTCCTTTGTATCTTGAAAAAGAGTAGGCACTTGTCTGTCGACCGGGAGACGAACCTGTTCAAGGCGGCGATCTTTCCATTCAGACTTCGGGTTTGCTACAAGTTGGTTGGCGATTTCATGTCCAGGATGGCTTGGATCTTCTCGGGGTTTACTTCAATTCTGGATAGGAATTTGCCAGACTTTACTCTGAAGGCATATTTTACCGGGTTCAACTTCATACCATGACTTCGCATGACCTTGAAGGCTTCGGTCATCCTCATGTTTCCCAACGGTCCGGCTTTGACAAGCATGTCGTCAACGTAAGCTTTCATCTTCCTCCCAATTTGTGAGGCAAACATCTTGGTCACCATCCTCTGATAAGTTGCCCTGAAATTCTTCAATCCAAACAACATGACCTTATAACAGTACAAACCTTGCTCGGTAATAAGAAGGTGTGATCCTAATCGGCTAGTGCATCTTAATCTGGTTATACCAGGAGTAGGCATCCATAAATGTCAGTAATTCGTGTCCGACGATAGCGTCGACCAACTAGTCTATTCGTAGTAGGGGAAGCTATCTTTCGGGCAGGCTTTATTTAGGTTTGTAAAGTCGACGCACGACTAATACCACATTGGACAACCAGTCGGGGTAATAGACCTCTTGAATGAAATCTGCCTTCAACAGTTTGGCGACCTCCTCCGTTGTGGCGGTGTTGCATGCGGCGTCCATGGTTTGCTTCTTCTACCTCACTAGTTTAACCTCAGGGTCGACGTTTAACATGTACACAGCGACTGACGGATCGATGTCGGGCATGTCCTCATGAGACCAGGCAAACACGTTCGCATTGCTCTTGAGGGACTTAATTAGGCGCTCTTTGCCATTGCCCTATAGTCCTGCCCCTATATTGGTGGCTTTCCCTAGGCCTTGGATGAGGATTCATGCTTATCATTAATCTCGAGCCTTGAATGAAAAGAAACATATCACAAGAAGTAGTTTATGCACAAGTTTAACTAAACATGTACCGTACATGTCAAACTCATCCTTACATATTAACTCACTAGTTCTCTTTCTTGATTCCTCCAAGACTTACTCCTTCGAGTCGTACCGACCCCTGATCTCGCATAGCCAAGGTATGGACACTTCTCTACGGTGCTCGGTGTTGGACCTTGACATTTATCCCCCAAGGCCTCAACTACTACTCAACGTATTGGTCCTTGGTCTCCAAGCAACTTCTTACCAATCACACTATGTTAGTCCTCCAAGTCTAACTCCTCGAATCGTATCGGCCCTTGCCATTTATCCCCAAGGCCTTAAACTATGCATCGACCCTTGACATTTATCCCTAAGGCCTCGACGTTTACTCAGCATATTGGTCCTTGACCGCCACCACATCAAGAGCCAATACTAATCCAACAATTAGACTCATCGTGCTGACCCCCGACCTTTTGTACCCGGAGCCTCGACACTCATCTCTACCAAAGCTGGTGTATCGATCCCCGACCTTTGTACCCAGAGACTCGATTCCCAACCAATGACGTGCCCGCCCTCTGGCCATGTTAGTCCTCCATTCGCTTCATTACATCCCGAAACTCTCACCAAAGTCCTACCATGCTTCTAAAGCATGACCCATGCAGAAATTATCTCACGACAATCTAGCATGCGTTATACACAAACATATGCAACTATCATTCAGACATGGCCATCCAGAATCACAAGGATACCTTTCTCTCAACATTCAGCTAGCTCTAGATTCAAAAAGAGAAAGCTAACATATATCCTATCAAACAAGTTTGCAATAGTTCATATTCAAAAACAACTTGCACGACAAAGTTAGCATGCTCCAAACACAACAAATCATAGAGCCAAAACAGTTAACACAACTTTCACATTCAGCCCAACCAGGACATAACATCAATTCAACTTAGCCAACCAATATTACATCCAACATGTATATAGCTCATAATACAATATGTCCCACATCTACATGTATTTCCAAATGCTACTCAACAATTATAACATAAACAACATTTATAAGGTATCATAAATCTCAAACAATCATTCAAAAGACACTCATAGGCTCTCAATCAACAAGCATTTCATAGCAACACATAACAAACAATCCCCTCAGTAAGAAACTACTTACCCAAAAGTCCTAATGCATCACTAACACCTCAATAATCGATACCTAAACAAAAGAGACCAACCTTTGGGTTAGAATCCTACTCAAAACACTAAACTTGCATCGAAACTATGTTTAGGTGATCCATTACCTACTAACTCACCCTAAAACCTCTTGGGTTAGGAGTGGGTCGACACCGAGGATGTTCAGGCATCCAAAACCAAGCTCCAACGGCTTTGTGCTAGCTGGCCCAACGCTGAAAAATGATGGGTAACTTCGAATGTCGCCGGAACAAAAATAACACCACGAAACATACTGGGCTTCACAACTCTGGGCTATTCAAGGTTGTCGGAGGGATCATGATAAGCGCCAAGGTTGCTCGGGTTTACAAAGCTAGAGGTCCTTCTAGGATCCTTGCAAACATTCACAAAAACGACTAACTTACCGAATGATTCCAACCAAGAGTAAGGTTAGAAGATGAATCACTCTTAGATCGGACTTAGAATCTACAATGGTCACTCCTAGATCCTAAGACGACTCACTCCAGAATTAGCTTGATCGAGACTAATCCAATGAATCGGTTTAACATCAAACCTAAAGCAAGATTTGAAAGAAGCGACACCAAATGTGTTGAGGAACAAAAGTTCTTGAATTCCAATATGTTTAATCTGTCAAAACAAGGTGATTACAAGCCCTTAAATAGGCCAAAGGGTCGTTCAACATAGGAACACTAAAAGTCTTTCAAAATACTACTTAATGCAAATTGAAGAAAATAAGACATGCAAATTAAAACTTGATTGCACATCATTCTAGACACTTAAATGCGGATCAGAAAACATAGTCACGCTTCAAATGGTCTTATCTATGTGTTGTAGGAGGCGCTTCACATTTGGATATGGTTTGACAACTTTTGACTTCACAAACTCCAAAGAGGTGCAATCTGCAAAGGCACCTGTTCACGAATCTGCACACTTTTTTTGTCCTCCGTGCCATCTCTCAAAATACACAACTTTTCCCGTGCCATCTTTGCTTCATTCTCTTCTTATCTCATTGAAGTAACATTATGAATAAATTCCAGCTCAAAACTCTTTGTTGGTTCTTGTGCATTAACAAGCTTTTGAAGGTGCAGTGTGAAAGCCTCTTGAATCCTCCTTGCCTTTCTTGTAATAATTGCTCCTTTGATATATGTAATTGGTCACAAATGGATTCGTATCAGATCACGTCGCCAGTCACAGCAGAACAGCATCGGAGAGAGCCGCAGTACGCCTATTGAAATGTCAAGGTCTGATACTGCTGTCGTGGGTCGCCGGATCTCAAGTTGAATCGGGGTATTCGGTGAAGACGCACCACCGTGAAACCTGATTACTCCGCTGCTCTACGGGTGGCGTCGCTGCTCCTCGGGTTGCGCCGCCGTGGTGATGTCGCCGTCGAGAATGAAGCACACTGGAGAAGGGAAGCCACCGTCGAGACCACCGGAGCTGGCAAGAAAACACGAAGCCAAAGCCAAAGCCGCTGCTCGATGATGGAAACGCTTGTGGGAGATGCGTCATGCCGGTGAATCGAGGAACGTCGCCGTCTGGGTGAATTGCAACATGTTGCTGTCGTCGTCGGGGACTCATCGGAGGAACAATGCACCGTCATGAAGTGTTGTCGTCGGAGCTGTGGTGGGTTTGGCGGGTGGCAGCTGGTGGATAGGGGAAGAAGAAGAAGAAGAAAGGGATAGGGGAAGAAGGTTTAGGGTTTTCTTTTTGTTTTAATTCCCTTTTTTTTTAACTAAAAGCCCAATCCCTCATTCCTAAAGGAGACCCAACTAAAAACATAATGGCCCAATACGATAAGCCCAAGAATTACAATTTGGAAATCAAATAAAACCCACAACAACCTAAAATAAAATAGTTAACTTAAACTCTAAAACCCAAGAATAATAATCCAAAAAGTAGAATTTTGGAAAAATCCTAAAAACCGTGTATTTAAGGTTTGACTAAAAATCTCGTACACAAGTCGAGAACTTAAATTATCTTAATCCAATGAAATTAAACTTAATTCAAATTTAGCCAGAAATTAGAATTTCAAAATTATAAAGTCCAAGAATTAAAGTTATCAGCTTAGGGAAAAATCCAAAGATACTATTTATCTCTTAAAATAAACGAGTTAGAGAACGCGGGGCGTTGCAGTTGGGCCAGAGCCTTTCCCTTATTATTGGAATGCCCCATACCGGGCCTCCGCTGATGGTGAGGATGGTCGGTGATCGTTCCTCTTTTTTAGGGGCTTTCGCGTCCATTGTTCCTATCTAATGTTGTACTTTCGTTTACAGCATCCCAACTCCGAACCTTCGCTTACGAATTCTTTCAAACACCCCCTCTGGACTAGGGACTCAACCTGATCCTTGAGGTGCCGGCAGTCAGCGGTGTCGTGCCCATGGTCCCGATGGAACTTATAATACTTACTTTTGTCTTTCTTGGTAGAGTTGTCGTTGGGCCATTCCGACCATCCAAGTAGGTTGTCGATGGGGGTTCCATCGATCTGAGCCAGAAGCTGGTGTACCAGGATACACGTAGGAATGTATTTTTCGTACCTTTGTAGTCGATCTGCGTTTGAGTCCGGACGAGCCCCGTTGGGTTCCCTTTTTGAGGCAGCTCTCTCTGCGGGCCTGGCTTTGTGACGTCAGGTCGAGTCGTTTGGCTTCTTGCCCAAGGACTGGGCCGCGAGCAGTTCTCCCCAGCGATGTGTCGATTGATCCGGGCCATGAGTTCGGCCACGGATTTGGTGGGATAGTCGCCAAGCGATCGAACGAGTTTCCTCTCTTTGACCCCTTGAGAGAGCACCCAGAGCGGCACACTCTCGTTGCAGTTAGGAACCCTCAGTCATTCGTTGATGAAGCAAGCCACATATGCCTTTACATCTTCGCCCGACTTCTACTTAACAGACGAGAGGTGGGCCTCTATCTGCTTGTTGATGTAGGAGTAATGAAACTGGTCAACGAACTTCCGTGCCAGATCTTGGTAGCTTCCGACTGAGTGCTGCGAGAGGTTCTGGAACCACTACCGAGCAGGTCTTATAAGGGTTCTGGAGAAGCCCAGACACTTCTCTGCATCACTGTATCCCGCTTGACACATAGCATCATGGTATGACGTGGCATGGTCCACGACGTCCGCTGATCCGTCGTATTTATCAATCCAAGGCCCTTTGAACCCCTTTAGCAGCTCCACAGCCAGTATGCAAGGCCTTGGGAAGCCTACGTGGCTACCACTCGATGACGAGCAGACCTCTAGAGACCTGATGTTCCAAGGTGCTTTCCAGAGCAATGGAGTCGGTAAGGATTAGATATGCAATAAAGTCTCAAGATAGAGGAATGCAACAATTCACTTGAAAATAAAATGATTTTGAAAATTAAGTCCCCGGCAATAGCACCAAAAACTTGTTGGGACTTTCTTTACCTCAAAAAGATAAGAGACACGTGCAAGCGTACACGGTCATAAGTAAATACTTGGGAGTAATTCCAAGGTCAAATCCTCAAGGACTTTTACTTTTCAAAATGAATTTAATAAGTGAAATGGTTCAAGAATATAATTTTGGTTTATGGAAAAAATAGTGATAAAAGTTGTTGTTTGGGGTTGCAATTTTGCCTTTTTATAAAACACAACACCTCTGCTTCCTACCTTAGTTTTGATGAAAGATATGAAAGATACACATTTTGGGGGAAGCGCCAGCCACTTTCTGGCTATATTTGGAAATCTGAGTTCTACTTTTTCACGAATCACTTTTGGTTGTTGCAGAGCCTAGGGTAACCTACAATCATATTTCGATGTGTGATTAAAATCCTGGAATGTATTTACCAACTCATTTTCATTTATGGATTCGAGGGTCTATGTCAGGAACGTATTTTATGCGCATATGTATAAGTTACATCCCATATCGGTTTCCTATTATTTTACTTAACCTAATCTTCTCAGAGTTGGGATTTGGTGCATAAATTAGTTTCCCAATGGCCAAATGGAAAAAAAGACATAACAAGAAGCTTTAGAAACCAATCCAACTATGCATCAGGCGCTTTCTAGGCATTTTCTCGAGCATGTTGAAATTAAATGATTTTGGATAAGGCATTTCATAGAGAGGTTGAAAACTAAATTAGTAATAGTTAAAGGAAATAAATTGCACGAAAATATAAGAGAAGTAATTTCCATTGAATTAAAATGAATAATAACGACATACAAGGAGTTCTAGCTTAACATTCTTCTCTTTCGAGCTTGAAGGGAGTTTAACTTGCTTAAGAACTTTAAAGAAACATAATAAATTAAGAACAAAATAATAACTTGAATTAAAATAAGAACACAAGTAGAAGTTTGAAAATACAAGAAAATAACAATTAGAAAGTAACTCCAACGAATCTCTAAGCTAGGAAACGTAAACTATACTTGAGAGTGACTGAAATTGAAGCAAATTGAGATTAAGTAAAATTATGAACGGCTCGGGGGAAGGCTCCCTTAAATAGGACTCTAAAGTTGTTGAACTCCCTATCAAAATAGGAGGAAATAGGTTGAGATCTTCCAAAAAGACTCAAATGGACTTGGACTGGGCTATTTTCCATGCACCTAACCACTTGTGAATTGACTCCTTTGCCCTCATAAGTGAAACGGACGTTTTGAGAAATTTGGCCAAAAAGCGCCAAGTGCTTTTTTTCCCTCACATGGGAAAACTGTTACTTTCTTCCAATTTTGACCACGTTTTTCTTACATATTTCTCAAAATATAATATGTTGCAAATGTTGGGTAAATACATGTTGTATATGTAAACTAAATAACACTAGCAACAATTTACAACGTAATTGGCTACAAATTATACAAATTCGAACAACTTGATGAACACCACAAAGTTGATTAAATTAGTCGAATCATGCTTCAATAGCGCTGACCTAAAGACAATTATTCGCTCTGCACAAGTTGCTAGCAGACTACAATGATCGTCTCAACAGGATCCAACGACTAACTCCTGTAGAACTGCAACCTCGAATTACTCGGATCTGGCCGAACTCTTAGACACTGTTCTCAACACAAACAAGAACAAGAACTCAAAAGAAGAGAGAACTCTTGTGGGAGGAGGAGAATACCCAATTGTGGTATGCTTTGATATCTCAAAATGAAGAAATCCACAACTATATATAGTTGTACAAACAAGTAACATCTCACTCAAAATTAAACACATATGTAACATTTTTACATATGTTACATAGGTAACTTTAACACTTGTATTTGTAACTTTAACAAAATAATGAAATAACTTAAAATTTAATAAACTAAATAAACAAAACTACTATAATAATAAATAAGAATAATATTCACAACGTATATGTGAATAATTTCTTTTAAGTTTCACTTTCTTTCACACCTTAAAAAACCAACAATCCCCCACATGAGAGAAAGTGAGAGACAAAACACGACCAAGACGTTGAGAGCGAGCAGATAAGTTATGCATCAGAGAGGTGTCTTTTGGACTTGAACCTTCCTTAGTGAATATTTATCGAATTTACCAAAGAAATAGTGAGAACTAGCTCTGGAACTATCCTTCTTATGATAAATTGAGACAACAAATATCACACATAATTTATCTTGTATCTTTGAGTTCTATACGGTTGTGTCCATTTTGGTCATGGACGAGATCCTGCATTCATGAGAGCTTTAGAGAACATAAGCCATTTGAAAAGTTCTCATAGAACCCCCAAGATCATCATGAGAGCTTTGGAGGCGGTCAACAAGTTCATGAGAGCTTTGGAGGCGGTCAACAAGTTCTCGCTTGATGATCTTGTTGACCGTCTCCACCTGCCCATTTGCTTGTGGATGTGCGGGGGACGAGCTAAGGTGACTTATGCCAAGCTTGCCGCAAAAGTCTTTGAACTTGGCGTTGTCAAACTGCTTCCCATTGTCTTCAAATCTATATGGACTTGGAAGCCCCACCCACCAATAACCAATCAAATCAAATCAAACTTTCAATTTCTACCTTTATTTTTTTGTACTTTAATTTCATGTCTTTAAATTTTAGTTTTTTCCCTCCAATTCTTGTTATTTTAGTTTAAAATTTAGGGTAGATCTCAAATCATCATGCCCCCCCTATTTTGAGAGTAAAAATTGAATAGAAATATGACAGTTCTACATCTACTGTGTTTTCTCATTCTGCTAAAGCATCCCAAGTTTTGAATTTAGTTTTAGGCTAAAGCATCCGCTTGCGGGCATCAACAGTCTTTTTTTCTACCATAGCATTGGCCCCGGTACGAAAACCCTTCTTACCTGTGAGTACAATTCAAGAAAGAGAGCACCTTGTAATAACCTTCAATAACGATCCTATCCAGGCCTATCTTTACTATTTCTCATTAATTATCCATTGTAATTTCACACCAGTCTAACTAAAATCTTTCAACGGAGGCTGCAGGTCTAGGAAGGGCTAGTAGCCCATAGTTAGAAGCTAGAAGAAAATATCAGGGTAAAAGTTTAGGTGAGTGAAAAGAGGTTTGAGAAGTGCATTACTAGGTAAGTTGAAGTTCTTGAAAATAAAAGCAGAATAATGTTAGAGCCAATGGAGAGAGCCTTTGCTAGAGTTAGAACAAGGATTTAGCTGCTCTCTTGTGGATGTCTTTAGATAACAAATTCATAGGCTTAAAGTGTATGTGCTCGCACTAGGTGTGAACATAGAAAGCAGAGTTGATACAAGAGGTATTCTCAATGGATGCGGTTCTTGTCATATTTCTTGGATTTAGAGTAGTTTGCCTGGGGACGAGCAAGATTTTAAGTTCGAGGGTGTGATAACTCTCCATGAGATAATGTTTTGTGGTTAAATGTGTGAAAATGTGAGGATCCTAATGAAAAGACCATGGAAAATAGTACAAATCATTTAGTTAGGCCCCTGAGCTGTTAGAATTCTCAAATTCCTCATTTTGAATGAATTGTGCTTAATTATTGATGTCTGGGAATTGGAGAATTTGTTGAGGGCAAGTCAAGTGCTTCCAAAGTTGTGAGTATGTTGCTGGAGCGTGGTCTGAAGAGCATTTATGATGGAGCTTAAAGCCGCTCGGATGTCCTAGCACATGTGACCGCATAGTAATTCTTCACACCTGTTTTTCACCGCGTCCGTAATGCTTCCAGGGGTACCCTAAATTTTAAGGACCCGATATTTAAAGGAAAGGATATCCTAGCCGCAAAAGGAGAAATAGAACAGAGATTTCAGAGAACATTCCCAGCATGTCACCATCCTTTCATCAAATAAGAAGCTAAGGAAAGTGGTTGCTTTCTTTTGGGTCACATTATGCTACTGAGGAAGCTTCCAACTCTCTGTTGTCTATTTTAGCAGTGGAGATCGTTTCTCTCCTTCCAATTTCTTTCTTTTTTCTCATTATAAACTAAACCCCACCGTTGGGGGGTATGAGCTTGTTGTAGCTTTATTGCTTGCTGTGTTTTAACAACCTTAAATACTAATTTAATATAAGTATTTTTATTCTTTCATCTCATTGAATTCATTTGGCAACTTATTTAGTGCGTTTGCTTGCTTGAGGCTCGGGAGAGTCCTTGTTGAGTGTGTTTGCTTCTATTAGCTTTAAATTCCTCTTTTTGAATTAGAATGGTGAGCACTCTGGGATAAGACTCACCCTATTGTGCCTATAGATAGATTTTATTAATTGTTTTGATTACAATGGGAGTTGGGTTAAACCATGTTTTGGTATCTCAGGAGAGAACCATGACGGTCTGGGCATTCAGTACTTTTGGGATTGCTATGTTAGCAGTGGGTGAAAGCATGTGAGCGAATCCTTCTGGATTTACAATTAAATCGTTTCTTCGTTGTAACTTGCGGGTTTTCTATGTTGGATGCTCCAACAATCTTACCTAAAAATCTCTGCAGCGTTTTATTATAATGTTTTATTGTTTTATTTTTGAATCAGTCACAATACTTCAATTAAACCATTTTTATTTCACCTTTTGGTATTCGGAAACTACTAAATCAAAATCTAGCCTAAATCCTTGTGGAGACGACCTTGTTTTTATACTACAACAAGTTATTTAGTGTACATTTGCACTAATTTTTATACTACAACAAGTTATTTAGCCTAAATCCTTGCAAAGCCCTTTCAGCAACCCTTGCTTGTTTTCTTTCTCCTTTTTGTAACCAGCTTGCACTGTCGTTTTCATGCCACTGCGTATGGCACTTGTAACCCCCTTTCATAGTGAATAAAAAGAAGTTTTGTTGTTTGCATCTTCGTTGCTTTGTCTCTTACCTATACGCTTGTTTTGTCTGGGTTCCGACCCCATCCTAGCGGTGTTTGCACTTATTTTGCTGTTCACGCGTCGTCGTAAGGAGCGGGGTGTATTCTCACGCGCACGTGTGGATACGCGCTTTAAGCGTCGCTTGGTTATGTCTCTTCAAGTTCGCCCGTGCGATCGAACACCTCAGCCAACATGGGATACATGTCTGGATCGTCTCCTTGGCATCCCTCTTTCTGTCGTCGCTTCGTTTTTGGTGCCCGCAGTTAATACCATAACTCCGACCATCCTATTTTCATTTTTAGGTAGGGGTTCGAGCTCATAAAAGGACTTGTCCCATTAGCCATATTCCTCACCTTTGAGGATGGGTAGTGTTAGGGTTTACTTTTTGCTGCAGAAATGTGACCGATTAGGCATGTTTGACTATAAAAAACGAACCCTTTCCCTTTACTTTTAGCAAAAAAATGTTTACATATTCTTAAAGAAGAAGATGCATAGAACATTTATGGATCATTTGCAATATATGGTATTTTGAGAAAAATGTAAGAAAATGTGGTCAAAGTTGGATGAAAATCACAGATTTTCTTTGTAGAGGAATTGGGTCTTGCGCATAGTTGGTGGTCAACTCTTCCAAAAGGTGTGTTTCTCTTAATGAAGGGTAAGGGAGTCAATTGACAAATGTTTAAATGGATCAAAGATGTATAGTCAAAGTCAAGTTGAGTTGGTTTACAAAATCTCAACTTATTCCCTCCTATTTCGGTGGGAAGTTCAACCACTTTGTATGCCTATATAAGGGAACCTCTCCCCCAGTAGCTTATCATCCCCTTTTCATCCCATTTTCATCCTCATTTGTTTCAATCTCAGCTTTAGTTTTCGTTCTTTAGCTTTAGAGTTTGTTGGAGTTATTTTATAGTTGTTATTTCCTTGTATTTTCAAGCTTCTACTTATTGTTTTACTTGTAATTCAAGTTCTTTCCTTTGTTGTTCATTTATCTTGTTTCTTTAAAGTTCTTAAGTGAGTTTAAACTCCCTTCAAGCTTGAAAGAGACGAAGGTTAAGGTAGAACTCCTTGTATGCCATTATTATTCATTTTAATTCAATGGAAATTACTGCTCTTATGTTTTTGTGCAATTTATTTCCTTTAATTACGTACTAATTTAGTTTTCAACCTCTCTGTGGAATGCCTTAGCCAAAATAATATAATTTCAACATGCTTGGGAAATTTCCTAGAAAGCGCTTGGCGCATAGTTGGATTGGCTTCTAAAAACTTCTCTTTACGTATTTTTTTCCATTTATGCACAAAAACCCAACTTTGAGAAGATTAGGTTAGGTAAAATAATAGGAAACCAATATAGGATGTCACTTAGACATAAGCACATAAAACACGGTCCTAAACATAGACCCTTTGACCCATAAATGAAAATAAGTTGATAAATATATTCTAGGATTGTACTCACACATAGAAATATGATTGTAGGTTACCCTAGGCTTTGCAGCAACTTACAGCGGTTCATGAAAGAGTAGAACTAAGATTTCCAATTATAGCCAGAAAGTGACTGACGTTTTTCCCTAAAGTATGTATCTTCTATATTTTCAATCAAAACTAAGGTATGAAGTAGAGAGGTTGTGTTTTGATAAAAAAAAACTTGAGATTTTGCAAACCCAGACAACAACTTTTGTCACCATTTTCTTCATAAATCACAATTGCATTTTGAACAATTTCACTTCTTAAAATCCATTTTGAAAGCAAAAGTCCCTGAGGATTCGACCTTAGAATTATTCTCAAGTATTACTTGTGACCATGTATGCTTGCATGTGTCTGTTATCTTTTAAGGTATAGAAAGCCCTAACAAGTTTTTGGCGTCGTTGCTGAGGACTTAATTTCCAAGATCATTTTCTTTTTAAGTGCACTGTTTTATATTGTTATTGTTGCATGCCTCTATTTCTTGGGATCATTTGTTATGTCTAATCTTAAAGGGCAAAGTTATATCTTCTAATATGATTAGGGGGTAGTCTTTTATTTTGTTTTATCTAGGTTTAAAATGAAATAATAAAAGACTAAATATAAAATATTGCTTATAAGAGAACCCTGTCTAAGCAAGATTCTGTCTAGGTTGAGGTACTTAAGCTGACCGTAAGGGAATACCTCTACCTGGGAACCGAACTGGGGGTTGAATTAGTTAATATTTTATATGCATGCAATAATGTCATTAGTTTATTAAAAGGTTTAATAAACTAAAACATTAATGTACAACTACCAATATAAATAGTTATATTGGACCGACTAAAAGTTCACTTAGTAATTTAACTTAGTGGGGATTTACCTAAGTAATATACCCTAGTCTTAGAATACCAAGTGGGAGCAAAAGAAAATATGTAATATACTAAGTATATTTTTGATATACAAGGTATATAACATTTTTTTCATTCATGTTTCTCCTTAATGTTCACACTATGAGTTCCATGCTCGGCCTTGTGTCACCTTAGGCGCGGGCTCTCTACGGAAGGTGTTTGCATGGTTCAATATCGAGGTGAATGGAGATAGTATTCATAGCAAGTGGGAGAAGAACGTGTAACCATACATCCTACGGTCTCCACCATTGCTTTGCAATATGAGATTTCATACATGACCTGTCTGTCGTCCTGAAGCGACCATCCCTACGGAGGGTCCATTGTATGGAATCAAAACCAAGGCAAACTCCAGAAATGGATAAGTGTCTCTTAGGTTTTGCTCCAATATTTTCCTTCCCTACGGCGCGATTATTGGGGCTGACCTTTAATGTTTGAAAATGGTGGGTCACACTTACGGGGAGTTGTTAAGCTAGTTAGCAATTTCCTGACCAAATAAACGATGACTAAAAATTATAGGAATAAGAGTTATTCTGGTGTAAAACTTAGTTGAGAACGTCTCAATTCAGTGAAGGAGTAGTTGTCTGCCCTACGGTAGCTGTTGCTCTAAATCACTGAAGCGTCGTTGCAAAACTATTTTGTTAGGGTGCTTAATTACTTTTGCTAAAATTTGATTGGGTTTAAAGGATAGTGCATGAAACTAATATAGGTTTGTTTTTATTTTCAGCATGTCTACTTCAACAATTGCACTCTTAGCTGCGGAAAAACTTAACAGCGAAAACTATAAACAATGGAAATCGAGCCTAAACACTATACTAGTGATAGATGATTTTAGGTTCGTCTTGCAAGAGGAGTGTCCTTAAGCTTCTGCACCTAACGCCGTTGTGGCGGTGCGCAACGCATATGATAGGTGGATCAAGGCATCTTGGCGAGCATATCTGATGTGCTTGCTAAGAAGCACGAGAACACGGTCACCGCCAAGGAGATCATGGACTCGATGCAGAGCATGTTTGGACAAACATTCTCACAGGCTCGTCATGAAGCCCTTAAGTTTGTCTACAACTCCCGCATAAAAGAGGGCTCATCAGTGCGAGAACACGTTCTCAACCTGATGGTCCACTTTAATGTGGCAGAGTCGAACGAGACTATCATAGACGAGCAGACTCAGGCCAGCTTCATTTTGGAATCTATTCCAAAGAGCTTCCTTCAATTTCGCAGCAATGCGATTATGAACAAGCTGAAGTATACCCTTACGATGCTCTTAAACGAGCTGCAGACCTACCAGTCACTTATGAAAAATAAGGGATAGGAAGGGGAGGCAACTGTTGCCACCTCAAAAAGGTTCCACTGAGGTTCGACCTCTAGAACAAAGTCGGTGCCCTCTTATTCAGGAAGTAAGACTTTCAAAAAGAAAAAGGCTGCTAGTAAGAGGCCTAAACCTGACTATACTGCTGTCGCTGCCAAGAAAGGCAAGGCCAAGATTGCAGACAAAGGAAAATGTTTCCACTGCAACATGGACGGGCATTGGAAGCGAAATTGCTTGAAATACCTGACTGATAAGAAGAAAGCCAACGAAGGTAAATATGATTTACTTGTCTTGGAAACCTGTTTAGTGGAAAATCGCTGGAGAGACAGGAGAAGTCGTTTCTGTAACGCTTCGTGTTCTCTGCCTCATCAGTTTAAGAGATAAATAGTGTCTTTGGATTTTCCTCCTAAGCTGATAATTTAAGTTATTGGATTTTGTAGATTTTTTAACTCCAATTTTGGGTAAGTTGGAATTTAAATTAGAATTTAAGTTTAATTTTTTTGGATTAAGATGAATTAAGTTTTCGAGTTTGTAGGAGACTTTTAATTAAATTTTTAGATATGAGGTTTGTTGGGAAATTTGATTCTTACTTTTTCGGATTTAATTCTTGGGTTTTAGAGTTAAGAAAAATTATCTTATTTTGGGTTGTTGTGGGATTTACTTTAATTAATAAAATATAATTTTTGGACTTCTTGTTTTGGACCGTTAGTTTTATTTAGTCGAGCCTCCTTTAAGATTATGAGAATTTAGGTTTTTGGGTTTCAAAACAAGGTTAAAGAAATTGAATTAAAACAAAAGAAAAAGAAAAGGAAATCCTAACTTGTTATATTCCCCTCCCTTTCATTGTGTAGCCGCCCCTCTCCACCATCTACTTCTTTATCTTCTTCAATCGATTCCAACCACCTAGCCCCCATGCAAATCATCACTGGAAAATGCCATTTCCCTGACTGTTTCTCTCCAGTGACACCACCTAGGGCTGCGAAACATGTGAAGCAGCGGCGACTTCGTGTTCTGCATAGACCCGACATCTCCAACGACACTCCACGGCTGCGCGTCCTATCCTCCGGTGGTTGTAGTGAATTCGACAACACACGATGGAGTAGCTTCTGTTCGGCGTCGATCCAGCTTGCAACGATCAACAACAACAGTCAACAAATAAGAAAACCAAATCCAACATTGACAAATATAATAGAACAATTTTCAGAGTCAAGCACAACAAGACACAAGCTTGCAACGATCAATAAAAGCATACATAAAATTCGAGAGTAATGAAAACAACAACACGAAGAGTTATCCAATACGATTAGCACTCAGTCACTCACGCACACGCCCCTGCTACGCTTCTAAACCTTGCGTCGATTCAACACCTAGGTATCAAGAGATAAAAAGACAGCAAGTTAATTAAACTTTCCAGATTTCGTAATTAATTCTAAGAGGGTTTGAAGGGTTCGTTACCACAAAACCGACTTCGTTTGAGTGTGGGTAACTTAGATTGGGTTTCGAATAGGTGTGGGTAGGTGTCGAATATCACTGAAATGCAGAAAACGCTACAAAAACGCTGCTTTCCGCGAATTGGATGTTGAAACGCTGCTGGTCGCCTTCTTTAATGTGTTCAGTTGCAAGGTGTCGGGTTCCAATCAGATGCCACAAATCTGAATCTATGTAGCTATTAGGGGAACGATGAAACTGATATAAGAAACACGAAGACGTCGCTGGAAACACGTCGCTACTATAGACAGCTGCCTGATCAGATGCAGGATGTCGAAGCTCACCACGAAAACGTTATCGGTGTTCCAAACAACCGCCGCAGCCACCGCCTCTGTTACGCTCGTTGCTGCGCCTTCGTGTAGAAGAGACGTCGTGGGTTGTTCGTCACTGGAAATGCGTCGCAGTGCGCTGCTGCCATGGATAGAACCCAAGGAGACGCGCCACTGCTTGTGATGGCCTGCCACCGGACCGGTCAGAAATCAACAAGGGCGTTCATCGTAGGATGCTATTACCGGTGGGTCTTAGGCATCGATGTGGTTGTTCGTGGTTAGGCATCGTCGGAGGAGAGCACGCACGAGGGGCTGTCGGAGAGGAAGAGAAGAAGGGAAAGGGGATTGGCGGCTCCCATAGAATAAAGGGGAAGGAGAAAAGAAAATTAGGGTTGTTATGTTTTCTTTTTGTTTTAATTTTATTTTTAGGGTTTTGGCAAAAGTATTGATATATGTTCATATTCTCAAAACTATGTTATCTAATCATTTGGTGACATCAATTTTGTGTGAAAATACGTATTTACCGTTTCATTTTTTCATCAATTCTTTCACTCTCCTCTTTCCTCTCTCCTCTCGATACAAATTCTCTATTTCTTGAAAAATTCAACACCAACTTTCTCTCTCTTCTTTACTCACCATAAAAATTCCTAAATATTTATTGCTACCTCCCTCCTTATCCCTTTTAAGACGCCTCTTCCCATTCTCATTCTTTTTTCTTCACCTTCCCTGAAAAAACCAACAAGCTGCTCCATTTACGATTTTTTTCCGATGAGAGACAGATGCCGAGAGCGGGAGCGAGAGCACCAAGAGCGGGAGTGAGAGAGTGAGAGCTTTTTTTGTGTGTTTTGTTTTTTTCTTTTTTATTTGGGGGGTTTCTATGAACTCCTTGTTCTTGATGTTCTTTGTTGAGTTTTTATCTCTCTTTGAGGCGTGACCCCGTTCTTTTGTGTTGTGTATTTGTTATTTTGTTTTTTGAATTTGAAGGTCCAGAGTCAAGATTGAGAGAAGATGGATGGAGAATAAGGAAGAGAGAGGAGAGAGAAAAGTGCATGCCTTCAAAATCAAAACAAAAAAATCCAGAATCAAAGGAAAACAAAAAATCGAATGGAATGTGGTGTAGAAAAAATGGAAGAAAAAGAGGCGGAGAGAGAGGAGTGCACGTCCTTGAAGAATGTGATAGTGAAAAAAATAAATCACACAGAGAAAGAAGATCTGGAAGAATGAAGAAGAGAGAGAAAGAGAGAGTTGAGAGGAAGAGGAAAGAGCAGAGAAAATGAGAGATAAAATAAGAAGGGGTAATTTGTAATTTCACGCAAAAGTGACGTAAGTAAATTGTTAGAAAACATAAAATTTGGAATTGGGGATACATTTCATAGTTGGCCTTTGAAAAAGCTATTTAGCCCAATTTCCCTTTATTTTTGTAGGGTTTTGTTCTATTTCAAAACACATTCTTTAATTTCTTTTTTTTCATTTATTTTTACCAAAAAGAATAAACCCAAACTAAACCAAACAGGTTAATGTAGAGGGAGAGATTTTTCCTAATTTCTTTTCCTTAAAAGAGAACCCATTTTAAAAAGGTTGGGAAATTTATTTTAGAGATTAACTAAATTAAACCCGAGAATTAAATTCAAAAGGGAGTAAATCAAATTTCCAAAACCTCGAATTAAGATTTAAATAAAATCTCTTTCCAAAAATTATATAACATAATTTATCTAAATCCAATAAATAAACTTGATTCTGATTTACACAAAATTAAAACTCCAAAATAAGAAGTTCCAAGAATTTCATTAGACGAAAATGGAGAAATTCAAAGGCATAAATTAAAACTTAAAATAAAACTAACCCGAGGACGCGATGCATTATAGACTACCCACCTTTAAAAAAAAACTTTCATCCTCGAAAGTTCGAGGGTCGCACTACTCTAAACAGCGGGGCGTTACTAAAACTACCTAAAAATTCTACTTAAGAAAGAGAATTAACTTCAGCAACAAGACTAAACATTTAAACCACCACGCTTCCTCTACGCTACTCTGATTTCAACACTCATGAGAGCTTGAACAAACAAAACAACAACACTAAAGATTTAGTCAAAACTCAGATCCTTTACAGATAATCCATTTAATACCAACTTCACTTTATCCAAACTTCTCAAAGAAACCTTTACTAACCATAAACCATCCACGAAACGAATGTTAACATCTCAAATGGAAACGAAGCAAAAGCTAACTCAAGTTCAACTTAAACAAATGCATACATAAGTATCCTAAGAAGGTTATAGTCCCACAGTTCAAGTAGCTAACAAAATTAATGTTCTAACAAAAATAAGGAATTGACAACCTTAAAACATCATTTGATCATGAAACTTCACAATCAAATTATTAAACAATTATCAAGCTCAACCACCAAAGAAAACAACTCTAACTATCATATTCAAACTGTAAATTAACAATGGAACACTAAATGGTCTTTCTGGTCAAGTCTCCTCATCGCCATCACCATTCCAAGGAGTTAGCTCACTATCTGCAAAATCTGGGGGGAAAAAGAGGGATGAGTACAACCACGGTATCCAGTAAGCAACCCTTATTTGAAGGGTCACGCACAAACAACATGCTTATCACAGAAAGTTCAAATGACATGCATAATAAATCATCATGATTTTCATAATAAAATATAAACATAACTAACCATGCAACCTACATGCCAAACCCATCATCGCACCTCAATTCACAAGCTTGTTTTCTTGTTTCTCAAAGACTTACTCCTTCGAGTCGTATCGACCCTTGACCTTTGTACCCAGGGTCTCGACACTTCTCTACTGCATTTCACATTCGACCCTTGACCTTTGTACCCAAGGCCTCGAACTGTTGCGCCGACCCCTGACCACGCATAGCCAAGGCATCGACACTTCTCTAAACTCATTAGTTATCTTTCCTATTCCTCCAAGACTTATCCCTTCGAGATGTATCGACCCCTGACCTTTGTACACAGGGCCCCAACACTTCTCTACACCGCTTGGCGTTCGATTCCTTGACCTTTGTACCCGAAGCCTCGAACTGTTGCACCGACCCCTAACCACGCATAGCTAAAGCATCGATGACTTTGCAACATACTGGCCCTTGTCCTTTCATCTCAAGGCCCCAATACTTGCCTTCCTCTAAGACTCATTGCATCGACCCTTGACCTTTGTACCCGAAGCCTCGACACACATCTTTGTCAAAAGTTGGCATATTGATTCCCGACCTTTATACACGGAGCCTCGATACCCAACTAGTGACGTATCAACCCTCTGGCCTTGATACTCACCCATTCACTCCATAGTAGAACCAAACTCTCACCGGAGTCCTACTACATGCTTTCTAAGCCATGACCCATACATCATTCAACTCACAAATACAATTTAACATGCTTCCACAACATAAACAATATTCTAACAACGAAATAATATGCCAATGATGCTTTTACAACATATCAATTCTCACAACAACTCAGTATGTTTTTATGAACACGACATTACACTAATACGACTATCAACGATGCAGAAACATCCAACACACCAACAGTAAGTCAATAATGCCAATATGTTATCCCAACATAATAATTCTTAACAACAGCTTCACAGGGAGTTTAGTCATAACCGAGTATAGTCAAACACATTTTAAACAATTAGAGCCTAGCACAGTTTATACGGAGCACTTAATATCCAACATTCATACAAAAAAAACATCCAGCATCAATATTCAATAAGCATTACTAGATATAATAAAACACGCTAAACAATTCATGCATATTCAAACAACAAACATCCCCACAAGTAAGAACTATTTACTACCACATTCCTAACGCGCTACTAGGCTCGCCAATGGGTTCCTAAACCAAGAGCAACTAAACTTGGGTAAGAATTCATTTTAATTGACTCTAAATCCAAATTAGGTGAGCTGTTACTTATTAACTCACGCTAAGACCTTTTGGGTTGAGAGTGGGTTGATGTCGAATGAGCTCGGTACTTCAAAACTAAGTTCGACAATGCCCGTGCTTGCTGGTCCGATGTCAAAAAGCGATGGGTAATGCAAATCGACCTTTGTTTGGGTGTAGGTAAGTACCAAATAGATGTCGAAGGGTGTGGGTATCACAAATCGAACTTCGAACAAGAGTGGGTATCATAAATTGGGCTTCGTTTAAGTGTGGGTCACCGCCAAATATCGCCAGAACGATGTATACACATTAGATCTGAGCTCGGGGTCATCGAATTTGAGTGAACCACGTGCTGGCCGTATGGAAAACGTCGCTGTCATGGGGAGATCACACGCCATCGCCATTAGTGTCGAAAGTTTCAGATCTCAATGAGGACGCACCGTAGCTAGTTCGTGGAGGCAGCACTGTCGCGAGTCACCGTTCGTTTGTGTCATACAGTTGCCGGAGATCGCTACTCATAGAGGAGAAATAGGCACGGAAGGGGGTTACACCAGAATGTCGTGGGAGCTCGCTTGAACAGACTAAAATCATGTCGATGATGTTGTCAGAGACCGCCGGAGGGAGTTTACGTAACCGGATGAGTTGCACCGCTGCTGTTGACGGTGGAACTGGCTGATTCGTGAGGATGCGTTGCCGTGGAGTCCGTTTTCGTCGCTGTCGCTCACCGGAGAGCTGCTGGGAGTTGGGCCGCTGCTCGATGCCAGCCGCCGCCGTGTTCTGCTTCGCCGGAGAAGAAATCCCAAGTGGTCCGGCGGCTGGTTTGGGGAAGAAGAGGAAGAAAGAAAGAAAGAGAAGGGAAGAAGAAGGGACATTAGCGTTGGTTTTCTTTCTTTTCTTTTTTTGTATTTACCTAATATTTTCTTTTCTTTTCCAAACCAAACATAACCCAAAATAAAAGGCTAATGACCTTAAATAAAAGGGATGAATTTTTCCAAATTCTTATGTTAAAAAGAAAACCACTTTAAAAAGGATTTGAGAAAATATTTTAAGAGATAAATTAAATTTAAAGCCCAAGACTAAAATCCAAAAGTGAAAATTAAATTTCCAAAACGTTGGATTAAGATTTAATTAAAAATCTGTTCCAAAAATTTGAAAACTAAATTTATCTTAACTTACTAATTTAAATTTAGTTCTAATTTACCCAAAAATTAGAACTCCAAAATAAGAGGGATTCAATAATTTGACCTAACAAAAAAAGATAAATCCAAAGGCACAAATTTAATCTTATAATAAAATTGACCCGAGAACGCGGGGCGTTACACTCACCCATAAAAATCAAAGGACAATCCCTTATAGGTAGGAGTCCATAACTCGTTCAGGATTAAGATCGAGTTACCTAATAATCCCATGAGATAACAATCTATTGAATAACGGTGTTAGAGCAAATGATTAATTATTTTGCGGTCCGATCTTATACAAACTCATTGTATAGGATACCCCCACTCGCATGATTTCACACGAAAAACCTGGATTTGGTCGTCTGTAACATTTACAAAGTAGACCATATCCATTGTGTTGCCAAGATTAGGTACCCAGCCTTGTCTGTATACTATAGACGCTTTAGGTTACTACTGAAATATTATCCACCTGTATATTGAATATATACTGTATATTTGTTATATACTTTTCCAGTTACATGACATAACCTCAGATGCTATTTTATTGTATTTGGGTTAATGCACTTCTAAGAGAAACATCAATAACAACTTTATTGAATAACTATTTGTTTTATGTTTACAAACCACGAGTTTAGGGCATAAAACCCAACATGTTGAGCCTCGACCGGCTCCACTGCTCGAGAAATCGCTTTGGAACATCAAGTCTCCATAGGCCTGCTTGCAACTGAGCGGTCGCCACGTAGGCTTCCTGGACTCGAGGGAGGCCTTGGAACTTTGAGTGTTTCCAAGAGCATGGAAGACGTCCAAGTGTGAGCCCCAACCGGCTTTACTGCTCGGGAAAACGCCTTGGAACATCAGGTCTTCAGAGACCTGTTTGCCACTGAACAGTCGCTACGTAGGCTTCCAAGACTCAGGGGAGGCCTTGGAACTTAGAGTGTTTCCAAGGGTGATAAAGGGTGCGGGACCACGTGGCGCCTCTGACTTTGTGTTTATGCTGAACGCACGCACTAAGCGTGGTAACAATTATATAGATGCAAGCGCACACCTGTCAGAGTAATATAAAATGGATGGAGTATCCAAGTATCGATCCTCAAGGACTTCTAAATAATTTCCAAACTCTTAAGTTTTAAAGAATAGTGAATGTTGAAATGAGTGATTCTTGTAAAATGGGAAGTGGTCACAAATAATGGTTTTGGATTTGGGATTTGGACTTATAATAATAAAACCTAGCCTGATTTACTTCAAGTTAGCCAACAAAGAATCAAGGACATGCTAAGGATAATATGCATTTTACTTTAGAAACTAACGACTACGCTTCTCACTTTACTTATGTCTAAGCAAGTTCAAAGTCCTAAGACATTCCCTAATATGTCTATTATGAGATATATCTTAGTTTTAGGATGGAAATAGTCGCAACCTCGGGTTAAGGTCCTATGTCTAGGCTACTTAAGCGGAACCCTTATGTCTAAGGCGCTCCTCTCCTCAGTTTAACCACTCAACAATGCAAATAAGCAACCTTTTCAGTATTGACTTGTTAAGACTTACAGTGGCCTTCTCTAAATCCTAACTTTTTGGGAAAACATGTTGAGCAATCAATGGAAAGCAAAAACACTACCTCTTAGCAACCCTTTTTAGACATAAAAGGCTAACTATCCATAACCGGGCTAGAGACGGGAATTTAGAAAGACATATTGAAGAAAATACAGCAAGTAAAACGGTTGAATGTGGAATGCATGTGTGAAAAACAAAAGTTAACTAACGGAGAGTTTTTATCGGGATTGAGAGCTTCGCCCTTCTCTTTCAAGCAAGGGAGAGTGTCACGTGCTCTTTCCTCCAAAAACACAACTCTCTTAACTAAAAAAAAAGTAAAGGCAAAGGAAAGATAAGCAAAGTGCTAGATTTTTATATATTTGAATAAGTAGTAAATAACTAAGTACAAATGGAAACAAAACAAAGCTCAATAAAAGAATGTAAAGTACTCGGGATTTAAAAACCAAAAGCAACTAATGAAAGCAACTCAAAAGTACTTAGAAAGCAACAAAGAAACACTAAAAATGATCAAGAGAAGGAAGCAAGGCTTGATGATTTTGGTGGAGAAGTTGCTGGAATTTATAGCTGTGCAGAATTGGTTAGGTAGGTCCTAAAACGATGGTGAATCACCCATTTTCAACTCTTTTGACTGACCAAATCGTGCTCAAACTGATAGTGGAACACTTCTTCTACACGTATGCATCGGTTGGAACCACCAAAACGCATTGGAAGACGCGTTTCATTAAGGGCAAAGTTGGAAGAAAAACTGTTTTTCTGCAGGCACGCAGGCGCCTGGCGCCTCCCATGAAGCTTTTTTCGTCTTTTTGCTTCTTTTGATTAATTTGCACTCCCAAATGGTCCTAAAATGTCATAAATACAATATAAGCCAACCACAAACCATAATATATGAATTTTGCATGAATTGGAACTCAAACGACCGAGAAAAATCCGAAACAAAGCTGAAACATTGTAAAAACAGCATCTAAAACCTTCTTTTTACGCATGTAAACAAGCGTAATCAGCCTCCATACGATGCGAAGTACCGATTCCCATTTTAAGAGGCGCTGGGATTAAGCCTCGGTCTATGCGAGCAGTGACCGCCATTTCGGTAGCCATTTTGTCATTATACATCATGCAATTCGAGGTTAATCATACCGGTAGTACGGCACGTCGTTTCGTCTTTTGTGGGGAGAGACACCCTTCCTTCGAAGTGCTACCTAGATGGTTGATCCAACGGCTGGGGTTTGCCTTCTTCTCCTTTAAATTGGAGACTTGTGCCACCTTCGATTTCATCAGCAATCCATTCCTCAAACTTAACAAGCATGTCTGGTATCTCTGGTGACAGTGTTGATACTCCTTTAGAAGAGGATCCTTTCACTATGGAGGAGAATTATTCTGAGGGAGAGGAGGTTAATTCCTAGAGTGATGAATGGGAAGACCCAGCCGAGAATTTGTATCCAGAGGAGGAGGAAGTTCCAAAGGAGGACCCTGAGGACGAAGACAAAGAAGAGGCCTCCGAGGTGGAGTATTCGGACGAAAAGGACTACAAGGACCCCAGATACACTAGGCCTTGGAGCTCCCCGGACTTTACTCTTCTGAACAAAGAGGAACTTGTCGCTAGATTTCTCAACTTAAGGAGAAAGTTCGCAAAAGGGTGAGGGATTGGGCGGAGGCGGAGACGGTTCGTGTGCAAGCAGTGGTGATGGCTCGGGAGTGCCTTAGAGGATGGAGGAAACTGGAAAGGCCTACAATAGTCTTCTACGTCAGGTGAGACGCCTTGTGAAGAAGCTCAACCCTTTTAGGCCATGTGCTTAGGTGTAGGTTTTTTTTTCCTTTTCCTCATGACTGTAGGTGGCTGCGTCCCGCATTTTTTGGAACTGGAGGGCTTATGACCCCCTCATCATATGTTAATTAAAGTTCCTTCTTGCCGCTATCTTTTTCGCATAATGCTTCTTGCATGACATTGTTTCTATTTATTTTTTGTCAATATGATTTTCAGTGTGAATACCAAGGTGGGGTTTCTCCTTTGGCTTAACATGTCCCACCTACCAACGACGATTTTGGCACGTGCGGACTAATTTACCCTTGGGCCAGTGGCAGACTTGGCTATAAAAGGTTGGAGGATTGCTTCCTTTCTCCCACACTTCTCCTCTTGCACCTTATCGCAATTCCTTCACACCTTACCAATTTTGCAACATGGAAGTTTTTCTTGGCCAACACCACCTTAAGCATCGGATATGGGCCCCTCCTTCGGTTACTGTTCTTACTTGACCGTCAGTTGAAGGACCCCAAGCGTGCTCGCGTGGTGGCAAGGAGGCGTGAGGAAGTGTCTCCTTACTGACAACGTTCCACGTGACGCCAGCGATTTTCCCATTACAGAAGATGAACTCGCCGTTGAAGTGATGTAGCTGCGACGCGCTTTGGCCAATATGAAGAGCTATGTGCAAAGCCAGGTGGATTAGGGCGACTACTTCTACAGGGCCAATGTTACCCTCGACATGGAAAAGGCTGAGCCGGAAACAGAAGTTGAGGTTCTCCGTTCCCAGAATGAGGCACTTAGGGAGCGCATTCCACTTTGGAGCACGCTTTCCTTATTAGCTTGGGGAATCGCGATTGTGAAGCGACCGACCTTGGACTTGCGGCAGTTGAGGTTCTCCGTTCCTAGAAGTTGAGGTTCTCCATTCCCAGAATGAGGCACTTTGGGAGCGTGTTCCACCTTGTAGCATGCCTTCCTTATCTACCAATAAGGGTTCTGCTCGGAAAGGCCGACTCCATCGTTTGAGGCCATCGTCCATTCGGAAAATAGTTCGCACTCGTCTGGCTGTCCCAAGTGCTAGACCATTACTAAGGGAAGATTACGCAGATCTATTGTGTAAGTTTATGTAATTCTTCCCCCAATTAATGAAAAGATGGCCTGCTTTCTTTCGCTACTCACTGTTGAGACTTTCTCTACCTTTAAAAAGATCATAGACTCGTGCAAGCGCACACGGTCATAAGTAATACTCAGAAGTAATCCAAGATCGAATCCTCAGGGACTTGTTGCTTTTCAAAATCAATTAACGCAGTGAAATGGTTCAAAATGCAATTGTGACTTGGGAAGAAAAATGTGATAAAATGTTGTCGTTTGAGGTTTTGACTAACAAGCAATTTTATAAAATTCAACCTCTTTGCTTCTTTCCTTAGTTTTGATGCAAAACATGGAAAACACACTTTTTTGGGAAAAATGCACCAGGGGCAATTCTAGCTTTTCTTGGGAATTTTAGTTGTACTCTTTCACCCTTTTCTTGAAATTCTTCCGCTGCTTCTGTTGTTGTTGTTCTCACCTGTCACTACGCCAGCTCAGCACCTGGGACTAGAACTGCTTCTACATCTGGCACTCCCCAACCTTTTCTATCGAGATTTAGAAGTAGTCTGTGACCTAGGATTATACTTTCACGTACCAAACAAAAATCATCCATGAATACCTCTACCGTGCTTTCTATCATGTCAGAAAAAATAGCGGTCATGCAACTTTGGAAGGTAGCGAGAGCGTTACAAAGATCGAACGACATCCTCCGGAACGCAAATTTCCTGTAGGGACGCGTGAAAGTGGTCTTTTCTTGGTTCTCCAAAGCTATTGTAATATGGTTATAACCAGAATACCTGTCTAGAAAGCAATAACACTCCTTCCCTGCAAGACGATCAAGCATTTGGTCAATAAAGGGAAGTGCAAAATGGTATTTTCGAGTTACCTTGTTTTTGGCAACGGTAGTCCATACACACTCTCCAATCAGCCACCGTCCTTGTCTGGATCAAGTCATTGTCATCATTAGTTATCACCATCATACCACCCTTCTTCGGAACACATCGAACCGGGTTTATCCAAGCTACTGTCTGAAATGGGGTAGATCACCCCGACGTCTAACCATTTTATTATCTTCTTATTGACCACCTCTTTCATATCGATAGAATTGGTGGCTCCTTCTTCTAGGATGATTTTGTGCATGCAAAAAGTAGGGCTAATTCCTCTTATGTCCGCTATGGTCCATCCAATAGCCCTATTGTACTTAGACAAAACCTGCAAAAACAAACATTCAGGTTCATTAGACAAATACGAAGAAATGATAACTGGCAAAGTATCGTCTAAACCCAAGTAAGTATATTTTAAATGAGAAGGTAGGGGTTTCTTCTCCAGTTCTGGAGGTTCAATGATGGAAGGTTCCAAGGCATTCAAATAAGCTATTGTCGGTTGTAAAAACTCAAAGTGCTCAAAATCTGCTTCTAAGCCTTCCACAATCATCTCCTGGAGTTCTTCTATGATTGCCCCTATTGCAGAGCAGTCCTCGACTTCATCTGGGAGCCGCATCACATCAAGGACGTTGAAGGTGACTTGTTCATCAATGACCTTCATAGTGATCTCTCCTTTCCGAAGATTGAATACCATGTCTCCAGTTGCTAAAAACAGGTTCCCAAGAATGATCGACACCTCAAGATTTGCTTCACAATCCAAAATTATGAAATGAGCGGGAAAAATAAATTTATCGACTTTAACAAGCACATCTTTTATTTTCCCTTCCAGTTTCTTTATGGACCTATCAGCTGTTGCAAAGTGACACTACTGGGACAAGCTTCTCCTATATCTAACTCTTTAAAGACAGAAAGCGGCATAAGATTAATGCTTGCTTCTAAGTCACATAATGCTCTCCCTAGATTCTTACCTCCTATCGAGCAAGGGATAGTGTGTAACGCCCCGCGTTCTCTGACTCGTTTATTTTAAGAGATAAATAGTGTCTTTAGATTTTTCCCTAAGTTGATAACTTTAATTCTTGGATCTTCTAACTTTGAAATTCTAATTTTTGGCTAAATTAGAATTAAGTTTAATTTCATTGAATTAAGATAACTTAAGTTCTCGACCTGTGTAGGAGATTTTTAGTTAAATCTTAAATTCAGGGGTTTTAGGATTTTTCTTCATAAATTCTACTTTTCTTTGAATTATTATTCTTGGGTTTTAGAGTTTAAGTTAACTATTTTGTTTAGGGTTGTGGGTTTTATTTGATTTTTAAACTATAATTATTGGGCTTATTGTTTTGGGTCATTGTTTTATTTAGCTGGGCCACCTTCAAGAATAAAGGTTTGGGCTTTTAGGTTTTAAAACAAGTTAAAGAAAAGGGAATTAAAACAAAATAACCCTAGCCCCATCTTGTTTTTCTTCCTCTTCTTCTTCCTCCCTTCCCTTTCTTGTTGCAGCTGCCAGCCCCCCCCCCCCCCCCCCCCCCCCCGATTTCTCCTTCTTCTTCAACCCCAGCCGCCCCCAATGGTTTCATTCTCGTCGGCCACCACCTCCTCCGACGAGAACCCAGACCAACGCCAACGAGGGCACGGCATACGGCGGCGGTGCAGCGATCCTTTAGCAGTGGCGACGGTTCAGCGGTGTGCCTCGTGGATTTCGGTGGCCCGAGCTCAGATCCGGCATTGGTACGGTGTTCCAGCGACTGTCCACGGTGGTGCACGACAGACAGAGGAGTTTTGGTTCGTTCTCTGGCCTCGACAGCCCCGAACAGTCCGAATTCGCGAAGCCCAGGAATTTGGTGACGTTTTCCGGCCTTCCAGTGACGTTCGACGTTGACCCATACCCAAACGGAGCTTGGTTAGTGTTACCCACCCCTTTCCGGCATTGATTCGACGTTACCCACTCCTATTCAGACCCAAATCGTAGTTATCCATCACTTCTCGGCATCGGACCAGCCAGCATAAGGCCTTTTGAACTCAGATTTGGAAGCTCAAACTTCCTCGGCGTTAACCCACTCCTAACCCAAGTTGTTGTAGTGTGAGTTAGTAGGTAACAACTGACTTTTATTGGATTTTGATTTAATTAAAGTGGTTTTAGTTAGTTTCTAACTTAAGTCTGATTGCTTATCGTTGTTATCATTTAGTAAACGTCATTGTTGATAAAACTGTTGTTATATCTCGGGAAAATTATTTGGATGTGTGAATGAATTGTAACCAAGTAATCTTGGATGACTATGTTTGAATTGTTGTTATGTTTTAATTGGTTTTCATGATGAAAATTGTTTACTGGTACTATAATCTGTTGTTTCGAAAGCATATTGAAGATTTATGAGAAATCAGTTGTGTTTGATGTATGCTGGGTATCTATCGAATATATTTTGGTTAAGTTATTGGTTGTGCCTCTTCTGTGAACGATACCTATTGGAGCTGTTGGATCATGCTGGACTATTTTAAATTGATTGGTTTTTACATATGATTATTTTGGTGTATCGCATATTGGACTGTTATGAGATTGTTGATGCATGAGGCATGGCGTAGTAGCAAGTAGGACTCTTGTGAGAGTTTTGAGACATAGCAAAGTAAGTAGACAAGGGGCGTGTGCGTGCGTTAATGTGTGTCAGTTGGTTTCTAATGTGCTGTTTTGTGATGTTTGATATTGTTTTGATACGCTATTGTGTTAGGTAACTCTCATTTGTGTTAATCTGTATACTTGGTGTAGTGTTGAATATTCGTCGGTGATAATGGTGGAATTTTGCCTTGTTAGACTGCTGAGAATTGTTGTGGAATGATGTGTGATTACCAAGGGATGCTCGTTAAAATGGAATTATTGCGATTATGTTTTCTTATGATGTGGACGTGCTAGTATAGTTTATAAAAATGTTTCTTTATGATGCGAGCGTGCTGGTCGGAGTCATATTATTTTCTTATGAGATGTAGGGGTTATTGAAGCATATTTTCGGACCCTGTTCGCAGGCTAGGGGTTGATGTGGAGTTGGTTATGGTAAGGAACGTTGGATTCTTGGGTAAAGTGAATGGGTGAGTGTCAGTGCCTCGGGTATAAATGGTCGGGGGCTGATACGTCACTAACTGAGTATCGAGGCCTCGGGTAAAAACGGTCGAGGGTCGATGCCAGCAGTCTTTTGAAAGGAATACTATTGGGGCCTTGGGTAAAAATGGTCAAGGGCCGATAGATGGTGAAGTCATTGGGGCCTTGGGTAAAAATGGTCAAGGGTCGATGTACAGTTCAAGGCCTTGGGGATAAATGGCAAGGTCGAACGCAAAGCCTCTGTAGATGAGTGTCGGGCTTTGGGGATAAATGGCAAGGGCCGATGCGATTCGAAGGAGTAAGCCTTGGAGGAATCAAGAAAGAGAACTAGTGTGTTAATATGTAAGGATGAGTTTCACATGTACGGTACATGTATAGTTAAACGTTTGCATAAACTGCTTCTTGTGATATGTTTCTATTTATTCAAAGCTCGAGAGTTGTGATAAGCATGATATGTTGATTCTTTAATAAGCATGACACATTGTTCCTTGATAAGTATGCTGTTTGTGCGTGACCCTTCAGATAAGGGCTGCTTACTGAGTACTGTGGTTGTACTCATCCCTCTTTTTCCCCACCAGTTTGCAGGTATCGAGCTAGCTCTTGGGATGGTGATGACGAGGAGGAGGCTTGATCGGAAAGACCATTAGCTATGCTGCGTGCAATTAATTTCTTTTAGTTAGGATAGTTGTGGCTATTTAATCTTGTAGTTGAGTTGTTAGCGGTTGGTCTTGTTTAGTTTTATGGTCTAAAGGATGTTGTAAGGTTGCCGATTCATTATTCTTTTTAGAGCATTAATTTTGTTAGCTTCTTGAACTACGGGATTGTAACCTACTTAGGATATTTATGAATACATTTGTTTAAGTTGATCGTACTTGAATTAGTTTTTGCTTCATTGTCATTCGAGATGTTAATATTCATTTAGTGGATGGTTTATAGTTAGTAGAGGTTTCCTTGAAGGGTTTGGTTAATGTGAAGTCGGTATTTAATGGTTTATCTGTATAGGATGTGAGTTTCTCTTAAATCTTTAGTGTTGTTGTTCTAATTGTTCAAGCTCTCGTGAGTGTTGAAAATCAGAGTAGCGCAGGAGAAGCGTGGTAGCTTTAGTGCTTAGTATTGTTGTGAAGACAATTCTCTTGTTTATGTGAAAATTTTAGGTAGTCTTAGTAACGGTCCCTGTTTGGAAATGGTGAAATTCCTGGGGCATTACATAGTGAAACTACCTGGGTTCTTACACTTAACAGGCAATAGATTCCCTAGAGCATCACTATTGCACTTTGTTAGGGCTACCGTCTCATGTTCTCCTAACTTCTTACGCCTAGATATGATATCTTTAAAAAACTTAGTCGTGATTAGGCATTTGCTTTAAGGCGTTTATGAGAGGTATATTTATATGCAACTGGTTTAGAATCTCAAAGAACTTCTTAAAACGACTATCCTGATTTTTTCTTAACTAGTGTTTTGGGGAAAGGTGGAGGAATCTTAATGTTATCTACTTGCGGAGTGGTGCAAGGCACTACTTGCTTACCTTTGTCTGCTTTCTTACCTTTCTTTTTTGAAGTTACGAGTTCTGCTTTCTCTTTTCGTTGCGGAGTAGAGGTGGATGCAAGAACAGGTGTAACTTCATCGGTTCCATCTTCTGGAAGTGAGGATCCATCATAACTCAATCTGCTTCTTATGGTGACTGCCTTACACTGCTCCATACCTTCACGATCTTACTTCGGATTCTCTATGTGTCTTGGCAGGGTACCTTATGGTCTAGATTTTTTATCATTCAATATCTCCCCCATTTGCATCTTGAAGCTTCTTATTGCAGCATCAGTTATTGTCATGAATTCTTTCATCATGGCCTCCAAACTTGCATTGTTACCACCTTACTGAGTGTTATTTTGAGCTTTTTGTTGATTGTATTTTTGTGGCGGCAATGCAGGTTGCGTGGGAAAACCAGGAGAAGTGTAGTTTTGCTTGTATTGCTGAGCGGGTGCTTACGTACTACTACTATCTACTCCTTGGTTACTCCAAGAAAAGTTTGGATGGTGCCTCCAACCAGGATTGTAAGTATTTGAATATGGATTGAAGTTCCACTGGCCACCTTGACCTACATAGAAAACAAATGGTGGATTAGTTGGAAAATTCTCATACAAGTGGTTATCACCACAATAAACACAAGATATATTTGAAATTTGTAAAACAGGAGAAGGTTCAAGAATCGCAGCTAAAGTGGCGATTTTGGTTTCCTTCTCCATTGTCAATTGCTTCAACATCTGGTTCATAGCCGCCATTTAGGCTTGCATTGAGGCTACTGTGTCTAACTCAAAGATTTCAGCTGATGCTTGCTTCTTTGGCAATGACCTTCCTATCTCTCCTTGGCCATTAATGTCTGTCATCTTATTCACAATATCAACGATCTCATTAACCGACTTTTCTAGCAACGAGTCATTGGCTGCGGTGTTCAACATCATTCTCGATGATCAATCCAATCCTCAATAGAATTGCTCTATCTGCACACATGTGAGCAATCCATGACTCGAGCATCTTTTGATTAATTCCTTGAAATGCTCCCAAGCTTCTTGAACTGATTCGTTCTCCTTTTGTCGAAAATACACAATGTCTTCTCAAAGGTCTGCGTTCCTGGTCAAAGTGTGGTACTTTGCCAAAAATTTCTCTGTCAGTTCTGCCCACGTGGTGATAGATTTTGGTTCCAGTGCATTTAGCCAAGTCCTTGCACCATCCCTGAGAGAAAAAGGAAACATTTTTAATCTTAGTGCATCCTAAGAGACACTAATAAGTTGAAATGCATTAGCTATTTCAATAAAATATTTGAGATGAGAGTAAGGATCTTCGTTAGTCAATCCTCCGAACTGGCCCATCGTCTGCAACATCTGGAACATGACTGGCTTAAGCTCAAACTGTGTGGGTTGGGGTAAAGGATTACTTATCCCTAAATTTAAGTTGTGGAACACATGAGTGACATAGTTCCACATGGCTACATCTCGTTATCTACTAGAAGGATCGGATTAGGCACTTATCGTGCTCGGTTTGATGCTCCTTCACCTGCTATATCTTTTGAAAGGTGCATCTTGTGGAGGTGGAGGATCTTGTGGATTTCGATTCATCTCGATGGTCTCTTCTTCAACTTCAACTTCAACTTCTTTCTCTTTTTGATTTTCTCTTTCTTTTCTCAACCTCTGCTCACGCTTTATCCTCTTAAGGGTTCTTTCAATCTCTGGATCAAAGATCAACCAACCAGGCCGTGTGCTCATACACAACTCCGTTAAAGGTTAGATATAAGAATTAAGTCCAATGACAAAGGTATGCAACAATCACACATGAAACAATTCACTTGAAAAGAATATGGTTTTGAAAATTAAGTTCCCGACAACGGCACCAAAAAATTGTTGGGACTTTCTATACCTTTAAGAAGATCAGAGACTTGTGCAAGCGCACACGGTCACAAGTAATACTCGGAAGTAATCAAAGATCAAATCCACAGGGACTTGTTGCTTTTCAAAATAAAGTAATGCAGTGAAATGGTTCAAATATGCAATTGTGATTTAGGAGGAAAAATGTGATGAAATGTTGTCGTTTGAGGTTTTAACTAACAAACAATTTAATAAAACTTAACCTCTTTGCTTCTTACCTTAGTTTTGATGCAAAACATGGAAAACACACTTTGTTGGGAAAAATGCACCAGAGGCAATTCTAGCTTTTCTTGGGAATTTGAGTTATACTCTTTCACTATCGCTTTTGGATGCTGCAAAGGCTAGGGTAACCTACAATCATATGTCTATGTGTGATTACAATCCTAGGGAATATTTACCAACTCACTTGCTTTATGGGTCAGAGGGCCTATGTGTAGGACCATGTTTTATGCGCTTATGTCTAAGTCACATCCCATATTAGTTTCCTAATATTTTACCTAACTCACCCTTCTCAGGGTTGGGATTTAGTGTCTAAATCAAGTTCCCACTGGCCAAATGGAAAAAAGACGTAAAGAGAAGTTTTTAGAAACCAACCTAAAAAAGTGCCTGGCGTAATTCTGGGCAAATCCCGAGCGTGTTGAAAATCAAATCATTTTGACTAAGGCATTCCACAAAGAGGTTGATAACTAATTTAGAATATTTTTAAAGGAAAGAAAATATACGAAAACATAAAGGAAGTATTTTTCATTGAATTAAAAGAAATAAACAAGTCCTACAATGAGTTCTAGCTTGATCCTCTTCTCTCTCGAGTGTGAAGGGAGTGTAAACTCGCTACAGAACTTAAGATTAACATAATAAACGAAGAACAAATGATGACTTCCTTATATAGCACCTTGGGTTGGTTGAACTCCCCACCATTTTAGGTGGAAATGGGTTGAGATTCACTTAAGAAACCCTCTTGGACTTGGACTCACGGTTTTGAGTTGGTTTGAACATGTGAGAAATGTCTTATTTGCCATTCATTAATAAAAACGTGCGTTTTGTCAAATTGTTCTTCAAAATTGCGCCATGCACAATTTCCTGCAAAACAGAAAAATGTTATTTTCTTCCAACTTTGACCGCATTTTCCCCTTATTTTTTTTAAAGTACCATAGTTTGACTTTTATGCAGAAATATTCTATGCATGTTCTACTTTAAGAATATGTGGTCCATTTTGGCAAATAATGATGGGAAAGGGGTAAAAAACGTAGTCAAACAGGGCTACTGACACATGTTTCTATAGTAAAAAGTCAACCCTAACACTCACCATTCACATGTGGATCTTTCGCTTTAGTGTTCTTCTCTTTTTTTCTTTTTATGTTTAATGAAATTGTGCTAGTTTGGATTTGCTCTGCTCAACCTAGGTTCTAGGGAGTTTTGGTCATACAGATTTCCACCCTCGGCCCAGGCTGTGATCCATCCATGCAAACTCAAAATATAGCAAGCATAAAACTTTCCATTTCATTGAATCATAAAAAGATGTGTACATAGCAAATAGCTAACATTTCTTTAAGGGTAGTACACGCGGAGGTGCTCGACATTCCATGGGTGCCATAGGGGCTTATCGTGCATGTCTTCTAGTGTGTAGGCCCCTGACCAAATGAGCCAGTTATACGGTAGGGGCCTTCCCAGTTGCGGCCGAAGGCAACATTCAACTGATATCTTGTGTTCAGCATCACTTTCCTGAGCACCAAGGTCCGATATTGAACTTGGGCAGCTTCATCGTGAATTGTAATACCTAATAGGTAGGCTCTTGTAATGCCCTACATTACCTTTAACAGTATTTTCATGACATTATATTATTATTGTTTTTTTTTAGGTAAGCTAGTCAAATCTAATTAGCTTTATGTCAATAAACTTTAATCAATCCTAGTTAATAATTGTAGGCTTCTAATACTCTAACTAATTAAGCTCAAGTTAATTTTATTTACTTATTAAAAAGAAATTTACAACAAAATTTAGTGACTCGTCTTATCAATGTTTAATTAATTATGTATGTTAATCAAAAATAAATATGCATAAGAGATTAATAAGATTAGCGAGATTATAATTGTATTTAAGTAACAAAATTAACATTACTACTTTAGTAATTAGATAAATGTTGTGAAATATGGTAATTGTAATGGTAGCATTATTTGAGTATTTATAAAGTTTCATACATTTTATCCAAAGTTTTATTTTAAGGTAATTAACCAAGTAAAGCCCCATATTACCTTTATTTTACTCTTTATTTTTCTACCTTAATTAAATTAACTTAATTGGTGGAATATATAAAGTTTTACTTAACTCATAACCATGATTAGGCAATATAACCCACCTTCCACCCAAGAGACATATGTAGTAATTAAGTTAGTTAGAAAGACCAAAAAACACTAACAACCCCATTAAGTAATTGGCCATGCATGAGGAGAGAGAAGAAGTTTGTTCCATCTTCCAAGATTCATGTTTGTTTCATCTTCCACGCCATTCTCCTTAAGTTACCTATGTTTGTTTCATTCATTTTCCTCCAAGAACATTTCTAAACAAATATGAAAATTTCCTCTCAATGATCTATCCTATGTTTTAAATCATACCTTAGAGGAGTTGTCGTTGCTTTTCCAAGTCCCTTCAAGGATCGTTCATTGCGGTTTTGTCTTTTCAGTAAGAACGGTTTGTTTAAGTCTAGTTTTGTAAGTAGATTTTTCCTAATAATTTTTATAGAACCTAAGCATGTTCATATCCATTTTCTAAGGTTTCCATCATCATTTCAAGCTCTCTTAGTTGCTGCAAAATTTCCTCTTTTTATTCTTTACGGTAGAGAGGAAAACGCACCAACGGTAATCATCATTCTTCATTGTGTAAATTATTTTAAGGGTTCATTATTAAGATAAAATAGGTACTGTTTAGGCCTTATTTTTATTGATTTGAGATCTGAAAATCTGAATTTAAAGGTCCTAAAAATGTTCATAAAATTGCTTCATAATGGTTTTTAACGGTTTATGTTATTTTCATAGTTTTAGCTTGTTTAGTATCAAATTTTGGATTTTTAATTCTGAATTTTTGAGACCATGACCAGCACCTTTAAACTAACCTAAAATGTATTTGAATGCATTAAAAGTGATTTTTATGATTAGTTTTACCTACGGTTTAAAATTGTGAAAACTAGTGCTATGTGTTTTCCCTAGTTTTTTGTAAATTTGAAAAATCAGTAAATTATTTTTATCGATATTATGGTATATAAATCAAAGGCTAATATGAAGATTTAAAATTACTTTTCACAAATTTATATATATTTTATGATTATTATGGACTAGGTTAATTATTAAGGGATTTCTACTAGTAGAATAGTGAACATATCTAGTTATGCGAACTTATTGGAGAAAACTTAGTCTAGGTAATTGAGTCCTAATTTTAGTTGTGTTAATTGTTATTAGGAAGCTTTAAGGAATTTCTTTTAGTTTGCGAAGTTCAGGTAAGTGGATTCTATCATAAGTTACCGTCTTGTATGTTTTGTTGTATTATTGTTTGATTGTAAGTGAATTATGTTATGTGTTGCATTGTTTTGTTATTGAATTATGTTATTCATGTTGCTTAAATATATTTTGTTATTGAATGGTGATGGTGGTTAAGTTTTATGTATTACAAAGCATGTTATGATTTTATGGCTTTCTCATGTCATTTTAAGTATGTTTAATAGCAAATCATGTTTAGGTAAAGCATGACATAATGTGTGATGCATTGCATTCGTAGTGAAGTTAGTAGTCTTATGTGTCATGGATTTAAGTAAGATTAATGTTATGCATGAAATACCCAAATTAAGCAGTTATGTTATGCAACTAGATGTATGATATGACATGTATGGTTTCTGCTAATGGCTGGACCCTAGGAAACAAATTAGTTCATGTTAATGGTATTTATGGGGGGTAATTACCTTATAAATATTACATGCGGAATTGACGGTTATGGTATGGGGTATTTCTGTATAGCATGGCGCCAAATTAAGGATTTAGATATGTAAGTTTATGCTAGCAAGCACATGTATCTTAAGTTAAGTTGTTTGTTGGTTTATATGTTAGGTTGAGGTATGCATGCATATAAGCATGATGTATGTGTTTGAGCATGAAAGGTTCCTTATGATGGGAACTACTTACTGGGTATTTTTTTATACTCATTCCATGTTGTTTCAATTTTTTTTATCGATAGTTATATAGTTGACGAGAATAACGTCGATGATGACCTGGGCATTGACGAGGAGGAGATATGAGACACAGTTGAATTTTATTTATATACTTTTAATTATGACTATACCACATTTTTACTTGTTTTATTTAAGGATAATAACTTTGTGATTTCCGCTGCTAAAGATTTATAAGTTAAGTCTTATTAAGTTATCGTTTTCATTTTTAGACAAAGAATACAAGTTTTTATCTTATTTTATTTTAATGAAATTATGTTTTATGAGTAATTATCTCAATCTTATATTATTAATGACATATAAAAATTGGGGTCATTACAGCTCTGGTGTTGAGCCACGTAGAGGCGGGTGATAACTCTTCATAAGAGAGTGTTTTGTGGCATAATTTGGGCAATATTGGTGCATAAATGTGAGAGTCCGTATCAAAAGACCATGGAAAATAGAAGAAATCACTTAGTTAGGTCATTGAGCTATTAGAATTCTCAATTCCCTTATTTTGAATGAATAATGCTTAATTATGGATGTTTTGTATAGGACTTGGAGAATTTGTTGAGGGCAAGCAAAGTGCTTTCAAGGCTGTGAAAGTGTTGCTGGAACATGACAGGAAGATGCATTTATGCTGAAGCCAGAAGCTGCTCAAGATGCTCTAGGGCGTGTGACTGCGCAATAGTTTATTTGCACCAGTTTTACCGTGTTCGTACAGCCTCCTGGTGGTGTCCTAATTTGTAAGGACGCGATATAAATAGCAGACCTAACCGCCACAGAGAGCCCTAGAACAGAAAATCCATTTGGGCATCGGAATTAGAGAATATTCCCTACATTTCCTCATCGAAGAAGGAGCTGAAGGATGTGGGCTGCTTCTCCTTGACGTCATTCATCTTGCTGCCCAGAAAGCTTCCATTTCTATGCTCTCTTCTTCACCGATGGAGTCCATTTCTCTTCTACCCACTCTTCTATTTTCTTTTGTTATGAACTAAACCCCACCTTAGGGGGGGGGGGGGGGATAAACTCGCTCTAGCTCTCATCTATTTATCTTTTAGTACTCATACATATTTATGCTTATTTAATAGAGGTGTTTTTATTCTGTCATCTTACTAATTTTGTTGGGCCAACATTATTAGTTTGTTATGCTCATTTGAGACTTGGGAAAGTCCTTGTGTTGTGTGTTTGCCTCTATTTGCATTAGATTTCTCTCTTTGATGTAGAATGGTGAGTACTTAGGGATGAGACACATCTTTTCGTGCCTATAAACTGTATGTATTGCTTGTTTAGTGTATAACGAGAGTTGGGGTTAAACATGTTTAGGTATCTTGCGAGAGAGCCATATTTGTTTGGGCATTCAACATTTTGAGTCTACAAGAGCATATCTAGACGTTAGTGACAACATTAGAGTGATTCCCCCTTGTTTTACCTTCATTTCACATTTATTTTGCATTTTCTATCTGTTTTCCGCTTCCGGATGCTCCAGAGCAGAATCGTAGAATATTTATGTTTTTTCTCATTTAATGTTTTTTATATTTCCTTTACAGCATCCAGACAACTTTAATATTTTATTTTTTATTTTACTTTTTGGTATTCGAATTTACTATTTCAAGTAAAACTGTAATCCCTGTGGAGACGACCTTGTTTTTATACTACAACAGATTGTTTTGGTGTATACTTATACTAATTTTCTTCTAGTTGTGAGGAAGTGAACAGTGGGCTGCCTCTCTGTGCTCCTGATGTGATCATATTCGGGCAAAAGATCCAAGAACAACCTACGATAGTGAATAGGAAGATAAAGATGGGGAACCCCCTAAAAAGAGGATGGATTTCATGAGGAACAAGCCCACTACACACACATTGACTACTCAGTGCACCCCGCCATCACGAGCTAACCTCACAAGGCGACACCCTTTACGCACGCGACATCGCCTCTTGCCGCAAGCGCCATCGCGCGCCCACACACGACAGCACCCGCGTGTCCGCTCAACCCACACATGCCTCAACGCGCGCACCAATCACCCAGTAGAATGTCCCGCATGCCCTCCAGACGCCAGCACGCATCACCGCACACCAACCTGCCTGTGTGCCGCCAGCACGCATGTCCGCCTGATGCCAACGATGCCTGCTGTTCATGTCGCTCGCCCTGCCACCCATGTCGTCTGCCCATCACCCTGCCGCTCAGCACCCATGTCGTCCGCACCATGCCACCATCAAGCGCCAGCGCCTATGCCGCCCTCGTGCCAGCACTTTCCCCCAGCGCCTGTCGTCCATACCGCGCGCCCCTGCCACTTGCCCATGCCGTGCCACCCGCACGCCCATGCGTGTCGCCTTACATGTCCGCGCGCCTCACGCCCATTAGCGCCTGCATCGCCTCCTATGTGTGCGCCCACCAACGTTAGCTTCCTTACGCGTGCACCATAGCCCCCATGGACACCTCCACCATGGATGTTGCCACCCCCCATTGGTGCCCCAAACTTGTCTTGCCACCTACTCCATTCTTTTAAGGAAAAGATTTCCTTTTTATTTTGTATTATTTGGGAGATTTGACGTAGGATTTTATCTTTGATTTATTTCTTTTATTTATCATTTTTAAAATTAACTTTAGGCAAGTTCTTTACTTTTTAGAAATTTATCAATTTTATTTTTCTTTTTAATTTTGTTATTTTCCTGAAAAGGCCAAGGGCCTTGGCCTATATATAGGCTTATTCCCCTTCATTATAACACACCCTTAGATGATTGAAGTTTAATAGAATTGAGAGTGTTTCTCACCCCTTGCCTCGTGGAAATCCTTCTCAAATTTCGAATCCCTTTGTGTGGTTGAACTTAGTCCTTCGTATTTGAACCCCTCGGAGCATGCTTGTTTGATTGGTCAACAAAATCGTGGAGGGTTTCCGTCCTCGAGCATAGTGAGTCAACTGTCTGCTCAAGGTAACGTCTGCAAAGGTAATCCCTCTAACTTTGGCCTTTCGGGTTGAACGAACTATACGATTGGATTCAAGTGGCTTGTGGCTCGAGTAGCTCAATATGCTTTGGTTGTCGCGTATCAGCTCCTCTAGCAAGTCCAAAAAGCTTCGAATTCCTTGCGCGTTATACTCTTCATCGAAAGCCCTTATCCTCATTGAGCTAGTTCCATATCCACAAGTACCAACGCTTCCATACCAAAGGAGAGTGAGTATGAGGTTTCGACAATCAATGCCTCATACTCTGTCTCATTGTTGGAGGCTCGAAACTTGAAGCGTGGTGCGTACTTTTGTAGTTTCCCTCCGAGCTGGTTAGTAAGTATCCTGCCCCACAACCTTGTTTGTTTGTTGACTGATTAGTGTGGACGGTCTAGCGTTTCGAGGTGACCCTCGGCATGGTTTGGGCTAGGCCGGAGTCAGCTCGGCTACAATGTCTGCGACGACTTGTGCTTTGATGTCTACTTTGGGGAAGTAGCGAATGTCATATTCGCTTAGCTTGACGGTCCATTTCATTATTCTTCTTGAGCTTTCTAGCTTTTGGAGCACCTGATGGAGGGGATAGTTGGTCAAAACTATGATCCGGTGTGCCTGGAAGTAAAGGCGCAGCCTCCAAGCTGAAACGACTAGTGCTAGAGCCATCTTTTCGACTGTGTATAGCGGGTCTCGGCCCGTATCATTGCCTTGTTGGTGTAGTATACTGGAGACTGCTTGCCTTCTTCTTCCTTGATGGGTGCCAAGCTGACTGCGCTTTCCGACACGGCCAGGTAGAGGTATAGGTCGTCCCCTGGATTTGGCTTGGCGAGGAGGGGTGCAAACGTTAGGTATGCTTTTGTCTACACGAAGGCATGTTCGCATTCATTTGTCCACTCGAACTTGCCCTCTTTACTTAAGGTCTTGAAAAATGGCAAGCACTTGTAAGTGGATTTGGAAACGAATCTGTTAAGTGCGGCGACCTTTCTATTCAAGCCTTGAAGTTCTTTCAAGTTAGTTGGGGATTTCATATCCAGAATGTCTTAGATCTTCTCAAGATGGATTATGAAGCCAAGTAACTTGCCCGATGTGACTCCGAAGGTGCACTTCATCGGGTTGAGCTTCATGCCATGACTTCTCATGACTTGGAAGGCTTTAGCCAGCTCATCTTCATGCTGCTCGACAGTGCGGCTTGTTAGGGTTGACTTTTTACTGTAGAAACATGTGTTGGTAGGCTTGCTTGACCACGATTTTGACTCCTTTCCCATCATTATTTGCCAAAAAGAATTATATATTCTTAGAGTAGAACATGCATAGAACATTTCTGCATAAATGTAAAACTATGGTACTTTAGAAAAAATATGAGGAAAATGCGGTCAAAGTTGGAAGAAAATAACAGTTTCCTGTTTTGCAAGAATTGCACCTGGCACAATTTTGAAGAACAATTTGGCAAAACGTGAGTTTTGATTAATGAAGGGCAAGAAGGATATTTCTTATGTGTTTAAATCAAATTTATAATTCTGAGTCTAAGTTAAATGGGAGTGGTTATGTGTATCTCAACTCATTTCCACCTAAAATGGTACTAGTAGAAATTTGGGTTCTCGTGACGTTTTTTACGACGTCACGTATGCCCACATCAAGAAAGGTATTCGTGACGCTTTAAACGTCACGAAAAAGAACATTCGTAACGGATTAAAAACGTCATGAAAATGTAGGTTTTCGTGATGCTTTTTAAACGTCCAGAAAATTGACGAAAAGTAAAAAAATCAGAACATTCCGTCATTTTCCGCCAAAAACGTGTCTCACCCTTTTGTGACTTTTTTAAAACGTCACGAAAAACGGTTTTTTTTGCAAATTTTTCAAACGTCACGAAAGATAAAAAATCCATAAGTCTCCGTCTTTTACCTCCAAAAACGCGCTCTTTTTATCTTTCATGTCGTTTTTATTATAATTTCAACAGTATTTTACCGTTAATTAACGTTACAAAAGCTCAAAATTCTAGTAGTATGGTGGGAAGTTCAACAACTTCAAGGGCCTATATAAGAAAGTCATTCCTCCTACAGCAAATCATCCCTTCTAAGCTCGTTTTCAGCTTCATTTACTTTCTCCTTCATTATAGAACTTGTTCTTAGGCCTTAGATTTATATTTTAGTTGTTATTTCTTTATATTGTCTTACTTTTGCTTCCCATATTGCTTTTAATTCAAGTTCTACCTTTTGTAATGCATTTATTTTGTTCTTCTTAAGTTATTTAGCGAGTTTACATTCCCCTCACGCTCGAGAGAGTGAAGTGGGTCAAGCTAGAAGTCATTGTACGGCTCGTTTATTCATTGACTTCAATGAAAAATACTTCCCTCATGTTTTCGTGCATTTTCTTTCCTTTAAAAATGTTATAAATTAGTTATCAACCTCTTTGTGGAATGCCTTAGTCAAAATAATTTGATTTTCAACACGCTCGGGATTTGCCTAGAATTACGTTTGACACTTTTTTGGGTTGGTTTCTAAAAACTTCTCTTTACATCTTTTTTCCATTTGGCCAGTGGGAACTTGATTTATACACTAAAGCCCAACCCTGAGAAGGGTGAGTTAGGTAAAATAATAGGAAACAAATATGGGATGCGACTTAGACATAAGCGTATAAAATATGGTCCTAGACATAGGCCTTCTAACCCATAATGCAAAGGAGTTGATAAATATTCCATAGAATTGTAATCACACATAGACATATGATTGTAGGTTACCCTAGCCTATGCAGCAACCAAAAGCAGTAGTGCAAGAGTAGAACTTAGTTTTTTTTTAGCACAAAGGCTTTCTTGCAGGAGCCCCTACGGAGGTTAAGGGAAGAATAGAGGTCTAAAAAACAAAAGAAAAACTGAAAAAGAGAAGGAAATGAAAAAAATAAATAGGAGGTTACTTGTACTGAGCCATCAACAAGCAGGAGTGTTTGGAGAGTATCAATTTATGTACAATCTTCCAATGGGAAGTAACATGTCCAAAGCTCCTATTAATCAATTATGTTGTTTATATTATGGTGATATTTGTCATTCAATGGAATATTGTCCATCTAATCCTTCATCTTTCTGTTTTCTAGGTCCACCAAGAAACCAATAAGAATTCAACCCTTATTCAAGTCCACACAACCAAGGTTTGAGGGATCATTCGAATTTCTTTTGGGGAGAGCATCAACCTAAAAGTATTCATTCATATGAGCATGAGTTCCCACCAAAATTCCCAACACAACCTCATTAAGAGTACAAACAACCATGGATGCCAGAGTAAACACAATCGTCAAGAATTTCTACCCTTGAAAAGATGATGATAGATTATATGGCTAGAAATGATGAAACACTATGCAGGCTGCAAATTCAAATGGAACAGATAGTCGATGAGTTGAGGAATAGTCCACCAGAAGCATTGCCTAACAATATAGAGCAAGGTGAGGCAATCAATGTATGGAGCGAGCTTGAATATGGCGAACCTCTCGTAGTGGACAATGATGATCCACCAACGTTTGAAGTTATAAACGAGGTATGGAAGAATAAGAAAGTTGAACCAGAGGAACCAATAGAGGTAATTGAGTATAAAGTTACAGTGGACTTAAACCAATCACCTATATTGGACCATTTTTCCCTTTCCCTCGACATTACGTGGAGACAAATCAAGACATAAAAAAGGAGAGTTGATCAAACCTATCAAGGATCAAGTAGAGGAAGAGATAGGAGAAGATGATATAGGTTGAGATGAAGGGTTCTACGTTAAAGTTTCACCCCAAATTCCAATTTTCAAAAACCAATGCATACAAGTAAGTCACCTCACCCTTGAATTAGACCTTAAAGCATATCGTGCTCTGAAGGAGCAAAACTGCGATATGGAAGTAGCAGAAGAGAGGTCGAATCAGCTTGAGGAAATGAGTGAAAGTTGAAAGCCTCCAATGTTCTTTAAAGTAAAATCAGTAGGAGGGAAGTTTATACATTAGTTTCATGCTTGTTTACTTTCCAGTTTTTTTTATGTCCTGAACGTTTTAATAATTTCATTTCCTCAGTACAGGATTGAAGTTCCTAGTAAAATAAGCAAGGCATAAGGTGAAGAGCAGTGGGCATTATTCCATAAGAAGGAACAAAACAAGACTTAAGTATGGAATGCCTAGAAAAAAAGCCACTTGGTGGCCCTTTTTTTTTTGTCATGCTCATTGGATTGATCGAGGGAGTTTTCTAACCCGTGTTTTACTAATGAAAGCATGTTGTTTTATTCATGTGTGCTTAGTCATGTTCTTTTATAGATAGAAGTGTTTGCTTAAGTTAGACAACATGCTGAGATGTGTTGTGGATAACATATTTCATATTCAATCTTACAAGTTAGGGTCGTATAAGCATTGGCATTCTATGAACCCTAAGCTCCCTTTGATACTTCATGACTTGTTTGCTGCTGCTAAAACTACTGTTTATTTGCTAAGCATGCCTAATCATGAAAAATCAATGAGAATAGTCCCTTGGTCGGTGTTGAGGGCGCTTGTATGTAAAAACAATTTTGTCTTCTTTTTACTAAACTATTACATTTTCTTTGATGCCTTTTTTTGTGTAGATTTCAAATCTCTTTTTTTTTTTTTTTTTGCATTTGAATTTTGCATGATCAAGATCCAACCCTCCTAAAAAATGCGCCAAGTGCTATTTAAGATTTTTTTTTTTTAATTTTCGAATTGTGGAGCATGGTTTTCGTGGGCTTTATTTGGGTTATTTTTAAATGGGCTTTGGGCTATTTTAAAACTTAAGAGGCCCCATTACTAAATCCTAAATATGTTTTAAAACATAAAACAAAAGCGCTAAATATTCCTCTTCCTCATTTACGTTTTTCATCTAAAAAAAATCCCAAACTTGTTTTCAAATATCTATCATCAAATCTTCAAGAATTCCAAAAATCTATCACTCCTCTCATTTTCGGCTAAGTTAGGTTAGGGTTGAGAAAGTTTTTCGTTCTGTTTTGAGCAAAGTTTAAAGAATCCATGGAAGAGTCTTCTTCATCCAAACCAAGTGACAAAGAGAAAGGGAAATGAAGGTCATGCTGGTAGGGTTAGATTCCCCTAGAACCACCTCTTATGCCCGGTGAAAAGGTAATTTCTAATTATCCTTGGGTGTTGAAACATATGAAAGAGATTGAAAGAATGAACCCTAAAAAGAACCTTTCAATGAGTAGTGAAAGTTCTAAAAAAATTACTTTAGAACCTCATGTTGATAGGGTTCAAGAAGAAGGTCTTAGTAAGAGGAAATTAGAAGAATTTAGCAAGGTGTATCTTAGAAAAAAAAAATCGATCTTTGCATGATAAAAGTGCTGCTTTAGATGCTAAAATTACTAGGACTAACGAGAGAATTGAGATTCACAACAAGAAAAGAGAGCACATGGAAAAAAGGGATGACTACATTAGTGCCAAAATAGCGGAATTGAGTGAAAAGCGGCCAAGGTTAGTAGAAAATTCTAGGAAATTGAAGGAGTAAATACAAGCTGTGTTTGATGAGATGAAATGACGTCCTACATTCGATTTCACTAAAAATACCCCTGTTTAAGAATCTTTAGAATTGTTTATCCCTCACCGTTCCCTCATTACTGTTGCTATAGATCTAGAGGGCCAAGAATAGTTTAGTGGTGATTCAGAGCATGACACAGAACCATTGGATTATTCAGATTCGGCCACGGTCGAAATTCATTGCCAAATTGCACCTGGCACAATTTTGGAGGAAACTCCACCGGCCACTCTACAAGGTATTTCGCCTCCAAATTTTCAAGATCATATCTTGACTAAAAAGCCTTTAGTTTTTGGTGATTTAGAGCAGGTAAGGACAACGTCGAAAATTGCCGAACTCTTGGCGACCGTTGATGAAGGGACGGGAGAAACACCATTGGAGGATGATGCAAACAGTGGGGATGTTCAAGAAAGGCTAAACTTTGCTAGGGTTGATGAAAATCTTGGACATTTGCCCCAAGAAGTCCATGGAGATGAATGTGAGGAAGAAGAAGAAAATGACGATATCTCCCAATATTAATTGAGGATACGAACTTCGGTGCACGAGTCAGAGCAAGATGATGAAGAGTCCTCTGTATAAGAGCAAGATGGAGCATCCGGTCCTGTGGATGTCCCTAATGAAGCCACGGAGGAATAATCTTCCTCTTCTTCAAAAGGTAAGACCTTTTCTTTATAGAGTTTGAATGTTTCTGACCCGAACTTCATTATTACTGTAGAAACCACAGAGGAGAAGTGTGCTTGACCAAAGCGGTGAAGAAAATGTGAAAAAGAAAGTTCCGACCTAAATCACACCTCGCGCAATTTCCAGGCCATGTACCCGAGCCGCTGTAGGCATTTAGCTGCACAAAAAGAGGCCGAGGCTGGTCCATCTAAAAAAAGCCAAGAGGGCTAGGGGCTAAGAGAGGCAGAAGAGCCACTTGAGGATGCAAATGACGAGAAGCCTGATTCTATTGAGCAAACACCATCAAAGGCAAAAAGGGTGAGGTTGGAAGTGAAAAGGCCTGACTTTACAACACGTGACATCCTAGTTGAGAAGGGCTTTGATGAAGCACAAGAGCTCGTACCATAATATGTCAATAGACGGCTTGTGGAGAATTGTTGGGAGACGTTGTTTGCCTCAACTGAACGTATCAGAGGCCTTGGTGAAGGAATTTTATGTTGCCATCAATCGAAACCGAGGAGACGTAGTGAGAGTACGGGGTAAAGTGGTAAAATTTTCGCCTTCCATTATTAACACTCGCTAGGGTTTGTCAGATGTGTATAATGTCATAGGTAATGAAGTTGTGGTGCATTCATCGGACGAAAAATTGGAGGAGACACATCAACTTATTTGTAGACCACACAAGACTTAAACCGTCTCAACAACAGGGAAGCTTTCCCTAAAGCCTCTTGACATCAATGAACAAGCAACTGTTTGGACGTATGTGGTGAAGAATAGGTTGATCCCCACTTCTCATGATTCCTCCATTAAGCGCAATAGGGTGATGATGGTGTACATCCTGATGAAGGGCATTGAGTTCAATTTTGTCAAACTCATAAGGAACAAAATACGGAGTTGCTCGGAGAAAATGGTAGGTTCACTTGTTTTTCCTAGATTAATAACTGAGTTATGCTTGCAGGCGGGAGTGGAGGCCGATGATGCGAATGTAGTAACGCTCAAAAAGCCGGTCACATCCCTAAAGAGAGTTTGGGGATATTTGATTGTTCAAAAGGAACATTCTTCCATGACCACTACGGATCTCGAGACCCAAGGAGTGGTGATTAGGGAGCAATATGATGAGTTAAGACACAAGTACGAGTTTCTCTTGGCTACTCACATGTCACATGTGAGTTCCTAAAGAAGTTTTACGGTGAGGAAGCACCTTCGAAGGTCGATTTACCATATTCTTCCTGACGTACCACCGATGATGATTGCTCGGATGATGACGACGACGACTAGGGGAGTATCTATCTCTCTTTGCTTTGATATTGGATGTGTGGATATTGATCTTATACATTATGTTAGTTTGTTTAGGTTGTTTGTTTTTTAGTTTGTTTGTTATGTTGTTTAGCTTAATTTTAGTTTTAGGTTAGTTGTTGGGATGTTATGCTGTTAGGAATGAGTATTTTGGTTGTGTTTCTACAGTAAGTTCAAGCTTTGCATGCTTCGTTGTTGTAGCTACTAGCTTGTCCTTAGCTTCTTCAATGCATCTTTTCTAAACTCCTAACATGTTCATCTTTTTAATGAAAAGCTTTCCTTTGTTCATTGTTTTGGTATCATGTCAATGAGGATAATTAAGAGCATGAATAGGTTAGATTTCCTAATTTTATGATCAAGTCATAAGTCATTTTCCACTTTTTGCTTTGGTTATAAAATTGTGTTCTGCTTCTTTTTGTTTTGAAACCTAAATTTTTTCATTGCTTTGAAAGTCCTTGTCCTTTTTGTAAATTTTCAATCTCTCAAAATTTATTTCTCCAGTGAGGACATTATTTCCCTTAAGTTTGGGGGGGACAGTTTGTATCTTTTTTTTATTTTAGAAAGAAAATGCTTTTTACATCTCGAAAAAGAGTCAGAAAGAAAATGCAAGTAATAAAAGAGTCTTATGCAAAAAGAGTCATATGCAAGGAAATTTTTTTCGAAAAAAGAGTATGAAAAAGAGTTCAAAAGAAGGAAAAGCAAGTCAAAAAGAGTGTTGAGAGAAAAAAAGAGTGGGGGAAAGAAAAGAAAAATAAAAGTGAGAGAAAGACAAGAGTGGTAAGAAATACGAGCGGCAAGAAAATGTACTTACTTTTTTTCGTGGGTTCCCACTGTAAACATTCATTTATTTTTAAAGGCTGACGTTAGCATCATGGAGGGTAGTATCCTACATATTAAGGTGACTTCGTGAAAACCATTGTCGACATCATTTTATGTCGGGTTGCTAACTAACAAGTTTCTATGAGTGGCTGTGGTTTGAAAACGATGTTAGTGTGTGGAAAACCTCAAGGGCTAGTAGCCGGTCCACGTGTCTTCTTCATGTAAAACTTTTTGAATCAAAACGGAAGTGTGCATATTCCTTGATTTTGTAAAAAAGTTTTGTGTCTTAGAAAAGAATGAGATTTAGAATCATTTTTGTTTCAAAACAAAGGATGGTTTATGGTTCGTTGGCTTGAGATTAAAGTTAGGAAGTTTGGCTTGTGAGTCCTTCCTGAGTCGTATATGATTCATTTACTTGGAATATTTGGATTGTTGCTCATTCATCTTTCTAGCATATTGATTATTTTAGATTTGTTGTTGTTGTTTTTGCTTGAGGACAAACAAATGGCTAAGTTTGAGGGTGTGTTAGGGTTGACTTTTTTACTGTAGAAATGTATGTCGGTAGGCCTGTTTTACCACGATTTTAAACCATTTCCTATCATTATTTGCCAAAAAGAATTACATATTCTTAAAGTAGAACTTACATAGAAAATTTCTGGATAAATTGCAATATATGGTACTTTAGGAAAAAAATAAGGAAAACATGATCAAATTTCGAAGAAAATAACAGTTTTTTGGTTTTGCAGGAAATTGCACTTGGCACAATTTTGGATATTTTTTTCCAACTTGCCAAAAAGTGCATTTTGATTCATGAATGGCAAGGAAGACATTTCGTATGTGTTTGAATCAAGCTACAACCGTGAGTCTAAGTCAAATAAAGGTGGTTAGGTGAATCTCAACTCATTTCCACCTAAAATGGTAGGAAGTTCAACCAACTCAAGGGGCTATATGAGAAAGTCTTTCTCCTTCGTTGTATAACTCATTCTTAGACTTTAGGTTTATTTTTTAGTTGTTATTTTCTTGTATTTTCATACTTTTGCTTACTGTATTGCTTTTAATTCAAGTGCTACCTTTTGTTCTTTGTTTATTATGTTCTTCTTTAGTTCTTTAGCAAGTTTACACTCCCCTCACACTCGAGAGAGAAGAGGGTCAAGCTAGAACTTCTTGTACGGCTCATTTATTCATTTTAATTCAATGAAAAATACTTCCTTTATATTTTCGTGCATTTTCTTTTCTTTAATCATGTACTAAATTAGTTATCAACCTCTTTGTGAAATTCCTTAGTCAAAATGATTTGATTTTCAACACATTCGGGATTTGCCTAGAATTGCTCCTAGCACTTTTTTGGGTTGGTTTCTAAAAACTTCTCTTTACGTTTTTTGTCTATATGGCCAGTGGAAACTTGATTTATACACTAAAGCTCAACCCTGAGAAGGGTGAGTTCAGTAAAATAATAGAAAACCAATATGAGATGTGACTTAGATATAAGTCGGCCTTCAATAACAGTTAAATTCTGTCATTAACATAATTAATGATAATTATCTAATTGTCATCTATTAAGGCATCAAGAAAGAGGATAAGATCACAAATTTGAAAAATTCTTATCAATGCATTTACAACTACAGTTATACTTTGCCATGAATAGATTTTCCATCACAATTAATAAGTGTCACAGAAAATCATTTAATTACAATTTATAAGTGTCGCTAAAACAATCAAATATTTTTATCCTCCTGTCAATAAAGACCTAAAGACAACAGTTTATAAATTGTCATCAACTAGTATTTAACGACATTTAAAGATTGACATGAATTTTTTTTAACGACTATTTAATTGTCATAAAAACTTTTGCAGTGATAGTTTTAATAGTCAATATTGTCAGTTTTAAATATCACGAAAAATTGTATAATGACATTCGATATATATCACGAAAAGGTTTACAACGACAATTTAAAACTATCATGATATACTTAATAATGTCAACATTTAATTGTCAAGAAACGGTTTTGAATGTTTTTTTTTTTTTGTCACGAAACCTGTTTTGTTAACATTTGTAAAGGTAACTTTTCATATAAACCTGTTTTGAACTGTTTTTAAAAATCGTTTTCCATAGTTGTACCTAGTACCTGTCAATTGTGATGTATTTTACATACAAAAACATATATATCCATTAGTACACGAACCCACTTGTAAATATAAAGTATATACATATAGTAAATTATATATACATCAACAAAGGTTTTTCATGTCCATCAACCACGTACATAAATAAACTATACCAAGTAACTGCTAACCCAACAAAAAATGGCCCAACAGTCATCTTTTAAATATTCCAAGTAGTTATCCGCCATGGTTCTCCAGGCTCTTCTTGGAAGACCTAAGCAATGGAAAAAAAAAACCTCAAATATTTCACAATAGTATCTGCGAAAGGTCAAACTACAACAAATGTGGCTAACATATTACTATTATATGTTGTTAGAGTTCATACCGTGTAAACGTAAAAGGTCAAACTACAAAATGTAGCTAACATATTACAAAAACTCTCGCCCCTGCTTCCTTCAACCCTCGCTCCCACATGCTAAACAACATATTCAAAACAAACAATTAAGAAAACACGAATCTAACTTCAACAAATATACACAAAAGTGGATAACCTAAACTTTCAAATCTCTTACACTGAGTTTACTTCATTTTTCTACTCATTGTAAAGGTTAACATAGTAGAAAAAAAATGATATTTCAGACCTTTGAGTAAACTTCGTGAAAAAACAACAAACACATTTTCGTAAATCATAAGTTTTTCTAAAAATGGATAAGAATGTGACACTTATCTATAAGAAACCACACCTAGACACAAATTTTTTGATATCATAGATACAAATTTTTGGATATCATAGATACAAATTTTTTGTTCAATCCATGAAGGATCTACATCTATTTTAGGTCATCCACTATGTAATCAGTTTTAACAATTACAAAATATAAACAGAGGACCAGCAAACTTTATTTTTGGAATCAACACACTTTCATAGCCTTTATTTAGTGCCTCAAAGAGCTAACAATCACAATAAGCATCTAAGGTCTTTTTCTTCCCTTCAAATCACTCACACAAAACCCTTCTTTCACAAAAACAAAGAAGAAAAAAAAACAATATCAAACGGTTTTTTAAATTCTCAAAATACTAAAGACTTTACTCAAATAAAACTGATTTAGGAACAACACAGATGTTTAACAGTAACAAACAAAAACAATCTACTTATCCAAATCTTAATTGGCTATCTTCGTTGTAGGATAGCCAGACAATTATCCAACTAGACTTTCAATTATATACATGACACAAATATAAACAATAAGTCTTAATTGGCTATCTTTGCTGCAGGATAGCCAGACAATTATCCAACTAATCTTTAAACCACACAATTATCCAACTAGATATTATACTATATGCATGACATATATAAACACTAAGTCTTAATTGGCTATTTGCACAATCTTACATAAGCAAGTCAAGCCAAAAATCAAGGCACAATATTCACAAAAGAGACCACAGAAGCAGCCAGAACAGGAGAGAAAGACAACCAGAAACAAAATATGAACACACAAATCTAAAAAACATGGCTTTAACAAACACAAACGGAAACGGAAACATTATCTAACACATTTCTCACTGCAAGAACAAGCTTTCACAATTAGTAGAAGTAATGAAAGGAAAGAATATGAAAGACAAAAAAGTCTGAACACTCTCTACTAGTGCAAAAGTGCTAACTTGTAAAGAACGATAGAAAATAGAAACTAAAACTGAGGAAGGGACAGAAGAAATGAAAAGTAAGTGCTTCCTCCCCTCCCAATAATAAAACTAAGGGAAGGATCACCCTCTGCCTTTTGCACTATATATATGTACATCTTTTTCTCTCATTCAATTCAATGTAATTTATTGCTTTAGTAATCATTTTGGTCTCCTCCAATCTAGTACCCTATATAATATGTATTTTATTTTCTTTCTCCACACCAAAATGAAACGAAACTATATATATACATTATCCATTCCTTGAGAAGACATGACAAACGTAATGTCTAACTAATTTCATGGGGTGGTGATTGACACAATATATGAAAGGGATATAAAGTCTACAATGAATAATTCTACTCTGGCCAACATGCTTCTCAAGATAATACGATAAGTTTTAGCTCAAGAATATAGTCAATAACATGAGGCGTTAACAGTGACCAAGAACCATACCTCAATACACCGTTACAATATATGTGGTTCATGCCAAGGGTATTGCCCAAAAGTATTCGATTAAATCTTTCACGCAACAAAAATTTTCAATCTCCAACATGCGGTTGCCAACAAAATGCAAGATTATGTGAACGGGGAAGCTAAAAAGTAACATAGCACATATACTACGGAAATTATATGTGCGAGAGTATGAACTCTGCCAACTCCCTCCTAATCACATCAAATTGCTCATGTGTGTAACACTACGGTGCTCCTTTCATCTATACATATTAATATCAAAGTCAAAGCAATGCATCGTGAGAATATATATTATTATTCAAACATTCACACTATGCTATATACGTATGCATTCTGAGATTGTTGTGTTACGAGCGTAGACTATGTCACGCATGAACCGTATGACATAGTATCTGCATTCTACTGCATTTGGTTGTTTTGGGCACTGTGAATACAACATATAAATAATACACCGCAATGAGAAAGATACATATACATCCAGACAAATAATTGAACTTGATAAATGCTTTACCGGTACACGCTTCAGAGTAAATGATTTTTTCTGTATATTTCTTACAGCACTATAGCAAGTAACTCATATAAGATATTTCATCATTATATATGCTAAGTAATACTCAATACTAAAGAGTATGCATGCAGTACACTTACATGGTGATGACACTAAGAATATCATCTGTTAGGCGATTTCTCATCGAGTCAAGAAAAAATATCATATTCTTTGTGGGAGACATCACTATCAACGTCCAACAATCTCTACAAATTCAAGTTAATAAGTACTTATTAGCACGTACGAAATATTCAGGTTGTATAATCTTACTAAAGCTGACAACTTCGTGAACTTTTTACATCTAGGGTATAATGGTTTCTTAGCATTATCAAACATATTTTCAAACGATTTCGGGTACATGTGAAATTCCATCTTAAACAATCTGAACCATGTTAATCACATCGAACAAATCATTATCATCTTTGGGATTCTTATTGAACTCACCATTCAACCTATCTTCATCTATTCTAAGTGCATGTTCTTCACCATGCCAAAACCATACCCTATAGCTCTGATCAATACCGTATTTGTACAAGTGATTTCTAATGGTTGCAACATCCTTATCTATACGATTTCCACATTTCAAGCAGGGACAACGAATAACCTTAGAACCATTTACATGATGGAACCCAATTCAATGAATGACTCGACTCCTAACTCATAATCCTCAGACAATCTATTTTTTTTCATCCATGATTTGTCCATTGTCCTGATATTAGGAAACTTATTAACTGATGACATAAACAATTTATTGATGATATTAGGGAAAAGATAGAAACTAAAGGTCGAGACTAATTTTAAGGTTTATTCAAAGTACATCAAATATGGACAGTATGATTAAACTTGTTGTCAAACTGCAAGAGCAGGAGATCATCCTATGAAAGGCATCATAGGGAGAACTGTTTGGGATTTTGGATTCAAAATAAATGAGAGCGCAAGTGTACACCCGTCACAAGTAGTAAAAACGGAACAAGTATTCCGAGTATCGATCCTCAGGGACAAATGAAGTATTTTTATAGGAAATGTTAATGATCGGTGACTTTGTAATTGAATTTGGGGTGACAAATAATAAGGATAATGTTGGTTTTGATATTTAAAAGCTCAATGCAATAAACCCAGCCCAGTTACTTCAAATTAGCAAAAAATACACAAACTTTTTCCAACTAGGCGCCAGACGCCTATCATAAATTTTCTTCGGTTTTACTTCGCCATCTTCTTATGTCTAAGTGATTTTGAAGGTTTAAGTCCATTCCTAATATGTCTATTAGAAAAAAGAACTTAATTTAGTAAAAACCAACCGTAACCTTAGGTCGAGGTCTTATGTCTAGGCTACCCGAGCGAGATCTTTATGTCTAAAGTATTCCTCTATAAAGTTAAATCAGTAAAGTTGTGAAAACGTATCAACCCGTTTAGTATTGATACTTGGTTAAAACATTAATTGGCCAAATCAAGTTTCAACTTTGGAAACAACTTTAAGTGATAAAAGAGGAGAAAAACGCCTTTTGCCTTGTTGGATTTTAAAAACTTTAACTAACTATCCATAACCGGGCTTGGGAAAAATAAATTTAGCTCATGCTAATAAAGGAAAAACAAAATTGAACGTTAATGGAAGTAGACGACATAATTAAAAGATGAGTATAATTAAAACAAGCTGAAAATTGTGGAGTTGTAACCCGAATGACCCTAACCCGTTCTCTTTCAAGATTGGGGAGCAATACTCGGTCGATTCCTCAAGGTTGAGTGATTACAACTTCGTAATGAGAACGAGAGAGGTAAGAGTAACAAAGAACTTACTGGAATTTTAATTAAACAAGATTAAACTTACAATTCAAGACTAACAAGCTAAAAATAAAAGGTGAACTAGAATTAAACAAGGTTTAAAACAATAACAACTCAAAGAATAAAACAGAAAACGTAAATAAGCTGAGAAGGAACGTCTAAAGCTAAAATGATCACTCTGGGATGATGAATGAAGAGAATGAGTTGCTGAATTTATAGGGACTTCAAGGTGATTAGGAGGTTGAGAGCTTTGTGGAGAGCCATCCATTTCAAACACCTTTTGGTTGGGTAGTTGTTGAATTGGCAATCTTTAATGCATGGAAGACACGTGGCAGAGCTTGGGAAGACTTCAAATCACACCACAACGTGCGTTTTACATTAAGGGCAATCTCGGGGTTGGGGAAGGCGCCAAGCGCCTAGCTCGAAACTTTTCTGCACAAAAGTGTAATTTCCGTTAGAAATCAACTCTAAATGATGTAAAAACGTCCTATGTGCATGTATAACCTAAGATAACTTAAAATGAAAGGTTTTGGATACTATAATAAGCTTAAAATACGGTTTCCAAGTTTAAAACGTTAGAAAACAACACACATTTAGCTTCTTTTTACCCTTACGAACAAGGGAAATCACAGCCCCAAACTTCGCTTCTTGCTTGTCCCCAAGCAAACTTAACAATTTATATCTTTTAAATCAGATGCAACAATCATAAGCAACATCGAACATAAGGATAGACTAGACTTACTTTTCATATGGTGTCTCAGGAAAGATCATCAAAACCTCATCATCTTCCTATCTTCAAAAGCCAAATTACCATAAGCCAACAATGTTCAAAACAATAAAAAGTTTCTTAAAATCCTTTCCTTTTTCAAAACATGAAAACTTTTTGACAACGATCTAGAATATGCACGCTTCCTTTTTCACTTAAATTTTAACACTGAAGGAATGGCTACTAGCTTCTGTGGGGATTTCCTCCACAGCTTTGTAGAGGCCTTTCAAGTAACAACCGGTCATAACATATCTACAGTGGGTTGCACGATGTTACACTAGACCCAATTACTACCCTCGAAGCTGCTTACGCCACTCGACCTAAGCTACAACGAGTGTCTACAGTGATAAAAATAAAGACATTTTTTTGGCACTCTTTTTTCTTACCTCTCTTCTTTTTCTCTCACAATTTTAAATCTTTTCCCCACTCTTATTTTCTCACAAGCAAAGAGGACTCTTTTATTTGCGCACTTGTTTTTTTTTTTATTCCGACTCTTTTTCGACTCTTTTTCTTTGTCTTGCAAAGACTCTTTTTATATGCATTTTCTTTCTAGTGACTCTTTTTCGCAAAAAAATAAAATAAAAATAGCATGTTCTTTCATGAATAAAAAAAACAACATTTTCTTTCTGAAAGCAAAAGACTGTCCCCCCCCCCCCCCCCAAAACTTAAGAGAAACAGTGTCCTCACTGGGAAAAGATTTTTTAAGAGGCAATGCAAAAATCAAAATGAAAGAGGACAAGGACTTCATAAAACATTGAAAAAGTTTAAGTTTCAAAAAGAAGAAAAGCAAAGAAAGCATGTTATTGAAAAGAACTCGATCACAAATGGCTCATGGCTTTTTAGGACAAAAAGAAAACGAAGTTCATCTAATCCTTATGAATCATCATCAACATGAAAAATAAGAAAAGGCACACCAATATGCTAAATGAGATTAAATTTGCAGCATGCTTTGTTTAAGAAATATACGTCACTAAGGTCAAGAATGAGATCATGATCGAAACAAGAAGAAACTAAATGGTCATATTTTCATAATGAAACTCAGAAACAACTAGAAAAGCTCACAATATTATCCTACCCAAACCTAAATATGCAACTAAATTCAAAAATAATATAACAAGTAGAAGAACAAGAATAAAACTTCCCTCAAATGAAGAACTGGCCTCATGGATCAAACGGCCACGTCTCAAGGTAGATGATGTGTCCCATCTCCTTTTTTTTTTTTTAAATTAGGGTTTAAGACTTTAGATTAATTAAACAAAAACCCATTTGGAAAAACAGACCAACAAAGATTCAAACAACTCAAAATCCCACATTTTTTTTATCTTTTAATAAAGTCCAAACACATATACTCTCTATTTTCTTTTAAAACCTCCTAAATTTGATTAAAAACGAAAAATGATCGCACCCTTCTTTATTCCAAGTCAAAACTAACTCCCAAAATTAAAATTACAATTTTTCGAATTTTTGGATCGAGCCGAGGCACCAGACGCCTAGCCTAAAAAAAATTCTGAAGTTTCTAAAATTTCGCCCATGTAATTTGTGTCCTTAATCTCAACCTAAATAACCTAACTACAATTAAAAACAAGTGAAATTTGAAAAGAAAATAAGAAAACTACTCCTAACTAATTTACACAAAACTCTTCAAAAGAAATTTTCAATTAAACAAGGAAGGGAAATTTTTTTTTTTCCAAACTCTTAACTTCCTGAAAGTTGGATAGAGGTCTTCCCTCTATCTATTTCTTCTCCAAAATATTTTTTAACACGTTGGCCATTAACTTTAAAAATGTTACCTTTAAAACCTTCGAGTTCAATGGCACCGTGAGGGAAAATTTTTGAAATTTTAAATGGTCCAAACCACCTGGACTTTAGTTTTCCCCGAAATAATTTTAAACGAGAGTTGAAAAGTAAAACTAAGTCTCCTACTTGAAAAGATTTAGGCTTAAGCTTCTTATCATGCCATTGCTTAGTTTTTTCTTTAAAAATCTTTGCATTTTCGTAAGAAAAATTCCTATGCTCCTCAAGTTCCATCAGTTGAAGCTTCCTTAATTCTCCTGCAGAAAATAAATCAAAGTTTAGTCTTTTTGTCGCCCAAAAAGCTTTATATTCTAACTCTAACGGTAAATGGCAAGCTTTACCAAAAATCAACCTATATGGGGACATGCCGAGAGGAGTCTTGTATGCTGTCCAATATGCCCACAGAGAATCGTCCAGTTTTTAAGACCAATCTTTTCTATTTAAATTGATAGTTTTTTCCAAAATAGATTTGATTTCTCTATTAGACACCTCAACTAACCCATTGGATTGGGGATGATAAGCTGTGGCTATCCTGTGACGGACATTATACTTAGACAACAAACTTCTTACCGCTCTATTCAAAAAATGAGTCCCCTCATCACTTATCAAACATCGAGGGGTTCCATAACGAGTGAAGATATGCTTTTGTAAAAATCTAACAACTACCCTAGCATCATTCGTGGGGGTAGCAAGAGCTTCTATCCACTTGGACACATAATCAACAACTAGTAAAATATAATTCTTACCATACGAAGGAGGGAACGGGCCCATGAAATCAATACCCCATACATCAAAAATTTCAACTTCCAGAATGGGGTTCAGAGGCATCTCATTATGTTTAGAAATATTACCTGTCCTCTGACACTTATCACAAACCTAAGCGAAGCTATGTGCATCACGGAATAAAGTGGGCCAGAAGAACCCGCTTTGTAATACCTTCGCTGCGGTCTTTTGTCCAGCGAAATGCCCTCCATATGGAGAAATATGACAAGCCTCCAAAATTGCTTTTTGCTCTTCCTCCGCTATACACCTGCGAAGGATTCCGTCAGGACCAAGTTTATACAAAAAAGGCTCATCCCACCTATAATATCTCACATCATGAAGAAACTTTTTTACCTGCTGCTGACTGAATTCATGAGGAATAATACAACTTACCAAGTAATTTGCAATGTCATCATACCAAGGGACATTTTCAATGCGAAGTAATTGCTCATCAACGAATTGTTCTCGAATCTCTACTTGACCTTCCTGAAGTGGGGACTCGAGTCTAGACAAGTGGTCGGCTACTTGGTTCTCCGTTCCTTTACGGTCCCTTACTTCTATATCAAACTCTTGAAGTAGCAAAATCCATCGTATCAAACGTGGTTTTGCATCCTTCTTTGCAAATAAATACTTTAGAGCAGAATGATCAGTATAAACTATTACTTTTGTCCCTATCAAGTAAGACCTAAACTTATCAAAAGCAAACACAACTGCTAACAATTCTTTTTCAGTAGTGGTGTAGTTTAGTTGTGCCCCCGTTAAAGTCTTACTTGCATAATATACTGGATGTAAAAACTTATCCCTTCTTTGACCTAACATGACCCCTAAAGCATAATCACTAGCATCGCACATAAGTTCAAAGGGTAACTCCCAGTTAGGTTCTATAATTATTGGAGCCGAGCTCAAAGTAGTTTTTAAAGTTTCAAAAGCTGTCATGCAAGCATTATCAAATACAAATGATCTATCATTTTCCAAAATTTGTCAAAGGGGTTTTGAACTCTTTGCAAAATCTTTTATAAAACGCCTATAGAAACCCCCATGGCCTAAAAAACTTCTTATTCCTTTAACATTTGTGGGAGGTGGTAATTTTGAAATAACATCACTTTTAGCACGATCCACCTCAATCCCAATTTTTGAAATCTAATGGCCTAGAACTATCCCTTCTCGTACCATAAAATGACACTTCTCCCAGTTTAAAACAAGATTTGTTTGCTCATATCTTTGTAAAACATTTTCTAAATTCAATAGGCAATCATCAAAAGAATTCCCAAAAACTGAAAAGTCATCCATAAAACCTCAAGAATATTTTCTACCATATCCGAAAAAATGGTCATCATACACCTTTGAAATGTCGCCGGTGCATTGCATAGACCGAAAGGCATACGCCTAAAGGTAAATGTCTCATACGGACAAGTGAACGTCGTCTTCTCCTGATCCTCCGGAGCGATGGTAATCTGGTTATATCCCGAATATCCGTTTAGGAAGCAGTAAAACTCTTTACCTGCAAGACGATTCAACATTTGATCAACAAACAGGAGTGGAAAATAATCTTTTTTAGTTACCTTGTTTCGTTTGTGATAGTTGATGCAAAATCTCCACCTGCTCACAATCCGGGTTAATATAAGTTCATTCTCCTCGTTTGCCACCACTGTCATCCCGCCCTTTTTAGGTACGCATTGTACTGGGCTCACCCAACTGCTATCAGATATAGGGTAGATGACTCCGGCGTCTAACCATTTCAAGATCTCTTTTCGAACAACCTCTTTCATTTTTGGATTCAAACGTCTCTGATTCTCTATTGAGTTGCTAGCACCTTCTTCCAATAAGATCTTATGCATGCAGAATGCAGGGCTTATCCCTCGAATATCTGCAATGGTCCGACCAATGGCCTTTTTATATTTTGCCAATACCTGTAACAATGAAAGCTCATTTTCAGTAGTTAAACTGGAAGAAATAATAACAGGCAAAGTTTCATTAAGTTCAAGATAAGCGTATTTCAAGTGAGATGGTAAAGGCTTTTGTTCCAAAGTGGGTGGTTCCGCAATGGATGGTTGCAATGTTTTGCACACTTCTGACTTTATATCCTCTTTTTCCTCTGGTGTTTGCATCTCTTCAACTACTTCTGGACAATCAGTTTCTACAGCCTCTAGTTCTTCCTCAATTCCTGTAACTAAAAGATCATAGAACTCATCAAACGAAACAGGATTTGAAGTACTAATAGCTGAACATTCTTCTAAATCTCTTGGAAGTTTCATTGCATCCAACACATTAAATTTCACCTCCTCATTATTAACCTTCATTGTTATTTCCCCTTTTCGAACATTAAACACCGTGTCTCCTGTAGCTAGGAAGGGTCTACCTAAGATGATAGGTACATCCAAATCGGCTTCACAGTCTAAGATGATGAAGTCTGCAGGGAAGATAAACTTATCTACCTGAACTAGAACATCTTCTATTTTTCCTTCAGGCTTCTTAATGGATCTATCTGCTAATTGAAGGGTAACTATGGTGGGTCTAGCTTCTACTATGCCTAATTCCTTGAAAACAGATAGATTAGGTTAATGCTAGCACCTAGATCGCATAAAGCTATACCTAAATTCTTTCCTCCAATAGAACAAGGGATGGTGAAACTGTCGGGATCTTTACATTTTATGGGCAAAGGGCTACCTACAGCTTCACTACTACACTTAGTCATAGCTACTATCTCATGTTCACCTAACTTTTTTTTTTCTAGACACAATATCCTTCAGGAACTTAGCATAATTTGGCATTTGTTCTAAGGCATCAACTAAAGGAATGTTTATGTGGAGTTGTTTAAGGATGTCTAAAAACTTTCGAAACTGAGTTTCTTGGTTTTTCTTGGCTAATCTTTGAGGGAAAGGAGGAATCAGGACAAAAGATGAATTTTTCTGTGAAGAGGCGCCAGGCGCCTCCCCCTCACCTGAGGTGGTTTTTTATTTCTTTGCTTCATTAGGAGCATTTTGAATTGATGTGGAAGGTTTCTCTACCTCAACCGGAATCTTTGGTCCTTCGTAAGACAACCCACTTCTCAAAGTTGCCGCCTTGCATTGCTCTTTTCCATCTCTTTTTGGAACTTCAGTATGCCCAGGAAAAGAGCCTTGCGGTCTCGCCTTCAAATCATTGGCAAGTTGTCCCATTTGAACTTCTAGGTTTCTCATTGCCGCTGCTTGAGTTTGGATTGTGGCATTCTGGGATTGCATCAATGCATCATTGCGTGCCATGTACTCCTTAAACATGTTCTCAAGACTAGTATTGTTATTATGAGCTGGTTGCGATGCGGTTCTTTGGTTCTGATTATACTGTTGTGGTGGTGGTGGCATCTGTTGATTGCTTGAAAAAGTAGGAGGGACATAGGGTTGCTTATACTGCTGGTTCTGCCCTTGGGTCGCTCCACTAGAACTTCCTTGACCTCCCTATGAAAAGTTGGGATGATATCTCCACCCCAGATTGTACGTGTTTGAATAGAGGTTGAAGTTCCGATTGTTCCGATGACCTACATAATAAACAGAAGCTAGATTATGCAGACAATTCTCATAAACATGGTTATCACTACAATAAGAACAAACAATTTCATTAATTTGGCAAACAGGAAAAGCATATTCTGGTTGCATGGGTGCAGCTGGTGCTCTCTTCCTTTCTATGGTCAACTCCTTGAGCATTTGGTTCATTGTCACCATTTCTTTCTGCATCGAAGTTGCGATGTCCAATGCCAACACTCCTACTGTGTCTTGCTTCTTAGGGGCAGGTTTTGACCTTTGAGAACACCATAGCTCATTTTGGGATACTAGGTCCTCCAAAATATCAACTATTTTATTGAAGGTCTTCTTCATGAAAGCTCCATTTGTGGCGTTGTTGAGCATCATCTTAGTGGGGTGGTCCAAACCTCGGAAGAAGTGCTCGATTTGGATACATGCTAGTATTCCATGGTTCGGACACTTTCGCAGCAACTCTTTGAATCTCTCCCATGCCTCGTGCACTGGTTTACCATCATATTGTCTAAAGGTGACAATCTCTTCCCTGATGTCAGCATGGCGAGTGGGAGGAAAATACTTTGTAAGGAACTTTTCTACTAGCGAATCCCATGTTATAATTGATCCTGGCGGGAACGAGTTGAGCCATGTTCTTGCCTGATCCTTAAGAGAAAATGGGAAAATAGTTAACATTAATGCATCATCAGTTATATTTGGAAATCTAAATGCACCAGCTATTTGAAGAAAAGTTTTGAGATGCTCACGAGGATCTTCGTGTTCATGCCCCCCGAACTGTCCTAATGTTTGAAGCATTTGAAACATAAGCGGCTTCAGTTCGAAGTTGGCGGTTTCTGGAATGGGATTTAGGATGACAGAATCCAAATTCTGGAATGCTGTGGCAGCATATTCTCGTATGGCCACGTCTCTATTATCTGCCATCAGGATATGATTGAACCCATTGTTTTGTTGTTGACCTGCCATATTTTCGTTAACAACTGGTGGATCTGCAGGATTTTGTGGTTGAACCTCGTCCATAAAAGTGATGGTACTTTCACTCTCGCTTTCGAAATCTCTTTCTTTTTCTTTCTTTTTTTGCTTTTCTCTCTGTTTTCTAAGTCTCTGTTCTTTTCTCAACCTATGACAGGTTCTCTCAATTTCAGGATCAAATGGCAACAGAAATGAATCTGTGCTAATGCACTAATCAATGACCTTCGTGGTTGGATATAAATCAAAATGTTTAAGAACAGATATGACAATCACAAAAAACGATGACAAAAATTAATAAAAGACTAAAACAAATGGTCCCCGGCAACGGCGCCAAAAATTTGTTTGGGATTTTGGATTTAAAATAAATGAGAGCGCAAGTGTACACCCGTCACAAGTAGTAAAAACGGAACGAGTATTCATCCTCAGGGACAAATGAAGTCTTTTTATAGGAAATATTAATGATCAGTGACTTTGTAATTGAATTTGGGGTGACAAATAATAAGGATAATGTTGTTTTTGATATTTAAAAACTCAATGCAATAAACCCAGCCCAGTTACTTCAAATTAACTAAAAATACACAAACTTTTTCCAACTAGGCGCCAGGCGCCTCTCATAAATTTTCTTCGGTTTTACTTCGCCATCTTCTTATGTCTAAGTGATTTTGAAGGTTTAAGTCCATTCCTAATATGTCTATTAGAAAAAAGAACTTAATTTAGTAAAAACCAACCGTAACCTTAAGTCGAGGTTCTATGTCTAGGCTACCAGAGCGAAATCTTTATGTCTAAAGTATTCCTCTCTAAAGTTAAATCAGTAAAGTTGTGAAAACGTATCAACCTTTTCAGTATTGATGCTTGGTTAAAACATTAATTGGCCAAATCAAGTTTCAACTTATGGAAACAACTTTAAGTGATAAAAGAGGAGAAAAACGCCTTTTGCCTTGTTGGATTTTAAAAACTGTAACTAACTATCCATAACCGGGCTTGGGAAAAATAAATTTAGCTCATGCTAATAAAGGAAAAATAAAATTGAACGTTAATGGAAGTAGACGACATAATTAAAAGATGAGTATAATTAAAACAAGCTGAAAATTGTGGAGTTGTAACTCGAATGACCCTAACCCGTTCTCTTTCAAGATTGGGGAGGAATACTCGGTGGATTCCTCAAGGTTGAGTCATTACAACTTCATAATGAGAACGAGAGAGATAAGAGTAACAAAGAACTTGCTGGAATTTTAATCAAACAAGATTAAACTTATAATTCAAGACTAACAAGCTAAAAATAAAAGGTGAACTAGAATTAAACAAGGTTTAAAACAATAACAACTCAAAGACTAAAAGAGAAAACGTAAATAAGCTGAGAAGGAACGTCTAAAGTGCAAGGCGGAACTTAACGATGGCGTTGCGACTGGGCGATGAGCAGCACACTCCAGTAGTGACGGATGGGATCACGAGCGGCGGTGAGTGGCGGCTACGGGCGGCAATGACGGGCGACGACGAGGAGATTGGGTGCAGAATGAGAATCAAGAAGAGAAGAAGAACAAGATGCTGCCGAATCTGGGTGGGTTGTCGATTCTATGGAGTAACACTGGAGGGCGCCGCATCGGAAGTGGGTTGTCGATTATGTTGAGTAACGCTGTGGGTTGTCGATTTTGGTGGTACAAGAGAGGGAGAAGGGAGGAAGAAATAGAAGGGGCTAGGGTTTTCCATCTTTTCCTTTTCTTTTATTCTTCTTTTCTTTTTTTTTCTTTAACAACATAAATCTAAATAAAAAAATGTATTTAAAGGGCTAAAGACCTAAAATAAAAGGAATAAATTCATTTTTTGTTGGAAGAAATCTCACTTTAAAACGATTTAGGGAAAATAATTAATTCCCAAAACCCAACCAAAAAAACTAAAAGGGAAAATTAAATTTCCAAATTCTTGGAATAAGGTTTAATTAAAAATATGTTAAAAAAATCAAAATAATTTACCTCAAATATGAGAAATTAAACTTCAATTATAATTTACCCAAAATTAGAAAATCCAAGAATGGGGGATTGGACCAGCGGCGGCCCTATATGGCGGACGACAGATCGATGGAGCTGAGTGACGATGGTGGGGTTCGGCGATAAAGGCGGGGCTGGGCGACGGTGTCCCGATTATTTTAGTCAATAGTCGGCAAAGTCCCGACTATTATTCTTTAGTCGGGAAAAAAATGTTTGCCCAACGTCGAGAATAATAGAGTTGGAAAAAACTCATAATTCTTGTAGTGCCAACGATCGATTATGTGAATTTGCGTCATCTAGGTAATAGAACTGGAATAACGACGCGAGGAAGATGAAGGATGACGGGAAAGGCAAAAAGAGCGCGAGGAAGATAACATTTGGTGTATTCATAAGTCTCACTTGATCTTGAGTTCAATTCACACGTGTAATTGAATATGTTTATATATATATATATACATATATATTTGGATAAAAAGAAATATCTACTAAGTTATTTTTTTATGGAAAAGAAAATTTTGTTTCTATTTTCTTTAAAAAAGTTTCAATTAATATCCTTAAAAACTTAGGAAGAATCTAATAAAAAAAAAATCAAAACTAAGATTTAATTAATAGATTTTTATCTAAAATTCAAGATTTTATGTTATAAAAAAATTTTAAGGATCATAAACCTAACTAGTTCCAATTAAATCCAAATTAATTCTTAACCATTCGATTAAGTTGACTTTCATTCCAATAAAAAAAATCTAGGTTATAATTAAAATTTATGCAATGAAGGGTTGATAAGAAATAAATGTATATTATTTATTTTAAATTTAAATTATTAATTAAATTAATTAATGATGGTAAAAGGTAAACTTTTGTAAAAATATAATAATACAGGATTGATAAAATAATTTAAATCCATCAGGCTCAAACTTGAGACCGAAGAGAGGAATGGCACAATTACGCAGGATAAGCTTATAAGACACATTTTCTACTTGTTTGATGCAGTATTCAGGAAAACCATTAAGCATAAATCTATACTCGATGCGACCGGACAATCCCAAAATAATTAATATCATTAACAAAGCAGCGATTTTTCCGACATAAATGAAACGTGCTCAAAATCATTTGTCACACTTTTTGTATGTTATAGATTATCAAGATGGTCTAGGTAATTGTCATGGAATACTTGAAATATTTTTATTTTGCTTGACCATTATAAAATGTCATGAAGCAAGAAAATTTTCGTAAGTAGCCATTTTTTCCCTAAAAAACGCACCTCTACCTTTCCGTGACATTTTTTCTCTATCATCGAAAATTCAGTTTTCGTGACAGTTTTTAACTATCATAAAACTTGAAAAATCCGAAAAGTTCCGTTTTTTCCAGCCAAAAACGCGCCCCAATCCTTTATGATAGTTTTTTTTTTCATCCCAACTTTTTTACTGTTCACAACTATCATGAATGCTCATGTTTCTACTAGTGACCTTACAAAATTAGTTTCAATTGACTCAATATTTTTAATTATTGTTCATGATTAATATTGTTTCTATTATGGATGAGAAAAATCTCTATTTCTACCATTTTAATTCTGTTTTGAATTAAAAAGGAGAAGATATCCTAATAGCCTTAAGATTCGGTTCAAAAGGAGAAGATATCTTGATGGCCTCAAGATTTTTATTTATAAATATAACACTAAGCTGAAACTTAAGAGTATGCTACTACCCTACCTCGGAGAGCAAAGTGACAAATATCTTTTTCTCGAATCTTTTTTTTTCGTAACAACTTGTAGTGTTCTTTTTGCATGTAGTTGATTACAAATTATTTAGTGTAGATGTACTGTAACGCCCCAAGTCCCTCAGGTTAGTTAGTCTCGAATCAGGAGATTTTCATTTAATTTTAAATTAAACTTTAATTAAATTTATATATATCGGGTTCCGCATGATTGGTTTTATCTTAGGTTGGGATGAGTTTCTTTTTCTCTTGGGCTTGGTTATGTTGGGCTTTTATTGGGTTGGTTTGGTTTTAAAACAAAGGAAAAGAAAATTAATAAAAAGAAAAAAAAAACACATTAGGTTTCCATCTCTTTCTTCCTCCTCTTGCCCTAGCCGCCAACCTCCCTTCTCTTCCTCTCTTCCTCCGGCAACCGACAACACCGGCGGCGCACGACAGCTTTCTGGCAGCAACAATCGGCGGCCAACTCCCCCATCAACGACGAGCCCTCCGTTCAGCATCTCCAGCGGCGGCTCCTCGGGTCGGCAGGGAAGCAACGCATAGTCCCTCCGACGAGTCCTCCATCTGCGTGCAGATCCGGCATTACTCTTCCCCTGCACTTCAATTTCTTGCGTCTTCGAGTAACTCTGGCGAGATCCCACAGCGTTCAACAGCAACCCTCCACGAAAGGTGACGATTTGCGGCATCTTCCCGGTGGCGTGCGTTCAACGAATAAGAACCCGGCGGCCTGAACCCACGACCAGTAGTTGCGTTCATTCGTGACAGATCGTCGTTTGTGAACGGCTCCTGATGGCTTCGGGTCCAAGGCTGCGTAGTTACTTTTACTTAGCTTAGGTTTAGATGGTTAAGACTGTATGGTTTGGTCAATAAACTACTTATTCTTATTTGAATAATTGGGAGGTTCTCACTCGTTGTCTACTTTATTTCGGATTACGTGGCTATTTTAGTTTTCTTCTATTCATTGAGTTTGCCTAGTTGGAATAATGAAGTTGCCTCGTGGGGTTGTCCACGGATGATGTTTGATTGATATTTTATAGGGTTGATTCATTGGTAATTTGATGAGAGTTGAAGCTTTATTTATATGATTATTTCACAGGGAGTGGTTATCTCGTGTTTGGAGTTAAGTTTAGACGGGTGGGTAGTTAACGTGACCTAGAAGTGTGTGGGACGTTCTGGGGCGTTACATGTACTCTCTTTCTTATTATTTCATAAAAATTAGACTTCCATATTTCTTAAATTATTGTCTGGTATTAGTTTAAATAAGTTTCTAAATTTGTTATGTATCTTCTCAATTACTTGAACAAGTATCATAATGACTGGTTGAGGAACTCGAATAGGGACGGACCAAAAGCAGGCCAATAAGCTAGAAGCAGTCAGTAAAACCGGGGAATATCAATGGCAGATTCAGCTTAAATTATCAAAAAATCCTAAAGGTACATAAAAAGGCATGCGTACGAGCCCAGCAAAGTTAAAACATAAAGTGGACAAATGGCCAAGCCAATAACCGAAACCTCGAGTATAAAACCATTGGCAAATAGTCAAAATAGGTTAAAAATCCAAGGGTATTGATTAAAATCAGGGTAGAAAACGATTAGCAAAAGCCAAATAGGTTAGAAACCCAATGGTGTTGATTAAACTCCGAGTATAATACCATTGGCAATACCCAAATATGTTAGAAACTCAATGGTGTTTATTAAACCTAGGGTATAAAACCATAAACAAAAGCCAAATTGGTTAGAAACTGTTGGGACTTTCTCTACCTTTAAAAAGATTAGAGACTCGTGCAAGCGCACACGGTCACAGGTAATACTCGGAAGTAATCTAAGGTCGAATCCTCAGGGACTTGTTGCTTTCAAAATTATCAAGTGGTGCAGTGAAATGGTTTAAATATGCAATTGTGGTTTATGAAAGAAATAGTGGTGAAATGTTGTTGTTTTGGGTTATAACTAACAAGCAATTTAATAAAACTCAACCTCTTTGCTTCCTACCTTAGTCTTGATGCAAAACATGGAAGACACACTATGTTGAGAAAATACATCAGGCGTAATTCCTAACTTTTCTTGGGATTGGAGTTTTACTCTTTCACTACCACTTTTGGTTGCTGCAGAGGCTAGGGTAACCTACAATCATATGTCTATGCGTGATTACAATCCTAGAAAATATCTACCAACTCATTTGCATTATGGGTCAGAGGACCTATACCTAGGACCATGTTTTATGCGCTTATCCCTAAGTCACATCCCATATTGGTTTCCTATTATTTTACCTAACTCACCTTTCCCAAGGTTGGGCTTTGGTGTATAAATCAACTTCCCACTGGCCAAATGGAAAAAAGACGTAAAGAGAAGTTTTTAGAAACCAACCCACAAAAGTGCCAAGCGCAATCTGGCCAAAATCCCGAGCGTGTTGAAAATCAAATCATTTGACTAAGGCATTCCACAAAGAGGTTGATAACTAATTCGAAACATAATTAAATGAAAGTAAATGCAGGAAAATATAAAGAAAGTATTTTTCATTGAATTTAAATGAATAAATAAGTCGTACAATGAGTTCTAGCTTGACCCTCTTCTCTCTTGAGCGTGAGGGGAGTTATTGAAACTCGCTAAAGAACTTTAAAAGAACAGAATGAGCAAAGAACGGAAGTAAGAACTTGAATTAAAAGCAATACGAATGATAAAAATGTGAAAAACAAAGAAATGAACAACTAGAATATGAACATAAACCCTAAAAACGTGTTCTACAACTAGAGAACAACTAAAAGAAGATGAAATGAAGCTTAGAAGGAATGATTTGCTGATGGATGGATGACTTCCTTTTATTCCAATATAGGTTGGTTGAAACTCCCCTCCATTTTAGGTGGAAATGGGTTAAGATTCACCTAACCACCTCACTTGGACTTGGACTCACAATTTTGAACATGTGGGAAATGTCCTCCTTGCTTTCGTTAATTAAAACGTGCGTTTTGACATTTTGTACTAAAAAAATGCGTGGGCGCAATTCTGCAAAAACAAAATTCTGTTATTTTCTTCCAACTTTGACCGCATTTTTCTCATATCTTTCCTAAAGTACCATAATTTGACTTTTATGCAGAAATAATGTATGCATGTTCTACTTTAATAATATGTGGTCATTTTTGACAAATAATAATGGAAAATGGGTTAAAAACGTGGTCAAACAGGATTACCGACACATGTTTTTGGAGTAAAAAGTAACCCTAACAGAAACCAAAGGGTGGTAAAGGCAGCCCAGTAAAGTTAGATCCCAAGACCAATAAAAGACTAACGGTTTAATTAAACCGGGTAGTAGTGTCTAAGAAACTCAACCAGTTGCAACAATAAAGCGACAAAACTTCAACAAGAGATCGACAAACTTCAAAGTTGTTTATTCTCGACGATTAAAAGCTAACTTTGACAAAAAGGTATGGGAGTTGTTTTATAAAAATGTTCAACCCATGAACGACAAAATACTTTCAAATCAGAAGTATGACATTTCGACTAACTCATTATCTTCAACCTTGAGTGTGGGGCTAATGTTATAGATGAGAAAAATACCTATTTTCTAAAACTTTAATTCCCTTTATTTGAAGAATTAAAAAGGAGAAGATATCCTTATAGTCTTGAGAAGATATCTTATATTCAAAATAAGAGATTTCCTGTTGGCCTAAGGATTTTCCTTAGATTTTCTCTAGATTTTCTCATTCTTCTTATTCGACTATTCCGATTCTTACATAAGCATCGAAGCCTCTGTGGTTAAAGGGAACGAATCCCCAACAAAAGTGGTTAATCGCTTATGATTCAACTCGATTTAGAAACGAAACAATACCAGTTTTTAAAATATAACCGTTTCTATTAAATTAGAGGTTAGGCCTATTGGGAAGAAGGTTACTTACTTTTGTAGACCGTTGGCAAAACTTCTTTCTCGAGCATGGATCTTGATTTGGCACGAATAAACATTCCCAAAAACATGAACGATCAAACACTACCACGAAGTTTCCTTGCTATGACTCAATGAACAAGAACATGATTGTGGGTTTCTCTTTGGAAAGAAAATGTACATACTACAATTCCCTTGTTCTTTTAATGAAATGAGGGAGGAGACGAGGAAGTCCTCGCTACTTCCCACCAAAAATTCTGAATTGTGTTAATTATGTTAATTAACATAATTAATAATATATATTTAATTAATTAAATTAAAACTATTTTAATTTAACAAATTATATTTATTAAATAATTAATTGTTTTAATTTAATCTTATTTAATTAATTAAACATAATTTAAGTAAATCTCATTTAATTAAATTAATAAATATTTGAACCATATTCAAATATGCATATCTCTCATAACCTATAGTATTTAATTTGAATCCGATTCAATTTAAATTTTTAACCTATAGTTGTAATATGAATCCAATTCATATTATTCTATCATAATATATAGTTTTGTAATGTCTCATCATACATTGTATTAAATTGTGTCATACACAATTAACTCAAATTCTCGTTAATTTAATTCGAACAATTCATATTCCTTCCAAGACTTAATGTGCTTAATTACTTTTTACGAGCTAGCAAGGGGACCTAATGGACCCATAGATCAGAAGCTCCAACATTACGAGATTAATTGGTTAAACTCGTTAACCACCTTAATCAACATACGTTATTAACTACAGTTACTCCACTAAAAACCCGCAGCTGAACTCTTCTCACTATAAAATATTTCTGTGTCCACGTATATCGACCATTGACAGCAAGTCATTCCTTCACGAGTGTTAGTAACCACATATGGGTCAAATTACCGTTTTACCCCTGTGTTACATCTTGTACCTTAAGTACCGTTGATCCTCTAATGAACAACTCGGTTATTCATTAGATGATCAACTTTTTCTTATCTTTGACCTGAACTTTGACTAACAAACTCTGAATGGATGCATAATAAAATAATAATCTTTACAGGACAACCATTCTTACACATCCATTCTATACATTCTTCTCTATTAAAGGGTGTAGATAAAAACTAAACAAACAAACCAGATGCACATACAGAATGTCATGCAACTCTTGAACTATTTTGGTTGGTAGAAACTTAACTACTATCTCATTGAAACTCAGAAAGTTAGATACTCAGGTACAGCCTGGGGGGGAAAAACAAAACATAAACAGTGAGCTGAAAAGTTCAGTGAGTGGTAAGTTAATAGGAAAATATTATTGTAAAACTTCTTTCATAAACAATTGAAATTCAGCTCTTAAAACAAACTTCATAAAACTGAAGTAACAAACATTCTCATTTAAATCTCATAAAACTTGAGCAACTAAAAACTCAGTAAACTTTCTCAAGATCAAACTTGTAACAACAATTTCTTTCTAAGCAAACTGAAAAGACAACGCTCCCAAGTCCAGGATTCGGACCAGGATTTGGAATCCGAATTTGGCCCTAATCGTCCCGACATTCCCCTGCATCCCCTGCGACCTAGTTACTCCAACTTCTCAACCTGCTCTAAAACACATTCTAAAACATATAAAACATTATACTTTTAAACATAAAACAGATAAATTAAACTGAACACCACACATGTATCCATATTCTATTATGGTCTACTGGCATAAAGTCATCTCAATACACACAGCAGAATAATTCTGGTTTACTAGCATAGAGTAATCTCAATACGCATAGCAGAATAATTCTCTCAACGCGCAGAGTCAAATGGTCTCAAAGACCTTTTATTTCTGGGTATACTATATAAACACATTCATATAACATACAGGTAATCACCTGGATACAATAACATGATGGTTTGAAAACTATTCTAAAATACTTCTTTTCTTCTTTCTAAGAACCTTTCTAACTTTCTCAAATAATTTCTAAAATCGTTTATGAAATCTCTTTCTAAATAACATTTCATAACTTTCTCAAACATTTCTTGGAAATCATAAAACATTTCTAAATTCTATGAAACATTTCTAATTTCTCGAACAAACATATTTTCTTTCATTCTCAGAAGAAATGCTAAATCATAAATAATATATATTAATTCTCAGAAATTCTATAATAAATATCAAAAAACGTTTAATAAAATAACCACTCACAAATCCTTTAAACCGGATCGTACGCTATTCCAAATTCCGATTGACCTAAAATATCAATCCCACACCAAATTATTTTACTTAATTCCAACATAAACTAATTCCAATTAAATCACAATAACTTCAAAATAAATCAATTATCCAAATTCACAACCTCATTTTCTCTCTTGATTAAAAATGATCACTTCTTTACTACCTTACAAGTGGGTCCCACAAAACCCAATTCAATTTTCTCTTTCCTTTCCACTTCACAAGTGAAGCCCCCCAACAATTTCATTTTCCTTCTCATTTCTTTTTAAACCACAGCAACTGCCCAATTTCTTTTACCAATTCATTTTACTTTTCTTAACTAAATTTTATCCCCCAAAATTCCTTTCTCTCTCTTCCAATAACTCCTCTTCTTCTTCTTTCTTCTCGATTAAAACCCACGAAATTTCTTCATTTCTTCCATCCTCCTCTCTGTTCTCTTTTTCTTTTCTCAACAAGCGGCCCCTTTTTACTTTAGATTTTTGTTTACAATTCAATTCTATTTTATAACTCATAGGCTTAACATTCCTTTTTCACTTTTTTTTGCAACAACTCAACAAATTCTCACTTCTCCCTTAAATTTCTTACATCAATGATACCCATAAATACACTTACCTTTTCTGTAAAAACTTTTGCTAAGGCCAGAAATTCAAATTTTCTTTTAAGCAATTTCTTGAACATAACCATAACAACCCACAAATTTACAATTTCAAAGGATTTCTTAAAGAACACCCATAAAACTGTTCCCACATCCAATTTTTCTTCAACATTTCCACAAATTTCTTAATCACAATATTAGTTACTTACCAAATTTTGGAACCCAAAACTTTGCTCTGAACATACTGTTGAATTTTCTCATCTCCTAAACATTCCATTTCTTCTTCTTCTCTCTTGTTTCGCACTCACGGAAGAAGCAAACTTTTGCTTTCTTTTTCTTTCCTTCTCTTTTTTTTTTTTTAAACACGTCACACACCAACACAACCCCTCACACGTGTCCCTCAACACCGCTCCAAAATAAAAATGTGTTTTGTTTTTTTTTTTTTTGCAAAATTACCAAAATGCCCTTAAAACTTCCAACATTTTTAAATTTTTCTTCCTTTCTTCCTTTTTACTATTAAAATAAACCAAACGGTCCTTACAGCGACTCAGGCCACTCTCATCCGTATAGATCAAAGGATGAGCCCTCACGGATAGGAGTCCATAACTCACTCAAGATTGAGAATGACTTGTCTAGTCATTCTATAAAATAGCAATCTGTTAATCAATGGCGTTACACCTAAAGATTGGCTATTTCACGATTCGGTCTTATATAAACTGATTGTATAGAATACCCCCACTCGCATGTCTCCACACGAACGACCTGGATCGGGTCGTCTATAACATTTACAAAGCGGGCTGTATACATAGTGTTGCCAGGATAAGGTACCCAGTCTTATCAATATACTATAGACCCTTTAGGTTATTCTTGGGACATTATCTACTTGTATATAAACGGTATATCAAATATATACCCAGTATATATACTATCCTGGTTACATGATAATAACCTTGGATGTTTAGTTTATTGAATTTGGACAATGCAATGCTGTAAATTCAACAACAAATGATTGAATATGACACCATAATTTTATTGAATATAAATTTGTTTTTACTTAATTACAAACTACGAGTCTAGGCCAATACACCCAACAAAGTCGGCCACATTGGTATTCAGAGCTATTTGGTTTTGCATGTTTGGTTTTATAGGTTGACGTCAAATTCTTAATTTCGTTATTAACGATTGGTGCGAATTTGACGAAATCCCAGAAGTCAAATTTATGCATCAACTGTTTTGTTTTGGGAAGAGAATACCCTGGACACGTGGAGGACCCATATTGGTGCTCCAAGATGACTCATGAGTCATGCCCAGCTCGGACCGCCGAGATCACCACCACTAGCGTTGACAGATGCTAAGTATGAGGGCCGAGGTGAACCTGGCCGAGGTCCGACCTACCAGGAAGCTCGGTAGGGGCCGATGTGAGCTACTGTCAGCAGCGTGATTATCGGGTGTAACCGTCGGTCCCGAGATTACCGGGTGTAACCGACGGTCCCGAGATTACCAGGTGTAACCGTCGCGAGATTAGCGGAACTACCACCCATAAGTAGAGGACCTCACTCCATGATCAGGTACGATGATTTCTGACCTCAAACTAAACTGGGAATCCGACCTATACTGACTTGATCGTCGGAGTGCTTACCTTTTTGTACAGGTCCGCCCAAGTATTCAGATCGGTCCGGAGGCCGAGTTCGAGCTGCAATCTGATTTACACTGTTGTGCATATCCTTGCATAAACATTTGGCGCCGTCTGTGGGAACGACAATCTAAGTCACCCCAATTCTTTTAAATCAACACGCAAGCGAAAATGGTTCAACCCGCAAACTCGACCAATACGGCAGATCGAAGGACCCTAGCTGCTAGCGATGCCCACCAGAGGGAGGTCGGAGCAGCAGTGGTAGAGGGGCAAGGTCACGACGGCCTAGCAACGGAACCCCTCCGCAGGTCGGCACGAATCACCGCGCCTGTTCTACCACCTGCGCACACCCCAAGAACATCCAAGGCCACCCGTGGCCGAGGTGGAACCTCTAAGAAGGGCGCCCGGGGTCCAGCCCCGGCCCCGACAAGTGAGAACTTGGACGCACTCCAGAGAGAAATGGAGGCAATGCGCACGAAAATGCGGTCCATGGAGGAAATGTATAACGGAATGATATTAGCTGCAGGCGCGGGGTCCCGATCTGAGAATCGAGTGACGCGCGTTGGCATACGCGAGCAAAGGGGTTCCCACCTCGGCCCAGTCGAGGAGGAACATCCTGAAGACAACGAGAGCGAGGGACACACTCGCCAGAGAGGAGACCTCCGTGAACACCTCAACAGAAAGAGAGGCTCATCCCTCCGAAAAGGACAGTCACCATCCCGCTCACACAGGAGCTCCACCCAGCAGGTTGAATCCTCTCGCAACCCAGCAACTCCTGCAGGAGTGATTACAAGGGAGGAGTTCGACCAGCTGAGGGGTCAGCTCGACGCTCAGGTGGAGGCCTTAAAGGCCAAATGTGAGCAGAAAGAAGGTCCACTGAACGATAGCGACTTGGGAGAATCGCCCTTCACCTCAGACGTTTTGGAAGCACTGATCCCTCCGAAGTTCAAAGCTCCTACCGTGAAGCCTTATGATGAGTCGAAGGACCCCAAGGATTATGTTGAGGTCTTCGAAGGCCTCATGGATTTCCAAGCGGCATCAGACGCAATCAAATGCCGCGCCTTTCAGATCGCGCTTACTGGCAGCGCGCGATTGTGGTATCGGAGGCTGCCAGCCAGGACGATCTCGACCTACTCTCAGCTGAGAAGGGAGTTCCTCGCCCAGTTCTCTTCTCGGCATTATGACAAAAAGACAGCGACCCATCTCGCCACCATCAGACAGAAGGAGGGTGAGACGCTGCGAGAATATGTCACCAGATTCCAGGAGGAGCAATTGAAGGTCGCACACTGCTCCGATGACTCGGCCATGTGCTATTTTCTCACCGGTCTAGCCGACGAAGCCCTCACGGTGAAACTTGGAGAGGAGGCCCCGGCCACCTTCGCCGAGGTGCTTTAGAAGGCGAAGAAAGTCATCGATGGACAGGAGCTCCTCCGAACCAAAACCGGCCAACCAGAACGAAAGATCGGTTGGGGCAGAAGTGGAAAAGATATAGAAAAGGCAGATCCCAAGTCCAAGGACAAAGGATCCTTTTCCAGCGGCCGAGCTGAGTATCGAGGGGCGGAGAACGGACCTACCAGGATCCAACCTTACGAACGCTTCACCCCGACCACGATTCCAATTTCCGAGATCCTAACGAACATCGAGGAGTCTGGAATGGAAAAACTACTCAAGCGTCCTGAGAAGCTTCGGGGAGCCCCGAAGAGGCGCAGCAAGGACAAGTATTGCCGCTTCCATCGGGAGCACGACCATAACACGTCGGACTGCTGGGAGTTGAAGCGCCAAATTGAGGATCTAATTCAAGATGGCTACTTCAAGAAATTTGTGGGAAAGCCCAGGACCAGCTCGGCCGAGAAAAAGGAACAGCGGAAGCGTTCGAGGACGCCGCCCCGACGCACTGACCGACCTGCGGTCATCAATACCATTTTCGGAGGGCCAAGCGGGGGTCAGTCCGGACATAAAAGAAAGGAGTTAGCTCGTGCAGCCAGGCGCGAGGTGTGCATCATCAGGGAGCAGAGGCCGACCTGCCCAATCACCTTCGACGGTGCAGACTTGGAGGAGGTCCACCTGCCCCACAATGATGCACTTGTGATCGCTCCCTTGATTGATCATGTGGTGGTCAGGAGGGTGCTGGTAGACAGAGGCGCATCTGCTAACATCCTGTCCTTACCGACCTACCTTGCCCTGGGATGGACGAGGTCGCAATTGAAGAAAAGCCCGACACCGCTGGTTGGGTTCTCTGGAGAATCGGTCATCCCAGAGGGTTGCATCGACTTGCCGGTCACGCTTGGGCAGGACCAAACTCAGGTCACCCAAATGGCCGAGTTCGTGGTAATTGACGGTAGATCGGCCTATAACGCCATCTTTGGGAGACCCATCATCCACTCATTTCGGGCCCTTCCCTCGACACTTCATCAAGTTTTGAAGTATTCCACCCCCAATGGTGTGGGCACAGTCCGAGGAGAACAGACCGCTTCGAGGGAGTGCTATGCCTCCGCACTCAAAGGCTCATCAGTCTGCGCCCTTGAAACTCTCGCCAGTAGGGATGGGACGCTCGAGTTTAAGGTCAACCTGCCGAGGTGGGAGTTTGCCGCACCCACTGAGGAGCTCGAGCTTGTTCCTCTACTTAGTCCCAAGAAGCAAGTAAGCATAGGAACCAAGCTGGAGGCCACCGACAGAGAGGAACTAATCCACTTCCTCAGATCCAACTCGGACGTCTTTGCGTGGTCCCATGAGGACATGCCTGGCATTGACCCGAAAATTATGACGCATCGCCTCAGCATAGATCCGTCATTCCGACCTGTAAAACAAAAAAGAAGACCTATAAACAAGGAAAGGAGTGATGTAATTGTTGAGGAAGTTAGCAAACTTTTGAAAGCTAAATACATAAGAGAAATTTTGTATCCCAAGTGGCTCTCCAATGTTGTATTAGTTAAAAAATCTAACGGAAAGTGGAGAATGTGCGTAGACTTTACGAACTTAAATAAGGCATGCCCGAAAGATTGCTTTCCACTGCCGAGGATTGATCAGCTCGTGGACGCCACAGCCGGGCACGAACTGCTCACTTTCATGGATGCCTACTCTGGGTACAACCAAATCAAGATGCATGTCCCGGATCAAGATCGTACCACATTCATAACAGACCAAGGTATGTACTGTTACAAGGTCATGCCCTTCGGTTTAAAGAACGCAGGAGCGACCTACCAGAGAATGGTGAACAAAATGTTCGCCAAGCAGATCGGCCGGAATATGGAAGTGTATGTCGACGACATGCTCGTCAAGAGCAAGCGGTCTAAGTCGCATCTTTCCGATCTGACCGAAGCCTTCGAGGTTCTAAGGACATATCAATGAAGCTCAACCCAGCTAAATGTGCCTTTGGAGTCTCTTCGGGAAAATTCCTTGGCTTCATGGTGAACCACCGGGGGATCGAGGCCAACCCCGAGAACATTAAAGTCGTGCTCGAGATGGAGGCACCCAAAACGCTGAAACAGCTTCAGTGCCTCAATGGCAGGATTGCAGCCCTGAACCGGTTTGTTTCAAGATTGACAGATAAGTGCCTCCCTTTCTTCAAAGTCCTACGAAAGAAAGGGCCGTTTGAATGGACAGCAGAGTGCGAACAAGCATTTCAGCAATTGAAGAGCTACCTCTGTTCGGCACCTTTGCTCGCCAAGCCCTTGCCAGGGGACAAGCTCCAATTGTACTTGGCAGTGTCTGACAGTGCCGTCAGCTCGGCCTTAATCAGGCAAGAGGAAGCACGGCAAAACCCGGTCTACTACACAAGCAAGGCTATGACCGAAGCCGAGACTAGATACCCTCAGATGGAAAAGTTGGCTCTCGCTTTAGTCACCTCGGCCCGACGGCTTAGACCATACTTCCAAGCCCATACTGTGGTAGTGCTCACTAACTTGCCCCTAAAAAACATCTTCCATAAGCCAGAAGCTTCTGGACGCCTGATGAAGTGGGTAATGGAGCTAAGTGAGTACGACATCCAGTTCGAACCCAGAGCTGCGTTGAAAGGGCTAGCAGTGGCAGACTTCATAGCCGAGCTCACACCACCTTCCGAGCCTGGCGAGTCCGACCTACCATGGACAATCTATGTCGACGGATCCTCCAATGAGAAGGGGTACGGAGCCGGGGTCCTCTTGCTCGGACCAGGAGGCGAGCGATTTGAGTATGCCTTGAGGTTCGGCTTCCGGACTTCCAATAACGAGGCTGAGTATGAAGCATTTATTGCCGGTCTACGAATCGCCAGAGCATTGGGCGCCTCTTGTGTTAAGATCTTCAACGATTCCCAGCTGGTTGTGAGCCAGATCACGGAAGAGTACCAAGCCAGGGACTCCCTGTTAAGAAACCCTTGAGAGTTGGATCTAAGAACCTTGCTAACGAACAAGACCCATAGAACTCAATCCCAAAAACCCCGAAAACAAGTATGGAATCAACCCAAGCAAAAGTTTTAGAACGGATTACCTTGATGATCAATATCAAGAGTAGAGAAAACTTGTTTCTAAACTCGTGATTCGAATCACTCCACAAGAGGTATGATCAACACCACTTGAATGATCCTAACATGCAAATTCTAAAGACACAAGAAATTGCACAAGAAATGGGAGATAAAGCTCTCAACCAAGCTAATGAGAAAACTCACTTTTCATTCAACTTCAAATTGTGTTTACAACAAGACATCTCAAGGTTATATATAGCCATTCTAGCAAGCCATATGAAAAGTCTTAAGCAAATGAAAAGACTTGTAACTTACAAGAAATGAAAAGACTTGTAAATGAAAAGACATAACTTACAAGAAATAAAAAGACAAGCAAATGAAAGGTTAAGAACATGGAAAGTCAACCAAAATAAGTGCAATCTCGTCCATAATGAGGGATGTGAGTGTTTGACTTGGTTTTTGAATTGAATGAGTTGACTTTGACTTGTCTTGATGGAGTTGACTTTGACCTTGACCAAGTAGACTTTGACTTGCCTTAAAAACACTTAAAAATGCATAACTTGCACCAAATTGAAGTGCATAGTTCCAACTTCTTGCACATCTTCCTTTTAATTCTCGTGTCGAGTTCACGAACGCTTGGACACGAAGTAGTAAGGCTTGTTGAAGTTTTCGAGCTCTTGATCTTGTAATTGGTCCATGAGGCATGACAAAGAGAGCTCCTTGGTTCATATCATCCTCCCCTTCTTCAGAAGGATTCGTCCTCGAATCTATAAGATCTCCTTGCAATGCAACCTTGTACTCGGCATCTTGAGCTCGTTCAAACATGTTGATAAGATAATAAATTTGTATGGTAAACTTGTAATTGCTTGTAGTAAAGAAAAACCTTGCAGTCTTGTTCCAAATTCCTGGTTTAAATCCCCAATACAAGGGCATTGAAGCAATGAGTGAATGTGGCTTCTGAGTGTTGCCGAGGTCTTCATTTTGCAGTTGCATGCTTTTCTTACTCTCCCCAATTTGCACAATATTTGTAATCTCAATCGCTTTCTCAATAAGTACCTCCTCTGTGGTTGTGTACTCATCAGGCGTCAAAACCTCAACATGCACATCTTCTTCAGCATCATAAATAACAACATCAATATTAAAATCTTCTTGTTGGGCATGCAGAATAGTTTGAACATTCGCATCAATGGCATCTTGATTCTCTGCCTCATTTGGAATTTGTTGATGATTTTCCTCTTGAGGCGGACAATCGTCCTCTTTTTGAACCGATTTTGTAGCATGCCTCTTCATGTCTTCGTATAGCATTTTGAACTCTTGGCACAATTCATTGAGGTCATTTATGTTTTTGCGAATCCCGACCAATTCCTTCGTATATGGATCATCGCCATGGTGGTTATCATGATATCGCCGGCTATTGTGGAACCGCGATTTCTGTGAACGTTCAGTGTGAAACATGGCTGCAAAACAAAGTTAAAGTAACAAAGAAAAAAAATGGATCTCACAAGCACTCCCCCACTAATTCACTCATTAGTGAAGTTCACTCGTGCTTAACCCTCAACACTCAAAATAATGTATCGCTCCCTTACAATCTCTCCCTCACAACTTAGTACACTCTTATGCACTTCAAACAAATCGGTAAGTGAGTCTAGCAAAGTTAAAAGCTATGTGCATTTCAAGTGGTTTAGACAGCACATAAGAACTCCAACAAGAGTGTGATTTTAGGAGTAACCCGAATAACAACAAAGAAACAAGTTAAGAAAAAAAAATAATGGACAGAATTATAATGGAAGCTAGAAAGAAAAGAAAGTAGAGTTAAAGATAAAGATGGTTGGGAATTAAGCAACAAGAAAGTAGCATGAGATTTCAATGCAAGGCTACACAAACAAGTAATGACAAATGGGGTCTTCTATGGCTTTTTCCTCTTTCTTTTTTTTTTAATCAGTTATGGATCAGCAAAAGCACAATAATGCTAACAATAAATGCTTTCACGTTCAGTTTTTTTTTCTTTTTTTCTTTTTGGAATCAATCAGCAAAGTTCACGAATTTCAACACTAAGCAAGTCGAATTAGAAGACTTCAAAGAAGACAGATTTGTAGATAAGACCCAGATCTATAATAATGCAGAGAACGAAAATTGGAAAAGATGAACGAAATTGATACTTTTTTTTTATTTTGTAATTTTAGACAGAATGCTAATATGCTTAGATATAATCAAACATAAGCAAATGAATAAGAAATTCAAAGAGTTAAACGCAAGGAAACATATATCCGATCAAAGAGCCTAATGCTCTGATACCAAAATGTTAAGAAACCCTTGAGAGTTGGATCTAAGAACCTTGCTAACGAACAAGACCCATAGAACTCAATCCCAAAAACCCCCGAAAACAAGTATGGAATCAACCCAAGGAAAAGTTTTAGAACGGATTACCTTGATGATCAATATCAAGGGTAGAGAAAACTTGTTTCTAAACTCGTGATTCGAATCACTCCACAAGAGGTATGATCAACACCGCTTGAATGATCCTAACATGCTAATTCTAAAGACACAAGAAATTGCACAAGAAATGGGAGATAAAGCTCTCAACCAAGCTAATGAGAAAACTCACTTTTCATTCAACTTCAAATTGTGTTTACAACAAGACATCTCAAGGTTATATATAGCCATCCTAGCAAGCCATATGAAAAGTCTTAAGCAAATGAAAAGACTTGTAACTTACAAGAAATGAAAAGACTTGTAAATGAAAAGACATAACTTACAAGAAATAAAAAGACAAGCAAATGAAAGGTTAAGAACATGGAAAGTCAACCAAAATAAGTGCAATCTCGTCCATAATGAGGGATGTGAGTGTTTGACTTGGTTTTTGAATTGAATGAGTTGACTTTGACTTGTCTTGATGGAGTTGACTTTGACCTTGACCAAGTAGACTTTGACTTGCCTTAAAAACACTTAAAAATGCATAACTTGCACCAAATTGAAGTGCATAGTTCCAACTTCTTGCATATCTTCCTTTTAATTCTCGTGTCGAGTTCACGAACGCTTGGACACGAAGTAGTAAGGCTTGTTGAAGTTTTCAAGCTCTTGATCTTGTAATTGGTCCATGAGGCATGACAAAGAGAGCTCCTTGGTTCATATCACTCCCGAACGGAGAAGTATTTGGGCAAGGTCAGATCGTACCTCGTCCAATTTCGAACTTACGAAGTAAGCCGGGTTCCCCGAGCAGAAAATTCTAATGCCGACGCCTTGGCCAAGTTAGCATCAGCGTACGAGACCGACCTGGCAAGGTCAGTCCCCGTCGAGATCTTAGATAATCCCTCGATCTCAGAGCCAGATCTAATGGAGATCGACGTTCCAGAGTCCTCATGGATGGACCCGATTGTGGACTTTATTAGGGGCAATTCACCACAAGACCCCAAGGAGCGCAGAAGGTTGGCAAGGCAAGCAGCTCGGTTCGTGGTCCGAGGTGGACCGTTGTACCGACGCAGCTTTTCCCTGCCTCTATTGAAATGCCTAACCCCAGAAGAGGGCCTATACGTCCTCAGAGAAATCCACGAAGGAGTGTGCAGTAATCACTCAAGCGCCCGGTCGCTGTCAGCCAAAGTGATCCGACAAGGATACTATTGGCCGACCCTCAGCCAGGACGCCAAGAAGTTCGTTAGAACTTGCGACAATTGCCAACGATACGGAAACGTAATCCACCAACCTCCCGAGCTGCTTACCCCCATCACGGCCCCATGGCCATTCGCGCAGTGGAGGTAGATATTATTGGTCCTTTCTGATTACGCTTGTTTACATGCGTAAAAAGAAGGTTTTAGATGCTGTTTTTACAATGTTTCAGCTTTGTTTCGGATTTTTCTCGATTGTTTGAGTTCCAATTCATGCAAAATTCATATATTATGGTTTGTGGTTGGCTTATATTGTATTTATGACATTTTAGGACCATTTGGGAGTGCAAATTAATCAAAAGAAGCAAAAAGACGGAAAAACCATCATGGGAGGCGCCAGGCGCCTGGGAAGCCTGCAGAAAAACTGGTTTTCTTCCAACTTTGCCCTTAATGAAACGCGTCTTCCAATGCGTTTTGGTGGTTCCAACCGATGCATACGTGTAGAAGAAGTGTTCCACTATCAGTTTGAGCACGATTTGGTCAGTCAAAAGAGTTGGAAATGGGTGATTCACCATCGTTTTAGGACCTACCTAACCAATTCTGCACAGCTATAAATTCCAGCAACTTCTCCACCAAAATCATCAAGCCTTGCTTCCTTCTCTTAATCATTTTTAGTGTTTCTTTGTTGCTTTCTAAGTACTTTTGAGTTGCTTTCATTAGTTACTTTTGGTTTTTAAATCCCAAGCACTTTACATTCCTTTATTGAGCTTGTTTTGTTTCCATTTGTACTTAGTCATTTTCTACTTATTCAAATATATAAAAATCCAGCACTTTGCTTATCTTCCCTTTGCCTTTACTTTATTTTTAGTTAAGAGAGTTGTGTTTTTGGAGGAAAGAGCACGTGACACTCCCCCTTGCTTGAAAGAGAAGGGCGAAGCTCTCAATCCCGATAAAAACTCTCCGTTAGTTAACTTTTGTTTTTCACACATGCATTCCACATTCAACCATTTTACTTGCTGTATTTTCTTCAATATGTCTTTCTAAATTCCCGTCTCTAGCCCGGTTATGGATAGTTAGCCTTTTATGTCTAAAAAGGGTTGCTAAGAAGTAGTGTTTTTACTTTCCATTCATTGCTCAACATGTTTTCCCAAAAAGTTAGGATTTAGAGAAGGCCACTGTAAGTCTTAACAAGTCAATCCTGAAAAGGTTGCTTATTTGCATTGTTGAGTGGTTAAACCGAGGAGAGGAGCGCCTTAGACATAAGGGTTCCGCTTAAGTAGCCTAGACATAGGACCTTGACCCGAGGTTGCGACTATTTCCATCCTAAAACTAAGATATCTCTCATAATAGACATATTAGGGAATGTCTTAGGACTTTGAACTTGCTTAGACATAAGTCAAGTGAGAAGCGTAGTCGTTGGTTTCTAAAGTAAAATGCATATTATCCTTAGCATGTCCTTGATTCTTTGTTGGCTAACTTGAAGTAATTCGGGCTAGGTTTTATCATTATAAGTCCAAATCCCAAATCCAAAACCATTATTTGTGACCACTTCCCATTTTACAAGAATCACTCATTTCAACATTCACTATTCTTTAAACTTTAGAGTTTGGAAATTATTTAGAAGTCTTTGAGGATCGATACTTGGATACTCCATCCATTTTATATTACTCTGACAAGTGTGCGCTTGCATCTATATAATTGTTACCACGCTTAGTGCGTGCGTTCAGCATAAACGCCCAGTCACTTTCCCTCTAGGCAAAGGCCAGACAAAGTTCGCTGTAGTGGCTGTGGATTACTTCACAAAGTGGGCCGAGGCCGAGGTGCTCTCCCACATAACGGAATCCAGAGTCACGTCCTTTGTATGGACAAATATCATATGTCGCTTTGGTATACCGCAGGCCATTGTGACAGACAATGGGAAGCAGTTTGACAACGCCAAGTTCAAAGACTTTTGCGGCAAGCTTGGCATAAGTCACCTTAGCTCGTCCCCCGCACATCCGCAAGCAAATAGGCAGGTGGAGGCGGTCAACAAGATCATCAAGCGAGGCATCAAACTTAGACTGGACTCCAAGAAAGGCAGGTGGGCCGAGGAGCTACCAGAGGTTCTATGGTCGTACCGGACCACCCAAAGAGAATCGACGGGTGAGACCCCGTTCTCCCTGGCCTTCGGCTCCGAAGCTGTAGTCCCGGTCGAGATCGGCATGCCATCTGACAGAGTAGAGCATTACGAGCCTACAGGAAATGAGGAATAGCTGCTCCTCAACCTCGACTTGTTGGAAGAAAGAAGAGCAATGGCCTAGCTACGCCTGGCGGAATATCAGGGCAGAATGGCCAGACACTACAACGCCCGCGTTCGACCTCGGACCTTCCAAGTCGGACATCTGGTCTTAAGGAGGGTCCAAACCCATGTGGGTGCCCTTGACCCGACCTGGGAGGGGCCGTTTGAGGTCAAGGGAATAGTCCGACCTGGGACGTACATATTGGCCGATCTGAAAGGAGACGTCCTCGCGCACCCGTGGAACGCGGAGCACCTGAAGCGTTATTATCCTTGAAATGCCAAAAGGGTTTTCAATGGATCTGTTAAAACTGTTTCAAAAGAATTATGATCGGAATAAACGTGATGATTTAATTTCATGATTCCGTGTTCGACCAGAAATTAAATGGGGGTCACGGACTCCCACACGATCACATTCCAGCAGTCGGTTAAAATCCAATCCTCCAAAACCTAAGGGTACGAGGTGCGATGCCAAAACCACTAACGAACTTAAAATTCAAACCTTCAAGGTAAAGGGGCGATGTGAAAAGTTCAAAATGATCAAGCCTCCAAACTTGAGGGTACGGGGTGCGATATGAAGAACAGCTACGGACTTAGGATTTTAGCCTTTTAACGTTTTTTAAGTTAAGGGTGCGATATTAAAAAATTCAGAGTTGGTGCAATGCATTGAATACTAGACAGAGATTCGAATTCAAAATTTCAAGTATTTTTTAAGGCGCGACCTCAAAAGTACGAGGTGTGAGGTGACATTGGCTTTAGCTTAAATAAAAAGCAAAGAAGAGAAGGCAACAAAGTAAAAACAAATGAGAAGCCTCTTTATTGAATGAAACGCAGAGCCAAGGCTTATAGACCTTGCAGCTCTGCCCTAACACTTACAAAAGAAGAGAAGAAAGACAGAGAAAGGCCTCATGAAAGGTGATCGCCTAAGAGCCTGCTTGAGGAGCGCCCTCCTGAGTGGTGCCAACCTGATCCTCTTCGAGGTCGGAGTAGTCAGAGTCCAGATCTCTGACGTACTTATCCACCAACGCTTGGGTGCCATGGGTGCCGTTAGGCCCAGACGCCCACTGCTCAGCATACCTCTTCTTCAGACCACCGAGATCGATCTGAAGGTCAGGCATGTCGGAAGCAATGCCCTTCATGAGAAACTTGAAGCCCGCGTCAGAGAAGTCTTTGGCAAATCCATCGAAGTCAGGATGTTGCCTGAACGATTCCTCCAATAGGACTACATTGCTGAGACGCTCCTTCACCATCTCCAGCTCAGCAGTCGCGTGCTTCAGCTCCTCCTCCTTCGCTTCAAGCGCCTGGAGCATGTCGTCCTTCTCTTGAAGAGTTGGAACTTCTCCTTCTCCAAGCCCTTGGTGATAGCATGGGCAGCTTGGAGCTGGGCCTTGCGTCTGTCCTCTTCTTTCTTCAGCAGCTCGGCCTTGGCCCCCACCTCAGCCTTCAAAATTTCCACCTCAGAGTGAGCTTTCAGCAGCTCATTCTTCATGGTGGAAGAGGCAGCATCCAAGGCAGCAGAGAACTCCTCTTTCTCCCTCGCTGCCAGAGCTTCATTCCCATCCAGCTCGGCCTTCACGGCCAGAGCCGATTGAACGGAAGCAACAAACGCCTGAGGAAAGGTACAAAGAAGAAAGTTAGACCGAGCTACCTGTTGGGTAAATTGAGCGAAAATGAAGGCACCAATCTTACCTCAGCGGCGTAGTCGATGGTCCTCTGCAGCACGGACCCCGGGTCACTTACAAATTTGGACGCTCTTCTGAGGCAGCGGTCCAAACTTGCAGCCGAGATGCGGGACACCTGGTCCCTCACCCCAGAACTTGACGGCTCGACTCTGAACCGTGCTGTCACGTCGGACGTCCCGCCCATCCTGGCCTCAGGATCGTCCACCCGATCTGCGAAGCTCGTAGGCAGGGCCCTACAAGCTCCGACCTCCAAGGGGGAGGTGGTCTTCTTCTTCTTCCTCCTTCGCTTCAGAGGGACTTCCTCCCTCACCTCCTCGCCCAAGGGTGAGACGTCCACCGCCTCGGTCTGATCCCTGGGGCGCTTCTCCCTCGAAGGACCCCCAGAAGACTCCAGCTCGATCACTGGGGCTGGATCTTCCGAGGCTGGCCCTACCACAACAGGAGTGGCAGGTTTCGAACTCTGGGCGGCCTCAAGAGCATGGGCTCGGCCCTTGGACTTGCGCTTCACGTTGCTTGCAAATCCGCAAACCATGGCTGCAAAACAAAAACAGGAGTCAACACAAAGTTAGAGGAAAAAGGGGGGGAGCAAGCTCGACATACCAAGTTCGGAGTTCGGCCTTGAGGATTCAATGGGACAAACTGCAGGGTTGTAATCTAGCAGCCCGGACTCAAGCAGCAGCTTGTCGGTCACCAAGGTTCCGACCTTCCTACCCTTCGGAAAATGCTCCTTGTAATATTTGAACGTGTCGAAGGAGGCTTGCGTGAGCTCGGGGACTGGTCGGATTGATACTGCACAAAGACAAAGTCCGAGTTAGACCTGAATGACAGGAAAGAAAATCACAAAAAGTAAGAACTACTCCGTACCTAGGTTCCCAAACCTAGTGGGAACGTCAAAGAAGGAACGACCTGACTCGTCCTTTGCAAGCCATTCCCCAGAAGCGTAGAACCACTTCCTCACCCATCCCTTGATGGAGGTCGGCCCCTTAACTATACCGCCTGCGCCTTTCCTTGCGCACATATAGAACCGACCAGGCTTCTTAGCTATCCTTTTCGCTTCGAAGCACGCGAGGAGCTGGTCTACGTCCAATAGCTCGGCCTCTTCACTATCCCGAGCTCGTAGCCAAAAAAGGATGGCCAAAGCGAAGATGACACCCCACCCATTGGGGGCCACTTGAGCCGGAGCCAACCCAGTTCGGAAGAGAAATTCTTGGACAAAAGGGTGAAGGGGAAGTCTGAGGCCGTACTTAAACATTTTGAAGTAGAGAGTGACCCATCCCTCTGGAGGATTGTCAGCTCTTTCCCCCTCCTCCGGAATCCCAAGGAGGATGTTCTCAGGGATAGCGAACCCCCTACGAAGGGATCCGAGGTAGTGCTCAGGTATCCTAGAAGGGTATTCCAAACCCTGACCCGAGGTGGAGACATCACTATCCTCCCCGTCATCGGAGAACCTAAAGTTTTCTATCTCCTCGAGCTCGGACTCTAACTTACGAGCTAAATCCTCATCGGACCCTAAGTCGCTGTTAAAAGAGGACGACATGGCAACTACGTTTGAAAGAGAAAGTGAGGGAAGAGACCGACCTACCAAGGGTTCGAGCTGCCTTCAGATCGAACTCCAAGAATTCAGGAAACGTAAGGTATGACCTGAAGGATTGGGGGTATTTATAGCTCGTCGGAAAAATTTCCCCACCGTACATGTATAATCAACGAGCGGCTAGGATCCTCCCGAAAATCCGAAGCGTCGGAATATTTGAATATTCCGACGATAAATCCACCGCAACAGTTATATTTTCCCACGAATAGGAAGTCGCCACGCATCCAAAGCAAGTCGAATGAACTTCTCTGCCAGGTCGAGATCGGACCAGACAGAGAGGGGGCCAATGTTTGGGAGAAGAGAATACCCTGGACACGTGGAGGACCCCTATTGGTGCTCCCAGATGACTCATGAGTCATGCCCAGCTCGGACCGCCGAGATCACCACCACTAGCGTTGACAGATGCTAAGTATGAGGGCCGAGGTGAACCTGGCCGAGGTCCGACCTACCGGGAAGCTCGGTAGGGGCCAATGTGAGCTACTGTCAGCAGCGTGATTATCGGGTGTAACCGTCGGTCCCGAGATTACCGGGTGTAACCGACGGTCCCGAGATTACCGGGTGTAACCGTCGAGAGATTAGCGGGACTACCACCCATAAGTAAAGGACCTCACTCCACGATCAGGTACGATGATTTCTGACCTCGAACTAAACTGGGAATCCGACCTATACTGACTTGATCGTCGGAGTGCTCACCTTTTTGTGCAGGTCCGCCCAAGTATTCAGATCGGTCCGGAGGCCGAGTTCGAGCTGCAATCTGATTTACACTGTTGTGCATATCCTTACATAAACATGTTTCAATATGAAATTTTATTTAAACAAGTTAAACTGCAAAAAGTGGTATTATAGCTATTTTCAAATATTTAGAATTTATAAGATCTACATATCTATCTATATATATATTTATATATAAATCCCGTAAAAGTAGTTTAAAGGTCGGTTTGCAGAAAAAAAAAAGTAAAGACATTAGCTTTGTAATTTCCTTTTTCGCTGTTTTTGATTAGTATGGATTAATAATATATTTTAATTTGGTACTTCTTTTAAATAAAAGTTATATTTTAATTATCAAAATGTATTAATTATGAGTCTTTAGAATCCAATTGAAAATAAAATTACAAATTTTCGAGAAAAAAAAAGTAATAATCACACTACTAACTACTTCAACTTTGTGGATAAATAAATTGTTGGGACACTGGCAAAAACTTTTAGTAAAATAAGCAAAATAGCAATACATTTAGTTTTTTTCAAATATATCATTTTTTTTTTCAGAAAAAACGGAGGTCCAATTATAAAATTATAAATTCACCCTTTAATATATCAGATATATATTTGTAATATATCTGACCACTGATATATATCTCTGATATACCATTGATATAATAATGATATACAATTGATTTCCTTCTTATATAACCATGATATCTACTCAACTTCTAACATGTCTTACCACTGATATACATATGATAACCATTGATTTACCACGCTGATACAATATATATATATATATATATATATGTGATATCTATCTAATTTACCACTGATATACAAATGATATACTACTGATATAGCTATGGTATCTACTGATATAAATATGATTTACCACTAATATAATACTGATATATATTTGATATATACTTAATATGCTTCTAATTTACCACTTATATACCTATGATATAACCATTATATCTACTAATATAACTATAATACATGTGTGTTGATATAATACTATTATATCCAATATTTTTTTCAGACGAAAACAATTGTGCACTTGAAATATAAAATTATTATATAAAAGGTTTACGTGGACCATGCACGTCCAAAAAGACAAATTAAATTTTTGATATACTTTATAAATTTAAAGAGTTGATATCTCTTATATTTAGTATCTAATTAATATTAATATTGAATAAATAGTAGTGATATAGTAATCAACATTATTGATAATAGTAGTATATTAATCAACAAATTGAAATGGTAAACTAGAATTTAAAAAGCTGATATACCACTAAAATTAAACATTTGATATTCCTTGTATTTAGTATATCATAAATTAGAAATACTACATATATATATATATATATTATATGTATAATACGTACATTTGATGTATATCATAGATACATCTGATACTGTATATTAGGGGTACATCGAATGTATATCGAAACTATATCAGTGTTACATTGGATGTACATTAAATATAGATTGGATGTATATAACATACAACTTTACATCGGATATATATCAGATATAGATTTAATGTATGATATACATCAGATCTATATCAGATATAAATTGGATGTATATCAAATATAGATATACATCAGATATATATTGATATCATAAGGGTAAACTTGTAATAATAAAAATTTCGAAAATAAAAATTCAAATATTTTACTATATTTGAAAATTTGAAAAACTGGTGACATTTTTTGAAATACATAAAATACTTTTGCTACCCACCGCCATTACTCTAAATTTTTAATATGTAAAACAAAACAAGAGATCAATGATATATAATTTTATAATTAAATTCATTGAACTTCTTTTACACTTCAATAAAAATATAACATCGTACGTGTATTTCTTATTATTAGTAAAACATTACGCGACAAATAAAAGACCAAATAAAATTCAAATACAAACTTAAACAATCAACAAGTACAATTTACCCTGAAACCAGTAAAAGATGATAATAGTGATAGGCATTCGCATGACATTCATGTTCTATTGCAGAAGAAAAACTTGATTGGAAACTCCCATGAAAATCTGCATTTTTGTATACGACTTGAACATAACTCAACAGATAAGTTCTTCGGTTAAAATTCTTTGTAATACCAAACAAAGTAATATATTTTAAATGCAAAGTAATGTAATCGTCTATACTTAGTGTAAAGTACATGCTAATAATATCTACCCTTTTAACATTCTCTTCCCAAAGCATGAAATTCACCATCCAATGTCAGTGCCAATACTAAGTAGTTAAAAATAAAAAAACAGTAGAATCTCTTACACAGTGACCATCCACGAGAATTAAGTACCAAAAGAGTTCAGCCAAACAATCCCTTAACATGTTTATGCAACAGAATTATACATTCTGAGAGAGAAGAAAAAAACATCACCATTCTTTCAGATGCACGTTTGTTTACTCCTGCACCCACAAAATCAATTACCTTCGTGTCAGAAAATGATAAATAAATGTCTCCACAGACAAGGTAACAAAGTTTAGGAACAATAGAATTCACCTTCATTCATAACCACCCCAACTTTCACTACTAACAAAAGCATCCCAAATTTCCTCGTGGCTAGATTATATACTCTGTGTTCGAAAAATTATCGAATATGCATTGCTTCCGTAATAATCGTGGGATGCAAGTTCAAAATCTGTATGCTTTCTAATAATCATTTGATATAGGTTTTGAAACATATTTTTAAATTTCTCTCTCACATATCCAACAATGTAAAACTACTCGCTAGATTGTTCTAGGTTCTCGGCCTCCTTCAAGAATTTCTCCTCTTGTTCATGAATTTCATACATCCGTAACAGTCGCATCATCTAGTTACAAGTCGGTCATCCAAGTAACTAACGACCCTTATCTCGCTTACTCTGATATGATATGATATAAATACACTGAATAAATCGGTGGTCCATCAGTCTAAAAGGCATTAATTTTTATATAGCCTATAAAGCTAATGTAAGAATGAGTGTATAATCTTAATTTGGTTTCGAATTTGAACAAACAAGGAAAGTAAAGAGGTATGTCTCTCTCATTAACTAACTTAATTGTACAAGAATAGGTGCACTAGTCCATCCAGCAACTGTAGTAATTTCAGATTATTAATGATTTCTCAATGTTAATTATATACATTTGTGACTAATAGCAGCACTGGAGGCGTATAAAGTTTCAACAAGGATATCCATTTTGAACTAAGTTGCAACTGCTTTTGAATGTTACTCATAAAAGTAGCAATAGTAACAACAGAGAAGAAGGTATCTCATACCTCGTCATTGTCGTCGTCGTCACCACCATCCTCTTTATTCTTCTTGAGGCGGGTCGTACCGCCCTCTTTAACAATGGGCAACTTCATTTCACCGAAAGGTGTGTTGACATGAATATTCCCTTTTATGGTGTAGCCAGTGCCTCTTCCTCTGATCATATCCCAAAGTGCCGAACCAAAGTCCTTAGGCCTGAAGGTGATGGGTAAGTCGACATGACTGATCCCATTTTTATCAATGGGTGTAAATTCCGAAAGATCCGTGCTCCCGATACAAACATCAGAGAGCCAAACTTCACAGTCTAGGTCTTTCAATCCCAACTCAAAGTCATTCTTATTTTCCAGTCTCAAGTGGAGAATGGCAACAGTTTCTTCAAATGAGAATCTCTGGAAATGTATCTTCTCGATATCGACGTCGGGCTTGTAAGGAATGGGGATCTCTCCAGTTTTCTCAAGTGGCAGTGTCAGTCTCCCAAAAACAGGCACATCCACAATCAGATCAACCTTGATTCTGTAAGGAATGATGCTACCAGGTTTAATGTCATGGTATGTGCTCTTAATATCATCATAAATCAACTTCACAGGAATTTTGACAGTCTCCTCGCCATGAGCATGAATTGTTCCAGCATCAGGAATCAACCCAGAGATCAGCTTCCTGCCATCACTCTCTATTAAATAATTAATGTCAATTAGGGGAATGGGAACAGGGTTAGGATTTTTTATCAGAACATCAACAACAATCTCAGCCTTCTCAAGATTGATAGAGGGAATATGAATCGCGGACACATCTGCGGTCGGCTTCCCGAAACCGATCGTCTCTTCAATCTTCTCGCCAACATCGTGAATGAAATCTTTCACTCTGTCAAGGAATCCACCCTTCCCTTCATTTTCATCTTCCTTGTGATCTTTGCCTTTGTCACCCCTTTCTACGATCTCTGGTCTATCGGAAGACGCCATAACTTCATTGGAAATAAATAAATAATTTCAGAACAACTTAGAATCATTCGGTTGTAAAATTCTAGAGACTCATGATAGGAAGCAATGTGCACAACTGTTGTTTCAGAATCGAAATATTATCTGGAAGTCCTAAATTACGAGGGAGATTAAAATCCTTTCCGCGATGATGATAATTTCTGAAACTCTACCAAATTCATCAAGCATTATCATCAAAGAAACTAGTCAATCTCAAGGAAGGTTACAACAGATGATTGAGGATCTAATTATGAAAAAATGATCGGATCAAAATTTCAGATGAAGATGAGATCAGAAAAGTCCAAAAAACAAATAGAGGGAAGATCTAAAACAATAAAAAGAAAAATCAAGCAGAGAAAAAGAAACAGAAACAGAAACTAGAGAATTGAAATGCAGTAGAAAAGGAGAGGAATTAACCTGAAAGAGATGAGAAGGGCTGTGGGAGCAGGAGGAACTGAAGTTTGAAGAAGAAGAAGAAGAAGAAGAAAGTCAAATGAAGGAGAATGGCTACAGATTCAGATCCAAAGAAAGAGGGATGGAAATGGAAGGATTGATCAGGTTGGCTCCATGGGACACGTTGTGGCCTTGGCGCGTTGCCGACCAAATAAATATTACTTTCCATGAATAATTGACGTGGCCCACATATTTCATTAACATATATTTATATTTATATTTCTTTTTTCTTGATTTTTAGAATATATATTTTAAAATATATCTCCGAGTCTGCAATATTGGAAGAGTTTTTTCATTTAATAAATATACGGGGCGAGGAATTAAACTAAAATATTTTAGTTGGAAATATATTTCAATAATTATTATGTTCGTTTTGACACAATTTTTTCCCTTAGTTCCTATTCCTTTAAAATTTTAAATTAACTTTCTTATATTTTAAGATTTCAATTTAGTCCTCAAATATTATTGTTGGCCTATGAGAAACTTTTACCCCATAGTACAACTTCTCATTTCTCCTTCAAATTTCTAAAAATATTAGTAGAAATTTTGATTTTTCTTTTGATTTTGTTTCTCTTCTTCATTTCCACCCATTCACTAAGATTTGTTTACTTACTAGATATCAGAATGAAAATCAATTGGAATCAAATTAATCGAAATGAGAATGTTATTCTTTTATAATGTTGGTTACCATAATTTTATACCATCAGACTAAAATTGTTTGGAATTAGAACCTAAATCAAATATATAACTATTACTAGTATACTATTTTCTTCTTTCTAGCTAATTACAAATATATTATTGTACTAATATTTTTTTAAATTAAAATATTACGTTCGTTCATCGTGGAGGCAATTAAAAAGTGTGGTTGGCAACATTTATGTGTCAAACCGGTAGGCAGTGTTCCCTCTGAGTGGAGGACCGACCGATCCGGGTTTGAATGAGCATTGTCGGGTCCTGGAGTGCCTGTAGAGGGCTCCCGTGCATACCCCGGGGTGATCATCACCACCTGCACCCACATCTCGGCACAGTGGAACGTGTAACCTGCCAAATATTCGACTTTGCTTATGCAAGTTGTTATGTACCAAAACCAAAGAATATTGTCGATGGGATGCAAAAAAAGATGATCTTACTTCGTTCATGCATCGTCTTTTAACCCCCCGTTAGCGGGTAAAGTTAGCAGCCTAATAAAATAAAAAGGGCCTCCTTTTGCATGTTAAAGCAGCACACTAGTACATTTTCATTGACCACTAAGACTAACTCCAAAGTCTGGTCTTTAAACTAATAAAGATGGCATAGTAAAAAACGGAAGACTGACTATCATCGCGCGCATTTAACATGGAAGAAGTTATAAGGTGGTGATTAGGGACACCCATAAAAAGTTCTCTCTATAAGGATTGTTACAACCAATTTGCTTTAAACTCTTACTCAAGAAGTAGGTAATCAAACCAATATATTTTGATTCTAAGCTAAGGAACAATAAATAAGATATTGCATATAAAACAGTAAACTAATGAAATCAAACGGATTAACAATCGAGAGAAAATAGTAGGGGGTTATGTTCTTTTATTATATTATGACTAACTGATGCTTCGACAATGAAGTTGTTAAGACTACTAGCCAAACAAAATTGATATCTTCCAGACTACCTAGGTTTTAAATTTACCAAACTCTCATTTGCTTTAACAAACTGTGTTTGGGGGTAAACTTACCCAGGACACGTGGAGGACCATTATTCGTGTGGGATGAAATTAGATAAAAATGATTGCTTAGGTCCACCTCGGCCCCGCCGAGGTGAATCGAGTTTGCCCCTTAAAAGATGAAGCATGTTCACCAAAGCTTGACCTGATTGTGGTCCAACCTGCTCGGAACCCGACAGGTCCGATATGAGAAAAGACATGTAACCGCCGGTCGTGCGTGCTGTCGGGCCCATTACCTATAAATAGAGGAGTACATTTCGCGCTCAGGTATCGAATCTGACCTCGAACTAAATAAGGAGTCCGATCTATACTGACTTGAGCGTCGGAGTGTTCGCCCTCTTGTGCAGGTCCACTCTAGTGTTCAGGTCGGAACCGGAGACCGGGTTCGAGCTCGATTCGTGAAGAATCGTTGTGCAGATTCCTGCATAAACATTTGGCGCCGTCTGTGGGAACGTCATCTTAAGTCATCTCGATCTAAAAAAAATATATATACGCAAAGATGGTGCATCCAGCAAACTCTGCCAACGCGACAGAACAGAGGGGTGTGAACGCTGATAACGGCCCTCAGCGAGACCTCGGTGCAAGAATAGTCGAGGACCAGGTCCGAGCAGGGCAAGAGGGAGATCTGCCGCGCAGATCTGCCCGTCATGCGAACCAAGAGCTACCACCTGCTCACCCGAAACCCTCAAAAGCCAACAGAGGCCGAGGAGGGACGTCGAGAAAAACCTCCCAAAGGGCCAACCAGGCAGCAGACCCTGAAGCTCTGTCTGCTCTTCAGTGCGAGTTGGATGATATGCGCCATCGGTTGCGCACAATGGAAGAGATGTACGCCGAGGCAACGCACGCTAACCGAACTGCGTCTCCCTCTATGGCTCCGGGCGCACCCGGTGAAAAGGGAGCTCCATCTATCCAACCTGCCGATCGCGAGCCCATTCCGAACGATGGGGGAGTGGATTACAGCTTGCGAGACAACGATTTGAGAAAGCATCTCACTGAAAAGAAGAAGAGAGCATCTCGGGAGCCGGAAGACTCTCCTTCCTACTCCCGAGAATTCTGCAACTCGAACATAAAGGCTCAATCAAAATACAAGCCCCTGGCACCAGAAGCTGTGATCACGAGGGAAGAGTTCGACCTGATGAAGCACAAGTTCGATGAGCAGGTCAAGGCGCTTAAGGCCAGGTGCGAGAAGAAATACTGTTCGTTCGACGATGGCGACTTGGGAGAATCGCCATTCATCGCGGACATCCTGGAGGCTCCAATCCCTCAGAAGTTCAAGACTCCCGCCATGAAGCCCTATGACGGGTCTAAGGACCCTAAAGATTATGTTGAGGTTTTCGAGGGCCTCATGGACTTTCAAGCGGCGACGGATGCGATCAAATGCCGTGCCTTCCAGATCGCGCTTACCGGTAGCGCGCGCCTGTGGTATCGAAGACTGCCGGCCAGGTCGATCTCGACCTACTCCCAGCTGAGGAAGGAGTTCATTAGTCAATTCTCCTCTCGACATTATGATAGAAAGACAGCGACTCACCTTGCCACCATTAGGCAGAAGGAAGGAGAGACGCTGAGAGAGTATGTCACACGGTTCCAGGAAGAGCAGCTTAAGGTCGTGCACTGCTCTGACGATTCGGCTATGTGCTACTTCCTCACCGGCCTGGCCGATGAGGCCTTAACCGTACAACTTGGAGAGGAAGCTCCAGCCACTTTCGCCGAAGTTTTACAGAAGGCGAAGAAAGTCATTGATGGGCAGGAGCTCCTCCGAACCAAGACTGGCCGACCTGAAAAACAGATCGATCCGAAGAAACTTAGCCAGGAGAGGAGGAGGATTGATGACAAGTCCAAAGATAAGGGACCATCCTCCTCCAGTGGCAGAACAGAGTACCGAAGGTCGGAGGGCGGCTCCATCCGGAGCCGACCTTATGAGCGGTATACTCCAACCACCATCCCCATCTCCGAGATACTCACGAACATCGAGGAAAGTGGGATGGAAAAGCTCCTCAAGCGACCTGAGAAGCTCCGAGGGGACCCAGAGAAGCGCAACAAAGATAAGTACTGTCGTTTTCACCGCGACAACCGCCATAATACGACAAGCTGCTGGGAACTGAAGCACCAGATTGAAGATCTCATTCAAGATGGCTACTTCAAAAAATTTGTGGGCAAACCGAGGTCTAACTCGGTCGAAAAGAAAGAAGATAGGAAGCGTTCAAGAACGCCGCCTCGCCGGAATGACCGACCTGCAGTCATCAACACTATTTTTGGAGGCCCGAGCGGGGGCCAGTCCGGAAACAAGAGGAAGGAGCTAGCTCGCGAAGCCAGGCGCGAGGTATGCATCATCAAGGAGCAGAAACCTACTTGCTCTATCACTTTCGGCGATGCCGATTTGGGGGGATTCATTTGCCCCACAATGACGCGCTCGTGATCGCCCCTCTCATTGATCACGTCCTGGTCCGAAGGGTATTGGTTGATGGAGGCGCATCTGCGAACATCTTGTCCCTCCCAACATATTTAGCATTGGGATGGACCAGGTCACAATTGAAGAAGAGTCCAACACCCCTAGTTGGATTCTCTGGAGAATCGGTCACCCCAGAGGGGTGCATCAACCTGCCGGTAACTATAGGGCAAGATGCCACCCAAGTAACGCAGATGGCCGAGTTCGTGGTAGTCGACGGCAAATCGGCCTACAACGCCATTTTTGGGAGACCCATTATCCACTCATTTCGAGCTGTTCCTTCCACGTTGCATCAAGTCTTGAAGTACTCAACCTCTAATGGAGTGGGCACGGTCCGAGGTGAACAAAAAACTTCAAGAGAGTGCTACGCGTCCGCACTCAAGGGATCGTCGGTATGTGCCCTGGAGGAACAAATCAATCGTGGCAAGCAGCAGGAGTCAGGGACCGACCTGCCAAAAGAAGGTAAAAGGCAGTTCTCCTCGCCAACAGAAGAGCTCGAGCTTGTTCCTTTACTTAGCCCCGAAAAACAAGTAAGTATAGGAACCAAGCTGGGGGCCACTGACAGGGAAGAATTGATCAACTTCCTCAGGTCTAACTCAGACGTCTTCGCATGGTCTCACGAGGACATGCCTGGTATCGACCCGAAGATTATGGTGCATCGCCTCAACATAGACCCATCATTCCGACCTATAAAGCAAAAAAGAAGACCTGTAAATAAAGAGAGGAGTGATGTAATTGTTGAGGAAGTAAACAAACTCTTAAAAGCTGAATATATACTGCTACAAGGTGATGCCTTTTGGTCTAAAGAATGCAGGTGCGACCTACCAAAGGATGGTGAACAAAATGTTTGCCAAGCAAATCGGTCGGAATATGGAAGTGTATGTGGACGACATGCTTGTCAAAAGCAAGCAGTCAAAGTCGCATCTTTCCGATCTGACTAAGGCCTTTGGAGTGCTACGGAAGTATCAAATGAAGCTCAATCCGACCAAGTGCGCCTTCAGAGTTTCCTCGGGAAAATTCCTTGGTTTTATGGTAAATAACCGCGGGATTGAGGCTAACCCAGAGAAGATAAAGGTCGTGCTCGACATGGAGGCACCCAAGACTCTAAAGCAGCTTCAGTGCCTTAATGGCAGGATTGCAGCCTTGAATAGGTTCGTGTCAAGATCGACGGACAAGTGTCTTCCGTTCTTCAAAGTTCTTAGGAAGAAGGGACCGTTTGAATGGACGGAAGAGTGTGAGCAAGCGCTGGGGCAGTTAAAAGACTATCTCTGCTCGGCACCTCTACTTGCAAAGCCATTACCAGGGGAAAAACTCCATTTGTACCTGACGGTATCTGCTAGCGCCGTCAGCTCGACACTGATCAAGCAGGAGGGCGCAAGCCAGAGCCCCGTTTATTACACCAGTAAGGCCATGACCGAGGCCGAGACCAGATATCCCTAAATGGAGAAGCTGGCCCTCGCTTTAGTCACCTCGGCCCGAAGACTTAGGCCATACTTCCAAGCGCACACGGTCGTAGTACTTACAAACCTGCCCCTGAAGAATATCTTCCTTAAGCCTGAAACATCAGGGCGTTTGATGAAGTGGGCATTGGAATAGAGCGAGTACGACGTCCAGTTCGAGCCCAGAACTGCGATGAAATGACAAGCAGTGGCCGATTTTATCGCAGAGCTCACTCCACCACCTCAGTTGGTCAAATCCGACCTCCCGTGGACGATCTTCGTTGATGGGTCTTCTAACGAGAGGGGGTGCGGGGCAGGAATCCTCTTGCTCGCACCAGGAGGTGAGCGATTCGAATATACTCTGCGATTCAACTTTCGGACCTCAAATAATGAGGCCGAGTACGAAGCACTCCTAGTAGGCCTGCGCGTTGCCAAAGGACTGGGGGCCAGTCACATAAAGGTCTTTAGTGACTCTCAGCTGATTGTAAATCAGAACAAGGAGGAGTACCAAGCGAAAGACCCCCAGATGGAAAAATATCTGAGCAAGGTCAGATCGCACCTCGCCCAGTTTGGGACTTACGAGGTGAGTCAAGTTCCAAGATCTGAGAACTCTAATGTAGATGCCTTAGCCAAATTGGCGTCAGCATACGAGACTGACCTGGCTAGGTCGGTCCCGGTCGAAATCCTAGACACTCATTCAATCTTGGAGCCAGATGTGATGAAGGTGGATACTCCGTCACCCACTTGGATGGACCCAATCGTGGAGTTCATCAAAGGAAGCCCACCGCAAAAGTCGAAGGAACAAAAGAAGATGACGCGAAGAGCAGCTCGGTTCACGCTCCGAGAAGGAGTGTTGTACCGACGTGGCTTCTCCCTGCCTCTCCTCAAGTGTGTGACTCCCGAAGAAGGCCTCTACATTCTTAGGGAAATTCATGAAAAGGTGTGTGGAAACCACTCCGGCGCCAGGTCGTTATCGGCTAAGGTAATTCGATAAGGGTACTATTGGCCAAGTGTCGAGCAGGATGCAAGGCAGTTTGTGAAAGCTTGCGACAACTGCCAGCGTTTCGGAAATATTATCCACCAACCTCCCGAACTGCTCACCCCCATCTCGGCCCCATGGCCATTTGCCCAGTGGGGGGTGGACATCATAGGTCCTTTTCCTTTGGGCAAAGGGCAAACAAAGTTCGCTGTTGTCGCTGTGGACTACTTCACTAAGTGGGCTGAAGCCGAGGCACTATCCCACATCACAGAGTCCATAATCACGTCGTTCATATGGACAAACATTGTGTGCCGCTTCGGCATACCAAATGCTATCATGACAGACAACGGAAAACAATTTAACAATGCAAAGTTCAAGGACTTTTGCAGAAAACTTGGTATAAGCCACCTCAGTTCGTCCCCTGCGCATCCAAAAGCGAATGGACAAGTTGAAGCAGTAAACGAGATCATAAAGCGAGGACTCAAGCTAAGGTTGGACTCCAGAAAGGGAAGGTGCGCCGAAGAGCTACCTGAGGTTCCGTGGTCATATCGAACCACCCCACGGGAGTCAACTGGCGAAACTCCGTTCTCGCTAGCCTTTGGTTCCGAAGCTGTTGTACCAGTCGAGATCGGCATACCAACAGACAGGGTAGAACAGTACGAGCCAACGAAGAACGAGGAAGAGCTACTCCTTAACCTGGACTTGTTGGAGGGGAAAAGGGAAATGGCTCAACTGCGCTTAGCAGAGTATCAGAACAGAATGGCCAGACATTACAATGCCCGAGTTCGACCTCGAAGCTTCCAAGTTGGACATTTGGTCTTAAGAAAAATTCAGAGTCATGTTGGCACCCTTGACCCAAGTTGGGAGGGACCGTTCGAAGTCAAAGGCATAGTCCGACCTGGAACTTATATGCTGGCCGACTTGGAAGAAAGAGTGCTTGCGCATCCATGGAACGCGGAGCCCTTGAAGCGCTATTACCCCTGAAATGTCAAAATCGTCCCAAAATGGGCTTGTCAAAATTTTCAAGGGGCGAAATTTTCAATAAATAGAGTTATTTAATTTCATAACTCCGAGTTCGATTAGAAATTAAATGGGGGCCACGGACTCCCATAGGACTTAAAATTGATCAAATTCGATCCTCAAAACCCACGAGTTCGAGGTGCGATGTCAAGATCAATTACAAACCAAAATGCAATCCTTTGAACTCTTAAGTTAAAGATGCGATGTTGAAGGTTCAAGAAATTCAATCCTCTAAACCTACGGGTTCGAGGTGCGATGTGAATATTAACAATGGACACCAAAATCAACCCTTTGAACGTATAAGTTAAAGGTGCGAGGTAAAAAGGTTCCAATTGCTTCATGTTCTTTCGGACTTCCGAGTTCAAGGAGAAATATTAAAAGCTGATAAAAGAAACTCTCAAATTCAAACCTTAAGTAAGAGGTACGATGTGAAAAGAGTTGAATTTATTTATTGATAAGATCCAGCTTACAAAAGTAAGTTCAAAAAGTTTAAGGAAAAAGCAGTAGAAGAGTCAGAGCTAGAGGCAGAACTGCAATTAAGTATATGGAAGGAATTCGTTAATTGGAGGACAGAGCCAAGGCTTATAGACCTTGCAGCTCTGCCCAAAAAGAGAATATATATAAACACAAGGAAAGAGAGCCTCAGCTACTTCCGAGGTGGGAGGATAGCTCGCCTTGGGAGCCTAGAAGGTTAACCTCCTGAGACCCATCCTGCTGAGAAGGAACCTCCTCTTGCGTTGTGCCGATCTCATTGGGCTCTTGGCTAGGAGCGTCCTCTTCTTCCATGTCGGAGTAGTCAGAGTCCAGCTCCCTGACATACTTGTCCAGCAACGGTTGGGGGCCAGGAGTCCCGTTAGGCCCAGAAGCCCACTTCTCAGAGTATTTCTTCTTGATGTCGTTGAGATCGATATGAAGGTGAGGCATGTCGGCAGCAATACCCTTCATCAAGAACTTGAAGCCGGCGTCGCTAAAGTCCTTGGCGAACCCATCAAAGTCTGGGTGTTGCCGGAACGACTCCTCCAGCAGAGGTCCGCTGGTGAGGCCCTCCTTCAGGTCTTTGAGCTCGGCTGTGAGACGCCCAATAGAGGCATCCTTCTCCTCAAGAGCTTGGGCGAGATCGTCCTTCTCCTTTAGGAGTTGGAATTTCTCTTTCTCCAGCCCCTTGGTGATCGCATGGGCTGCTCGGAGGTGGGCCTTGTGCTTCTCACCCTCCTTCTTCAAAAGTTTGGCCTTGGCATCCACCTCGGCCCTTAAGATACCCACCTCGCCTTGGGCCTTTAGCAGCTCGCCCTTCAGCGTGGTGGCAGCCTCTAAGGCAGCAGAAGAGTTCTCCCTCTCCTTGGCTGCCAGAGCCTCCCTTCCATCCAGCTCAGCCTTGACCATAATAGCTGAATGAATGGAAGCGACAAATGCCTGCGAAAGTCAAGGAACACAATGGTTAGATCAAGTTGAGAATCGAGAAAAGATAATAATAAATTGATGCAAAGCAGATCTTACCTCGGCAGCGTTATCGATGGTGCTCTGCAGTACGGACCCAGGATCACTCACGAACTTGGATGCTCTCCTCAGACAGCGGTCCAAGCACGTGGCCGAGATGCGGGACACCTGGTCCTTCGCCCCAGAGCTCGACGGTTCCATCCTGAACCGCGTTCGCACGTCGAATGTTCCCCCCATCCGAGCTATGGGGTCGTCCACCAGGTCAGCATGGCTCGCGGGCAGGGTCCCACGAGCCCCAGCCTCCGAGGGGGAGGAGGTCTTCTTCTTCTTTCTCCTCCTCCTCAAAGGAGACTCTCCCCTCACCTCGTTCAGGGGAGATACATCAAGTGCCTCGGACTCCTCCCTTGGACGCTTCTCTTCAGATCGACCCCCGGACAGGTCCAGTTCGATCACGAGGGTGGGAACTGCAGAGGATGGGCCGGAGTTACCCTGAGCCTCAGTCCGTGGCACCGAAGGCGTCACTGGTTCAGGGCTCACCACGGTCTTGCGGGCGTGAGCACGACCTTTGGACTTGCGCTTCACACTTCCAGTGAATCCGCACACCATTGCTGCAAAATAAACAAGTATAAAATTAAGGATCAAAGGAAAAATGAAATCAAGACCTAGGTCGAGCACGATTTACCGAGTTCAGAGTTCGGCCTTGAAGCTTCAATTGGCCGAACTAGAGGGTTGTAGTCAAGAAGCCCCGACTCCAAGAGAAGCTTGTTGGTGACCAAGGTTCCGATCTTCCTGCCCTTGGGGAAGTTCTCTTTGTAGAACTTGAGTGTGTCGAAAGTGGCTTGATCGAGCTCGGGGATCGGCTTGATCGACACTGCACAAAGTAAACAGAAAGTCAGAGTTAGACATGAATACCAAGAAACTAAAAGAAAAAGAAAGTAAGGAAGACTTCATACCTAGGTTCCCAAACCTAGCAGGCACGTCAAAAAAGGCACGACCTGATTCGTCCTTTGCCAGCCATTCTCTAGAGGCAAAGAACCACTTGCCTACCCATCCTTTGATGGAGGTCGGCCCCTTAACTATGCCACCCGCGCCCTTCCTTGCGTACATATAGTACCGACCTGGTTTTTTGGCTATCTTCTTAGCCTCAAAACACCCAAGAAGCTGGTCGACACTTAGCAACTCGGCCTCATCCTCATCCCGAGCTCGCAACCAAAAAAGAATGGCTAAAGCAAAAATGACACCCCACCCATTGGGGGCCACTTGAGCAGGAGCCAGTCCGGTTCGGTTTAAGAACTCCTGAGGAAAGGGATGAAGGGGAAGTTTGAGGCCGTACTCAAACATCTTCAAAGAACCTTTCGTGTGCCTCGGATCTTCGAATGCTTTTTTTTTCTATGGTTTTCTTTCTTTTTGCTACTGTTTTTGTTTCTTTTTGCTACTGTTTTTTCTTTCTTTTGCTTCAGTTTTTTTTTCCTTTTGCTTCTATTTTTTTTTTTTTGCTAATGATCCGAGAGCAAAATACAAGAATTTCAAGACAAGTTGTAGTATGTCTTGTTACACTTTGTAAGAACTACTTTCGAAAAAAGAAAAAAATGACAGAATATAAAATTAGACAAAGTAAAGATATTTCATCTCTAGAGCCGGCGAAAGGATGTCGACCAATGCTCTGATACCAAATGATAAGCGCCAAGGTTGCTCGGGTTTACAAAGCTAGAGGTCCTTCTAGGATCCTTGCAAACATTCACAAAAACGACTGACTTACCGAATGATTCCAACCAAGAGTAAGGTTAGAAGATGAATCACTCTTAGATCGGACTTAGAATCTACGATGGTCACTCCTAGATCCTAAGACGACTCACTCCAGAATTAGCTTGATCGAGACTAATCCAATGAATCGGTTTAACATCAAACCTAAAGCAAGATTTGAAAGAAGCAACACCAAAAGTGTTAAGGAACAAAAGTTCTTGAATTTCAATATGTTTTTAATCTTCAGTTATCCATAACAAGAGCATTACAAGCCTTTAAATAGGCCAAATGGTCGTTCAACATAAGAACACCAAAAGTTTTTCAAAATACTACTTAATGCAAATTGTAGAAAATAAGACATGCAAATTAAAACTTGATTGCACATCATTCTAGACACTTAAATGCGGATCAGAAAACGTAGTCATGCTTCAAATGGTCTTATCTATGTGCTGTAGGAGGCGCTTCACATTTGGATATGGTTTGACAACTTTTGACTTCACAAACTCCAAAGAGGTGCAATCTGCAAAGGCACCTGTTCACGAATCTGCACACTTTTTTTGTCCTCCGTGCCATCTCTCAAAATAGACAACTTTTCCCGTGCCATCTTTGCTCCATTCTCTTCTTGACTCATTGAAGTAACATTATGAATAAATTTGGGCTCAAAAATCTTTGTTGGTTCTTGTGCATTAACAAGCTTTTGAAGGTGCAATGTGAAAGCCTCTTGAATCTTCCTTGCCTTTCTTGTAATAATTGCTCCTTTGATATATGTAATTGGTCACAAATGGATTCGTATCAACTACTAGAGGGGGAAGATAAGAAAACTACCATGTTTTGAAAGAAGAGTAAGAACAAAGAAGAGTAACTGACCTAGAAGAGAGGGTTCGAGCTGGTTTCAGATCGAACTCCAGAAATTCAGAAAACGTAAGGTTTGACCTGAAGTTTCGGCACTATTTATAGCTGATCGGAAAAACCTCTGCGCTGTACACGTGTAATCAACGAGCGGCTGAGATCTCCTCGGGATACGCAACGACGAAACGCTTGAGTACTCCGACAACCTGGCAGGTCGAAATGTATTCCGCAACGGTTATATTCCCTCTACAAATAGAAAGTCGCCACGTGTCCAAAAGAGATTCGAAGGGACTTCTCTGTCAGGTCGAGATCGAACCTAGCAGAGAGGGGGCCAATGTTTGGGGGTAAACTTACCCAGGACACGTGGAGGACCATTATTCGTGTTGGATGAAATTAGATAAAAATGATTGCTTAGGTCCACCTCGGCCCCGCCGAGGTGAACCGAGTTTGCCCCTTAAAAGATGAAGCATGTTCACCAAAGCTCGACCTGATTGTGGTCCGACCTGCTCGGAACCCGACAGGTCCGATATGAGAAAAGACATGTAACCGCCGGTCGTGCGAGGTGTCGGGCCCATTACCTATAAATAGAGGAATACATTTCGAGCTCAAGTATCGAATCTGACCTCGAACTAAATAAGGAGTCCGATCTATACTGACTTGAGCGTCGGAGTGTTCGCCCTCTTGTGCAGGTCCACTCTAGTGTTCAGGTCGGAACCGGAGACCGGGTTCGAGCTCGATTCGTGAAGAACCGTTGTGCAGATTCCTGCATAAACAAACTGTAACGAACAGTTTATAGCTATACTAGGTGAGCCTTATATCCTCAAACACCCACGTTCTATGCTAAAAGATAGATCAAGTACATAATAAAATCTTTCATATCCTACCAAAGTACAGTAGGTTCAAGTATCCAGATATCAATTATAAAAAACATTAGGATTATTTAGCACAAACTTTAATCAAATAGAAACAGCTTCAATAACTTGAAAATTGGTGTTTAATATCAAAAGTCCATAATCCCCATGTTTGGGGAAGGGAATACCCTGGACACGTGGAGGACCCCTATTGGTGCTCCAAGATGGCTCATGAGTCATGCCCAGCTCGGATAGCCGAGATGGCCGACACCAACGCCGACAAATGCTAAGTATGAGGGCCGAGGTGAACCTGGCCCAGGTCTGACCTACCGGGGAGCTCGGTAGGGGCTGATGTGAGCAACTGTCTGCGGCGTGATTATCGGGCATAACCGTCGGTCCCGAGATTACCGGGTGTAACCGACGGTCCCGAGATTACCGAATGTAACCGTCACTAGATTAGCGGGACCACCACCCATAAGTAGAGGACCTCACTCCCCGATCAGGTATGATGATTTCTGGCTTCGAACTAAACTTGGAATCCGACCTATACTGACTTGATCGTCGGAGTGCTCACCTTTTTGTGCAGGTCCGCCCAAGTGTTCAGGTCGGTCCGGAGGCCGAGTTCGAGCTACAATCAGGAACACACTGTTGTGCACATCTTTGCATAAACATTTGGCGCCGTCTGTGGGGAGTCGACAATCTAAGTCATCCCAATTCCTTTAAACCAACACGCGAGCGAACATGGTTCAACCAGCAAATTCGACCAATACGACAGATCGAAGGACTCTAGCTGCCAGCGATGCCCACCAGAGGGAGGTCGGAGCGGCAGTGGTAGAGGGGCAAGGTCACGACGGCCTAGCGACGGAACCCCTCCGTAGGTCGGCACGGATCACCGCGCCTGCCCTACCGCCTGCGCACCCAAGGACGTCCAAGGCCACCCGTGGCCGAGGTGGGACCTCTAAGAAGGGCGCCCGGGATCGAGCTCCGACTCCAACAAGCGAGAACTTTGATGCTCTCAAGAGAGAGATGGAGGCAATGCGCACACAAATGCGCTCCATGGAGGCAATGTATAACGAAATGGTGCTAGCTGCAGGCGCAGGGTCCCGATCTGAAAATCGAGTGACGCGCATGGACGTACGCGAGCAAAGGGGTTCCCACCTCGGCCCAGCCGAGGAGGAACGTCCCGAAGACAACGAGAGCGAGGGGTACACTCGCCAGAGGGGAGACCTCCGTGAGCATCTCAACAAAAAGAGAGGCTCGTCTCTCCGAAAAGGGCAGTCACCATCCCGCTCCCACAGGAGCTCCAACCAGCAGGCTGAATCCTCTCACAATCCCGCAGGGATAATCACAAGGGAGGAGTTCGACCAGCTGAGGGGGGAGCTCGATGCTCAGGTGGAGGCCTTACAGGTCAAATGTGAGCAGAAAGACGATTCACTGAACGATGGCGACTTGGGAGAATCGCCTTTCATCTTGGACGTTTTGGAAGCACCAATCCCTCCGAAGTTCAAAGCTCCTACCGTGAAGCCTTATGATGGGACGAAGGACCCCAAGGACTATGTTGAGGTCTTTGAAGGCCTCATGGACTTCCAAGCGGCATCAGACGCAATCAAATGCCGCGCCTTTCAGATCACGCTTACTGGCAGCCAGGTCGATCTCGACCTGCTCCCAGCTGAGAAGGGAGTTCCTCGCCCAGTTCTCTTCTCGGCACTATGACAAAAAGACAGCGACCCATCTCGCCACCATCAGGCAGAAGGAGGGTGAGACGCTGCGGGAGTATGTCACCAGATTCCAGGAGGAGCAGTTGAAGGTTGCACACTGCTCCGATGACTCGGCCATGTGCTATTTCCTCACCGGTCTAGCCGACGAAGCCCTCACGGTGAAACTTGGAGAGGAGGCCCCGGCCACCTTCGCCGAAGTGCTCCAGAAGGCGAAGAAAGTCATCGATGGACAGGAGCTCCTCCAAACCAAAACCGGCCGACCTGAACGAAAGATCAACTGGGGCAGAAGTGGAAAAGATGAAAGGGCAAATCCCAAGTCCAAGGACAAGGGATCCTTTTCCAGCGGCCGAACTGAGTATCGAAGGACGGAGAGCGGACCTACCAGGAGCCGACCTTACCAGCGCTTCACCCCGACCACGATTCCAATTTTCGAGATCCTAACGAACATCGAGGAGTCTGGAATGGAAAAACTACTCAAGCGTCCTGAGAAACTTCGGGGAGCCCCAGAGAGGCGCAGCAAGGACAAGTATTGCCGCTTCCATCGGGAGCACGGCCACAACACGTCGGACTGCTGGGAATTGAAGCGCCAACTTGAGGATCTAATTCAAGACGACTACTTCAAGAAGTTTGTGGGAAAGCCCAGGACCAGCTCAGCAGAGAAAAAGGAAGAGCGAAAGCGTTCGAGAACGCCACCCCGGCGCACCGACCGACCTGCGATCATCAATACCATTTTTGGAGGGCCAAGCGGGGGTCAGTCCGGGCATAAAAGAAAGGAGTTAGCCCGTGGAGCCAGGCGCGAGGTGTGCATCATCAGAGAGTAGGGGCCGACCTGCCCAATCACCTTCGACGGTGCAGACTTGGAGGAGGTCCACCTGCCCCACAATGATGCACTTGTGATTGCTCCTTTGATTGATCATGTGGTGGTCAGGAGAGTGCTGGTAGACGGGGGCGCATCCGCTAACATCCTGTCCTTACCAACCTACCTCGCCTTGGGCTGGACGAGGTCGCAATTGAAGAGAAGCCCGACGCCGCTGGTTGGGTTCTCTAGAGAATCGGTCATCCCAGAGGGTTGCATCGACTTGTCGGTCACGCTGGGGCAGGACCAAACTCGGGTCACTCAAATGGCCGAGTTCGTGGTAGTTGACGGTAGATCGGCCTATAACGCCATTTTTGGGAGACCCATCATCCATTCATTTCGGGCCATTCCCTCAACACTTCATCAAGTTTTGAAGTATTCCACCCCCAATGGCGTGGGCACGGTCCGAGGAGAACAGACCGTTTCGAGGGAGTGCTATGCCTCCGCACTCAAAGGCTCATCGGTCTGCGCCCTCGAAACTCTCAGGGATGGGACGCTCGAGTTCGAGGCCGACTTGCCGAGGAAGGAGCTTGCCGCACCCACTGAGGAGCTCGAGCTTGTTCCTCTGCTTAGTCCCGAAAAGCAGGTAAGCATAGGAACCAAGCTGGGGGCCACCGACAGAGAGGGGCTAATCCACTTCCTCAGATCCAACTCGGACGTCTTTGCGTGGTCCCATGAGGACATGCCTGACATTGACCCGCGAATTATGACGCATCGCCTCAGCATAGATCCATCATTCCGACCTGTGAAACAAAAGAGAAGACCTATAAACAAGGAGAGGAGTGATGTAATTGTTGAGGAAGTTAACAAACTTTTGAAAGCTGAATACATAAGAGAAATTTCGTATCCCGAGTGGCTCTCCAATGTTGTATTAGTTAAAAAATCTAACGGCAAGTGGAGAATGTGCGTAGATTTTACGAACTTAAATAAAGGCATGTCCGAAAGATTGCTTCCCACTGCCGAGGATTGATCAGCTCGTGGACGCCACAGCCGGGCACGAACTGCTCACCTTCATGGACGCCTACTCTGGGTACAACCAAATCAAGATGCATGTCCCAGATGAAGGTCATACCGCTTTCATAACAGACCAAGGTCTGTATTGCTACAAGGTCATGCCCTTCGGGTTAAAGAACGCAGGAGCGACCTACTAGAGAATGGTGAACAAAATGTTCGCCAAGCAGATCGGCCGGAATATGGAAGTGTATGTGGACGACATGCTTGTCAAGAGCAAGCAGTCTAAGTCGCATCTCTCCGACCTGGCCGAAGCCTTCGAGGTCCTGAGGGCATATCAAATGAAGCTCAACCCTGCTAAGTGTGCCTTTGGAGTCTCCTCGGGAAAATTCCTTGGCTTCATGGTAAACAACCGGGGAATAGAGGCCAACCCCGAAAAGATTAAAGCCATGATCGAGATGGAGGCACCTAAAACGCTGAAGCAGCTTCAGTGCCTCAACGGCAGGATTGCGGCCCTGAACCGATTTGTTTCAAGGTTGACAGATAAATGCCTCCCTTTCTTCAAGGTCTTACGAAAGAAAGGGCCGTTTGAATGGACAGCGGAGTGCGAGCAAGCGTTTCAGCAATTGAAGAGCTACGTCTGTTCGGCACCCTTGCTTGCCAAGCCCATGCCGGGGGACAAGCTCCAATTGTACCTAGCAGTGTCTGACAGTGCCGTCAGCTCGGCCCTAATCAGGCAAGAGGAAGCGCGGCAAAACCCGGTCTACTACACAAGCAAGGCTATGACCGAAGCTGAGACTAGATACCCTCAGATGGAGAAGTTGGCTCTCGCTTTGGTCACCTCGGCCCGACGACTTAGACCGTACTTCTAACCCCATACGGTGGTGGTGCTCACTAACTTGCCCCTTAAAAGTATCTTCCATAAGCCGGAAGCTTCCGGACGCCTAATGAAGTGGGCAATAGAGCTAAGTGAGTACGACATCCAGTTCGAACCCAGAACTGCGTTGAAAGGACAAGCAGCGGCTGATTTCATAGCCGAGCTCACACCACCTTCCGAGCTGAGCGAGTCCGACCTACCTTGGACAGTCTATGTCGACGGATCCTCCAATGAGAAGGGGTGCAGAGCCGGGGTCCTCTTGCTCGGACCAGGGGGCGAGCGATTTGAGTATGCCTTGTGGTTCGGCTTCCGGACTTCTAACAACGAGGCTGAGTATGAAGCATTTATTGCCGGCCTGCGAATCGCTCGAGCATTGGGGGCCTCTTGTGTTAAGGTCTTCAATGACTCCCAGCTGGTTGTGAGCCAGATCAAGGACGAATACCAAGCCAAAGACACCCGAATGGAGAAGTATTTCGGCAAGGTCAGATCGTACCTCGCCCAGTTTCGAACTTACGAAGTAAGCCGGATTCTGCGAGCAGAAAATTCTAATGCTGACGCCTTGGCCAAGTTAGCATCGGCATACGAGACCGACCTCGCCAGGTCGGTCCCCGTCGAGATCCGAGATAATCCCTCGATCTTAGAGCCAGATCTGATGGAGATCCGCGCTCCAGAATCCTCATGGATGGACCCGATCACGGACTTCATTAGGGGCAACTCACCACAAGATCCCAAGGAGCGCAGAAAGTTGGCAAGGCAGGCAGCTCGGTTCGTGGTCCGAGATGGGGCATTGTACCGACGTGGCTTTTCCCTGCCTCTATTGAAATGCCTAACCCTTGAAGAGGGCCTGTACGTCCTCAAAGAGATCCACGAAGGAGTGTGCGACAATCACTCAGGCGCCCGGTCGCTGTCAGCCAAAGTGATCCGACAAGGATACTATTGGCCGACCCTCAGCCGAGACCGCCAAGAAGTTCGTTAGAACTTGCGACAATTGCCAACGCTACGGAACCATAATCCACCAACCTCCCGAGCTGCTCACCCCCATCTCGGCCCCATGGCCATTCGCGCAGTGGGGGGTAGATATCATTGGTCCTTTCCCTTTGGGCAAGGGCCAGACCAAGTTCGCTGTGGTTGCTGTGGATTAGTTCACCAAGTGGGCCGAGGCCGAGGCGCTCTCCCACATAACGGAATCGAGGGTCACGTCCTTCGTATGGACGAATATCATATGTCGCTTTGGTATACCGCAGGCCATAGTGACAGACAATGGGAAGCAGTTTGACAACGCCAAGTTCAAAGACTTTTGCAGCAAACTTGGCATAAGTCATCTCAGCTCGTCTCCCGTACATCCGCAAGCAAATGGGCAGGTGGAGGCAGTCAACAAGATCATCAAGTGAGGCATCAAACTTAGACTGGACTCCAAGAAAGGCAAGTGGGCCGAGGAGCTACCAGAGGTTCTATGGTCGTACCGGACCACCCAACGAGAGTCGACGGGTGAGACCCCGTTCTCCCTGGCCTTCGGCTCAGAAGCTGTCGTCCCGGTTGAGATCGGCATGCCATCTGACAGAGTAGAGCATTACGAGCCTACGACGAATGAGGATGGGCTGCTCCTCAACCTCGACTTGTTGGAAGAAAGAAGAGCAATGGCCCAGCTACGCCTGGCGGAATATCAGGGCAGAATGGCCAGACATTACAATGCCCTCGTTCGACCTCGGGCCTTTCAGGTCGGACATCTGGTCTTACGGAGGGTCCAAACGCACGTGGGTGCCCTTGATCCGGCCTGGGAGGGCCCGTTTGAGATCAAGGGCATAGTCCGACCTGGGACGTACATATTGGCCGATCTGAAAGGAGACGTCCTCGCGCACCCGTGGAACGCGGAGCACCTGAAGCGTTATTATCCTTGAAATGACAAAAGGATTTTCAATGCATCTGTAAAGACTGTTCCAAAAGAATTATGATCGGAATAAATGTGATGATTTAATTTCATGCTTCCGAGTTCGACAAGAAATTAAATGGGGGCCACGGACTCCCACGCGATCGCATTCCAGCAGTTGGTTCAAATTCAATCCTTCGAAGCCTAAGGGTACGAGGTGCGATGCCAAAACCACTGACGAACTTAAAATTCAAACCTTCAAGGCAAAGGGGGCGATGTGAAAAGTTCAAAATGATCAAGCCTCCGAACTTGGGGGTACGAGGAACGATATGAAGAATAGCTACGGACTTAGGATTTTAGCCTTTTTACCTTTTTTAAGTTAAGGGTGAAATGTTAAAAATCCAGAGTTGGTGCAATGTATTGAACATTAAGAGATTCAAACTCAAACTTACAATTATTTTAACTGAAGGCGCGACCTCAAGGGTAAGAGGTGCGATGTGACATTGGCTGCAGTTCAAGGAAAAAGCAAAGAGAAGAGGTTGCCAACAACAAAATAGAAATAAATGAGAGCCTCTTTATTGAATGAAGAGCAGAGCCAAGGCTTATAGACCTTGCAGCTCTGCCCTGACACTTACAAACAAAAAAGAAAAGGGAGGAAGAACAGCGAAAAGCCTCGTGAAGGGTGGTCGCCTAAGAGCCTGCTTGGGGAGCACCATCTTGAGTGGAGCCGACCTGGTCCTCTTCGGGATCGGAGTAGTCAGAGTCCAGATCCCTGACATACTGATCCACCAACGCTTGGGGGCCAGGGGTGCCGCCAGGCCCAGACGCCCATTTCTCGGCATACCTCCTTTTCAGACCGCTGAGATCGATCTGAAGATCGGGCATGTCGGAAGCAATGCCCTTCATGAGGAACTTGAAGCCCGCGTCAGAAAAATCTTTGGCAAATCCATCGAAGTCAGGATGTTGCCTAAATGATTCCTCCAGTAGGACTCCATTGTTGAGGCGCTCCTTCGCCGTCTCCAGCTCGGCAGTCGCATGCTCCAGCTCCTTATCCTTCGCTTCAAGCGCCTGGAGCATGTCGTCCTTCTCCTTCAGGAGCTGGAACTTCTCCCTCTCCAGGCCCCTGGTAATAGCGTGGGCAGCTCGGAGTTGGGCCTTGCGCCTGTCCTCTTCCTTCTTCAGTAGCTCGGCCTGGGACTCCACCTTGGCCTTCAAAGTCTCCACCTCAGAGTGAGCCTTCAGCAGCTCATCCTTCATGGTGGAGGAAGCAGCTTCCAAGGCAGCAGAGAACTCCTCTTTCTCCCTCGCTGCCAGAACTTCCCTCCCATCCAGCTCGGCCTTGACAGCCAGAGCCGATTGAATGGAAGCCACGAACGCCTGAGAAATGGTACAAGGAAAAAGTTAGATTGAACTACCTATTGGGCGAAATCAAGCAAAAATGGGGCACTAGTCTTACCTCGGCGGCGTAGTCGATGGTCCTCTACAGAACGGACCCAGGGTCGCTCACAAATTTGGACGCCCTCCTTAGGCAGCGGTCCAAACTTGCAGCTGAGATGCGGGACACCTGGTCCCTCACCCCGGAACTTGACGGCTCAATTCTGAACAGTGCCGTCACGTCGGACGTCCCGCCCATCCTGGCCGCAGGATCGTCCACCCGATCTGCGAAACTTGCAGGCAAGACCGTGCAAGCTCCGACCTCCGAGGGGGAGATCGCCTTCTTTTTCTTCCTTCTTCGCTTCAGAGGGGCTTCCTCCCTCACCTCCTCGCCCAAAGGCGGGACATCCACCGCCTCGGTTCGGGCGTCCACCGCCTCGGTCTGATCCCTGGGGCGCTTCTCCCTCGAGGGACCCCCAGAAGACTCCAGCTCGATCACCGGGGCTGGATCTTCCGAAGCAGGCTCTGCCACGGCAGGGGTGGCAGGTTTCGAACTCTGGGCGGCCTCAAGAGCATGGGCTCGGCCCTTGGACTTGCGCTTCACGCCGCTTGAAAATCCGCAAACCATGGCTGCGAAATAAAAACAGGGGTCAACACAAGGTTAGAGGAAAAAGGGGGGAGCAAGCTCCGCATACCAAGTTCAGAGTTCGGCCTTGAGGATTCAATGGGACGAACTGCAGGGTTGTAATCTAGCAGCCCGGACTCAAGCAGCAGTTCGTCAGTCACCAGGGTTCCGACCTTCCTACCCCTCGGAAAGCGCTCCTTGTAGTATTTCAGCGTATCGAAGGAGACTTGCGTAAGCTCGGGGACTGGTCGGATTGAAACTGCACGAAGACAAAATCCGAGTTAGACCTGAATGACAGAAGAAAATTACGAAAAGTAAGAACTACTCCGTACCTAGGTTCCCAAACCTAGTGGGGACGTCAAAGAAGGAACGACCTGACTCGTCCTTTGCGAGACATTCCCCGGAAGCGTAGAACCACTTCCTCACCCATCCCTTGATGGAGGTCGGCCCCTTAACTATACCGCCTGCGCCTTTCCTTGCGCACATATAGAACCGACCGGGCTTCTTAGCTATCATTTTCGCTTCGAAGCACGCGAGGAGCTGGTCTACGTCCAACAGCTCGGCCTCCTCACTATCCCGAGCTCATAGACAAAAAAGGATGGCCAAAGCGAAAATGACACCCCACCCATTGGGGGCCACTTGAGCCGGAGCCAACCCAGTCCGGAAGAGAAATTCTTGGACAAAAGGGTGAAGGGGAAGTCTGAGGCCGTACTCAAACATTTTGAAGTAGAGAGTGACTCATCCCTCTGGAGGATTGTCAGCTCTCTCCCCCTCCTCCGGAAGCCTGAGGAGGATGTTCTCAAGGATAGCGAACCCCCTACGAAGGGATCCGAGGTAGTGCTCAGGTATCCTAGAAGGGTATTCCAAATCCTGACCTGAAGTGGAGGCGTCACTATCCTCCCCGTCATCGGAGATTCTAAAGTTTTCTATCTCCTCGAGCTCGAACTCTAACCTACGAGCTAAATCGGATCCTAGGTTGCTGCTAATAGAGGACGACATGGCAATTACGTTCGAAAGAGAGAGGGAAGAGACCGACCTACCAAGGGTTCGAGCTGCCTTCAGATCGAACTCCAAGAATTCAAGGAACGTAAGGTATGATCTGAAGGATTGGGGGCATTTATAGCCCGTCGGAAGAATTTCCCCACCGTACACGTGTAATCAACGAGCGGCTAGGATCCTCTCTGAGATCCGAAGCGTCGGAATATTTGAATATTCCGATGATAAATCTTCCGCGACGATTGTATTTTCCCACGAATAGGAAGTCGCCACGTGTCCAAAGCAAGTCGAATGAACTTCTCTACCAGGTCGAGATCGGACCAGGCAGAGAGGGGGCCAATGTTTGGGGAAGGGAATACCTTGGACAAGTGGAGGACCCCTATTGGTGCTCCAAGATGGCTCATGAGTCATGCCCAGCTCGGATAGCCGAGATGGCCGACACCAACGCCGACAAATGCTAAGTACGAGGGCCGAGGTGAACCTGGCCCAGGTCTGACCTATCGGGGAGCTCGGTAGGGGCCGATGTGAGCAACTGTCTGCGGCGTGATTATCGAGCGTAACCGTCGGTCCCGAGATTACCGAGTGTAACCGACGGTCCCGAGATTACCGAATGTAACCGTCGCTAGATTAGCGGGACCACCACCCATAAGTGGAGGACCTCACTCCCCGATCAGGTACGATGATTTCTGGCTTCGAACTAAACTTGGAATCCGACCTATACTGACTTGATCGTCGGAGTGCTCACCTTTTTGTGCAGGTCCGCCCAAGTGTTCAGGTCGGTCCGGAGGCCGAGTTCGAGCTACAATCAGGAACACACTGTTGTGCACATCTTTGCATAAACACCCCACAAATGGGTTTAGCTCATATTCATTTGTAAAATTAAACGAGAAAGGAAAGAAGTTACACCCCATGTGTACAACAAATGGGGAAGAAAAACAAAAAAAAAAAAAATAGAAGTCTTTGAAATTTCCGGTTAAAAGTCTTTCCTCCAAGCTATCTTGCCTTTTTCTTCTTCCTTGCTGGGTTTTTTTTTCCAATGTCAAAATCTTATCATTCTTCCATTTTTTTCCCTCGATTTTCTCATATTTTGTCTCTAAGGTTTAGCATTCATTTATTGGACAACACTATCAAAACTTTTAGGCACCATTGCAAAATATGGTAAAAATATTTAGTAAAATAACTAAAATAGCAACCATATTTAGTTTGTTCAAATATAACATTGTTTCCAACAAAAACGGAGGTCTAATTTTAAAATTACAATTTTACCACTGATATACAATTGATTTACTTCTGATATAACTATGATATCTATTGAACTTCTAACTTGGCTTACCACTGATACACGTATGATAAACATTGATTTACCACGCCGATACAACATTTATATATCTATGATATATACTTGATATGTCTCTAATTTATTATTAATATACAAATGATATACCACTGACATAACTGTGATATCTAGTGATATAATTTTTTTTATATATGATTTACCACTAATATACCAATGATATTTATTTGATATATACTTAATATGCTTCTAATTTAGCATTGATATACTTCTGATATAACCATGATATCTATTAATATAACTACGATACATGTGTGTTGATATAATACTATTATATTTACTATTTTTTATATGAAAACAATGGTAAAAAAAATTTGAAATATAAAATTATTGTATAAAAGATTTATGCAGATCATGCAACGTAAAAAAAAAAGTTAAAAATATGATATACTTTATAATTTGAAACTGTTTATATCTCTTATATTTAGTATCTAATTAATATTAATATAGAAGAAATAGTAGTGATATAGAAACCAATATTATTGATAATATTAATATATCAACCAATAAATTGCAATGATAAACTAGAATTTAAACAACTGATATATCTTATATTTAATATATCAGTTGTAAATATATTTAGTATATCATATATTTGAAGTACATCAAATATATATATATTAGAGGTATAATACATACATCTAATAATATATATGATGAGTACATTTGATAATGTATATTAGTAATACATCAGATGTATATCTGAAGTATATCCAAGATATATCAAATGTATATCAGATATAGATTGAATATACATCAGATACAGATATACATTGGATATATATCAGATACAGATATACATTGTATATTAGATATCATAAAAATAAATTCAGAATAATAAAAAATCCGAAAATAAAACATCAAATATTTGCTATATTTGAAAATTTGAAAAACTTGTGACATTTTTTGAAATATATAGATTATTTTTGTTAACCGCCCCAATTACTCAAACTTTTATAGCTACCAAAAATTAGGACAAAAATAGATAAAATGTGTGTTTCAGTAAAAAAAAAATCTATTATCATAACTTCAATTAACTACTCCTTTTCTTGGGTAAAAAACCAACTACCATTTTCCAGCCTAGCTTAAGTGAGTAGATTTCATGCTCGAGCATCACTAATTTATTTTGTAGACGTGGAACACTTATAAATAAGAGCTAAGCAATTTAAAAACATTGATTTCCAAGCTAAATTTCATCTATAAAATAAATCTCTTATTAAGAGTTATCAGCCACCAGCCACCGAGTGTCTTTCTCTACAAAGTGTACTATCATCAGATTGTATCAACTGCTATCTATTAGGCCACTACCTTGACATATAAAAGAATAGTGAAACTGCAAACGACCTCAAGTAATTTAGGAAAAAAAATGAATCTTCCACGTTCGTATCCACAAAGACTTATAAAAACTTAGTTGTGAAAGTCTCTCAAATGGAGTCGTTTTTCTTGGTCACATAAGATTGGATGTTGTGGCATTTTGGTTTTAAGAAATGTAGGCTATTGAATAAAGACAACTCATCTACTTCTTGCCTTAATTTTGAAGGTAACAACACAAAGATTAAAATAGTATCGAGCGCATTCTCGACTTATACTGGAAGTGAGTTATACTCCTATTACAAATCGCTTTTGGTTACTTCAGAGTTTAGCTTAACTATTTGCTTCAGAGGTCTTATTTCTAGGGTCTTATTTTATGTGTCTATGTCTAAGCTACATCTCATATTAAATCTCTATTATCTACTTAACCTAACCCTTTAAGTATTAGGCTTTAGTTTATCAAACTTCTTAATCGTTAATTTCAAGAAATTGCTTAAGAAAGAATGTTGAGGAGTTAAACAAATAGTGTCGGGTGCTACTCGCGAATTTCCTCTTGTGCTTTATTTTTAAAGAGTTTCTAAGGCATTTCACAAAGAGGTTGAAAAACTAACTTAGTTCATAATTGAAGTGTGGAAAATATTCATAGAAATGAACGAAATGCTTGTCGTCATTGATTGAAAGTAAGGTTTAATAAAGAAATTTGATAAAATGACGAGCCCTAGCTGAATCTCTATCTCTTTCGAGCTTAAAGGGAGATAAAACTCGCTACAATAAGGTACAAGACTGAAATAAACGAAGTACAAGAGAAAATATTCAAAGAAATTGTATAAAGAAACTCATGACAAGATTAGAAAGTAAAATAAACTGGAAATATGTAGAAATAAGAACTTTAAACCTTATAAACTAAAGATGAATGATGATTCCAAGATGTAGGAGTGCTTGGAATTTATAGCAGTCGGAGCTGTTGTGACTATGCTGCATAAAAGGAAGGAGTTAGAGATAAAATGATGGAGTTGATGACCAAAAAATCATCAAAACAGGTTCAACTACTGCGACTTGACAAAGTCACTTGATGATACGCGACAACTCAAGCATATGGACTTCTTGAGTCTTTTGGCACCTGAATCCAATCGTATAGATGGTTTCAACCCAAAAGGATAAGAGTTAAAGGGATTACTTTTACAGTCGCCACCTTGAGCAGACTGATAACTCACTATACTCGAGGCCGGAAACATTCCATGAGTTTGATGACCAATCAAACAAGCATGTTTCGAGGGTAAAATATAAGATCCTAAGTTCAACGACACAAAGGAAATCAATATTTTGGGAGGGATTTTGCACAATGCAAAAGGGTGAGAAAACTCTCAATTTTCGAATTTTATATAAAATCAAATGTGTGTAAACAAAGAGGAATACAAGCCTATTTATAGGCTAAGACCGATGGCCTTTACAAGAAAAATTGCAAAATTAAATTAATACTAGATTTTCTTGAAAATAAAAATTAAACAATCTTTCCTAAAAAAATGAAATACTTGCTAAAACTAAAACAAATTAAAAAATAATTCCCTCAAATATTTTTGAAATAAAAAAGAAAACAATTTCCTAATTTGTTCATGGAGTGGACGGTCGGCAACAGAAGTTGTCACCAAAGGGTGGGGGCCTATGGGAGGTGGCGACATCATGTAGAGGGGGCGTGATGGGGGCAGGTGGCTTGGCACGCAGGTTGGGTGTAGACGGGTGCATACGCTGGGCAAGAGCAAGTGAGGCGTGCATGGCCACCGGCACGGCAGGCAAGGTGTCACAACCATACTAGTAGAGAGTAGGTTGTGACGCCCACGTAGTGTGCAAGTATCAGCGACAAGCATATGTTGCCCATCGGGTCATGTCGAGGGCTGAGACAGAAGTGTCGTGATGCGACCAAGGAGGATGGTGTATCACCTAACACACCATATGGATGTGCTCAAGAATGCCTAGAGAAGGCGTATGCAGAATGCAAGGCAAAGGCGATGTCAGTGGTGTTAGTGACAAACTCAACGGGGGCCAGTTGGGGCCCCGGGCCACGAACCTAGAAGTCGGGGTTCCGTCGAGAGTTTGGACAAGCGGCTTTAGAGTTAGATGCATATAAGTGAGATATACAAGCACACCAAGTTTCGTGTCAATCGAAGTTCAGACGTGCTCTTTACGTTGACGAGTGACTCCTCGCCACTTTGCACGTACACGCTTGCCAGACCAGGATTGCCTTACAATGTACTTTAGGGGGAGGCATGGTGTTGGCTCTCCACCACCCCTGGGCCATGTCAGGGCCTAAGTGAGCCACCCCATGACACATGCGTGTGTCATGGCGAGGGCGAGCGTCTATAAGACGAGTGTCTTGGGCGACTTCCTTTGAGGATAGCAAACTCGAGAACAGTCTCGGGCGGTACGGGTGTGCCGGCATTGCGCCTCGATCCATGTGTCGGAGGTTGCACCACGGGGGTCCCTATGCGATACGATATGCTCGAACGACACGACATGGGCGCAAAAGTCGTCGTGCCTCGATAGTGTCTGGATGGCTGGATGTCCGGAAGGTCCCGATCATAAAGACAAGTACATGGGTCGGTTTTCGGTAAGCATGCAAAAGTGAGCAGCGAAGCCCGATGACATCCCGATGCTCGAGGTGGCATCCTAAGGTACTGATGGGCACCCGGTAAGTGAGAAAAAGCTAGTCTTTGCCCAGTAAGCGACAAAACTCATCCCGGTTGCCAAGTTTAGTCATTCTTTGTCTGGATCTCGGTAGAAATCATCCCGGCAGAAATGATCTTAGAGGCGTCCGTTGGGCCCGATAAGCTAGTTTTGACATTGCTAAGCGGTAGGAATCTCCCGGTTGTACCCGGTTGGTGTTTTAAGCGCGTTCTGGCCCCGTTATGGGTCAGAACTCATCCCGGTAAGGTCTTGGCTCATCGTAGGAGCGGGATGGCCGAGTGGCCGAGAACCAAGAATAGAGGCAAGGTCTTGCGACGTCGCGTTTAGAAGACCTTGGCCTAGAGTAGAGGCAAGGTAGAGCCGTGGGGCTTGGCCTAGCGTAGAGGCAAGCCAGCTAGAGTCGCGATAGAGTTTAAATGCACGTACGGGCGACGTGCATTGCCGAGACAAGTTAGAATTTCGCTGTAAGTGAAGCTCGATCGAGGAAGAAAAAACCTTGCCTAAGGTCCGACGAAGCCACAAAAGGGTGCGAAAAGTGGATTGGAGCTAGAGTTCCTCGTAAGGCTGGCCATGGTCGAGCTTAGATCATGGCGCCCCACGGTTGAAAAATGTACGACCGTGACACAAGGCGTGCAGGTGGCATGGTGTGGGCACGTGCAAGGGGGCTGGTGAGCACACGCTGGTCTCTTGCAAGGTTAGCAGGTAGGGGGTGCACTGGCACTAGCGGCAAGCGTGAGCGTTGGTGGGCCTTGCGAGGTTAGCAAGACAGGGGCACACTAGGGGCATTGTGATGTTAGCGCCTTGCTTGGGCAGGAGTATGGCAAGGGAATGTGCACGTTGGGGTGTGCGTCTTGTGCATGCACGCGGGCGCAATCATGCATGGGCGTGCGATGACGCTTGCAATGCTTACATAATGCTTAAAGATCACTCACTCTCTTGTCAGTTGGGAGTAGATTTTCTGCAGCCTCTTCCTTGTGATCCTTCATATTTTCTTCCCCAACATTACTGATGTCTATTTGTGTTAATAAAGGATTGTTGGGTGTCTTGCTTTAAACTCGTAATTTGTAATTATGTAAAAATAGATTTATATTCAATAAAGTTATGTTCAATCAAATTGTTGTTGATTTTATTGTCCAGATCCAATAAACTAAACATCTGAGGTTATTTTCATGTAATCAGGACAGTATATATATTGGATATATATTTGATACATCCTATATACTGGGTATATATTTGATATACCTCAATAAACAAGTGAATAATGTCTCGAGAATAACCTAAAGGGTTTATAGTATATGGATAAGGCTGGGTACCTTATCCTGACAACACTATGGATACGACCCACTTTGTAGATGTTACAATCGACCTGATCCAAGTCGTTCGTGTGGAGACGTGCGAGTGGTGGTATCCTATACAATGAGTTTGTATAAGACCGGACTGAGAAATAGTCAAACTTTAGATGTAACGGTGTTGACTAATTAGATTGCTATTTCATAGGATGACCAGGCAACCCATTCTCAATTCTGAGTGAGTTATGGACTCCTGCCCATGAGGGCTCATTGATATGCGCCAAGGTTGCTCGGGTTTACAAAGCTAGAGGTCCTTCTAGGATCCTTGCAAACATTCACAAAAACGACTAACTTACCGAATGATTCCAACCAAGAGTAAGGTTAGAAGATGAATCACTCTTAGATCGGACTTAGAATCTATGATGGTCACTCCTAGATCCTAAGACGACTCACTCCAGAATTAGCTTGATCGAGACTAATCCAATGAATCGGTTTAACATCAAACCTAAAGCAAGATTTGAAAGAAGCAACACCAAAAGTGTTAAGGAACAAAAGTTCTTGAATTTCAATATGTTTTGATCTTAAGTTATCCATAACAAGAGCATTACAAGCCTTTAAATAGGCCAAATGGTCGTTCAACATAAGAACACCAAAAGTTTTTCAAAATACTACTTAATGCAAATTGTAGAAAATAAGACATGCAAATTAAAACTTGATTGCACATCATTCTAGACACTTAAATGCGGATCAGAAAACGTAGTCATGCTTCAAATGGTCTTATCTATGTGCTGTAGGAGGCGCTTCACATTTGGATATGGTTTGACAACTTTTGACTTCACAAACTCCAAAGAGGTGCAATCTGCAAAGGCACCTGTTCACGAATCTGCACACTTTTTTTGTCCTCCGTGCCATCTCTCAAAATAGACAACTTTTCCCGTGCCATCTTTGCTCCATTCTCTTCTTGACTCATTGAAGTAACATTATGAATAAATTCGGGCTCAAAACTCTTTGTTGGTTCTTGTGCATTAACAAGCTTTTGAAGGTGCAATGTGAAAGCCTCTTGAATCTTCCTTGCCTTTCTTGTAATAATTGCTCCTTTGATATATGTAATTGGTCACAAATGGATTCGTATCATCCCCCCTTTCTTTAAAAGGATTTGTCCTCAAATCAAGGTTTTCATTTCCTTCATCAAAACGAATCAAGTTAGTCCAATGATAAGCCTTAACAACTTGTTCCTTACCTTGTGAGTTGTATATTGGAGCTTGAAGATTTATGATTTTCTTCGTTGGACATGTCACTTCTTTCTTCTTGAAAATTTCTATGGCCCTTTCTTGTTTGCCTTCTTTGAGTTAACACCACTTTTTGACTTCCTTGAAGTGCAATCTTGAAGTCTTCATGTAATATCATCCTTCTTAGTCTTCTTATGTTTGGACTTGGACAAATTCTTCGTTCCTTCCAAAAGTGCTTCCAAACCCAATCACTTGGTTTGTTGAAATTGTGCTCGGATTTATTTTTCCTCCACTTGGTACTTTGCATTTGCATTCTCCAACATAACATTCTGCTTTCTCGACCATGGAATTCTTTATACAAATTCTTGGATAAGTAGTTTTCCACAATGCTTTTCACCTTAGGTTTCTTATGTCCATGGTTACCTACACAATAAGGAAGCAAGTTAGTATCTTTAAAATCAAGATATATTTTATACTTACCTTGTAAGACAATCTCAAGATCATGAGAAGATGATAGGATAACTCTTCTTGGCTCCTTTATAGCTTCCTTTGTTTCTTGTATTCGATCATGCTTGAATTGAAAAGTTGGAACTTCCTGCAAAAATCTTAGAAAAGTAGAAAGACTAGGATAAAATATGTGAGCTTGATAGTAAGGGTCCTTATGCAACAATGCTATAAGATTTGACTTATATTGACAAATGGATTGGATCTTGCTATTTTCCTCTTCTTTCTCCTTTGAATTCCTTTCTCTTAACTCTTCTCTTTCTCTCTTTTCTTTGAACTCACTTTTATCAAAATCAGAATCTTTGCGATCTTGTTCAATAAATTCATCAACATGTGCTTTAAAATCTTCCTCAAATTTTGCATCATATTTCTCACAAGCATCATTTGAATCAACAACACCATTTCTTATCACCATGACTTCTTTATTGACACATTCTTTGCTCATGTGTCCAAACCCTTTGCAGTTCCAACATGTAAGAGAATTAGTCTTCTCCCTTACCTCCTTCGGAACTTCATTGTTTTTGGCATTGGAGCTCTCGGCCTTCACTCTTTTGACAGCACCAAACTTCCCTTTTGGTTGCATGAATTCATTCCATTTGGAATGCTCCTCTTCTTTCCTCAATTGATCTTCAATTTTGATAGCATGGTGATACATATCTTCCAAGTAAGGTAGTGGATTTCTATCAATATGATGAACAATTTCCAGATTCAAACCTCCAAGGAATCTAGACATGGTTTCTTCCTCTTCTTCTCGAATGTGTGCTTTTTCCATTAAAATCACCATCTCTTGATAATACTCATCAACACTTTTTGTTCCCTGCCGCAAAGCTTGCAGTTTAGTTTTCAAATCATTTTTATAATGTTTGGGAGCATACCTCATTCTCATGGCTTCTTTGAGTTTTTCCCAAGTTTCTATTTGATCCTCATCTTTCCTTCTTTTCTCGGATTTGAGATGTTGATACCATTCATTAGCATGATTAATGAATTCGGCAATGACAAGTCTCATCTTCTTATTTTAACTATATGTAGAGCAATGAAATACACGTTCTATCTTCCTTTCCCATCGCAAGTAAGCATCGGGGTCCGCGGTTCCACTAAATGGTGGAATTTTGAGTTTAGCTCCACCATCTCTCTTTTCATTTACTCTTTCCCATCTCCTCGGTTGCATAATGTTGGCAAAGTTATTCCTTCCTCTACTCCCAACTTGTTCTTTTTGTACATCGAAGTCAAACATACCTTCATCTTCCTGTAAGACTCGTTCTTCTCTTCGTTGTTGCACCCTTCTTTCCTGCCTATCTTCCCTCATCATTTCCATCATTCCTTGAATTGCTTGAAGAATCACCATGTTAGGATCTTGCGGTACTTGTGGTACTCCATCCTGTGCCATTTTGTTAGAAACAATAATAATGATAATAAGGACCTTACCACTCTTCTCACCAAGATTTCACTCAAGGACACTCGTGTTTATCACTCAAGGGTAGGCTTTTGGTACTAGGTCAAAGATGTAAGGGTTGGCTTAAATTTTGGTGCAATCTTGCTTAAAGCTTGATATAACTAATTCAATGATCAACTCTCACAAACTAAGACTACAGAAACTCAATCTCAGGATAAACAACTTGATAATTTAAACAAAACACAACATAATGAAAAGAACCTTTCGTGTGCCTCGGATCTTCGAATGCTTTTTTTTTCTACGGTTTTCTTTCTTTTTGCTACTGTTTTTGTTTCTTTTTGCTACTGTTTTTTCTTTCTTTTGCTTCTGTTTTTTTTTTCCCTTTTTTTTTTCTTTTGCTTCTAATTTTTTTTTCTTTGATAATAATCCGAGAGCAAAATACAAGAATTTCAAGACAAGTTATGTCTTGTTACACTTTGTAAGAAACTACTTTCGAAAAAAGAAAAAAATGACAGAATATAAAATTAGACAAAGTAAAGATATTTCACCTCTAGAGCCGGCGAAAGGATGTCGACCAATTCTCTGATACCAAATGATATGCGCCAAGGTTGCTCGGGTTTACAAAGCTAGAGGTCCTTCTAGGATCCTTGCAAACATTCACAAAAACGACTAACTTACCGAATGATTCCAACCAAGAGTAAGGTTAGAAGATGAATCACTCTTAGATCGGACTTAGAATCTACGATGGTCACTCCTAGATCCTAAGAAGACTCACTCCAGAATTAGCTTGATCGAGACTAATCCAATGAATCGGTTTAACATCAAACCTAAAGCAAGATTTGAAAGAAGCAACACCAAAAGTGTTAAGGAACAAAAGTTCTTGAATTTCAATATGTTTTGATCTTAAGTTATCCATAACAAGAGCATTACAAGCCTTTAAATAGGCCAAATGGTCGTTCAACATAAGAACACCAAAAGTTTTTCAAAATACTACTTAATGCAAATTGTAGAAAATAAGACATGCAAATTAAAACTTGATTGCACATCATTCTAGACACTTAAATGCGGATCAGAAAACGTAGTCATGCTTCAAATGGTCTTATCTATGTGCTGTAGGAGGCGCTTCACATTTGGATATGGTTTGACAACTTTTGACTTCACAAACTCCAAAGAGGTGCAATCTGCAAAGGCACCTGTTCACGAATCTGCACACTTTTTTTGTCCTCCGTGCCATCTCTCAAAATAGACAACTTTTCCCGTGCCATCTTTGCTCCATTCTCTTCTTGACTCATTGAAGTAACATTATGAATAAATTCGGGCTCAAAACTCTTTGTTGGTTCTTGTGCATTAACAAGCTTTTGAAGGTGCAATGTGAAAGCCTCTTGAATCTTCCTTGCCTTTCTTGTAATAATTGCTCCTTTGATATATGTAATTGGTCACAAATGGATTCGTATCACTCATCATTTGATCTGTATGGGTGAGAGTGGCCTGAGTCGCCGACTCAACAATCCTACTATTTTTGGGACGATATCGAGTGAGGACCTGAGAACATAACTACACAAGATGGAATTTACTACTTCCCGACCATTAAGGAAGTAGATGAGTGTTCCCTTACACGCTAAATTCGGGACTTGAGCAAAGGGCCCCACTCTCTCACTGGCCCGAGAGGGACTTCTAGTTACCGGTCGGACCATAATCGGGTTGTTCAGTAGATGAGCAGTGGTATTTAGGGAGCAAGATGCAACTTAAGGGAAAACCGATAATTTGACCCAGCTTGAGTTACGAGCACTCGTGAAAGATTGAATTGTCATTAATGGTCATATATCCACGGACACGAGAAACATTTTGCAGTACAAGAGTGCAACTGCGGTCTTTAGTGGAGTGACTCACAATTAATGAATGTTGATTAACTCAATTAATGAGTTTGACCGATTAATCTTGTATCGTTAGAGCTTCTAATCTCTAAGTCCATTAGATCTCCTTGCTAGCTCAGAATGGGTAATAGGAGGATCAAGTTTCTTGGAAGAATTTGAAATATTCAAATTGCTCAAGAGATTATATATATGTATGTTGATACATTATATATGATTAATTCTAAATTAAAATCATATATTATGAGAGAAATTATTTGAATGAGATTTAAATAAAAATCAATTGGAGTAGAATTCATATTACTATTATAAGTTAAAAATGATGTGCATAAGATTTATATTACAACTATAGGTTATATGAAAGAAATGCTTTAGAATGTGATTCTATTTTGGTAATAAACAATTCAGTGTTAATTATTTATTTCATTAATATATATATCTAATGGTCGATTTGTGGTTACGAACACTCGTGAAGGATTGACTTGACGTTAATGGTTGATATCAGTAGACACATAAATATTCTATAGTGAGAAAAGTGCAGCTACGAGTTTTTAGTGGAGTAACCTGTAGTTAACGTATGTTGATTAAGGTGATTAATGAGTTTAACCAATTAATCTCGCAACGTTGGAGCTTTTGATCTATAGGTCCATTAGGTCCCATTTCTAGATCGTAAAGGGTAATTAAGAACATTAAATCTTGGAAGGGAAGGAATTTGAATTGTTCAAATTTAATTAAAGAGAATTTGAGTCAATTGTGTATGACACAATTTAATATAATGTATGATGATACATTATAAAACTATATATTAGGAGAGAATAATGTGAATTGGATTCATGTTAAAACTATATGTTAAAATTTAAAGCGAATTAGATTCATATTAAATACTATAGGTTATGAGGGGAATGCACATTTGAATATGATTCAAATATTAATTATTTAAGGGTAATTGTAGTGGGTAGCAAAATAATTTTATGTATTTCAAAAAATGTCACCAGCTTTTCAAAATTTCAAATATAGCAAAATATTTGAATTTTTATTTTCGAAATTTTTATTATTCCAATTTTACCCTTATGATATATGATATACATCCCATGTAAATCTATATACATCTGATGCACTTCTAATTTATGATATACTAAATATATTTCGAACTGATATACTAAATATAAGGTATATCAAATGTTTAATTTTTAGTGGTATATCAGCTGTTTAAATTATAGTTTATCATTTCAATTTGTTGATTAATATATTAATATTATCAATAATGTTGATTACTATATCACTATTATTTATTCAATATTAATTGATTAGATACTAAATATAAGAGATATCAACCGTTTAAATTTATAAAGTATATCAAAATTTTAACTTGTCTTTTTGGACATGCATGGTCCACATAAACCTTTTATATAATAATTACTTTATATTTCAAAAAAAAATCTTGCACTGTTGTTTTCATCTAAAAAAATATTGTAAAAATAAAGCGCAAGGGAGATTAAGTCAACTTTTCTAGGCCACCTTAACTATGCTGTAGCATTAAAGGAGTAAATACAATGGTCAAATAGACAAGATGATCTTCCGAACGCCCCAGGTTTTCTACTACTAACATTCATAGACAAACATCAATAGCATATACATATAGTTTTTATGACCAAGCTAGGTGATGCTTACCCCTAAGTCATCACACGCTAAACTTAAGTAGATTCTAGCTCAAGATGAAGAGGTTCGCTCCTCAACACATTTTTCCCAACATTGTCAAAGAGATATTTTTAAATGGTGATCAAGCACAATGAAATTAGAGTGATACACTACTTCAACTCAAAACACAGTTCCATTAAAACAAACAACACGTTTACAGCCTAGAGAATAAGTCTAAAACATCTCCTCCTTACACAAGTGATTAGCTATGCAAAGCCATTTGGAGAGTTAAGCCAAATGAAAGAATGAAAGTAACACAAAGATGAAAAAATGAGGAAAAAAGAGCTGAAGATCAGCTCCCAACTGCCACTGAAGAGTTTGCTTCTTCTCCTTGCTTTCTCTGCGGTTCTAAGCGAGAGTTTCTTGAAGTAAGAGTGGACTTCTTTCAATGATGAGCAAAGAGGAATTTTTCTTTATGTGTGTGTCCTTTGGAGGTTTCTCCTCTTGTTTGTATTTATACCCCTTTCAGATACTAGGGCAATAACACAGACCTTGAGGAACTCAACTCTCACTTTTTGGTAAAACCTCCAATTACTATGGTAAATCCCTTTGGGCAGTCCTTTCACTGTCAGCTTGTCGTTTACTGCTACTTCTTGAATCTGAGTCTGATGCTGTAGCATCGTCAAAGCTGTAGCAAAATGCACCAAAATTAGTTCTGTTGCGATTCACAATACTAAAATGTAGAAAGCTAGTGTTTATGGTCTTTTTAAGATAAAATCAGTGAATAGGGGTGCAAGTGATGCTATCTTTAGCAAATTTATACCAACATTATACCTAAATAACTATCTATTTGGAGAGTTATCACCCAACACACGAACCCACGTATCCGACGACATGTTTTGCAATCCCGACGCCAACAGTAGCAGATTCACAAACGTTTCTTTGTTCTGACGACACTTGGTGCTGACCCATCCTTGTTCGGAGTTGTTTTCGAGTTACCCATACCCAAACGGGACTAGATTTGAGTTACCCGCCCCTATTCGGATCCAAATATACGTTACCCATTGCTTTTCGACAACGGACCGGCAAGCGCGAAGCCTTTCGAACTTGGATTTGGAAGCCCAAACCTCCTTGGCGTCGACCCACTCCTAACCCAAGAGGGTTTAGTGTGAGTTAGTAGGTAACGATTCACCAAAACTTTGTTTCGATTCAAATTAAGCATTTTTAGAAGAAATGATATGAAAACCCTAGCGAATTGAAATTAGGTACCCTTTGGGTATATGAACCCCTAATTCACAAACACTAAAACCCCCAAAATCAATTTAGCACAATCCCAAGGAAGATTAGATGAAGGTTACCTTGTTGATCGAAGACCACGAGGCAAGGAGAACTAGTTCCCTACTCGATGTTGAACACTCCACAAGAGAGGTTGATCATGTTGGGTGTGATGCCCTAAACTCGTAGTTTGTATTTTGTCTAAAAACAATTCTATATTCAATAAAGTTTTATTCAATAAATTTGTTGTTGAATTCATAGCACTGCATCGTCAAAAATCCAACAAACTAAACATCCGAGGTTATTTTAGTGTAACCGGGACAGTATATGTACAGGGTATATATTTGATATACCCCTGATATACGAGGTATATATTTGATATACCCTGATATACAACTGGATAATGTCCCGTGAATAACCTAAAGGGTCTATAGTATATGAATAAGGCTGGGTACCTTATCCTGGAAACACTATGGATACGGTCCACTCTGTAAATGTTACAAACGACTCGATCCAGGTCGTTCGTGTGGAGACATGCGAGTGGGGGTATCCTATACAATGAGTTTGTATGGACCACGAAATAGCCAATCTTTAGATGTAACACCGTTAACTAATAGATTGTTGTTTCTTAGGATGACCAGACAACTCATTCTCAATCCTGAGTGAGTTATGGACTCCTGCCGGTGAGGGCTCGTCCTTTGATCTGTATGGGTGAGAGTGGCCCGAGTTGCCGACTCAATATTCCTACCATTTTGGGGACGAGACCGAGTGGGGAGCTGGGAACATAACTTCACAAGATGACATTCACTCCTCTCCGACTTTAGGGGAGTAGATGAGTGTTCCCTTAAATGCTGACTCCGGGACATGAACAAGGGGCCCCACCCTCTCATTTGCCCGAGAGGGACTTCCGATTATTGGTCGGACCATAACCGGGTTGTTCATTAGAAGAGCAGTGGTATTTAAGGAGTAAGATGTAACTCAGGGGTAAAACGGTAATTTGACCCAACTTGAGTTACGAGCACTCGTGAAGGATTGACTGGTCATTAATGGTCGTATATCCGTAGACATGAAAACATTCTACAGTGAGAAGAGTGCAACTGCGAGTCTTTAGTGGAATGACCCGTAGTTAACGAATGTTGATTAACTCGGTAAATGAGTTTGACCGATTAATCTTGTATCGTTGTTGCTTCGGATCTGTAGGTCCATTAGGTCCCCTTGCTAGCTCATAACGGGTAAAACGAGGATCAAGTTCTGGAAGAATTTGAATTGTTCAAATTACTTAAGGGATTATATGTATATTGATACATTATAATATATAGTTAATTATAAATTAAAACTATATATTATGAGAGAAATTATTTGAATGAGATTCAAATAAAATTAATATGAATGTTATTCATATTAAAACTATAGGTTAAAAATAATGTGCATAAGATGTACATTAGAACTATAGGTTATACGAGAGAAATGTTTTAGAATATGATTCTATTCATGTGATAAATAATTAAGGGTTAATTATTTATTTGATATATATATATAATTATTTGATATATATATATATATTAATTAATTATTAATTAGATTAATAATTAATTAACTTTTATTAAATTAATATGATTAATTAATTAATTAATTATATTATATTAATATTAATATTATTAATATTAATATTAATATTTAACTCTCATGCATTATTGCAGGGGAGTGGGGAGTTATGTGACTGGTTTTCTGCACAAGTTCTGCATTTTTTGACTGAACAGAAAAAGAGAACAGAACTCTCATTTCTTCTCTCTCAATCGATCTCTCTCAAAACTCCCTCACGTTCCAAGGAAACGCTTCCACAACCGTGATCTTGAAACCCAAGAGGGTAGTAGGGAAGATTCAGTGGTGGTGTTCGTTAGGAAAAAGTTGAAGAAACGTTCTTCAAAGGTAATTTTTCCCCTGTGTTTTTCCTTCTTTGCAAATTGATTTTGTTTCCCAAATATCAGGAACAACAATCTGCTTCCGCTCCGGGATTCACATCCCTTCAATTGGTATCAGAGCCAAGTTGTTGTTCTGATTTTTTGGGTGCAAAATCGGTGTTTATGGTGGGTGTTTTCATATTTTCGAAATATGGGTTTGCGGGTTGGAAAATTTCCGGTTTTTGGCATGTAGATTGCGATTTAAGTCTTGATTTGATCATGTAAGGGCCCGGTGTTTTGGGCATTGTGTTTCTGTATACTTTCTGTAAGTCCGGGTTGCTCGAAAGTCTTTCGTGGCGTCGGATTTGGCGAAAATTACAGAAAACAGCGAATAAGACGAAGCAGACTGTGCAGACAGCGCCGTGGCGCAATGCAGCAGCGCCAGGGCGCTGCGGGGACAGCACATAGCGCCGCTGCATTGTAGCGCCGCGGCGCTGTCCCGGGTGTTTTTCGGTGCATTTCCGTGGTTTCGGTTCGCGATTCGAGGGCGGTTGCAGTCGGTTTTTTTTGTATTATTTCGCTTTCTTAGGGTGCCAAAAACTGTTCCAACTTTGCTATTTAATTATTTTATGCATTATGAATGTATATTTTAATTAAAAGCATATTGCATATTGTATGCCATATAGTTTTAAAATCCCACCATAAGTTACATGCATAATATGTATGTTTGATATATAGTATGTATGTATGGTCATGCAACATATAGTTATAAATGTTATAATGTATGAATGCATGTTTTATTTTGATAATTAATATAAGTGTTGTATTAATTAGATGAAAATAAAGTTGCATTGAGCATGACATTATTTTGGATAATATAATTGTTATATTAATGTATACTAACAATGCATGATTATAGTTTTAATTTCTTAAATTTTATAAGAATTATAAAATGTGGTAGAAAGAAAATCTATAATAAAGAATTGCATGCAAACATAGGGTTTAAGTGAATTAATTTTAAAGGGGTTTAAAATTAATTAGACCTTAGGTTGTATCTTCTAATATGATTAGGGGGTAGTCTTTTATTTTATTTTAACTAGGTTTAAAATGAAATGATAAAAGACTAAATATAAAATATTGCCTGTAAGGGAATCCTGTCTAAGGAATGTTCTGTCTAGGTTGAGGTATTTAAGCTGACCGTAAGGGAACACCTCTACCTAGGAACCGACCTGGGGGTTGAATTAGTCAATATTTTATATACATGCAATAATGTTGTTGGTTTATTAAAGTGTTTAATGAACTAAAAACATTATTGTGCATCTATCGATATAAGAGTTATATTGAGCCGACTAAAAATTCACTTAGTTAATTTCATTTAGTCGGAATTTGTCTAAGTAATATACCCTAGTCTTAGAATACTAAGTGGGAGCAAAAGAGAATATGTAATATACTGCGTATATATTTGATATACAAAGTATATATAACATACTTTTCTCTCCTTCTCATGTTCTCCTTTATATTCACACTGTGAGTTCCATGCTCGGCCTCGTGTCGCCCTGGGCGCCGCCTCTCTACGGAAGGTGTTTGCATGGTTCAATATCGAGGTGAATGGAGATAGTATTCATAGTAAGTGGGAGAAGGATGTGTGACAACACATCCTGCGGTCTCCGCCATTAGTTTGCACCGTGAGGTTTCTTACATGACCTGCGTGTCGTCCTGGTGCGACCATCCCTACTGAGGGTTCACTGTATGGAATCAAAACCAAAGCAAACTCCAGAAATGGATAATGGTCTCTTAGGGTTTGCTCCAATATTTTCCTTCCCTACGGCGGGATTATTCGGGTGGATCTCTGAGGTCTGAAAATGACGGGTCACACTTACGGGGAGTTGTTAAGTTAGTTAGCAATTTCCTGACCAAATAAACGATGACTAAAGTTTATAGGAATAAGAGTTATTCTGGTGTAAAATTTAGTTGAGAAAGTCTCAATTCAGTGAAGGAGTACCTGTCTGCCCTACGGTAGCTGTTGCTCTAAATCACTGAAGCGTCGTTGCAAAACAATTTTGTTAGGATGCTTAATTACTTTTGCTTAAAATTGATTGGGTTTAAAGGCTAATGCATGAAACTGATATAGGTTGTTTTTACTTTCAGCATGTCTGCTTCCATTATTGCACTCCTAGCCGCTCAAAAACTTAACGGCGAGAATTACAAACAATGGAAATCGAATCTAAACACTATTCTCGTGATAGATGATCTTAGGTTCGTCTTGCAAGAGGATTGTCCTCAAGCTCCTGCGCCTAATGCCATTGTGGAGGTGCGCAACGCCTATGACAGGTGGATCAAGGCTAATGACAAGGCCAAGCTCTACATCTTGACGAGCATATCTGATGTCCTTGCCAAGAAGCACAAGGACACGGTCACCGCTAAGGAGATCATGGACTCGCTGCAGAGCATGTTTGGACAACCGTCCTCACAGGCTCAACATGAAGCCCTTAAGTTTGTTTACAACTCCCGCATGAAGGAGGGCTCCTCAGTGCGAGAACACGTTCTCAACCTGATGGTCCACTTCAACGTGGCTGAGTTGAACGGGGCCGTCATAGACGAGCAGAGTCAGGTCAGTTTCATTATGGAATCTCTTTCGAAGAGTTTCCTGCCATTCCGCAGCAATGAAGTTAAGAATAAGCTGGAGTACACTCTTACCACGCTCTTAAACGAGTTGCAGACCTACCAGTCTCTTATTAAGAGTAAGGGACAAGAAGAGGAGGCAAATGTTGCCACCTCGAAGAGGTTCAATCGAGGTTCGTCCTCTGGAACCAAGTCTGCACTCTTCTTCTGGAAGTAAGACTTTTAAGAAGAAGGCTGCTGGTAAGGGGTCTAATCTTGACTCAACTGTTGCTGCTGCCAAGAAAGGCAAGGCCAATGTTGCAGAGAAAGGAAAGTGTTTCCATTGCAATATGGACAGGCATTGGAAGCGCAACTGCCCAAAGTACTTGGCCAAAAAGAAGAAAGCCAACCAAGGTAAGTATGATTTACTTGTTTTGGAAACATGTTTAGTGGAGAACGATGACTCTGCCTGGATACTGGATTCAGGAGCCACAAATCACGTTTGTTCTTTATTTCAGGGAATTAGTTCCTGGAGGCAGTTTGACGCTGAAGAGATGACTCTCAAGGTCGGAACAGGAGAGGTCGTCTCAGCTGTGGCGGTGGGGGAGCTCAAGTTGTTTACAAACAAGAATATGTATTATTAGATAATGTGTACGTGGTTCCTAAAATTAAAAGGAACTTAATTTCAATTTCTTGTTTGTTAGAACATATGTATTCCATTTCATTTCAACTGAATGAAGCGTTAATTTCGAGAAATGGTGTTAATATTTGTTCTGCTTTGCTTCAAAACAACTTGTATGTGCTAAGACCAACCATAACTAAAGTAGTTTTAAATACTGAGTTGTTTAAAAATGCTAGAACTCAAAATAAAAGGCAAAAAGTTTCTCAAAAAGAAAATACCTATCTTTGGCACTTAAGATTAGGTCACATTAATCTCAATAGGATTGGGAGGTTGGTTAAGAATGACATTTTAAGTGAGTTACAAGACGATTCTTTACCACTATGTGAGTCTTGTCTTGAAGGCAAGATGACTAAAAGACCTTTTACTGGAAAAGGTTATAGAGCCAAAGTGCCCTTAGAACTTATACATTCGGACCTTTGTGTTCCGATGAATGTTAAAGCTCGATGAGGGTATGAATACTTCATCTCTTTTATAGATGATTATTCCAGGTATGGTTATTTATACCTAATGCAACATAAGTCTGAAGCCCTTGAAAAGTTCAAGGAGTACAAGACTGAAGTTGAAAATCAATTAGGTAAAACTATTAAAACAGTTCGATCAGATCGAGGTGGAGAGTATATGGACTTAAGATTCCAGGACTATATGATAGAACATGGAATTACGTCCCAACTCTCAGCCCCTGGTACACCTCAACAAAACGGTGTATCAGAAAGGAGAAACAGAACCCTGTTGGACATGGTTCGATCAATGATGAGCTATGCTCAGTTGCCTAACTCGTTTTAGGGTTACGCAGTGGAGACTGCGGTTTAAATTTTGAACGTAGTTCATCAAAAAATGTTTCTGAAACACCTTTTGAACTATGAAAGGGTCGTAAAGCTAGTTTACGTCACTTCCGCATTTGGGGATACCCGGCACACGTGCTCATGACTAACCCAAAGAAACTGGAACCTCGTTCAAAAGTATGCCTATTCGTAGGTTACCCTAAAGAGACGAGAGGTGGTCTATTCTTCGATCCTCAAGAAAACAGAGTGTTTGTATCGACAAATGCTACTTTCTTGGAAGAAGACCATGTTCGAGATCATAAACCACAAAGTAAGGTAGTGATTAACGAGATTTCCGAAGAGGCTACAAACACATCAACAAGGTTTGTTGATCAAACTGGCACTACAACAAGAGTTGTTGATGACGCCAGTACATCACGTCTGTCACATCCACCTTAAGTGTTGAGGGTGCCTCGACGTAGTGGGAGAATTGTGTCAGAACCTGACTGCTATGTGGGTTTAACTAAAACCCAAGTTGTCATACCTGATGACAGGGTCGAGGATCCATTGACCTACAAAAAGGCAATGGAAGATACTGACAAGGACAAATGGGTCAAAGCAATGGACCTGGAAATGGAGTTGATGTACTTCAATTCCGTTTGGAAACTTGTAGATCAACCTGACGGGGTAAAACCCATAGGGTGCAAATGGATCTATAAGCGAAAACGAGACACCGAAGGAAAGGTACAGACCTATAAGGCAAGACTTGTGGCAAAAGGCTACACACAAAGGGAAGGGGTGGACTATGAAGAAACTTTCTCTCCTGTAGCTATGCTTAAGTCCATTAGAATACTTTTGTCCATTGCCACATATTATGACTATGAGATATGGCAAATGGACGTCAAGACTGCTTTTCTGAATGGCAATCATATAGAAAGTATTTATATGTCTCAACCCGAAGGGTTCATAGCTCAAGGTCAAGAGCAAAAGGCTTGCAAGCTTAAACGATACATATATAGACTGAAACAAGCATCTTGATCTTGGAACATAAGGTTTGATACTGCGATCAAATCTTATGGTTTTGACCAAAACGTTGATGAGCCTTGTGTATATAAGAAGGTCGTCAACAAAACTGTAGCCTTCTTAGAGTTGTACGAGGATGATATCCTACTCATTGGGAATGATGTAGGATACCTCACTGACATAAAGAAGTGGCTAGCGACTGAGTTCCAAATGAAAGATTTAGGACAAGCTCAGTATGTTCTTGGCATCCAAATTCTAAGGGATCGCAAGAATAGAACGTTAGCCCTGTCTCAAGCAACTTATATCGACAAGATGCTTGTTCGATATTCGATGCGGAATTCTAAGAAAGGTTTGTTACCCTTCAGGCATGGAATTCATCTGTCTAAGGAACAATGTCCTAAGACACCTCAAGAAGTTGAGGATATGAGACGTATACTCTATGCTTCAGCAGTGGGCAGCCTGATGTACGCTATGTTGTGCACGAGACCTGACATTTGCTATGCGGTAGGGATGGTCAGTAGGTACCAATCCAACCTAGGATATGATCACTGGACTGCTGCTAAGGGAATCCTCAAGTATTTTGAGAGATGGCACGGAGGACAAAAAAAGTGTGCAGATTCGTGAACAGGTGCCTTTGCAGATTGCACCTCTTTGGAGTTTGTGAAGTCAAAAGTTGTCAAACCATATCCAAATGTGAAGCGCCTCCTACAGCACATAGATAAGACCATTTGAAGCATGACTACGTTTTCTGATCCGCATTTAAGTGTCTAGAATGATGTGCAATCAAGTTTTAATTTGCATGTCTTATTTTCTACAATTTGCATTAAGTAGTATTTTGAAAAACTTTTGGTGTTCTTATGTTGAACGACCATTTGGCCTATTTAAAGGCTTGTAATGCTCTTGTTATGGATAACTGAAGATTAAAAACATATTGAAATTCAAGAACTTTTGTTCCTTAACACTTTTGGTGTTGCTTCTTTCAAATCTTGCTTTAGGTTTGATGTTAAACCGATTCATTGGATTAGTCTCGATCGAGCTAATTCTGGAGTGAGTCGTCTTAGGATCTAGGAGTGACCATCGTAGATTCTAAGTCCGATCTAAGAGTGATTCATCTTCTAACCTTACTCTTGGTTGGAATCATTCGGTAAGTTAGTCGTTTTTGTGAATGTTTGCAAGGATCCTAGAAGGACCTCTAGCTTTGTAAACCCGAGCAACCTTGGCGCTTATCAGATGGTCAGTAGGTACCAATCCAACCCAGGATATGATCACTGGACTGCTGCTAAGGGAATCCTCAAGTATCTTAGGAGAACGAGGGACTACAAGCTCGTGTATGGCGCTAAGGATTTGATCATTACAGGATACATTGACTCTGACTTCCAAACAGACAAGGATTCAAGGAATCCACGTCAGGGTCAGTATTCACTCTTAACGGAGGAGCGGTAGTTTGGCGAAGCATCAAACAAGGATGCATCGCAGACTCCACCATGGAGGCTGAGTACGTTGCAGCTTGTGAAGCAGCAAAAGAGGCGGTTTGGCTTAGAAAGTTCTTAACAGATTTAGAAGTCTTTCCAAACATGAACTTGCCCGTCACACTTTATTGTGATAACAGTGGTGCTGTGGCAAATTTTAAAGAACCTCGAAGCCACAAAAGAGGCAAACACATCGAAAGGAAGTACCACCTTATACGGGAGATAGTGCAACGAGGAGATGTGATCGTCACAAAGATTCCTTCGGAGCACAATATTGCTGATCTTTTTACGAAGGCACTCACGGCTAAAGTGTTTGAGGGCCATTTAGAAAGTCTAGGTCTACGAGCTTTGTACGATTAGTCTAGGGCAACTGGGAGGAATGTAATGGGTATAGTGTATGCCTTAGTTTATTGTATTTTCCCTTTGCTTTATGATAATGTACACCCCACTCGAGTTTAGTTCAAGTAGAAGTTTGTTGGGTGTGTTTTCTAAACTCGTAGTTTGTATTTTGTGTAAAAACAATTCTATATTCAATAAAGTTTTATTCAATAAATTTGTTGTTGAATCCATAGCATTGTATCGTAAAAAATCCAACAAACTAAACATCCGAGGTTATTTTAGTGTAACCGGGACAGTATATGTACTGGGTATATATTTGATGTACCCCTGATATACGAGGTATATATTTGATATACCCTGATATACAAGTGGATAATGTCCCGTGAATAACCTAAAGGGTCTATAGTATATGGATAAGGCTGGGTACCTTATCCTGGGAACACTATGGATACGGTCCACTCTGTAAAGGTTACAGACGACTCGATCCAGGTCGTTTGTGTGGAGACATGCGAGTGGGGGTATCCTATATAATGAGTTTGTATAAGACCAGACCACAAAATAACCAATCTTTAGATGTAACATCGTTAACAAATAGATTGTTGTTTCTTAGGATGACCAGACAACTCATTCTCAATCCTAAGTGAGTTATGGACTTCTACTCGTGAGGGCTCGTCCTTTGATCTGTATGGGTGAGAGTGGCCTGAGTTGCCGACTCAATATTCCTACCATTTTGGGGACGAGACCGAGTGGGGAGCTAGGAACATAACTTCACAAGATGGAATTCACTCCTCCCCGACTTTAGGGGAGTAGATGAGTGTTCCCTTAAATGCTGACTCCGGGACTTGAACAAGGGGCCCCACCTTCTCATTGGCCGAGGGGACTTCCGGTTATTGGTTCGATCATAATCGGGTTGTTCAATAGAGGAGCAGTGGTGTTTAAGAAGTAAGATGTAACTCAGGGGTAAAACGGTAATTTGACCCAACTTAAGTTACGAGCACTCGTGAAGGATTGACTCGTCATTAATGGTCGTATATCCATGGACACGAAAACATTCTGTAGTGTGAAGAGTGCAACTGCGGGTCTTTAGTGGAATGACCCGTAGTTAACGAATGTTGATTAACTCGGTAAATGAATTTGACCGATTAATCTCGTATTGTTGGAGCTTTGGATCTGTAGGTCCATTAGGTCCCTTTGCTAGCTCATAACGGGTAAAACGAGGATCAAGTTTTGGAAGAATTTGAATTGTTCAAATTACTTAAGGGATTATATGCATATTGATACATTATAATATATAGTTAATTATGAATTAAAACTATATATTATGAGAGAAATTATTTGAATGAGATTCAAATAAAATTAATATGAATAACATTCATATTAAAACTATAGGTTAAAAATAATGTGCATAAGATATACATTAGAACTATAGGTTATACGAGAGAAATGTTTTAGAATATGATTCTATTCATGTGATAAATAATTAAGGGTTAATTATTTATTTGATATATATATATATTAATTAATTATTAATTAGATTAATAATTAATTAACTTTTTTAATTAATATGATTAATTAATTAATTAATAATTATATATATATTGTTGAATGAGAAATTTTGACAAATTACTAAACTCCACATCGTAATTTAAAATTATATTTTGCGACCAATCGTAAAATTACACGTGTCCTAAATTAATTTTAAATCGGCAAATCAAAATTGTGACACGTGTCTTTCTTAGGGTCGTCCGATGAAATCTACTAATTGGATTTAAAAAAAACCATAAAGAGATCGGGCTCAAGCCCATGACCCATTAAGGCCGATGGCCCATACAAGACCCACCAAGCTCTATAAATAGAGGGGGTCACCTCCCATTTGAGGGAGGAGGGGGGCAGAGATCCAGAAACATCAGAGATTTAGAGCATTCGGTGCATTCAGAGTCATCTACAACCGTTCAGAGGGCAAAGCGGATCCGGAGTGGAGGCATTCAGAGGATTGAGAAGAATTGCAGACTCAGAGTTTTCAGCATCCGGTGTCAAGCGAAGAATCGAGAGCCTAACTTGAAGACCTGAAGATTGAATTGTTACTCCACCAAGCAACCGATTGAAGAATTCTTCTCAAGACTTGAAGATCTCACAAGCTGCACTTCAAGCAAAGGAACTCTTCACAAGCTACAAGCCGAAGACTTCACAAGCCGCAAGCTCAAGAATTCGCAAGCCGAAGATTTCATCAGACATCCAGTTTCACAGCCGAAGATTGTAAAGATTCTTCATTACGCTCGAGACTGAAAGTGACAACCTCCTTGATTCGAGAACAAGTTCATTAACCCTCGAAGCGAGCTTACGTCAGAGAGAATTAGTCAGAGGATCATACAGTAGAGTTGTAACACTTATACATAAATATAAATCAAGTTCATTAAAGTCGAGTTTCGTTCATCTGAATTTCTCGTCGAACAAATTGGCACGCCCGGTGGGACCTCTCTTCCTCTCATCTTTTTCTCTCAACCAAGAAGCGATGACATTCAAGGAAGCTTCATCCAAGATTGATGTTTCAAGCGACTCTTACTTGGGCCCAATTACTCGCAACCGAGCCAAAGAAATGATGGATGCCCTGTTCAACTCCAGCTCGGAGAGTGAATTCGCTCATTCCTCTGCACATCACAAGGGGACATCTACTCCGAACGTCATGTACTCTGTCATGATGGCTGATGCATCCACCATGGAAGAGAAAATGGCGGATATGGAGAAGAGACTCTACATGCTGATGAAGATGGTTGAGGAAAAGGATTACAAGATAGCTTCCCTCATGAACAAGATCGAAGCTCAAGACGTTGCTGAATCCAGTCAGAATCTTGCTGCAAAAGTCAGTGAGAAAAGAAAGAACACCGTGCAAGAAGAACAACAAGAACATTCTGTCTCAATTGCTTCACTGTCCGTCCAACAGCTCCAAGATATGATCACAAATTCGATCAGAGCTCAGTATGGCGGACCGGCTCAAAATTCCTTCCTGTATTCCAAGCCGTACACCAAGAGAATTGACAATATGAGATTGCCAACAGGATATCAGCCTCCCAAGTTCCAACAATTTGATGGAAAGGGTAATCCCAAGCAACATATTGCTCATTTCGTTGAAACGTGTGAAAATGCTGGCACTAGAGGAGATCTACTGGTCAAGTAGTTCGTCAGGACGCTGAAAGGCAATGCCTTTGATTGGTACACAGATTTGGAGCTTGAATCCATCAGCAACTGGGAGCAACTCGAAAGAGAATTCCTAAATCGCTTTTACAGCACAAGGCGAACTGTTAGCATGATGGAGCTAACCAGCACTAAGCAACGGAAAGATGAACCTGTTGTCGACTACATCAATAGGTGGAGAGCTCTGAGCCTTGACTGCAAAAATCGATTGACTGAAGTGTCTGCAGTAGAAATGTGCACTCAGGGCATGCATTGGGGACTCCTCTACATTCTCTAGGGAATAAAACCCCGAAGTTTTGAAGAACTAGCAACTCGTGCCCACGACATGGAACTAAGTATCGCTAGTCGAGGGAACAAAGATCAACTGGTCCCAGACCTCAAGAAGGAGAAGAAGGAAGTAAAGAACTCTGATAAAATTGCTAAGAGTTCTAAGAAAGAATCCATCGTCATCAACACGACTCCATTTAAGTTTTCTACGAAAGGAAGAAACTTCAACGACAAAAAGGATGGAAGACAAATGGCTGGAAACGAGAAGCGGCATCTAACTTTGAAGGAGAGACAGAAAAAGTCTATTCTTTTCCCTATTCAGATATTCCAGATATTTTGAAGCAGCTACTGGAGAAACGGCTAATTGAACTTCCCGAATGCAAACGTCCGGAAGAGATGGGAAGAACCAATGATCCCAATTACTGGAAGTACCATCGGGTCATTAGTCATCCAGTGGAAAAATGTTTCGTCTTGAAAGAGTTGATCCTAAAGTTAGCTCAAGAGAGGAAGATCGAGCTTGACCTCGACGAGGTAGCTCAAACAAACCATGTTGCAGTAAACTCTAATGGTTATGCAGTCCACAACCAAGAAGTAAAGTTGATTCAATTTGGGACTCTAGAGCCTGTAGCAATTTGGTGGCAACACGCGATACTAAGAATCACTCTTCAAGATGAGACCAAGCTTAATGAAGAAGAAGGATGGACTCTCGTGACTCGCCGAAAGAAGCAGAAACAACGACTCATTCAGAAAGAGTCTCGCATGTTCCGAAACTACAAAAGAAAGAACGTGCCAAAAAAGAAGCAGGGAAATAAAGATATGAGAAAACTTCGGCCTGTCAAGGAGGAGAGTAACGATATTCTCCAACCTTGCCAGCAGGTGACATTGGAAGAATTCTTCCCAAAGAACTTCCTTCATAACGAACAAGAAGAAGGTTATGAAATTGTCACGTGTCACGCTACACATGTGATAGAAGGTGATAACTCCGTGCTAGAGGCACCTGAAGAAGTAGTGGAACAAGAGGATCTCCTACTTCATCTCATGAATGACTTGCTAGCACTCCCACAAGCGGCTAAAGATACTCTCGTTGAAGCACTACAAGATGCTAGCACTCCCAAATCCTCCATAAACACATGTGCCCCATGTTGTATGTCTATCGCATTTACATATGAAGATTTGCTGTTAGGGTCTAAACTCCATAATAGGCCTTTACTCGTCTTGTGCTACATTCGTGAGCAGAAAGTTAGCCGAATTCTTATCGATGATGGTTCGGCTGTCAACATAATGCCTAAATCAACCATGAAGCAGTTAGACATTTCAATGGAAGAGCTCACGAAAAGCAGATTGGTAATCCAAGGTTTTAATAAAGGTGGACAACGAGCGATTGGCATGATTAGGCTGGAGTTGATCATTGCAGACCTTAAAGCCACTACCATCTTCCATATCATAGACTCCAAGACTACTTACAAATTATTGTTAGGACGTCCTTGGATTCATGAGAATGGGGTGATAACTTCGACGTTGCATCAGTGCTTCAAATTCTATCAAGATGGAGTTGGAAAAGTTGAGGCTGACACTAATCCATTCTCGGAAGCAGAATCACACTACGCAGATGCAAAGTTTTATACGAGTAATGAACAAATAGAAAAAAATGTGCCAATATATGCTTTTTTAACTGAGAACAACAAGGACAACTCTACCTCGAGACAGCCAACGATCAAGATAGGAGAGCTGGCAAAAAAAGTTCATGCTGTCAAGGCCATCGCAAATGAAGCATCTACTAGTTCTCTAAAAACGGAAGCTTTTAAGAAAGAAGCCTCACAGAATTCTACCATCTTGTGATATGTCCCTCTATCTCGACGAAAAAAGGGCGAATCGCCATTCATGGAATACTCAAATAATACGAAGTATGATGATGTAGAAATGTTGAAGGAGGATTTCACACTGCCTCTTACTAAGATATCAAGTCAAGAGATTAGGAAGTCCGAAGATCTCAGTATGAAACAATTTCTTCCTGTGAAGCGAATGAAGGATCGCTTCGATCCCAAAGCATACAAACTTCTGGAAAAAGCAGGCTATGACTTCACAACTCACACTGAGTTCAAAAGCTTGAGGATTTTCGATGACAAGCGGGAACTTTCTACAACACAGAAGAAGCTTTTGAAGTCAGGCTACAATATACCTACATTAAAGGCTGGAATTGGTTACAAACCGTCAGAACCAGTGTATATAGTGAAAAAAGGAAAAGAAAAAGTGGAGAATAGCAATCACATCACGGTTGAAGAGAGCGATGACTCCAAGGAAAAGAAACATTCCATTAGTCAAAGAATTTCAGTCTTCAATCGCATTGAGGTTCCAATTGTTCGTATCTCGGTACATCAAAGGTTGAACATGGGGTCAATGAAAATAGAAAGCCAACGTCTGGGACATATTCCTACACGACCTTCGGCATTTCAAAGACTGATTGTGTCGACATAAAAAATGAAAGATCAATCGTCAAGATCCGTTTTCTACCGCCTCAAAAGAGTAGAAAATCAACGTGAGCCTAAGTCAGAGTCCTTGGAAACAAGCCAACTCGATGGAATGAAGAATAATAACGGACTTCATAGTTCTGTCCCTTCACGAATGAAAAGAAAGCTTTATGTTCTTATAAACACAGAAGGTCCATTAAGAGTGAAGCGACAGTTAATCATTTTAACCAATCCAGCCGAGGAAGATCAAGAGCATGGAGAAAACGATGTTAGTTGTTGCCACATTTCCTTTGACGAAATGTTAGACGATGAAATATTAGAGGAGGACGTTGAAGAGGCGCCATCATCACTAGAGGATGGCAGTCAATCAACTGTTGATGAACTTAAAGAAGTGAACCTCGGTACAGTAGAAGAGCCACGTCCGACGTTCATAAGTGCTTCACTTTCCAGCGAGGAAGAAATTGAATATATGAGTTTGCTCTCCACATATAAAGACATATTTGCTTGGTTTTACAAAGAAATGCCAGGACTTGACCCAAAGATAGCAGTCCATCACCTTGCAATCAAGCAAGGGTACCGTCCAATAAAGCAAGCACAACGACGATTTCGGCCAGAACTTATACCTCAAATCGAAAATGAAGTCAACAAATTAATAGAGGCAGATTTCATCCGTGAAGTGAAATATCCAACATGGATAGCCAATATCGTTCCGGTGAAAAAGAAGAACGGCCAACTTCGTGTATGCGTCGATTTTCGTGATCTGAACAATGCATGTCCTAAAGATGACTTTCCATTACCTATCACTGAGATTATGGTTGATGCTACTACAGGACATGAAGCTTTATCTTTCATGGACGGATCGTCGGGATACAATCAAATTCGGATGGCTCTCGAGGATGAAGAAATGACTGCATTTCGAACTCCAAAAGGGATTTACTGTTATAAAGTAATGCCTTTTGGATTAAAGAATGCCGGAGCAACCTACCAACGTGCTATGCAAAAGATTTTTGATGACATGCTCCATAAACATGTCGAGTGCTATGTTGATGATCTTGTAGTTAAGTCGAAAAAACGCGAAGATCATCAGCAGGACTTGAGAATAGTCTTTGAGCGCCTAAGGAAATATCAGTTGAAAATTAATCCTCTCAAATGCGCTTTTGGTGTGACATCAGGGAAGTTTCTTGGCTTTGTAGTACGGCATCGAGGAATTGAAATTGACCAATCCAAGATTGATGCCATCCAAAAAATGCCAGAGCCACGAAACTTACGTGAGTTGAGAAGTCTTCAAGGACGTTTGGCCTGTATAAGAAGATTCATCTCAAATTTAGTTGGTCGATGTCAACCCTTTCAACGACTAATGAGGAAAGATGTGACCTTTGAGTGGGATCAGGCGTGTCAAAATGCTTTCGATAGCATAAAAAAATATTTGCTTAGCCCACCTGTCTTGGCAGCCCCTACAGCTGGAAAACCTTTGGTGTTGTATATTACTGCACAAGAAAGGTCACTCGGAGCATTACTCGCACAAGAAAGAGAGAAAGGTAAAGAATGTGCTCTCTACTACCTAAGTAGAACTTTGAATGGGGCAGAACTAAGTTATTCACCCATCGAGAAGATGTGTCTGTCACTCTTCTTTGCCATCGATAAGGTGAGGCATTACATGCAAGCCTTCACAATACACTTGGTGGCAAAAGCGGACCCAATCAAATATGTTTTATCTAGGCCAACTGTCTCAGGACGACTGGCTAAATGGGCGATCTTACTCCAACAGTACGACATTGTCTATGTTCCGCAAAAGGCAGTAAAGGGACAGGCCGTTGCAGATTTCTTAGTAGATCATCCAGTTCCAACAGATTGGAAATTATCTGAAAGCTTGCCTGACGAGGAGATCTTCTATATTGAAATTACTGAGCCTTGGACAATGTATTTCAATGGTGCAGCTCGAAGAAGCGGTGCGGGGGCAGGTATAATCTTCATCTCGCCAGAGAAGCACATGTTGCCATACAGTTTCACTTTTGGCGAGTTGTGTTCAAATAATGTCGCTGAATATCAAGCACTCATTATCGGTCTTCAGATAGCCTTAGAAATTGGCGTGACATATATGCAAATCTATGGAGACTCAAAATTGGTAATTAATCAATTGTTGCTTGAGTATGAGGTGAAACATGAAAACCTAATACCTTAACTTCAATTACGCCAGACAGTTGTTGGGAAATTTTGAAACTGTGACCATGGAGCACGTCCCAAGAGCCGAAAACAAGAAGGCTGATGCTCTAGCAAATCTGGCTACAGCTTTAACAATTTTAGAGGATGAAGTTGTAAATATCCCACTTTGCCAAAGATGGATCATACCACCAACTGAAAGTGAGAGTGAAGAAGTGAATGCAATATCCGTCTATGTGATTGAAGAAGAAGATTGGCGGCAGTCAATTATAGACTATCTCCAACATGGAAAACTCCCTACAGATAACCGACATAGAACAGAAGTACGAAGGAGAGCAGCTCGTTTCATCTATTACAAAGAAACTCTCTATCGCCGTTCATATGAAGGTCTTTTCCTTCGATGCTTAGGAAAAGAAGAATCGATAAAAGCCTTAGAAGAAGCCCACTCGGGCGTATGCGGGGCTCACCAATCTGGGCCAAGTTGGTGAGCTCGTACTTGCAGTGCGAAGACCAATCATTACAACTCGACATACAGGGAATAAGTTCACTCCAAAATGGGATGGACCCTACGTTGTAAAAGAAGTCTACACGAACGGAGCATACAAGATCGTGGATCAAGACGGCCTCAGAATTGGCCCAATCAACGGAAAATTAGTAAAGAAATACTATGCTTAAATTGTAACCGCTCCTTATCGCAAGAGCCTAAACTGCATGATACTCCTAGCCCACATAAGTTTAAAAGGTGAATGACAAAAAAAAAAATTGTAAATGAACTACGTTATGACTTGATCCTTTTTTATAGAAAAAAAAAGGTACGTAGGCAGCTTAGAGGAAACTTTAAGTTCAGTCCAAGAAAAAAAAATGATGCAATTTATTATCATTTTGGTCATGAAAAATTTCTTCTTTATAAAAAAAAAATATAACAAAAAAATAACGACAATAATATAAATGAGTAAGTAACTGAGTCCATACATGAAATAATAATAAAAGAGCGAGAATGCAAAAGAAATCATGACATCATCTAAAATCGTGGCGCCCACTTGAAGTCCTTCAATTCCTGTTGCGCATCTGTCAAAAGTCCACGAAATGCCTCGAGTGATCTCACTACTGCATCATTAACAACTGGAGTGTTTTCAAGGTTGCTCATCCTCTCTCGCACCTTAGAAGCCTCAAGTTTCTGCTGGTCTAAACGCTCATTGTATTCAAGAATAAACTTAGAAATCTCACTTCGTTTAGCCTGACAAACTTTAAGCTTGGCTTCCAACTCTTCCTCTTCTTGTAGCATGCGCGTGTGTTGTTGTTGTAGCTTGTCTTTCTCCTCAAGGGCGCTCTGCTCATCACATAATATCTTCTCCAAGCTAAAGCTGCACTCTTCCAGTTGACGGTCCTTACTTGCTAAAGTCAGCTGAGAAGAAACTGAAGACTGTAGGTTATTATAATCTGCAACCTTTTGAAAATAGTCACCTACAAAGTCTTTGAGAGACGCAAGGTTTATCGCTTTAGTCTCTGAAATGGCATGAAAAATTTTGTGCGCCTCTGGCTCAAGATAAAAAGCCTTATCAAGTGAAGTACAAACGAGCTTCTTATGTTGGCGATCCCACATGACTAAAGCACGTTGCCGTTGAACATCACAGTGTCGGCACAGAAGTTGGAGACTTCAGGAGCATCAACACATATCATCTTTTGGGCAGGAATAACATCCTTCAACAAAATTGGGGGAGCTACAACCTTGTCAGTTGGCGCCTTGAAACCTCCAATACAAGCAGCAGCAAGATCAGGGACATCGGGACTCATCAAAGATAAAAGACTACTTCCCCCATATCTTCATGAATGAGATCATCCAAAAGTGACTATAAGTTGAATAAATAAGAGGATTGTTAAGAAAAGTAGTAATAATCATAGAAGACAAGACAAATACAAACAAGAAAATAAAAAGAATTACTCACCAAATGTGTAGAAGGAAGAGCAGGACATTCCGAAGCACTCGCAACACCATCAAAGAATTTGTCGTCACAAACTGCTACCGGCTCCGATTTCTTTGATCTCTTCCAATGATGATCACTGTTGCTGTTATGACTCTCCTCATCATCTTAAGCAACAAACTGTTCAACATCTAAAATATGAATTCTTTTCCCACCATTGGCATCACCAACTTTCTTTGCAGGTTTTGGTTTATGAGGGGGAAGATCGACACTGATCTTCAACTTTTGTATCCCTTCTTCAAGATAATCTCCATGTTTTACTAACCACCATTTTGTATAACGGGGAGTGACTTGGTTATCAGATCTAGTGAACGTGCAGGGAGACGTACTTGAGATGATGTCCGAGTCAAAATACAAATTCGCCAATGATGCAACACACTATCCAAGCTGGCTGGAGGAACCTCTTCACTCAAATCCTTTGGTATATCTTGATAAAACCCGAACTGTCGACCGAACCGATAAGGACTATAAGCCTCAACGACCATCGAACCCGAGCTTCGTGATGATAAGAAACATGACCGCAAGCTTGAGAAGAGTGATAAATTATGAAATGAAAGTCGCTCGTTACCTTTCAAATCCTCATCTTTATTCCTAGATTGATGAGTTGCATGCCATGATATATATCTTCCCCTGTGAATCATATCACGAGCTTTGACAGCGCTGAAGTACTTAGCTCCACCTTCCCGAGAATAATCAACCATTATAGGACCTCTGACTGGCACATAAGTTTTGAAGTGCGTGTTGAAATAATGAGTAAGCCAACCATTAATGTAATGTATAGGAAATCAAGCACCTGAATTCCCAGCAGAAGGCGACGCATTAAGGATCTGGCCGAGCCCACGATAAATGTTGGCCAAAACAGGAACAACAAGGCTAAACGAGATCCCTTCGGCCATATAACTAGCAGTTTTGAAAACTTCTGGGCGAAGAGACAAATTCTTACTAGGGAAGACAAATACACCTAACCAGCAGGAAAGAAAAGCGGCCAAATACGTTTTTTCCCTCAATTCATCTTCTATACCCAACTCGTCAAATAACTTAATTTCCCCCGCAGACCAGTCACGACGTACAAAAGAAGTTTCGTCTGGATTATGGGTTGAACGAGGTCGAGAATTCTTTTGTGTCCTTCGAGTGGGTGGGTTCATGTACTTTAGATCTCCTTTAAACCAGAAAGAGATCCACAATTTGACATGGACTCGAAAGTAAACCTCCTCGTTAGATGCTACAGGATGATAAGCGGCAAAAAGATACTCACAGCTTTTCGGGAGATAATCATCATCCTTAGACGTTGCTAACAACTCCGAACGACATGGAACAACTTCATCATAAAACTTGCCTTTAATAGGAAGTCCTCCTAATCTCCACATATCCCACAAAGAGATTGATAACTCTCCAGATGATGTGTGAAGAGTATTGGTTGAAGGACACCAAGCTTCACAAAACGCTCGAATTATGTCGTTGTTACGATCATAGGTGTACAAAGAAGCCAGAACAACATCTAACAAGTACGTACGTTATAATGTATCCTTGTTCCGGGCGACCGTGAATTCTAACCATTCCCAATAATAGGGAATATAAAAGAATTCTCCATGAAGTTTTAACATAGGACCCCAACGAGCCGAGCCTTTGATGATTCGACGACCTAGTGTCGACTCTGGATTTGAACTTGGCTCCTTATTATGTAGGGGAGAGTCTAAAAACCATGCCGCCAAAGAAGGATCTCGAGTCAATGGTTTCTCTCTAGACCATCTCGATAAATGGCCAAAATTATCTAAATGAGGCCAACCCTTCAGATTATGTATCGGCTCCTCAACTTGAAGGATAACTCCATTCTTGAACGACTGGTCTTTGTCCCTCAAAATGACTAAACACCTTTTCTTGGGATCAGGGTGTTCTGTAAAATATACCATGATCTTGCACACAAAAGATATCGTGTTTAGAAGGGAACATTATGATGACAAAACTTAAAAAAAAAAAAGGTAAACAAAGGCGACCATTGCGGACTTAGAACACCTCAACCAGCGGAAGAGGCGTTAACCTACTCAGCAATGAAATCACTGCGGGGTTGCCAAAAGGTGATCGTTGCTGACCTAGGAACACTTCAACCAGCGGATGAGGTGATTACGCTTGTTTACATGCGTAAAAAGAAGGTTTTAGATGCTGTTTTTACTATGTTTCAGCTTTGTTTCGGATTTTTCTCGGTCGTTTGAGTTCCAATTCATGCAAAATTCATATATTATGGTTTGTGGTTGGCTTATATTGTATTTATGACATTTTAGGACCATTTGGGAGTGCAAATTAATCAAAAGGAGCAAAAAGTCGGAAATACCTACATGGGAGGCGCTAGGCGCTTGGGAAGGCTGCAGAAGACAGTTTTTCTTCCAACTTTGCCCTTATTGAAACGTGTCTTCCCATGTGTTTTGGTGGTTCCAACCGATGCATACGTGTAGAAGAAGTGTTCCACTATAAGCTTGAGCACGATTTGGTCAGTCAAAAGAGTTGGAAATGGGTGATTCACCATCGTTTTAGGACCTACCTAACCAATTCTGCACAGCTATAAATTCCAGCAGCTTCCCACCAAAATCATCAAGCCTTGCTTCCTTCTCTTGATCATTTTTAGTGTTTCTTTGTTGCTTTCTAAGTACTTTTGAGTTGCTTCCATTAGTTGCTTTTGGTTTTTAAAACCCGAGCACTTTATATTCCGTTATTGAGCTTTGTTTTGTTTCCATTTGTACTTAGTTATTTTCTACTTATTCAAATTTATAAAAATCCAGCATTTTGCTTATCTTCCCTTTGCCTTTACTTTATTTTTAGTTAAGAGAGTTGTGTTTTTGGAGGAAAGAGCACGTGACAGTCCCCCTTGCTTGAAAGAGAAGGGCGAAGCTCTCAATCCCGATAAAAACTCTCCGTTAGTTAACTTTTGTTGTTCACACATGCATTCCAATTTCAACCATTTTACTTGCTGTATTTTCTTCAATATGTCTTTCTAAATTCCCGTCTCTAGCCCGGTTATGGATAGTTAGCCTTTTATTTCTAATAAGGGTTGCTAAGAAGTAGTGTTTTTGCTTTCCATTCATTGCTCAACATGTTTTCCCAACAAGTTAGGATTTAGAGAAGGCCACTGTAAGTCTTAACAAGTCAATACTGAAAAGGTTGCTTATTTGCATTGTTGAGTGGTTAAACCGAGGAGAGGAGCGCCTTAGACATAAGGGTTCCGCTTAAGTAGCCTAGACATAGGACCTTAACCCGAGGTTGCGACTATTTCCATCCTAAAACTAAGATATCTCTCATAATAGACATATTAGGGAATGTCTTAGGACTTTGAACTTGCTTAGACATAAGTCAAGTGAGAAGCGTAGTCGTTGGTTTCTAAAGTAAAATGCATATTGTCCTTAGCATGTCCTTGATTCTTTGTTGGCTAACTTGAAGTAATTCGGGCTAGGTTTTATCATTATAAGTCCAAATCCCAAATCCAAAACCATTATTTGTGACCACTTCCCATTTTACAAGAATCACTCATTTCAACATTCACTATTCTTTAAAACTTTAGAGTTTGGAAATTATTTAGAAGTCCTTGAGGATCGATACTTGGATACTCCATCCATTTTATATTACTCTGACAAGTGTGCGCTTGCATCTATATAATTGTTACCACGCTTAGTGCGTGCGTTCAGCATAACCACCAGTCAAGAGGCGTTAACCTACTCAACAATGAAATCACTGGGGGTTGCCAAAAGGTGACCGTTGCTGACCTAGGAACACCCCAACCAGCGGAAGAGGCATTAACCTACTCAGCAATGAAATCACTGCAGGGTTGTCAAAGGTGACCACCACTGACCTAGGAACACCTCAACCAATGGAAGAGGCGTTATCCTACTCAGCAATGAAGTCACTGCAAGGACAGACAGGAGGTGACCACCGCTGACCTAGGAACACCTCAACCAGCGGAAGAGGCGTTAACCTACTCAGCAATGAAGTCACTGCAAAGGCAAACCGAAGGTGACCACCTGATATGAACCAAGGAGCTACCGTTGTTATGCCTCATGGACCGATTACAAGATCGAGAGCTAGGAAACTTCAACAAGCTTTGCTACTTCGTGTCCAAGCGTTCTTGAACTCGACAAGAGAAATAAAGGAAGATGTGCAAGAAGTTAGAACTATGCACTTCAATTTGGTGCAAGTTATGCATTTTTAAGTGTTTTTATGGCAAGTTAAAGTCCACTTGGTCAAGGTCAAAGTCAACTCCATCAAGACAAGTCAAAGTCAACTCATTCAATTCAAAAACCAAGTCAAACACTCACATCCCTCATTATGGACGGGATTGCAATTATTTTGGTTGGCTTTCCATGTTCTTAACCTTTTCATTTGCTTGTCTTTTCATTTCTCGTAAGTTATGTCTTTTCATTTACAAGTCTTTTCATTTCTTGTAAGTTACAAGTCTTTTCATTTGCTTAAGACTTTTCATATGACTTATTAGGATGGCTATATATAGCCTTGAGATGTCTTGTTGTAACACAATTTGAAGTTGAATGAAAAGTGAGTTTTCTCATTAGCTTGGTTGAGAGATTTATCTCCCATTTCTTGTGCAATTTCTTGTGTCTTTAGAATTTGTATCTTAGGATCATTCAAGCGGTGTTGATCATACCTCTTGTGGAGTGATTCGAATCACGAGTTTAGAAACAAGTTTTCTCTACTCTTGATATTGATCATCAAGGTAATCCGTTCTAAAACTTTTCCTTGGGTTGATTCCATACTTGTTTTCGGGGTTTTTGGGATTGAGTTCTATGGGTCTTGTTCGTTAGCAAGGTTCTTAGATCCAACTCTCAAGGGTTTCTTAACATTTTGGTATCAGAGCATTAGGCTCTTTGATCGGATATATGTTTCCTTGCATTTATCTCTTTGAATTCTGTGTTCCTTGCTTATGTTTTATTATATCTAAGCATATGCATTCTGTCAAAAAAATTACAAAAAAAAAAAGTATCAATTCCATTCATCTTTTCCAATTTTCGTCTTCTGCATTATTATAGATCTGGATCTTATCTACAAATCTGTCTTCTTTGAAGTCTTATGATTCGACTTTCTTAGTGGTGAAATTCATGCACTTTGCTGATTGATTTATAAAAAAAAAAAAAAAAACTGAACGTGAAAGCATTTATTGTTAGCATTATTGTGCTTTTGCTGATCCATAACTGAAAAAAAAAAAAACGAAAGAAAGAAGAAAAAAAAACATAGAAGACCCCATTTGTCATTACTTCTTTGTGTAGCCTTGCATTGAAATCTCATGCTACTTCCTTGTTGCTTAATTCCAAACCATCTTTATCTTTAACTCTACTTTCGTTTCTTTCTAGCTTCCATTATAACTCTGTCCATTATTTTTTTTCTTAACTTGTTTCTTTGTTGTTATTCGGGTTACTCCCAAAATCACACTCTTGTTTGAGTTCTTATGTGCTGTCTAAACCACTTGAAATGCACATAGCTTTTAACTTTGCTAGACTCACTTACCGATTTGTTTGAAGTGCATATGAGTGTACTAAGTTGTGAGGGAGAGATTGTAAGGGAGCGATACATTATTTTGAGTGTTGAGGGTTAAACACGAGTGAACTTCACTAACGAGTGAATTAGTGAGGGAGTGCTTGTGAGGTCCATTTCTTGTCACTCTATTTTGTTTTTACAGCATGGCTAATCTTGGAGATGAAGGCAATATTTCTGATGCCCGGAGGAGAGAGGCGCTAGAAGGAACTGTTGAACGAATGATTCGTAGCATGGAGGCATTGACAGAACGGATAGGAAGGTTGGAGACTCAAAACCAAGCTCAGGAGAGAGTTCCACCACCTCCACCACCACGTGTTATGGATGAGGATGAGTATGAAGGTGATGGATCCGATCATTGGGAGGACGATCAGGCTACAGTTTTAGCGGGTCCAAGAGGGGGTGATAGACACGTTGGTCGTGGCTTAGATCGAGGGAGAGGCCGGGGAAGAGGCTATCATAATTTCCAAAGAGCCCCACGAGCGAATGCTCAAGTTGATCGAAACTTGGGAAACATCAAATTAAAACTTCCGAAGTTCTATGGTAAGACTGATCCGGAAGCGTACATTCAATGGGAGAAAGAAGTGGAGTTCGTGTTTGATTGCCATAATTTCAGTGAAGAAAAGAAGGTACGACTATGTCTTGCTCAATTCAAAGATTATGCAGTAACATGGTGGGACAAATTAATGTCAATTAGGAGACGAAACCTTGAGGCGCCAATCGATTCATGGTATGAGTTCAAGGAGTTGTTGAGGAGGCGATTTGTTCCTAGACATTTCCACAGGGACACAGCGCAAAAGCTCCAAGTGTTGAGACAAGGTAGTAAGTCTGTGGAGGACTATTACAAGGAGATGGATACGTTGATGAATCGGCTGGATCTTGAAGAGGACATGGAGAATCTCATGGCACGGTTTCTTAATGGCTTAAACAAGGAGATTGCGGATAAGGTTGATCTACAACCTTACTTTAACATCGAAGAGATGTTGCACCTTGCCATCAAAATTGAGAAGCAGCTCCAAAGGCGATCTCAAAGGTATTCTACTAAGCCCTTTTCCCATTCATCTTCTACATGGAAAACGGATAGTAAGAGTGCTGATTCTAAACTTAGAAATCGAGAGGCATATGAGAAACCAAAAGAAAAGTTTGAGAAAGGAGAGAGTTCCAAGAAGGGGAAAGAGAAAGTTGATGAACCTAATGTGAGGAATCGGGATATTAAATGCTGGAAATGTCAAGGAGTAGGACATTACAGTCGAGACTGCCCTAATAGAAGAACTATGATAATTAGAGAAGGAGAGTTTGTAACAGAAGATGAGAAGGAAGATGAGGTAGAAGAGGACGACAATGGTGAATGTGAGAGTGAGGAGTATAGTGAAGAGGACCCTACACATATGTCCTTAGTCACTAGGAGAGCTCTCAGTACTCAAATTAAGGAGGATGGCCTAGACCAACGAGAGAACTTATTTCACACTAGGTGTCTTGTCCAAACTGTGCCTTGTAGTGTGATTATTGATAGTGGTAGTTGTACCAACGTTGTAAGTTCTATTCTGGTCAAGAGGCTTAACTTAGAGACAAAACCACATCCTAGACCATATAAACTTCAATGGTTGAGTGATTGTGGGGAGGTAAAGGTGAGTAGACAAGCTCTTGTTTCTTTTGCTATTGGAAAATATGTTGATGATGTTTTGTGTGATGTTGTACCTATGCATGCCGGGGATATATTGTTGGGTAGACCTTGGCAATTTGACCGTCGGGTAATGTATGATGGGTATGCCAATCGCTATTCTTTTACTCATCATGGAAGAAAAACTACTCTTGTACCTTTGTCACCAAAAGATGTGCATGTTGATCAATGCAAACTTGAAAAGAAGAGGCAAGAGGCTGATGCAAAAGCAAAAAGTGAAAAAGAAACAAAAGAAAATGAGTTGAGAGAAAAAAAAAGTTTGAGTGAAAAGCAAGGGAGTAGCAATCAGCCTAGTGGGAAAAATGAGAGAAAAGCCAAAACGGTGAGCTTGTATGCTAGTTCAAGTGAGGTTAGGAATGTTTTAATGGCGAAACGGACTGTTCTTGTACTTTTGTACAAAGGGTCTTGTTTTCTTACTAACGAGCTTAACACCTCCTTGCCTAGTATTTTTGTTTCTCTTTTACAGGAATTTGAGGACTTGTTTCCCGAGGAGATGCCCAAGGAATTGCCACCACTTCGTGGCATCGAGCATAAGATTGACTTCATTCCAGGTGCTACCATACCTAACCGACCAGCTTATAGGACTAATCCTACTGAAGCCAAAGAAATTCAAAGGCAAGTGGATGAATTGTTAGCTCATGGGTATGTACGCGAAAGCCTTAGTCCTTGTAGTGTGCCTGTTATTTTAGTGCCTAAAAAAGATGGAACTTGGAGAATGTGTGTAGACTGTAGGGCCATTAATAAGATCACTGTTAAATATCGTCATCCTATTCCTAGGTTAGATGATATGTTAGATGAATTGCATGGCTGTAGTCTCTTTACTAAGATTGATTTGAAATCTGGGTATCATCAAATTCGTATGAATGTTGGAGATGAATGGAAAACTGCATTTAAGACCAAATATGGATTGTATGAGTGGCTTGTTATGCCTTTTGGTTTAACTAATGCTCCTAGTACTTTCATGAGGTTGATGAACCATGTATTGCGTGAATATTTGGGAAAATTTGTGGTTGTTTATTTTGATGATATACTTGTGTATTCGAAGTCTTTGGAAGATCATGTAATGCATGTGCGTGCTGTTCTGACTACACTTAGAAACGAGAAATTGTATGCTAACCTAAAGAAATGTAATTTTTGCATGGAAAGGGTTAATTTTCTTGGTTTCATTGTGTCTAGTCGAGGAGTTGAGGTGGATAGTGAGAAAGTTAAGGCTATTAGCGAATGGCCAACTCCCACGAATGTTGGGGAGGTTCGAAGTTTTCATGGGCTAGCTAGCTTTTATCGACGTTTTATTAAGGACTTTAGCACCCTAGCTTCACCTCTAAATGAATTGGTAAAGAAAAATGTTCCTTTTGTTTGGGGTACATCCCAAGAGCATGCTTTTAATGTTTTAAAGGATAAGTTGTGCAATGCTCCTCTACTTGCTTTACCGAACTTTGATTTGACTTTTGAAATTGAATGTGATGCAAGTGGGATTGGAATTGGGGCTGTACTAATGCAAAACCATAAGCCACTAATGTTCTTTAGTGAAAAGTTGAGTGGTGCTTCTTTGCGGTACCCAACTTATGACAAAGAACTTTATGCTTTGGTACGAGCTTTGCACACTTGGCAGCATTATCTTTGGCCAAAGGAGTTCGTCATTCATACGGATCATGAGAGCCTAAAGCACTTGAGAGGGCAAAGCAAACTGAATCGCAGACATGCCAAGTGGTTGGAGTTTATAGAGACATTTCCATATGTGATTAAGTATAAACAAGGTAAGGAGAACATTGTTGCAGATGCTTTATCACGAAGGTATGCTCTCTTTAATACTTTGAATGCTAAGATTTTAGGATTTGAACATCTCAAGTCCTTGTATCTAGATGATGTGTTCTTTGCTCCTTTTGTTGAATCGTGTGAAAAAGGACTTGTTGTTGATGATTACATGTTGTTTGAAGGATTTTTGTTTCGAAAAGGAAAACTTTGCATTCCATCTTGTTCAATTCGTGAATTGCTTGTAAAGGAAGCTCATGGGGGTGGTTTAATGGCTCATTTTGGTGTTTCTAAAACTTATGATATGCTTGCTGAACATTTTTATTGGCCTAAGATGAAGCATGATGTGCATAAAGTGTGTAAGCATTGTATTGCATGCAAACAAGCTAAGTCTAGGTTACAACCACATGGTTTATATTCACCTTTGCCTGTTCCTACTACTCCTTGGGTTGATATTTCTATGGATTTTGTCCTTGGTTTACCAAGAACTCGGAAGGGTAGGGATAGTATATTTGTAGTGGTTGATAGGTTTAGCAAGATGGCGCATTTCATACCATGCCATAAAACCGATGATGCTAAATTGATTGCTGATTTGTTTTTTAGGGAAGTTGTTCGTTTGCATGGCATTCCTAGAACTATTGTTAGTGATCGCGATGTAAAATTTTTAAGTCATTTTTGGCGTGTGTTATGGGGAAAGTTGGGAACCAAACTTGTTTATTCTACTACTTGTCATCCCCAAACTGATGGACAAACTGAGGTAGTAAATAGGACAATGGTTACCATGCTTCGAGCAATCATAGATAAAAATCTTAAAACTTGGGAGGACTGTTTGCCATTAATTGAATTTGCATATAATAGGGCTGTCCATTGTACTACTAAATGCACACCGTTTGAAATTGTATATGGTTTCAATCCTATCTCCCCACTTGATTTGTTGCCTATGCCTCCTAATGAATTTGTGAGTTATGATGCTAGCACAAAGGTTGATCTTGTCCATAGGCTACATAAAGAAGTTAAGGAAAGGATTGAGAAGCAAAACACTAAGGTTGCTTCCCGCATCAATAAAGGACGCAAGCTCCTTGTTTTCCAGCCAGGGGATTGGGTTTGGGTACATTTTCGAAAGGAACGGTTTCCAACTCAACGAAGGTCTAAGTTGCTACCACGAGGCGATGGTCCTTTTCAAGTCCTTGAACGGATCAATGATAATGCTTATAAGATTGATTTGCCAGGTAAGTATGGAGTGAGTGCTACCTTTAATGTTTCTGACTTGTCTCCTTTTGATGTAGTTGATGACTTCGATTCGAGGACGAATCCTTCTGAAGATGGGGAGGATGATATGAACCAAGGAGCTACCGTTGTTATGCCTCATGGACCGATTACAAGATCGAGAGCTAGGAAACTTCAACAAGCTTTGCTACTTCGTGTCCAAGCGTTCTTGAACTCGACAAGAGAAATAAAGGAAGAACCTTGAGAGTTGGATCTAAGAACCTTGCTAACGAACAAGACCCATAGAACTCAATCCCAAAAACCCCGAAAACAAGTATGGAATCAACCCAAGGAAAAGTTTTAGAACGGATTACCTTGATGATCAATATCAAGAGTAGAGAAAACTTGTTTCTAAACTCGTGATTCGAATCACTCCACAAGAGGTATGATCAACACCGCTTGAATGATCCTAAGATACAAATTCTAAAGACACAAGAAATTGCACAAGAAATGGGAGATAAATCTCTCAACCAAGCTAATGAGAAAACTCACTTTTCATTCAACTTCAAATTGTGTTACAACAAGACATCTCAAGGCTATATATAGCCATCCTAACAAGTCATATGAAAAGTCTTAAGCAAATGAAAAGACTTGTAACTTACAAGAAATGAAAAGACTTGTAAATGAAAAGACATAACTTACGAGAAATGAAAAGACAAGCAAATGAAAAGGTTAAGAACATGGAAAGCCAACCAAAATAATTGCAATCCTGTCCATAATGAGGGATGTGAGTGTTTGACTTGGTTTTTGAATTGAATGAGTTGACTTTGACTTGTCTTGATGGAGTTGACTTTGACCTTGACCAAGTGGACTTTAACTTGCCATAAAAACACTTAAAAATGCATAACTTGCACCAAATTGAAGTGCATAGTTCTAACTTCTTGCACATCTTCCTTTATTTCTCTTGTCGAGTTCAAGAACGCTTGGACACGAAGTAGCAAAGCTTGTTGAAGTTTCCTAGCTCTCGATCTTGTAATCGGTCCATGAGGCATAACAACGGTAGCTCCTTGGTTCATATCACCACCGCTGACCTAGGAACATCTCAACCAGCGGAAGAGGCGTTTAACCTACTCAGCAATGAAGTCACTGCAAGGCAGACCGAAGGTGACCACCGCTGACCTGGGAACACCTCAACCAGCGGAAGAGACGTTAACCTACTCAGCAATGAAGTCACTGCAAGGGCAGACAGGAGGTGACCACCGCTGACCTAGGAACACCTCAACCAGCGGAAGATGCGTTAACCTACTCAGCAATAAAGTCACTGCAAGGCAGACCGAAGGTGACCACCGCTGAGCTAGGAACACCTCAACCAGCGGAAGAGACGTTAACCTACTCACCAATGAAGTCACTGCAGGGCAGACCGAAGGTGACCACCACTGACCTAGGAACACCTCAACCAGCGGAAGAGGCGTTAACTTACTCAGCAATGAAATCACTGCAGAGCAAATGTGATTACCGGGGGGATACCTATGAATCAGAGAATATACATATGCACATATAAAGAAACAATATGCGTAAAATTGGCCATGGATAGAAGGGTTTGAGGACACAATTTACCTCTCAAGAAGCCGACGAAGTTGGATATTACGGTGGCAGTTGTAGATAAATTTGCAAATCTCAATTCTTAAAAGATAATAATCAGAATAACAATAATTAAGATTGAAAATAAAAACAAACAAATAAATAAAGCATAAAACAGGCCAAATAAAAAAAAATTTAATGTACAATATTTGTAAAAATGGAGAACCGTGGTAACTGGTAAGTTAATGATCAAAAAAAAGCGGTGAGTTAATTGAAAAAAAAAGCATAGTACTCGTTAAAAAAAATTAAAAAAAATCAAATCAAATAGTTAAAAAAAAAATATATATATATATATATATAATATTTAAAAAAAACCAAAAAGAAAAAAAAACAAAACCATTCTGCTTTCTTATAAGTCATACGCAGCACTAAAAAAAACAAAAGAAGGGGAAAAGAAGCGGTTTGTTTTTTTTAAAAAAAAATCATTCACTCTCCCATACAAAACATAAAGTTAGAATAAAAAAAAAGAGATTTCTTACCGACGGCGGGAGTGACAAGCAAAGGAAGAGTATGACGACAACAATAACACAAATGACTGCATGGAAAATAAAGCGACATGAGCAAAGTTGGAGATTTAAAAAATAATAATAATAATAATAAAATAAACGAGTCTCATAGATTCTCACCGACTATGCGAAATGAAGACGAATAAATGAAGACTATGGCCTCAACAATGATATGAAATGCTGCATAAAGAAGAAAAATATATCATGAAAATAAGAAGAAGAAGAAAAAAAAAAAGTATTACAGACCTGAAAGCTTCCACAAGAGTAACGATGTTTCTTTGATTTAGCTCCACAAAACTGGAGGAAAACCTCAATCAGACTTGGAAAGAAATAGAAAAGTCTCAATCGTGTGAAGTCAAAACTAAACTTCTTTCTTTTGGATTTCAATATTTCACTTTGTTAATACTAAGGATGGAGAATTAAGAAACCATAGATGTCGTTCAATAAGCACAAACAATTGGGAACATATATGAAGAATTGACGAAAAAAAACGAAAAATAGAAAATCACAACACCCGAAGATTGGGCGTTCGACGGCGGCACTCAAGGAATTATTCGGCAGGATTTCAAGAAATTATTCGTTTCAGTCGGGGTTGGGCGTTCTGCGTTCAGCGTTCAGTGGCGGCGTACGACGTTGGACGAGAAGTTCCTGCTGGCTCTAGCGTTCAGCGGCGGTGTTCAAACGCTCAGCAGCAGACGAGCGAAATGTTGTGTTTTGCGACGTGGGAACACAAATATACCGCCGGCGAAATGTTGGAAAATTGAAGACAAAATTAGCATATTTGGGATGGTCAAGGCCAGTGGATGGTTAAATAAAATTTGGCAAATCCCAAAATTCAAGCGAAATTTAAATCACAAATTTCGTTTGAAATCAAATCTTGGATGATTTATTTTCCATTCAAATTAGATGCCTTTTTTTGCCAAAGAATTATTCCTTTTCGTAAATTCTTTGCTCAAATAAAAAAAAAAAAGAAGAAGGGGGTGTACGAAAGAAGTCAAACTTCTTTGGGGAAAAGAATACCCTGGACACGTGGAGGACCCCTATTGGTGCTCCAAGATGACTCATGAGTCATGCCCAGCTCGGACCGCCGAGATCACCACCACTAGCGTTGACAGATGCTAAGTATGAGGGCCGAGGTGAACCTGGCCGAGGTCCGACCTACCGGGAAGCTCGTTAGGGGCCGATGTGAGCTACTGTCAGCAGCGTGATTATCGAGTGTAACCGTCGGTCCCGAGATTACCGGGTGTAACCGACGGTCCCGAGATTACCGGGTGTAACCGTCGCGAGATTAGCGGGACTACCACCCATAAGTAGAGGACCTCACTCCACGATCAGGTATATGATTTCTGACCTCGAACTAAACTGGGAATCTGACCTATACTGACTTGATCGTCGGAGTGCTCACCTTTTTGTGCAGGTCCACCCAAGTATTCAGATCGGTCCGGAGGCCGAGTTCGAGCTGCAATCTGATTTACACTGTTGTGCATATCCTTGCATAAACATTTGGCGCCGTCTGTGGGGACGACAATCTAAGTCACCCCAATTCTTTTAAATCAACACGCAAGCGAAAATGGTTGAACCCGCAAACTCGACCAATACGGCAGATCGAAGGACCCTAGCTGCCAGCGATGCCCACCAGAGGGAGGTCGGAGCAGCAGTGGTAGAAGGGCAAGGTCACGACGGCCTAGCAACGGAACCCCTCCGTAGGTCGGCACGAATCACCGCGCCTGTTCTACCACCTGCGCACCCCCCAAGAACATCCAAGGCCACCCGTGGCCGAGGTGGAACCTCTAAGAAGGGCGCCCGGGGTCCAGCCCCGGCCCCGACAAGTGAGAACTTGGACGCACTCCAGAGAGAAATGGAGGCAATGCGCACGAAAATGGGGTCCATGGAGGAAATGTATAACGAAATGATATTAGCTGCAGGCGCGGGGTCCCGATCTGAGAACCAAGTGACGCGCGTTGGCATACGCGAGCAAAGGGGTTCCCACCTCCGCCCAGTCGAGGAGGAACATCTCGAAGACAACGAGAGCGAGGGACACACTCGCCAGAGAGGAGACCTCCGTGAACACCTCAACAGAAAGAGAGGCTCATCTCTCTGAAAAGGACAGTCACCATCCCGCTCACATAGGAGCTCCAACCAGCAAGCTGAATCCTCTCGCAACCCAGCAACTCCTGCAGGAGTGATTACAAGGGAGGAGTTCGACCAGCTGAGGGGCCAGCTCGACGCTCAGGTGGAGGCCTTAAAGGCCAAATGTTAGCAGCAAGAAGGTCCACTGAACGATGGCGACTTGGGAGAATCGCCCTTCACCTCGGACGTTTTAGAAGCACCGATCCCTCCGAAGTTCAAAGCTCCTACCGTGAAGCCTTATGATGGGTCGAAGGACCCCAAGGATTATGTTGAGGTCTTCGAAGGCCTCATGGATTTCCAAGCGGCATCAGACGCAATCAAATGTCGCGCCTTTCAGATCGCGCTTACTGGCAGCGCGCGATTGTGGTATCGGAGGCTGCCAGCCAGGACGATCTCGACCTACTATCAGCTGAGAAGGGAGTTCCTCGCCCAGTTCTCTTCTCGGCATTATGACAAAAAGATAGCGACTCATCTCGCCACCATCAGACAGAAGGAGGGTGAGACGCTGCGAGAATATGTCACCAGATTCCAGGAGGAGCAATTGAAGGTCGCACACTGCTCCGATGACTCGGCCATGTGCTATTTTCTCACCTGTCTAGCCGACGAAGCCCTCACGGTGAAACTTGGAGAGGAGGCCCCGGCCACCTTCGCCGAGGTGCTTCAGAAGGCGAAGAAAGTCATCGATGGACAGGAGCTCCTCCGAACCAAAACCGGTCGACCAGAAAGAAAGATCGGTCGGCAGAAGTGGAAAAGATATACAAAAGGCAGATCCCAAGTCCAAGGACAAGGGATCCTTTTCCAGCGGCCGAGCTGAGTATCGAAGGGCGGAGAACGGACCTACCAGGAGCCGACCTTACGAACGCTTCACCCCGACCACGATTCCAATTTCCGAGATCCTAACGAACATCGAGGAGTCTGGAATGGAAAAACTACCCAAGCGTCCTGAGAAGCTTCGGGGAGCCTCGGAGAGGCGTAGCAAGGACAAGTATTGCCGCTTCCATCGGGAGCACGGCCATAACACGTCGGACTGCTGGGAGTTGAAGCGCCAAATTGAGGATCTAATTCAAGATGGCTACTTCAAGAAATTTGTGGGAAATCCCAGGACCAGCTCGACAGAGAAAAAGGAAGAGCGGAAGCGTTCGAGGACGCAGCCCCGGCGCACTGACCGACCTGCGGTTGAGGTGCATATCAACAGAAGTAGAGGGCAATGATATACATGTAGTTTTTGATGTCCCACCAAATTTACCATCAGTTCTAATCATAGGGAAGATGTTTTCAAAAAATATAGCATCTCTATATTCATATATTGATTTGTCATTCAAGCTCACGAACCTATATGCAAAGCTATTTTGAGCATAACCAATGAAAACAGAATCAAAAGTTTTAGATCCAACCGTAGGTTTTTTGAATGCTGGATATGCCACCTTTGCTAAGCACCCCCACACCTTCAAGTAGCTCAGGTTTGGCGAATACCCTTTCCAGAGCTCGTATGGTGTCTTATCTAGCCTTTTGTGAGGGACCCTGTTAAGAATAAAGCATGCAGAAAGTGCAGCTTCCCCCCCACATATCACCAGATAGACCAGAACTTAATAGCATGACATTTATCATTTCTTTTAAAGTTCTATTTTTCCGTTCCGCTATTCCATTCTGTTGAGGTGAATATGGAGCAGTGAATTCATGTATAATTCCACTTGATTCACAAAAATCTCTAAGCGAATTATCACTATATTCACCACCCCTATCTGATCTTATCCTTTTTATTTTCTTGTCTAATTGGTTTTCTACTTCAGCTTTGAATTTCAAAAACATACTACTAGCTTCATCTTTAGATTTTAGGAGATATATTTTCGTATATCGAGAAAAATCATCAACAAAAGAAATATAGTATTTTTTCCACCTCTGCTAGTTGTGTTTTTGAAATCAGCTAAATCAGAATGAATTAATTCTAGGAGTTCAGTACACCTTGCAGTGACATGTTTAAAAGGTTTTTTAGCAGACTTTGCTTCTACACAGACATGACACTTTGTAGTTTCAGGCAGATCGGAAGCATTAATTAAATTTAGAGTCCTAAGCCTTTTAATTGATGCAATATTCACATGCCCTAATCTACCATGCCACACATCAAGAGACTCAACAATGTAAGCAGAACTAGAATTAATTTCATTTGAAGAAGTAGTGTTGAGAACAAACAAACCATCTGCTAAATAGCCCTTACCAACAAAGTCACCATTTTTGGTGATAATAGCCTTGTCGGCCTCAAACACAATCCTAAGTCCGGCTCGGTTCAGTAGACCTCCTGACACCAGATTCCTACGCAGGGAAGGAACATACAACACATTACTTAATGATAAAGTTTTGCCAGATGTGAGTTTCAAGAGAACCTTCCCTTTCCCAAGTACTCCAGCTGTGGCAGAGTTTCCCATGAAAACACATTCACCGTCGGCAGAGTCCTGGAAGTCATGGAAGAGGTCACGGTTTGAGCAGAAATGTCTAGATGCTCATGTGTCAAGAATCCAGTCGGATTTGTTCTCTTCTAGATTCGCTTCCACAACCACAGCGGCAATGATGTCATCCGTCTCTGTAAGGTTGGCTTGTGGAGTAGCCCTTTGATCTTTCCTATCTTTCCTCTGAGTGCACTGATAGGATTTGTGCCCGGCTTTTCCACAGACATAGCAGATCAGTTTGGATTTCTCGATTCTTCCACCAATATTTTTAGGTTGGAGACCTTTGTTCTTTTGAGCTCTATCCCTTGCAATTGTCTTCCATTTATTCTTGAACCTGTCTTTGGAAGCACTAGAAGATTCAACTAAATTAGCTTTAACTGAATTTAGGGATTGAGAAAAGAGCTTATCCTTTAGCCTGTTGGCCTCCTCCGTGCGCACGTGACTGATCAGCTCTTGCAGAGTCGGGTCCTTCTTCTTATGTTTCAAGTGGTTGCGATAATCACTCCAGGAAGAAGGAATTTCTCGAGCAACACATTGGCCTGAAGAATCTCGCACATCTTCATGCCTTCAGACAACACACTTGCCACCAGGTTTTCATACTCATGAACCTGATCCATCACCGGTTTGTCGTCCGACATTTGAAATTGAAGTCATTTACCGACGACGTACTTCCTTCTGCCTGCGTCGTCCCCACCATATCTAGATTCTAACGTGTCCCAAATGACCTTTGCAGATTTTTGAACTACAAAGAGATCAAAGAGAGAGTCGTTCATATGGTTGAGAAGATGCCCACAGACCGTTTTGTTGTCTTTCTCAAATTTGTCAGCTTCGATGGCAGTAGACGTCCTGGGAACAGCAGCAGCAACGGCAGGCGGATCAGTGACGGTTGCGGTGATGGTAGCGGCAGTTACAGCGGCTGCGGCGGTAGTGGTGGCAGCGGTAGTAACGGCGGCGGGCTGAGCAGCAGTGATAATGTAGTCGATCTCCAACTGCTCAAAGAAGATCAATAACTACTGTGACCATCGGCGATAGTTGGATCCGTCGAGTGGTTCCAATTTTGACAAGTCCGGTAGGACCTTCCCAGATCGGATAGCAGCCATTAGTAGGATTTTGCTTTCAACTGTTGGACAATAAAGGACAAAATAGGAACCAAGAGGTAAAAAATGTTGTGCCGTGGGAAGAACCACTGCCTTGAAAGCAAAATCGGCACGACCTCGGTGCTAAATCGTTTTACTGCCGGTATGCTCCCCAAGGTTAACACAACCTCCAATTCAGACGTGCACTCGTCGGAATAGGAGTAGAATCAATCTCGTGCTCAGTTAAGATAGTTGAAAGAGGTGGAAAAGTGAAGGAATTGAGTGGAGATTGAGATGAATGGGATCATGTGAAATGCAAGGGGAGTGAGCTTTTATAGTGACGTGGTAGCCCAAAATAGAATTGGATTTTTAAAAAATAAAAATTCAAAATTTATTTTGGCCACACGACGACGGCGCACGTGTGGGCCTTGGTCTTGGCTTTCCTCACACCAAGTTTATAAGCCCAATACTGAGTCAATGCTTATAAACCAACTTCCCAAAGGTTATTCTTCCGATGTGGGACAACAAAAGGTTTTAATATTTGTCATTCCCAACACTTTTTTCTTCTTCGATTCAAATTCAACCGAACAACCTTCTCTCGCATTAAATAGCTACCGCTAGATAAACTCGTTCAATCGGCTCCAAGCTTCTTTTTTTTTTCAAATCCGCCAACCCCATAATTTTTTTCCCTATTGTTCTCTGCTTGTTTCAACCAACACCGCCGTCAACAAACCACAACCAATACCAAAAAAAATAAGCAAATTGCAAGCTCAAACTTAAGCAAACCAATCAAAAAATTGAAATTTTCAGACTAAAAAATAATTCACAACATAGGCACCACATGAACAGAAACAAAGTTTTTTTTAGAATATTAAGAATACAAATGACCTTAATTATGGCACTAGACTCGATAAGAAAAAGGCAAGAATAATATATAAAATCAAAGACATGGATATACCCAATCTAGAGCTTAAGCTCTGATACCAAATGATATGAAAATCCAAGCGAATTGAAATTAGGAACCCTTTGGGTGTATGAACCCCTAATTCACAAACACTAAAACCCCCAAAATTAATTTAGCACAATCCCAAGGAAGATTAGATGAAGGTTACCTTGTTGATCAAAGACCACGAGACAAGGAGAACTGGTTCCATACTCGACGTTGAACACTCCACAAGAGAGGTTAATCAAACCTTTCTTGAATGTTTCAAGTTTGCAACCTAGATCAAGGATTGCAAAATTCAAGCGTTGTTGGCTAGATTGAAAGAAACGGCTCAAACGCTCAACTTTCCATTTAAACTCAACTATCCCTTACAACCTAAATGATAAGCTTATATATGACTTACCAAAATTAACCTAGGTGGCATCAAATACAAAAATCCTAATTTATTTTGGTAAAAATAAATAAATAAATAAAATAACTAACTCAAAATAATTAAATAAGTATTAAGGCCAATACTTTCCCCAAAATAAACAAACTAAGGCCTCATTTGCTAAGCCCTTGACTAAAATTAAAATAAACGAAATTAACACCATCATCAAGTTTGTATCTGCAATGGAGTTTGATGGTATGCTCGTTGGTTCATATCAAGAACTCTAACCCAAGTTTGGTTGTTATGGATTTAGGAACCGTTCGACGAGCTTAGTAGCACGCTAGTAACTTGGTTGTAAGTTGTTCTTACTTAAGGGATGTTTGTTGTTTGAATATGTATGAATTGTTTGGTGCTTTCGGTGTATTTATTATTCATTAATATGTAAGATGATTGTCTCTTTGTGAATATTGGCTAATGATTATGAGTAGTTTGGATGAAATCATGTTGGTTCTGGTTGTTTATAACTTATTTGCTTTGCATTGTTGGATTTGATGCTTAGTGGTCTTTATGAAAGTATTATGAATTATGAATGGTTTTATCGTTTTATGGTCGTGTTCATAAAAGCATACTAAAATAATGTGGGAGAAATATGTTGTGTTGTGCATGCATGTTGGACATGTTGTTTCATTATTAGCTTAATATTTTTGGTTCTGGAAGCATGCCGGTTTTATTGTGAGTTGAGTGTTGTATGGGTCATGGCCTAGAAAAGATGTAGTATGATTCTGGTGTGAGTTTAGTTATGTAATGAAGTGAATGGGTGACTATCAGGTCCAGGGGGCTGATACATCACTAGGTGCTGAGGCTCCGGGTACAAAGGTCGGGGATCGATACGCCAATTTTGGATAAAGATGGGTGTTGATGCCTTAACTATGCGTGGTTAGGGGTTGGGGCAGTGAGTCTTAGTGGAAGGCAAGTATTGGAGCCTTGAAAGAGAATGACAAGAGCTAATAGCTTGCAAAGCTATTTATGCCTTAACTATGCGTGGTTAGGGGTCGGTGCGACAGTTCGAGTTTTGGCTATGTGTGGTCAAGGGTCGAATGCCATGTGCTATAGAGAAGTGTCGATGCCTTGGCTATACATGGTCAGGGGTCGGTATGACTCGAAGGAGTAAGTCTTGGGGACAATGGAAAGATAACTTGTAACGCCCCGAGTCCCTCAGGTTGGTTAGTCTCGAATCAGGAGATTTTTATTTTTATTTTATTAAATTGAACTCTAATTAAATTTATATTGATCGGGTTCCGCGGAATTGGTTTTATCTGGTGTTGGGATGGGTTTCTTGTCCACTTGGGCTTGGTCATATGGGCCTTTATTTGGGTTGGGTTGGTTTTAAAACAAAAAAAAAGGGGGAATAAGGGAGAAAAACAAAATAAAACACATTAGGCCCTCATCTTCTTCCTTTTTGCCCTAGCCACCGTCACACCCACCCCCTTCCTTCTTGTTGTTAATTTTTGGCAGCCACAAGTTCGTTTTCCAGCGAGGTGCAGCGGCGGCCGACGACGACCCGACGGTGGAATAGCAACCCACGAGCGGCGGCGTTTCTTCGGATCGAACAGCAGCGGCGGCTCTTAATCCCGAACGACGGCGCGACTTCGGAACTCCTTCGGCAGTCGTCGATGGCAGCAGCGGCGCGCTTTCAGCCCATTTCCGGCGTCGCACACGGGTTTGGAACCCAAATCCAGGGCGGTTCCGGTGTTTCTGCAGTGGCAGTGTCGTTTCTGCGGCGTTCCGACGGCGGCCCTTGGCCGTGTGCGCTCCGATGACCACAAATAGCTCCGATCTGTGGCCTTTGTTTCCCCTTGACGACTTTAGACACTTACCCACACCTGTCCGGAGTTCGATTTGCGGTACCCACCCCTATTTAGACTCAAACCAGCATTGCCCATCGCTTTTGGCATCGGAACAGCAAGCCTAAGGACATTCGAACTCAGTTTTGGAAGCCCAAACCTCTTTGGCATTGACCCACACCTATACAAAGTCGGTTTTGGTGGTAATGAGTCATTTGAACCCTTTTAGAATTGATTTCGAAGGCTAAATAGTGTATGTAACTTGCTGTATTTTTCTGTTTTAGTGCTTAGGTGTGAGATCGACGCAAAACTTAAGGGCGCGGTTGTGAGTAAGTAGACAGGGGGCGTGTGCGTGTGTTAATGTGTGTTAAATAGGTTCTAACATGTTGGTTTTGTGGCGTTTAATATTAATTTTGATACGTCATTGTACTAGATAACTCTCGTTTGTATTAATCGGTATACTTGGAGTGGTGTTGAATATTTGTCGGTGATAATGGTGTAATTTCTGCTTTGCTAAACTGCTGAGTACTGCTGTGGAAATGTTTGTTGTCTGAATATGCATGAACTACTCGGCGTGTTTCGTGTGTTTGTTATATCCAGTAATGCTTATTGAATATTGATGTTGTTTTGGGTGAACTGTGTTGGGCTCTAATTGTTTTAAATTTGTTGGTTATGCTTTGTTGCGACAAAACTCATTGTGGAGCCGTTGTTATGAAAAGTTATATCGTGAGAGCATGATTGGTTTATCATTTCATTATGTGAATGTCGCTTATGTTGTGGAAGCATGCTGAATTGTGTTTGTGAGCTGAAAGATGCATAGGTCCTGACTTAACAAAGTACATAGCAAGGCTCTGGTGAGAGTTGGATTCTTGGAGTAAATGAGTGGGTGAGTGTCAGGGCCTCTGGTATAAATGGTCGGGGGCTGATACGTCACTAATTGAGTATCGAGGCCTCGGGTAAAAATGGTCGGGGGTCGATGCGAAGAGTCCTTTGGAAGGAAAGCTATTGGGGCCTTGGGTAAAAATGGTCAAGGGCCAATAGATGGTGAAGTCATCGGGGCCTTGGGTAAAAATGGTCGAGGGCCGATGCGGTAGTGCCGGGGCTCTAGGTAAAAATGGTCAGAGGCCGACTCTACTCGAAGAAGTTAATTGTGGAGGGCTAGTATAGCTGTGATAAGCCTAGAAGTACTTGAGATGTTAGGGAGACTCGAGGTTGGTAACTAATCGGTTCATGGTTGTGGTTGTTGCCAAAACTTATAGAGTGTGTTTATGTTTGATTGCATATTGTGATGAGAAGCATGACTATGAATGTTCATGATTTTTTTTTAGCATGATGTGTGTGAGTGTTGGTGAGGGCTACTTACGGAGTATATTTTATATACTCACCCCCCCTCCTACAATTATTGTTTCAGGTGAAGGACTCGTTGGCGACCATGGTGATGAGAAAGAGGAGACATGACGAGCGAGGACCATAGGCTGCGTAGTCACTCTTGCTTAGCTTAAGTTATTTGTTAAGACCTTGTGTTATGGTCAATAAACTATTTGTTCGTATTTGAATAATTGGGAGGTTCCCTCTTGTTGTTATTTTATTCCGAGATAGGTGTTTATTTTAGTTTTCTTCTATTCATTGAGTTTTGCCTTGTTGGGATAATAAATTTGCCTCGTGAGGTTGTCCACGGATGTTGTTGATTGATATTTTATGGAATTGATTTATTGTTAAATTGATGAGAAGTGAAACTTGATTTTTATATAATTATTGCACAAGGAGTTGACATCTCGTGTTTGGGGTTAAGTTTAATCAGTTAGGTGGTTAACGTGACCTAGAAGTGTGTGGGAAATTCTGGGTTGTTACATAACTAGTGAGTTTAGAGAAGTGTCGATGTCGTGGTTATGCGTGGTTAGAGGTTGGTACAACTTGAAGGAATAAGTCTTGTAATGAAAACTAATGAGTTAGAGAAGTGTCGATGCCTTGGCTATGCTTGGTCAGGGGTCGGTACGACTCGTAAGTGAAAGTCATGGAGAAACAGGAAAGAAAACCAGTGAGTTGAGATGCGAGGATGGGTATGACATGTAGGTTGCATGTTTACATATGTCTTTATTCTCTTATTATGGAAAGCATGATGAATATGTAAACATTTCGTTTGAACCTTTTTGTGAAGCATGTTGTTTGTGCGTGACCTTCAAGTATGGACTGCTTACTGGGTACCGTGGTTGTACTCACCCCTTCATTTTCCCTCTAGATTTTGTAGGTAACGAGGTCACTCACAGGAACGGTGATAGCGAGGAAGAGACTTGACTAGGGGACCATATTTAGTGCTGCGTTATTTATTTCCTTTTTGGATAGGATAGTTGGACTGTTACTTTCTAGTGCGAGTTGTTGCTTGGTTAATGGATTTGTTTGTTTAGATTCATATATAAAGAACGCTTTAAAGTTATTCATCTACAATTTTGAGATATCTAATTTGATTATTTGTTCGGATTGCGAGAATTTGAACTTTTGAGATGAACATTAATTAAACGAGTAGCCTTTTGTTCGTTGCCATTTGAGTATTAAAGATTATCTTAGTGGATAGGTCATAGTGGTAAAGGTTGGTTAAGTTGCTTTAATTAAAGTTGTTGGACAAAAATGTAGTTATTATCTATTGGTGTCGTTAAGTGAATAGAAGGTTTTAGTAACATGCCCCATTTGAGTTGTTTGAAATTTGGGGGCATTACAATAGGAATAAAAGTTATTTCGGTGTAAGATTTAGTTGAGAACGTCTCACTTCAGTGAAGGAGTAGCTGTCTATCCTAAGGTAGCTGTTGTTCTAAATCACTGAAGTGTTGTTGCAAAATAATTTTGTTAGGTTGTTTGATTACTTTTGCTAGAATTTGATTTGGTTTAAAGGATAATGCATGAAACTGATATAGGTTTGTTTTTATTTTCAGCATGTCAACTTCTATTATTGCTCTTTTAGCGGCTGAAAAACTTAATGGCAAGAATTATTAAAAACAGTAGAAATCGAACCTAAACACTATACTCATAATAGATGATCTTAGGTTCGTCTTGCAAGACGAATGTTTGCAAGCTCCAGCGCCTAACGCCACTGGGTGGCGGTGCGCAACGCCTATGACCGGTGGCTCAGGCTAATGACAAGGCCAAAGTATACATCTTGGCAACTATATCTGATGTACTTGCTAATAAGCACGAGAACATGTCACTGCCAAGGAGATCATATACTCGTTCCAGAGCATTTTTGGGCAACCATCCTCACAAGCTCGACATGAAGCCCTTAAGTTCATTTATAACTCCCGCATGAAAGAGGGCTCGTCAGTGCGAGAACAAGTTCTCAACCTGATGGTCTACTTCAATGTGGCGGAGATGAATGGGGATGTCATAGACGAGCTAAGTCAGGTCAGCTTTATTATGGAATCTCTTCCGAAGAGTTTCATGCAATTCCGCAGCAATGCAGTTATGAATAAGCTAGAGTACACTCTTACCACACATTTAAACGAGTTGTAGACCTACCAGTCATTTATGAAAAGTAAGGGATAGGAGGAGGCAAACGTTACCACCTCCAAAACATGCTTGAAGGTCACGCACAAACAACATGTTTCACTAAAAGGTTCAAACGACATGTTTACCAATTCATCATGCTTTCCATAATAAGAGAATAAAGACATATGTAAACATGGAACCTACATGTCATAGCCATCCTCGCATCTCAACTCACTAGTTTTCTTTCCTGTTTCTCCATGACTTTCACTTGCGAGTCGTACCGACCCCTGACTATGCATAGCCAAGGAATCAACACTTCTCTAACTCACTAGTTTTCATTACAAGACTTATTCCTTTAAGTTGTACCGACCCTTGACCACACATAGCCAATGCATCGACACTTCTCTAAACTTACTAGTTATCTTTCCATTGTCCCACAGACTTATTTTGGAAACTTGTTTAGTGAAGAATGATGACTCTGCCTGGATATTAGATTCAGGAGCCACTAATCACGTTTGTTCTTCATTTTAGGGAATTAGTTCCTAGAGGTAGCTTGAAGTTGGAAAGATGACTCTCAAGGTCGGAACAGGAAAAGTCGTCTCATTTGTAGTAGTGGGAGAGCTTAAGTTGTTTTTAGACAAGAAATCACATATTTTATTCGACAATATATATGTTGTTCCTAAAATTAAGAGGAACTTGATTTCAATTTCTTGTCTATTAGAACAATTGTATTTTGTTTATTTCTTCTTAAATTAAGTGTTCATTTTTAGAAACAGTGTTAATATTTTTTCTGCTAAACTTGAAAACAACTTGTATGTGCTAAGACCAACAGTTACTAAAGCAGTTTCAAATACTGAGTTGTTTAAATGTGCTAAAACTTAAACTCAAAGACAAAAAGTTTCTCCTAAACAAAATACCTATCTTTAGTAGTTAAGATTGGGTCACATTAATCTCGATAGGATTGAGAGATTGGTTAAGAATGACCTTCTAAGCGAGTTAGACGACCACTCTTTACCACCATGTTAATCTTTTCTTAGAACTAATAGACCTTTTACTGGAAAAGCTTATAGCGCAAAAGAGCCTTTAGAACTTATACATTTGAATCTTTGTAGTCCGATGAATGTAAAAGCTCAAGGAGGGTATGAATACTTCATCTCGTTTATAGATGATGATTCGAGGTATGATTATCTATACCTAATGCAACACAAGTCTAAAGCCTTTGAAAAGTTCAAGGAGTACAAGACCAAAGTTGAATATCAATTAGGTAAAACCATTAAAACACTTCGATCTGGTTGAGGTGGAGAGTATATGGACTTGATATTCCATGACTATATGATAGAACATGAAATCACGTTGCAACTCTCAACCCCTAGTACACCTCAACGGAACGATGTATTAGAAAGGAGAAACAGAACCCTGTTAGACATGGTTTGATCAATGATGAGCTATACTCAATTGCCTAACTCGTTTTGGAGTTACATAGTGGAAACTGCAGTTTATATTTTGAACGAAGTTCCATCAAAGAGTGTTTTTGAAACACCCTTTGAACTATGGAAGAGTTGTAAAGCTAGTTTATGCTACTTCCATATTTGGGTATGTTCGACACACGTGCTCCTGGCTAACCCAAAGAAATTGGAGCCCCTGTTCAAAAGTATGCTTATTCGTAGGTTACCCTAAAGAGACGATGGTGGTCTATTTTTCGATCCAAAAGAAAACAGAGTGTTTGTATCGACAAATGCTACTTTCTTGGAAGAAGACCACCTTCGAGACATAAACCACGAAGTAAGGTAATGATAAACAAGATTTCTGAAGAAACTACAAACACGTCAACAAGAGTTGCTGATCAAGTTGGCAAAAAGAGTTGTTGATGAAGCCAGCACATCACGTCAATCACATCCACCTCAAGAATTGAGGGTGCCTTGACGTAGTGGAAGGATTGTGTCACAACCTGACTGTTCCAGTTGTCATACCTGATGACGGCATCGAGGATCCATTGACCTACAAAAAGGTAATGGAAGATGTGGACAAGGACAAATGGGTCAAAGCCATGGACCTGGAAATGGAGTCTACGTACTTCAATTCTGTTTGGGAACTTGTAGATCAACCCGACTGGGTAAACTCATAGGGTACAAATGGATCTATAAGAAAAAACAAGATACCGAAGGAAATGTACAGATCTACCAGGCGACGCTTGTGGCGAAAGGCTACACACAAAGGGAAGAGGTGAACTATGAAGAAACCTTCTCTCCTGTAGCTATGCTCAAGTCCATAAGAATACTCTTGTCTATTGCCACATATTATGACTATGAGATTTGGCAAATGGATGTCAAGACTGCATTTCTGAATGGCAATCTTGAAGAAAGTATTTATATATCTCAACTCGAAGGGTTCATAGCACAAGGTCAAGAGTAAAAGGTTTGCAAGCTTAAACGGTCCATATATGGATTGAAACAAGCATCTCGATCTTTGAACATAGGGTTTGATATTGCGATCAAATCTTATGGTTTTGACCAAAACGTTGATGAGCCTTGTGTATAAAAGATCATCAACAACACAATAGCATTCTTAGTATTGTATGTGGATGATATCCGACTCATTGGGAATGCTATAGGATACCTTACTGACCTAAAGAAGTGGCTAGTTACTGAATTCCAAATGAAGGATTTGGGAGAAGCTCAGTATGTTCTTGGCATCCAAATTCTAAGGCATTGTAAGAACAAAATGATGGGACGTTAATCCCATAGTGGAAACGACGATCTTGTTCTTGAATTTTTAGGAACAAAAGCCACAATACAAAAATGAAAAAATAGAGAAAAAAACAACTCACTTTTGAAGAACTTTTCTTTAAGAAATCACAAACCAACACCACCACAAAATCTTCCCGACTATTCTCTGGGTATGGAGGACAGCTTGTGGGAGCACCGCTTTATAAAATCAAAAGGAATTCTTTCAACTTGTTTTTAGAGATATCAAGGAAGAGAGCCATGCTTGGGAAGTTAAAATGTTTCCATTTTTGCAGAAAAATTGCAAAAGAGAAAACTTGGATTATGTGGGGAAACTCCCCACATCATAACCAACTTCCCACTCCCCTGGGGAGTGTTTTAATATTAAGTAAATTAATATAATAATAATTAATATAGTTAATTAATTATATATATATATATATATATATATATATTAACTAAATAAATAATTAGCACTTAATTATTTATTACCAAAATAAAATCATATTCTAAAGTATTTCTCTCGTATAACCTATAGTTGTAATTTACATCTTATGCACATTATTTTTATCTTATAGTTTTAATATGAATCCAATTCATATTAATTATATGAATCATATCCAAATATTTCTCTCATAATATATAATATTAATTTTGAATTTTTATCCAAAATTAATATATTTATTTATATATAATGTATCAATATACAATATATACAGTCCCTTATATAATTTGAACATTTCAAATTATTTCATAATTCTTGATCCTCGTTTTACCCATTGTGAGTTAGTGATAACTCTCCGAAAGAGAGTTATTCTGGTGTTTATTTGGGTGAACATGTGCATTAAAATGTCAAAAAGTGTGTCGGTTTTAGGTCATAATTAGTACAAATAGTGTTTAATTGCAAACTCATAGCTAAACATACTTAGTCTTGAGAACTTTGGCCAAAAATAGCATAAACTCTCGTATTTGTGGTTCTTTTGCACATGTTTTTAAGGAGGAGCCGAGAAGAGAAAGAAGTGCAGAACCAGAGAGGAAAATCCAAAGCACGAGTGAGGTTTTCCTTTGAAGAATCATGAAACAGGCCTAAAACACTCAAGATTAAAGCTGGCATGCAAACTTTCTAGTCTACCAAAGGCATTTTTCCTTTAAATTTACTCTCCCATGAAGATTTATCAACCTACATAATAGATCGGAGCTTGATTAGACGGGTAATTCTAATACATATGGTTACCAAAACAACAAACACAAGAGAGTTCAGAAATTTGATGAAGAGGAGAAGGGTCAGGAGCTACAGTAGAAATTACGGCAGTTGCTATGTTGTTTTTCTCCATTTTTAGGGTCTTCAACATCCGGTTCATGGTTGCCATCTGTGCTTGAATGGATGCTGCAATGTCTAGCTAAAAAATTCCTACTTCTTGTATTCTAAAATAGTTTGCTAGTTCAAGAAAAGATTTATGTTCAAATTGTCCCATTGTCTCTAGCATTTGGAACATGACAGGGTTTAATTCAAAAAGCACAATTGTAATCAACATACTGTCAATCCCTGAATTCAGGTTATGGAAAGCATGAATGACGTTATTCTGCATGGCACATCTCTATTGTCAATTAGTAAGATTAGATTGGGAACTGCTTCTACTGCTCGATTACCTTTTTGTCCTTCCATGTCTCCATTCACAAGAGGATGTATTGGCGAAATAGGTGGGTTAGGATCCATCTGATTAAATATTCTCTGGTTCTCAACTGAATTGCTGACGTTCTTCTCTAAAACGATTTTGTGCATAAAGAAGGTTGGATGTATCCCTTGGACATTAATGATAGTCAATCCAATAGCCTTATTGTATATTGCAACGACCTACAATAACAAAGATAGATAAACTTGATAAAATAATAGGCAAAGTATCATCAAGTCATAAATAGACATATTTTAGATGTACAAGCAAAGGCTTTTCTTCAGCTTTAGCTCGTTCTGTTGGGTGTATTGCCCGAAACTCGTAGTTTGTATTTTTTAAAAACTAATGTATATTCAATAAATTTGTTGTTGAATTCATAGCATTGCATTGTCCAAAACACAATAAACTAAACATCCGAGGTTATTTTAGTGTAACCAGGACAATATATGTACTGGGTATATATTTGATATACTGGGTATATATTTGATATACCCCTGATATTCGAGGTATATATTTGATATACCTTGATATACAAGTGGATAATGTCCCGTGAATAGCCTAAAGGGTCTATAGAATATGGATAACGTTGGGTACCTGGCAACACTATGGATACGACCCACTCTGTAAAGGTTACAGACAACTCGATCCAGGTCGTTCGTGTGGAGACATGCGAGTGGGGGTATCCTATATAATGAGTTTGTATAAGACCGGACCATGAAATAGCCAATCTTTAGAAGTAACACCGTTAACTAATAGATTGCTGTTTCTTAGGTTGACCAGGCAACTCATTCTCAATCCTGAACGAGTTATGGACTCCTGCCCGTGAGGGCTCGTCCTTTGATCTGTATGGGTGAGAGTGGCCCAAGTTGCCGACTCAATATGTCTACCGTTTTAGGGACGAGACCAAGTGAGGAGCTGGAAACATAACTTCACAATATGGAATTCACTCCTCTCCGACTTTAAGGGAGTAGATGAGTGTTCCGTTAAATGCTGACTCCGGGACTTGAACAAGGAGCCCGACCCTCTCATTGGCCCGAGAGGGACTTCCGGTTATTGGTCGGACCATAACTGGGTTGTTCAGTAGAGGAGCAGTGGTATTTAAGGAGTAAGATGTAACTCAGGGGTAAAATGGTAATTTGACCCAACTTGAGTTACGAGCACTCGTGAAGGATTGACTCGTCATTAATGGTCGTATATTTATGGACACGAAAACATTCTGTAGTGAAAAGAGTGCAACTGTGGGTCTTTAGTGGAATGACTCGTAGTTAACGAATCTTGATTAACTCAGTCAATGAGTTTGACCGATTAATCTCGTATCGTTGGAGCTTCAGATCTGTAGGTCCATTAGGTCCCCTTGCTAGCTCATAACGAGTAAAATGAGGATCAAGTTTTTGGAAGAATTTGAAATGTTCAAATTTCTTAAGGGATTATATGTATATTGATACATTATAATATATAGTTAATTCTAAATTAAAACTATATATTATGAGAGAAATTATTTGAATGAGATTCAAATAAAATTAATATGAATATGATTCATATTAAAACTATAGGTTAAAAATAATGTGCATAAGATGTACATTACAACTATAGGTTATGCGAGAGAAATGTTTTAGAATATGATTCTAATTTTATAATAAATAATTAATTGTTAATTTTTATTTGATTTATATATATATTTATTAATTAATTATTAATTGGATTAATAATTAAATTATATTTATTAATTAATATGATTAATTAATAAATTATATATATATATATTAATTATTATTATTAATTAATAATATTAATATATATATTAATAATTAACTCCCCTGCAAAATTGCAGGGAGTGGGCAGTTAAGTGACGTGGGTAACTCCCCACGTCACTACTTTTTGTTCTTCCTTTTGCAGTTCTGCAAAAGACAGATGAACGGAACGAAAAAAAAGAACGCCCATACTCTCTCAAGTTTATCTCTCTCAAACTCTCCCTCTATTTCGTGGTCCGGTCTTATAAAAACTCATTGTATAGGATACCCCCATTTGCATGTCTCCACATGAACGACCTGGATCGAGTCGTCTGTAACCTTTACAGAGTGGGCCGTATCAATAGTGTTGCCAGGATAAGGTACCCAATCTTATCCATATACTATAGACCCTTTAGGTTATTCACGGGACATTATCCACTTGTATATTAGGGTATATCAAATATATACCTCGTATATCAGGGGTATATCAAATATATACCCAGTATATATACTGTCCTGGTTACACTAAAATAACCTCGGATGTTTAGTTTATTGGATTTTGGACAATGCAATGCTATGAATTGAACAACAAATTTATTGAATATACATTTGTTTTTACACAAATACAACTACGAGTTTAGGGCAACACACCCAACAAACTCCCACTTGAACTAAACTCGAGTGGGGTGTACATTATCATAAAGCAAAGGGAAAATACAATAAACTAGGGCATACAACAAACTCCCACTTGCCCTAGACTAATCGTACAAAGCTCGTATACCTAGACTTTCTAGATGGCCCTCAAACACTTTAGCCGTGAGTGCCTTTGTAAAAGGATCAGCAATATTGTGCTCCAAAGCAATCCTTGTGACGATCACATCTCCTAGTTGCACTATCTCCCGTATAAGGTGGTACTTCCTTTCGATGTGTTTGCCTCTCTTGTGGCTTCGAGGTTCTTTAGAATTTGCCACAGCACCACTGTTATCACAATAAAGTGTGATGGGCAAGTTCATGTTTGGAACGACTTCCAAATCTGTCAAGAACTTTCTAAGCCAAACCGCCTCTTTTGCTGCTTCACAAGCTACAACATACTCAGCCTCCATGGTGAAGTCTGCAATGCATCCTTGTTTGATGCTTCGCCAAACTACCACTCCTCCATTAAGAGTGAATACTGACCCTGACGTGGATTTCCTTGAATCCTTGTCTGGTTGGAAGTCAGAGTCAGTGTATCTTGTAAGAATCAAATCCTTAGCGCCATACACGAGCTTGTAGTCCCTCGTTCTCCTAAGATACTTGAGGATTCCCTTAACAACAGTCCAGTGACCATATCCTAGGTTGGATTGGTACCTACTGACCACCCCTACTGCATAGCAAATGTCAGGCCTAATGCACAGCATAGCGCACATCAGGCTGCCCACTGCTGAAGCACAAGATATACGTCTCATATCCTCAACTTCTTGAGGTGTCTTAGGACATTGTTCCTTAAACAGATGAATTCCATGCCTGAAGGGTAACAAACCTTTCTTGAAATTCTGCATCGAATATCGAACAAGCATCTTGTCGATATAAGTTGCTTGAGACAGGGCTAACGTTCTGTTCTTGCGATCCCTTAGAATTTGGATGCCAAGAACATACTGAGCTTCTCCCAAATCTTTCATTTGGAACTCAGTCGCTAGCCACTTCTTTATGTCAGTGAGGAATCCTACATCATTCCCAATTAGTAGGATATCATCCACGTACAACACTAAGAAGGCTACAGTGTTGTTGACGACCTTCTTGTATACACAAGGCTCATCAACATTTTGGTCAAAACCATAAGATTTGATCGCAGTATCGAACCTTATGTTCCAAGATCGAGATGCTTGTTTCAGTCCATATATGGGCCGTTTAAGCTTGCAAACCTTTTGCTCTTGACCTTGAGCTATGAACCCTTCGGGTTGAGACATATAAATACTTTCTTCTGTTGGGTGTGTTGCCCTAAACTCGTAGTTTGTATCATGTAAAAACAAATGTATATTCAATAAAGTTTTATTACATAAATTTGTTCTTGAAACATAGCATTGCATAGTAAAAATCCAATAAACTAAACATCCAAGGTTATTTTGATGTAATCGGGACAATATATATACTGGGTATATAAATGATATACGGAGTATATATTTGATATACCCCTGATATATGAATGGATAATGTCATGTGAATAACCTAAAAGGTCTATAGTACATGGATAAGGCTGGGTACCTTATCCTGGCAACACTATGGATACGGTCCACTTTGTAAATGTTACAGACGACTTCATCCAGGTCGTTCGTGTGGAGACATGCGAGTGGGGGTATCCTGTACAATGAGTTTGTATAAGACCGGACCGCGAAATAGACAATCTTTAAATATAACACCGTTAACTAATAGATTGTTATTTCTTAGGATGACCAGGCAACTCATTCTCAATCCTGAGTGGGTTATGGACTCCTGCCCATGAGGGCTCGTCCTTTGATCTGTATGGGTGAGAGTGGCCCAAGTCGCCTACTCAACATTCCTACCATTTTGGGGACGAGACCGAGTGGGGAGCTAGGAACATAACTTCACAAGATGGAATTCACTCTTCCCCGACTTTAGGGGAGTAGATGAGTGTTCCCTTAAATGCTGACTCCGGGACTTGAACAAGGGGCTCCACCCTCTGATTGGCCGAGAGGGACTTCCGGTTATTGGTTGGATCATAACCAGGTTGTTTATTAGAGGAGCAGTGGTGTTTAAGGAGTAAGATGTAACTCAGGGGTAAAACGGTAATTTAACCCAACTTGAGTTACGAGAACTCATGAAGGATTGACTCGTCATTAATGGTCGTATATCCATGGACACGAAAATATTCTGCAGTGAGAAGAGTGCAACTGCGGGTCTTTAGTGGAATGACCCGTAGTTAACGAATCTTGATTAACTCGGTCAATGAGTTTTGACCAATTAATCTTGTGTCGTTGGAGCTTCTGATCTATAGGTCCATTAGGTCCCCTTGCTAGCTCATAACGGGTAAAACGAGGATCAAGGTTTTGGAAGAATTTGAATTGTTCAAATTACTTACGGGATTATATGTATATTGATACATTATAGTGTATAGTTAATTATAAATTAAAACTATATATCATGAGAGAAATTATTTGAATGAGATTCAAATAAAATTAATATGAATAAGATTCATATTAAAACTATAGGTTAAAAATAATATGCACAAGATGTACATTAGAACTATAGGTTATACGAGAGAAATGTTATATAATATGACTCTATTTTTTGTGATAAATAATTAAGTGTTAATTATTTATTTGATTTATATATATATATATATATATTAATTATTAATTGGATTAATAATTAATAATAATTTATTAATTAATATGATTAATTAATAAATTAATTTTATATTTTAATTATTATATATATATTAATTATTTATATATATATATTATTATTTTTAATATTTTTAATATTAATAATATTAAACTCCCCTGCAAAATTGCAGGGGAGTGAGAGGTTAGTGTGACGTGGGGAGTTACCCCACGTCACTGCTTTTGTTTTGTTTTTTGCAGTTCTGCAAAATACAGAGAACAGAAGAAGAACACCCAAGGTTGTTTTCTCTCAATCAAGCTCTTTCTCTCGATTTTTCCCTCTCATTCCAAAGGATTGCTCCCACCAGCACGATCCCGAGACCCAAGAGGATAGCGAGCAAGACATAGTGGTGGTGTTCGAGGGAAACTCGTTGAATAAACGTTCTTCAAAGATAAAGTTTCCTTTGTATTTTTCTTCTTTGAAATTCAATTTTGTATCCTGAAAATCAGCAACGAAGATCCGCTTCCGCTCTGGGATTCACATCCCTTCATCTTCAAGATTGCCATTCAGAAAAGCAGTATTGACATCCATTTGCCACATCTCATAGTGTGGCAATGGACAAAAGTATTCTAATGGACTTAAGCATAGCTACAGGGGAGAAGGTTTCTTCATAGTCCACCCCTTCCCTTTGTGTGTAGCCTTTTGCCACAAGTCTCGCCTTATAGGTCTGTACCTTTCCTTCGGCGTCTCGTTTTCGCTTATAGATCCATTTGCACCCTATGGGTTTCACCCCATCCGGTTGATCTACAAGTTCCCAAACGGAATTGAAGTACATCAACTCCATTTCCAAGTCCATTGCTTTGACCCATTTGTCCTTGTCAGTATCTTCCATTGCATTTTTCTAGGTCAATGGATCCTCGACGCTCTGTCATCAGGTATGACAACTTGGGTTTCAGTTAAACCCACATAGCGGTTAGGTTGTGACACAATCCTCCCACTACGTCGAGGCACCCTCAACACTTGAGGTGGATGTGACTGACGTGATGTACTGGCTTCATCAACAACTCTTGTTGTAGTGCCAGTTTGATCAACAACTCTTGTTGACGTGTTTCTAGCCTCTTCGGAAATCTCGTTAATCACTACCTTACTTCGTGGTTTATGATCTCGAACATGGTCTTCCTCCAAGAAAGTAGCATTTGTCGATACAAACACTCTGTTTTCTTGAGGATCGAAGAATAGACCACCTCTCGTCTCTTTAGGGTAACCTACGAATAGGCATACTTTTGAACGAGGTTCCAGTTTCTTTGGGATAGTCATGAGCACGTGTGCCGGGCATCCCGAAATGCGAAAATGACGTAAACTAGCTTTACGACCCTTCCATACCTCAAAGGGTGTTTCAGAAACACTTTTTGATGGAACTACGTTCAAAATATAAACCGCAGTCTCCACTGCGTAATCCTAAAACGAGCTAGGGAACTGAGCATAGCTCATCATTGATCGAACCATGTCCAACAGGGTTCTGTTTCTTCTTTCTGATACACCGTTTTGTTGAGGTGTATGAGGGGCTGAGAGTTGGGATGTGATTCCATGTTCTATCATATAGTCCTGGAATCTCAAGTCCATATATTCTCCACCCCGATCAGATCGAAGTGTTTTAATGGTTTTACCTAACTGATTTTCAACTTCAATCTTGTACTCCTTGAACTTTTCAACGGCTTCAGACTTATGTTGCATTAGGTATAAATAACCATATCTTGAATAATCATCTATAAAAGAGATGAAGTATTCATACCCTCCTCGAGCTTTAGCATTCATCGGACCACAAAGGTCTGAATGTATAAGTTCTAAGGGCTCTTTGGCTCGATAACCTTTTCCAGTAAAAGGTCGTTTAGTCATCCTGCCTTCAAGACAAGACTCACATGGTGGTAAAGAATCGTCTTCTAACTTACTTAGAATGTCATTCTTAACCCACCTCCCAATCCTATTGAGATTAATGTGACCTAATCTTAAGTGCCAAAGATAGGTATTTTCTTTTTGAGAAACTTTTTGCCTTTTATTTTGAGTTCTATCATTTTTAAACAACTCGGTATTTAAAACTGCTTCAGTTATGGTTGGTCTTAGCACATACAAGTTGTTTTGAAGCAAAGCAGAATAAATATTAACACCATTTCTCGAAATGAACGCTTCATTCAATTGAAATGAAATGGAATACATATGTTCTAACAAACAAGAAACTGAAATTAAGTTCCTTTTAATTTTAGGAACCACGTACACATTATCTAATAATATATACATATTCTTGTTTGTAAACAACTTGAGCTTCCCCACCGCCACAGCTGAGACGACCTCTTCCGTTTCGACCTTGAGAGTCATCTCTCCGGCGTCAAACTGACTCCAGAAACTAATTCCCTGAAATGAAGAACAAACGTCATTAGTGGCTCCTGAATCCAATATCCAGGTGGAGTTATCGTTCTCCACTAAACATGTTTCCAAAACAAGTAAATCATATTTACCTTCGTTGACTTTCTTTTCCTCGGCCAAGTACTTTGGGTAGTTGCACTTCCAATGTCCGTCCATATTGCAGTGGAAACACTTTCCTTTCTCTGCAACCTTGGCTTTGCCTTTCTTGGCAGCAGCAGCAGCGGAGTCAGGTTTAGACCCCTTACCAGCAGCCTTCTTCTTAAAAGTCTTACTTCCAGAAGAAGAGGGCGCATACTTGGTTCCAGAGGATGAACCTCGATTGAACCTCTTTGAGGTGGCAACGTTTGCCTCCCTTTCTTGTCCCTTACTTTTCATAAGAGACTGATAAGTCTGCAGCTCGTTTAAGAGCGTGGTAAGAGTGTACTCCAGCTTATTCATAACCGCATTGTTGCGGAATGGCAGGAAACTCTTTGGAAGAGATTCTAGAATGAAGCTGATCTGACTCTGCTTGTCTATGACGGCCCCGTTCGACTCAGCCACGTTGAAGTGGACCATCAGGTTGAGAACGTGTTCTCGCACTGAGGAACCCTCCTTCATGCGGTAGTTGTAAACGAACTTAAGGGCTTCATGTTGAGCATGTGAGGACGGTTGTCCAAACATGCTTTGCAGCGAGTCCATGATCTCCTTAGCGGTAACCGTGTTCTCGTGCTTCTTGGCAAGCACATCAGATATGCTCGCCAGGATGTAGACCTTGGCCTTGTCATTGGCCTTGATCCACCTATCATAGGCGTTGCGCACCGCCACAGTAGTGTTAGGCGCAGGAGCTTGAGGACAATGCTCTTGCAAGACGAACCTAAGATCATCTATCACGAGAATAGTGTTTAGATTTGATTTCCATTGTTTGTAATTCTCGCCGTTAAGTTTTTGAGCGGCTAGAAGTGCAATAATGGAAGTAGACATGCTGAAAGTAAAAACAACCTATATCAGTTTCATGCATTAGCCTTTAAACCCAATCAAATTTTAGCAAAGTAATTAAGCACCCTAACAAAATTCTTTTGCCACGACGCTTCAGTGATTTAGAGCAACAGCTACCGTAGGGCACACAGGTACTCCTTCACTGAATTGAGACTTTCTTAACTAAATTTTACACCAGAATAACTCTTATTCCTATAAACTTTAGTCATCGTTTATTTGGTAAGGAAATTGCTAACTAACTTAACAACTCCCCGTAAGTGTGACCCGTCATTTTCGGCCCTCAGAGATCCACCCCAATAATCTCGTCGTAGGGAAGGAAAATATTGGAGCAAAACCTAAGAGACCCTTATCCATTTCTGGAGCTTGCCTTGGTTTTGATTTTATACAATGAACCCTCCGTAGGGATGGTCGCTCCAGGACGACACACAGGTTATGTATGAAACCTCACGGTGCAAACCAATGGCGGAGACCGCAAGATGTGTTGTCACACGTCCTTCTCTCACTTACTATGAATATTATCTCCATTCACCTCGATATTGAACGATGCAAACACCTTCCGTAGGGAGGCCGCGCCCAGGGCGACACGAGGCCGAGCATGGAACTCACAGTGTGAATATAAAGGAGAACGTGATAGAGAGAGAAAAGTATGTTATATATACTTTGTATATGAAATATATACGCTGTATATTACATATTCTCTTTAGCTCCCTCTTAGTATTCTAAGACTAGGGTATATTACTTAGATAAATTCCGGCTTATATTCATATTAAAACTATAGGTTAAATATAATGTGCATAAGATGTACATTACAACTATAGGTTATGCGAGAGAAATGTTTTAGAATATGATTCTAATTTTATAATAAATAATTCAGTGTTAATTATTTATTTGATTTATATATATATTTATTAATTAATTATTAATTGGATTAATAATTAATTATATTTATTAATTAATATGATTAATTAATAAATTATATATATATAAATATATATTAATTATTATTATTATTAATTAATAATATTAATAATTAACTCCCCTGCAAAATTGCAGGGGAGTGGGCAGTTAAGTGACGTGGGGTAACTCCCCACATCACTGCTCTTTGTTCTTCCTTTTGCAGTTCTGCAAAAGATAGATGAACAGAATGAAAAAAGCAGAACTCTCATTCTCTCTCGATCAAGCTCTCTCAATCAAACTCTCCCTCTCGTTCTAAAGAAATGCTCCCACAAGCGTGTTCTCGAAACCCAAGCGGATAGCAAGGAAGATCGTTTGGTGGTGTTCGTTGGGAAAAAATTGAAGAAACGTTCTTCAAAGTTATAATTTTTCCTCTGTTTTTCCTTCTTACACATTTTTATTTTGTTACCCAAATATCACGAACAACGGTCCGCTTCCGCTCCAGGATTCACATCCCTTCACGTTCCACAATGGAAGGCTGCATTGCTTTGCAATCTTTTCCTTTCAAATCTAACACCTCATACTTTTCCATTAGTAATTGTAATGCTCTGGCTACTTCTAGATGATCATCATCAACAACTTCTAACTCTTCTTCTATTCCTCAAACTAACAAATCATATAACTCATCAAAAGAAGCAGGGTTAGAAGTACTTATAGTCTAGCATTACTCAAAATCTTATAGCAATTTCATGGATCTAGCACATTAAATTTAACTTCCTCATTATTAACTTTCATGGTTATCTCTCATTTCCGTACATTAAAAACAGCATCCCTAATCGGTAAGAATGGTATCCTTAAATTGACAGGTACATCTAAATCAACTTTACAATCTAAGATGATGAAATCCATAGGAATATGAACATATTTACCTGGGCTAGTACATCTTCTATCTGACCCTAAGGCTTTTTGATAGATATATTAGCAAGTTGGATGGTAACAGTTGTAGGTCTAACTTCGCCTATACCTAATTCTCTAAAAAAACAAACAAAGGCATGAAATTAATGTTAGCTTATAGGTCACACAAGGCTCTTCCTAGGTTCTTGCCCCCAAAATGAAACATATAATGGTGAAACTACCTGGATATTTACATTTTATGGGTATAGAATTTCCTTCGGCTTCACTACTACACTTAGTCATTGTTAAAATCTGTTTACCTATTTTTTTTCTTCGTATACACAATATCCTTTAAAAATTTAATGTAGTTTGTCATTTGTTCTAAATCATCAACTAATGAAATATTGATATGCAACTATTTAAGGATGTCTAAAAACTAAGTAAATTGGGACTCTTGGTTTTTCTAACTATTCTTTGTGGAAAAGGAGGAATAGGGATAGAGTTGTCACTTACCTTCAGAGAGGCGACAAATGCCTCCCCCTTACGAGAATATTTTTTTTCTTTTCCTATCTCGTTAGTTCTGAACTAATGCAGACGATTCCTCTATGTTTACTGGTTTCTTAGGTCCATCATCTTTATAATCCAATACTTAAGGTCACTGCCTCACATTGCTTATTTTCATCTCTTTTTGGAACTTCAGTATATCCTGGTAACATCCTTGTGGTCTTGTAAGGTTGAACTAAAAAAGAAAAGAAAGGAAAAAATTGAGAAAAGGAATTTCAATTTTTGTGTTTTAAAAAAAATTGGGAAATTGAAAAAAAATGGGGTGCATATGTGTGTTGTGGAAGAAAACACGTGAAGAGGAAAAAGAGAAAAACATAAAAGAAAAAAAAAAGAGAAGAAAAAGAAAGAAAAAGAAAAGGGAACCGAAAAGAAAAGAAGGAAAACAGGGGAAGAAGGAAGGGTAAATCAAAACAGGGGAAGAGAAAGAAATCGAAGGTGTTGGGCTAAGGAGGAAGGGAAGAGTTTTGAAACCAGTTTGAGTTTTGGGCGCTTGATTTTGGTAAGTTTTGGAGTTTTAAACCAAGAATTTCTAGGATATATACTCTTTTAATTTATGGGTTTATGAATCACAAGTTTATTTGAGGTTGTGAGTATTTTAGTGTTTTAAGAACTGAGAATAATTGTGAGCTTTTTTGAGATGGTGAATGACCTTGTGTTAATGGTGGATTTGTGAATCTATACGTTGGGTTCTTGCAAAGAATAAGAGTGTATTGTTAGCAAAGAAAGAAGGTTGGAACCACAGTAGAAGGAAGGGTAAGAGATTCTGTGTTTCTTGCTGTGATGGCCAGAAAAATTGGTTTGTTTGAGTAGCAAAGTGAGGGTCTTCGTGGGATGAAGAAGAGGATAAATGAGTTAAAGGAAGAAGATGATGAATAGTAGAGAAGAGAGAATGAGTGGATTTAAATTAAATAAGTAAGACAAATAAAATGTTGGGAGATGGTTAATCACGTGAGAAATGGGTGTTGAAAAGTAATGAATGTGGGGTGTGGGTCCCACTTGTAAGGAAGATGAGAGAGAAAGAAGTATAATTGGATTGTAGAGAAAGAATTGGGTTTTTGATTCAATTTGGTGGTTTAATTTAAACGATTGTAGATTTAAATTGGAATTAAGTATGTATTGAAATTTGGTTGATTATTATTTCAGGACGAAAAGAAATTGGAGCAGCGTACCATCCAAATTCACCCCGTTCATAGAATTTATGATTAGTTATTTTACAAAATATTTTTTTTAGATATCTATTATAGAACTTCAAGAAAATATATATTACGTATGTTTTATCATTTATGTTCAGAAATTGGGTTTGCCGAGAATTTAGAAATGTTTTTGAGAATTTATGAATGTTTCAGAGAACTTATAAATGCTTTATGATTTTTTGAGAAACAGTTGTATTTAATGAATATGGTTAGAAAGAAATATATTTAGAAGTGATTTGGGAAAGAAAAATTCTTAGAAAGAAGAAAAGAAGAACTTTAGAGCTGTTTATGAGATTAAGAACTTTATGCAGGAATAGTTTTCAAACCACCATATTATTGTATCTAGGTGATTACCCGTATACTATGTGAATATGTTTCTATAGTATACGCAGAAATAGAAGGTCCATTTGACTCCGCGAGTAAAGTGAATTATTTTACTATGTATATTGAGATACTCTATGCCAGTAAACCAGAAATAGAATTATTCTGCTGTGCGTGTTGAGATTACTCTGCACAAGTAGACCAAAATAGAATGTGAATACATATGTGGTATTGAGTTTTTTTAACCTGTTTTAGGTTTGAAAGAAGGTTTTTGATATATTTTTAGAAAGTACATGTTGCTACAAGTTACGTTAAGAAAATTTACTGAGTTTTAGTTGGTCAAGTTTTATAAAATCTAAATTAGAGTGTTTGTTACTTCAGTTTTATGAAGTTTGTTTTAAGAGTTGAGATTTCAATTGTTATGAAAGAAGTTTTACGAAACTATTTTCTTATCAAATTGTCACTCACTAAGCTTCCTAACTCACTGTTTATCATTGTGTTTCTCCACCAGGCTGCACCTGAGTTTCAAAGAGATAGCCGACCAGTTTCTACCACTCATCGTCTCAGAACTTGCATATCATTTTGTATGTACATTTAGAATGAACTCCAATAGATTAGTTGCACCTTTTGTAGTTGTACAACATGTTTAGAAGTCGTGAGAGAATAGTTATTTTTTGAATTGAACTATGTTACGCTTTATGTTATATATATTAGAGAATAATCTTAATCAGTTTTAGAAACTTATAAAGAAGTTGACTATAGACTCGGTTGTTAGTTGGGGGTCTGTGGTCGGCGCGACTTGTCCTAGAGCTAGTAGCTGTTTAGAGCGGGTCGTGTCAGGTCTAAAATTGATATCATTCGCGATCTGGCCCACTTTGTATTTCCAAGTTCCTTAAATATGTCGCTTGGCTCTAAATCAATGCATCTTTTCGTGCCAGGTACTCCATGAACATGTTCTCAAGACTATGTTTGTCATTCTGAACCGGTTGCATTGAACCTTGTTGGGTGTGTTGGCTAAAACTCGTACTTTGTAATTATGTAAAAACAAATTTGTATTCAATAAAGTTATGTTTTCATATTCAATCAAATTGTTGTTGAATTTATAACATTGCATTGTCCAAATCCAATAAACTAAACATCCAAGGTTATTATCATGTAACTAGGACAGTATATATACTGGGTATATATTTGATATATCTTCGATATACATGTGGATAATGTCCCGGGAATAACCTAAAGAGTCTATAGTACATGGATAAGGCTGGGTATCTTATCTTGATAACACTATGGTTACGACCTGCTTTGTAAATGCTATAGACGATCCGATCTAGGTCGTTCGTGTGGAGACATGCGAGTTGGGATATCCTATACAATAAGTTTGTATAAGACTAGACGAGAAATAATCAATCTTTAGATGTAACGTCGTTGACTAATAGATTGCTATTTCAGAGGATGACCAGGCAACTCATTCGCAATCCTGAGTGAGTTATGGACTCCTGCCCGTGAGGTATCGTCCTTTAATCTGTATGGGTGAGAGTGGCCTGAGTCGTCGACTCAACATTCTTACCATTTTGGGGACGAGACCGAGTGGGGAGCTGTGAATATAACTGCACAAGATGAAATTCACTTTTTCCCAACATTAGGGAAGTGATCAGTCTTCCCTTACATGCTGACTCTGGGACTTGAACAAGGGGCCCCACCCTCTCACTGGCTCGAGAGGGACTTTCGGTTATTGGTCGAACCATAACCAGGTTGTTCATTAAAGAGTAGTGGTATTTAAGGAGCAAGATGTAACTCAGGGGTAAAATGGTAATTTAACCCAACTTGAGTTACGAGCACTCTTGCCATTAGTGATCGTATTTATGTGGACACGAAAATATTCTGTAGTGAGAAGAGTGCAGTTACGAGTCTTTAGTGGAGTGATCTGTAGTTAACGAATGTTGATTAACTCGGTTAATGAGTTTGACTGATTAATCTCGTATCGTTGAAGCTTCTGATTTGTTGGTCCATTAGATCCCCTTGCTAGCTTACAACGGGTAAAACAAGGATAAAGTTTTTTTGAAGAATTTGAAATGTTCAAATTGCACAAGTGATTATATGTATGTATATTGATACATTATAATATATGGTTAATTCTAAATTGAAACTATATATTATGAGAAAAATTATTTGAATGAGATTCAAATAAAAATCAATATAAATATGATTCATATTAAAACTATATGTTAAATAAAATGTGCATAAGATGTACATTACAACCATATGTTATATGAGAGAAATGTTTTAGAATATGATTCTATTTTGGTAATAAATAATTAAGTGTTAATTAATTAATTAATTAATATCTATATATATATATAATTAATTAATTAATTGTTAATTAGATTAATAATTAATTAATTAATGAGATTAAATATATATATATATAATTATTATTATTAATTAATATTAATATAGTTAGTATTAATTAATATTTATTAATATTAAACACTCGTCTTCTTAATTGCACGAGAGTGAAAGGTTAGTTATGATGTGGGGTAACTCCTCATGCCATCCTTGTCTTAGTATGCAAAATGGTTCTGCAAAACAAGAAATAAACAAGAAGAGGACTTCCCCTCTATTTCTCTCAAGTTCTATCTCTCTCTTTAATTTCTCATTGATTTTGCTTCCAAATTAGTGCTCCCACAAGCAAATTCTCGTTCCTAAAGGATAGCCGGGAAGATCGGTGGTAGTGTGAACAGATTCCTTGCTGTGATTCTTTGAATAAGGTCTTCAAAAGTAAGTGAAAAAGTTCTCTGTTTTTTTATTCATTGTGTTGAAACTTTTCTCCTTTAATTCAAGAACACGATCCTGTCTTCCGCTGCGAGATTAACGTCATGTTAGCTTGGCTCTGAACCAATGCATATTATCGTGCCATGTACTACATGAACATGCTCTTAAGTCTATGTTTTTCATGCCATGTACTCCATGAACATGTTCTCAAGACTATGCTTGTCATTCTGAACTAGCCGCATTGGAGCTTGTTGATTTTGATTGTACTACTGTGGTGGCGGGGGCTACATAGGCCGATTTGGAAAACTTGGGAGAACAAAAGGTTGCTTGTATGGCTGGTTCTATCCTTGAGTTGTACGACTCGAGCCTCCTTGGCCTCCCATGAAAAAAATTGGAGGATGTCTCTACTCTAGATTATATGTGTTTGAGTAGGGATTTTGAAGTTCCTTTGATTTTCCTAACCTACAAAATAAACAGAAGCTGGATTATATGGATAGTCATCGTAAACATGATTATCACTGCAATATGATTATCACTACAATAAACACAAACAATTTCATTGACTTGGCAAATAGGGGAACTGGCAAAAAGCTCAGGCTGCACAAGTGCGCTTAGCGCACTACTTTTGTTTATGGCCATTTCCTTAATCATCTAGTTCATTGTTGCTATTTTCTTTTGGATTGATGTTGCTCGGTCTAATGCCAACACACCAGATCACTCTTGCTTCTTTGGTGCTGCTTTTATTCTTTAGGAACACTAGAGTTCTTTATGAGAAACTAAATTTTCCAAAATCTCAACTATTTCGTTAAACGTCTTCTTTATGAAGGCTCTATTTGCTGCATTGTTTAGCATCATCTTTGTAGGATGATCATGTTGGGTGTGTTGCCCTAAACTCGTAGTTTGTATTTTGTAAAAACAAATGTCTATTTAATAAAGTTTTATTCAATAAATTTGTTGTTGAACCATAGCTTTGCATTGTCCAAAATCCAATAAACTAAACATCCAAGGTTATTTATGATGTAATCGGGACAGTATATATACTTGGTATATAGTTGATATACGGGGTATATATTTGATATACCCCTGATATATGAATGGATAATGTCCCGTGAATAACCTAAAGGGTCTATAGTATATGGATAAGGCTTGTTACCTTATCCTGGCAACACTATGGATACGACCCACTCTGTAAAGGTTACAGACGACTCGATCCAGGTCGTTCGTGTGGAGACATGCGAGTGGGGGTATCCTATACAATGAGTTTGTATAAGACCGGACCACGAAAAAGGCAATCTTTAGATGTAACACTGTTAACTAATAGGTTGTTATTTCTTAGGATGACCAGGCAACTTATTCTCAATCCTGAGTGAGTTATGGACTCCTGCCCGTGAGGGCTCGTCGTTTGATCTGTATGGGTGAGAGTGACCCGAGTCGCCGACTCAACATTCCTACCATTTTGGGGACGAGACCGAGTGGGGAGCTGACAACATAACTTCACAAGATGGAATTCACTTCTCCCCGACTTTAGGGGAGTAGATGAGTGTTCCCTTAAATGCTGACTCCGGGACTTGAACAAGGGGCCCCACTCTCTCATTGGCCGAGAGGGACTTCCGGTTATTGGTTGGACCATAACCGGGTTGTTCATTAGAAGAGCAGTGGTGTTTAAGGAGTAAGATGTAACTTAGGGGTAAAACGGTAATTTGACCCAACTTGAGTTACGTACACTCGTGAAGGATTGACTCGTCATTAATGGTTGTATATCCATGGACACGAAAACATTCTGCAGTGAGAAGAGTGCAACTACGGGTCTTTAGTGGAATGACCCGTAGTTAACGAATCTAGATTAACTCGGTCAATGAGTTTGACCGATTAGTCTTGCATCGTTGGAGCTTCGGATCTGTAGGTCCATTAGGTCCCCTTGCTAGCTCATAACGGGTAAAACGAGGATCAAATTTTTGGACGAATTTGAACTTTTCAAATTTCTTAAGGGATTATATGTATATTGATACATTATAATATATAGTTAATTCTAAATTAAAATTATATATTATGAGAGAAATTATTTGAATGAGATTCAAATAAAATTAATGTGAATATGATTCATATTAAAACTATAGGTTAAAAATTAATGCACATAAGATGTACATTAAATCTATAGGTTATACAAGAGAGAATATGGTTTAATGAAATATGAGATATTTAATTAAATGTTAAATAATTAATTGTTAATTATTTAATATTACATTTAATTAATTATTTATTAATTTGATTAATAAATTATTTTATATTACATTTAATTAATTAATTATTAATTTGTTTAATAATTATTTAATATATTAATTATTAACTCCCCTGCATTATTGCAGGGGAGTGGGGAGTTAAGTGACGTGGGGAGTAACTCCCCACGTCACTGGTTTTTCTGGGGAAAATTTGCAGAAGTGTTCTGCAAAAAAAATAAAAAAATACAGAAATACATAGAACTCCCAAAGTGATGCTCTCTTGTTCAATCTCTCAATCAAACTTTCCCTCTCGTTCCAAAAGAAATTCTCCCACAAGAACGATCTCGTACCCAGAGGATAGCGAGGAAGGCTCGGTGGTGGTGTTCGAGGGAAACTCGTTGAAGAAACGTTCTTGAAAGGTAAAGTTTCCTCTGTATTTTCCCTCTTTCAATTTCGATTTTGTATCCCAAGAATCAGCAACGAAAATCCGCTTCCGCTCTGGGATTTACATCCTTCAGATCAAGCCTTTGAAGAAGTGCTCGATCTGGGTAGATGTTGCAAGCCTGTGATTTGGGCATTTCCTTAGTAACTCTTTGAATCTCTCCCATGCTTCATATACTAGCTCTCTATTATATTACTTGAATCTAACAATCTCTCATCTTATGTTAGTGTTGCGAGTAGGAGAGAAGTATATGGTGATGACTTTTTTCTACTAAGGAAGTCCACGTTGTGATTGAACCTAGAGGAAATAAATAGAGTCACGTTCTTGCCTGGTCCTTGAGAGAAAAAAGGAAAAGCTTTAATCTCATTGCATCGTCAGTAATACCAGGTAATCTAAAGGCAGTAATTATTTCAATGAATGATTTGAGGTGATCATGCGCATCTTCATGTTCACGTCCTCCAAATTCCCTCAATGTTTGAAGCATTTGGAACATGAGTGATTTCAGTTCGAAGTTGGTGGCATTTGGAATAGGATTCACTATACATGAATCTAGGTTTTGAAAGGCAGTGGCTGCATATTCTCTGAGTCTCATTTTCTATGTATAAGAGTTAAGCAGAAATAAACATAGGCGCAAGAGAGCATCGCTACGTCCCTGTTGTCCACCATCACAATGTGGTTGAACTCTCTATTATTTTGTCTACCTCTACTTTGACCTTACTTATCTCTGTTCCTGTTAGTTCCTGTTATCTACTGCTGGATTTGCAGGATTTTTATGTGAAACTTCTGCCATAAACGTGAGTGTATTCTCGATGTTGCTTTCAAGATGTTCTTTATCTTTTTGTTTTCCTCGTTGTTTTCTAAGCCTTTGCTCTCTTCTTAACCTTCGGAAGCTTTTGCCAATCCCTAGATCAAAGGGCAACATAAATAATTCTATGCTCATACATTAAATAGTAACCTTGTAAGGTTAGATATGAATGAATGATGTGCTAGAACAAAAACAACAATTACACAATCGAGCACAAAAATAATAAAAGACTAAAAACTAATTTCTCTTCTGCAACAGAGCCAAAAAATTGTTTGGGATAATCAATTCTAGTGCAAGTGCACACCCGTCACAAGTAGTAATTGGAAAAGTATTCCGACTATCAATCCCTGGGTCTAAAGTTGTCTTTTTATTAAAACAAAGGTGACTAGTGAAGTGTAATCGATTTTAGGATAAAATAAAAATGAATGTTATTTGTTTTGGTTTAAACTACAGAATGAATAAATCCCTATAGTGCTATTTTCTGTTACTTTCTGCTTAGAAACAGTGCTGTTAAGCTTAGTGTGATACCCAAAACCATGCATTCTGTTTTGTCTTGGTTTATACATGCACATAACACTTTTGTATACATTTATAGTTGATTTATAATGAAAATTACGGTTTTGTGCAAGAAAATTTGGAGCAAGGCATCTACCTCAGTGTTTTTTCTTTTGCCCTTAATAAGAAACGAGTGTTTGAAGTTCTCAACAACTCAACCACCTTGAAGCTCGTTATAGATTTAGCACTCCAGTTACCCAATTCATCATTAAAAGTGATCGTTTTAGAGCTTTCTACACTTTTGTTCTTAGCCTAGTTCCATTTACTTAGTTTCCTAGTTATTCAAATTCTTTAAACATAGTCTTTTTTTTTTTTTTTAAGTTTTTGCTTAGTGAAAGAAAATTTCCAACTTGTTACTTATGTTTGTAAGTTTGAATCTCTATTAATAAAAATTCTAGCAAGTTTATTTTTCATTCCTTCTCACCACGTGAAGAGGTCTTTGTAATCACACAACTCTTGTGGAGACCGAGTACTTCTTCTTAACCTACTTATGTCTAAGTGATCTTGAAGTAATAAATCTCATCCTAATAGTGTATTATAAAACAAGATTTAGTTTAATAAAAATCAACTGCAACCTGGTGTCAAGGTTCTATGAATAGACTAGTTGAACGGAACCTTTATGTCTAAAGCATTCCTCTTCATGGTTAAATCAATTAACTTGTGATAAAAACGTCAACCTTTACCGTATTGAAATTTGTTAAATCATCAATTGGCCAAATTAACTTTTTAACTTTGTGAAAACAACTTAAGTGATAAAAAGATGTGGGAAATACCTTTTGCCTTTCCTCTCTCCTTTTTAAAGAGTTAGCTAATTTTCCATAACCGGGCTAGGAAATTGAATTTAGTTCATGCTTGCAAAATAAAAGCATAATATAAATGAGTTGTAGATTGAAGACATAATTAAAGAAGTAGAGAATGAGAACAAGCTGTAATTTTATGAATGTTGTAGTTCGAATGAACTTTACCCATCTTTTCCAAGCTTAGGGGAGTAAAACTCGTTCTATTGCATAAAGATGTGTGATCACAAAATTTCCTCAACGTAATAAAAAAACAAACGAGATGAAAAGATTGAATAATGTTGGAATTTTATAAATAAAGTGTAAGTTACCATGAATAAAACGCGTAAACCTTAAATTAACTTGAAAACTAATGGAAAGTGTTGATGCAGAAATTTGGCCTCCTCCGCGAAATTCGCACCAATCTTCAAAAATAAAAGGGATCGACGAGACCTGCAAAACAGAATAGCATTAAAGATCGGTGTGGCTCTTGCAACACATGCTCCGATGCTTAAGTCATAATCGGAGTAGTTGAGTATAGAATGTAGAGTGTTGTGAGCATATGTTTAGGTTTAGCTTACTTCCCTATTTATAGGAGTTGAATCCTGAATCCTCTAAGATTGCAGAATTTGAATCCTGATACATCTAGGAAATCTGGTTATCTGAATCTGGGTAGAATCTCGAGACAATCAGGATATCTTCTCCTTTTGAATATTGGATATCTTCTACTTTTGAATATAAGATATCTTCTCTTGAATCATAAGATATCTTCCCTTTTGAATTCCTTAAATAAAGGGAATTTGAATTGTAAAAAATGAGGATTTTCTCATCCATAACAATAGCCCCCACTCTCAAATTTGAATATTGTCAGACTTCTGCTTTGAGAGTATTTTGTCGTTTATGGGTTTACTATTTTTGTGGAATGGTCCTATTTTTTATCGCTGTTGGTTATCGTCTTTATGAGATAGCTTTCCTAGCCCCCATTCTTTTTTGTTGTAGTTGGCTGCAATCGAGTCTCTTGGGCTCTGCTATATGGTTAGTTTTAACCGTTAGATTTTGGCATTGTGTCTAACTTTTAGTTGGGCTAGCTCTACCACCTTTAAGTTTCTAACCTGTTTGGGTTTTGCTCATGGTTTTATATCCTGAGTCCAGTCGATACCTCTAATGACCCCAATTCTTATATGTCATTAATAATATAATATTGAGATAATTACTCATAAAACATAATTTCGTTAAAATAAAATAAGATAAAAACTTGTATTTTCATCTAAAAATGAAAACGATAACTTAATAAAACTTAACTTATAAATCTTTAGCAGCAGAAATCACAAAGTTATTAACCTTAAATAAAACAAGTAAAAATGTGGTATTGTCATAATTAAAAGTATAGATTATAAATAAAATTCAACAGTGTCTCATATCTCCTCCTCGTCAATGCCCAGGTCATCCTCGACGTTATTCCCGTCAACTATATAACTATCTGTAAAAAAATTGAAACAACATGGAATGAGTATAAAAAAATACCCAGTAAGTAGTTCCCATCATAAGGAACCTTTTATGCTCAAACACACACATCATGCTTATATGAATGCATACCTCAACCTAACATATAAACCAACGAACAACTTAACTTAAGATACTTGTGCTTCCTAGCATAAACTTACATATCTAAATCCTTAATTTGGCGTCATGCTATACAGAAATACCCCATACCATAACCGTCAATTCCGCATGTAATATTTATAGGGTAATTACCCCCCATAAATACCATTAACATGAACTAATTTGTTTCCTAGGGCCCAGCCTTTAGCAGAAACCATACATGTCATATCATATATCTAACTGCATAACATAACTGCTTAATTTGGGTATTTCATGCATAACATTAATCTTACCTAAATCCATGACACATAAGACTACTAACTTCACTACGAATGCAATGCATCACACATTATGTCATGCTTTACCTAAACATGATTTGCTATTAAATATACTTAAAATGACATGAGAAAGCCATAGAATCATAACATGCTTTGTAATACATAAAATTTAATCACCATCACCATTCAATAACAAAATATATTTAAGCAACATGAATAACATAATTCAATAACAAAACAATGCAACACATAACATAATTCACTTACAATCAAACAATAATACAACAAAACATACAAGGTGGTAACTTATGATAGAATCCACTTACCTGAACTTTGTAAACTAAAGGAAATTCCTTAAAGCTTCCTAATAACAATTAACACAACTAAAATTAGGACTCAATTACCTAAACTAAGCTTTCTCCAATAAGTTCTCATAACTAGATATGTTCACTATTCTACTAGTAGAAATCCCTTAATAATTAACCTAGTCCATAAATAATCATAAAATATATATATAAATTTGTGAAAAGTAATTTTAAATCTTCATATTAGCCTCTGATTTATATACTATAATATCGATAAAAATAATTTACTGATTTTGCAAATTTACAAAAAAAACTAGAGAAAACACATAGCGCTAGTTTTCACAATTTTAAACCGTAGGTAAAACTAATCGTAAAAATCAATTTTAATACATTCAAATACATTTGAGGTTAGTTTAAAGGTGCTGGTCATGGTCTCAAAAATTCAGGATTAACAATCCAAAATTTGATACTAAACAAGCTAAAACTATGAAAATAACATAAACCGTTAAAAACCGTTATGAAGGAATTTTATGAACATTTTTAGGACCTTTTAAATTCAGATTTTCAGATCTCAAATCAACAAAAATAAGGCCTAAACAGTATCTATTTTATCTTAATAATGAACCCTTAAAATAATTTACACAAGGAAGAATGATGCTTACCGTTGGTGCGTTTTCCTCTCTACCGTAAAGAATAAAAAGAGAAAATTTCCAGCAACTAAGAGAGTAGGAAATGATGATGGAAACCTTAGAAAATGGATATGAACATGCTTAGGTTCTATAAAAATTATTAGGAAAAATCTACTTACAAAACTAGACTAAAAGAAACCGTTCTTACCTAAAAGACAAAACCGCAATGAACGATCCTTGAAAGGACTTGGAAAAGCAACCACAACTCCTCTAAGGTGTGATTTAAAACATAGGATAGATGATTGAGAGGAAATTTTCAGATTTGTTTAGAAATGTGCTTGGAGGAAAATGAATGAAACAAACATAGGTAACTTAAGGAGAATGACTTGGAAGATGAAACAAACATGAATCTTGGAAGATGGAACAAACTTCTTCTCTCTCCTCATGCATGGCCAATTACTTAATGGGATTGTTAGTGTTTTTTGGTCTTCCTAACTAACTTAATTACTACATGTGTCTCTTGGGTGGAAGGTGAGTTATATTCCCTAATCATGGTTAGTGGAAGGTGAGTTATATTGCCTAATCATGGTTATGAGTTAAGTAAAACTTTATATATTCCCCCAATTAAGCTAATTTAATTAAGGTAGAAAAATAAAGAGTAAAATAAAGGTAATATGAGGCTTTACTTGGTTAATTACCTTAAAATAAAACTTTGGATAAAATGTATGAAACTTTATAAATACTCAAATAATGCTACCATTACAATTACCATATTTCACAACATTTATCTAATTACTAAAGTAGTATTGTTAATTTTGTTACTTAAATACAATTAATCTCGCTAATCTTATTAATCTCTTATGCATATTTATTTTTTATTAACATACATAATTAATTAAACATTGATAAGATGAATCACTAAATTTTGTTGTAAATTTCTTTTTAATAAGTAAATAAAATTAACTTGAGCTTAATTAGTTAGAGTATTAGAAGCCTACAATTATTAACTAGGATTGATTAAAGTTTATTGGCATAAAGCTAATTAGATTTGACTAGCTTACCTAAAAAAACAATAATAATATAATGTCATGAAAATACTGTTAAAGGTAATGCAGGGTATTACAATACCCTTCTGTCGTTGTCGGTTGTCGTTTCATGGGCTCGTCTTCCTAGCTCCATACTATTTTGACATAGTTGGCTGCAATCAAGTCTCATAGGCTTTGCTATACAATTAGTTTTAACCGTTAGATTGTAGCCTTGGGATGTAACTTTTAACTGGGCCAGCAATACCACCACTGGGTTTCTAACCTATTTAGCTTTTGCCCATGGTTTTGTACCCAGGGTTTACTCTTAGGTTTCTAACCTATTTGGCTTTCGCCAATGATTTTATACCTTGAGTTTAGTCGGAACCCTTGGGTTTTTAACCTATTTGGCTTCTACCAGTTTTTTACCCTGAGTTTAATCAACACCCTTGGGTTTCTAACCTATTTTGGCTTTTCCCAAATAGTTTTATACCCTGGTTGATTTCCTTGATTGGTTTGGCTTACCTGCTTTATGTTTCAACCTTGCTGGGCCTGTATGCATGCCTTCTTCAGCACCATTAGGATTCTTTTCCTCGGTTTCACTAACTGGCTTTTAGCTTATCAGCCTGCTTCTAGGTCTGTCCTAGAACTTGTCGATTTGCTTGCTCTTGGTCCTGCCCCAATACTCGTAGACTTGCTTTGCCCTAGACTGTTGGGTGTGTTGCCCTAAACTCGTAGTTTGTATTTTGTAAAAACAAATGTCTATTTAATAAAGTTTTATTCAATAAATTTGTTGTTGAATCATAGCTTTGCATTGTCCAAAATCCAATAAACTAAACATCCAAGGTTATTTATGATATAATCGGGACAATATATATACTTGGTATATAGTTGATATACGGGGTATATATTTGATATACCCCTGATATATGAATGGATAATGTCTCGTGAATAACCTAAAGGGTCTATAGTATATGGATAAGGCTGGCTACCTTATCCTGGCAACACTAGGGATACGACCCGCTCTGTAAAGGTTACAGACGACTCGATCCAGGTCGTTTGTGTGGAGACATGCGAGTGGGGGTATCCTATACAATGAGTTTGTATAAGACCGGACAGCGAAATAGGCAATCATTAGATGTAACACCGTTAACTAATAGATTGCCATTTCTTAGGATGACCAGGCAACTCTTTCTCAATCCTGAGTGAGTTATGGACTCCTGCCCCTGAGGGCTCGTTCTTTGATCTGTATGGGTGAGAGTGGCCCGAGTCGCCGACTCAACATTCCTACCATTTTGTGGACGAGATCGAGTGGGAGCTGGGAACATAACTTCACAAGATGGAATTCACTCTTCCCCGACTTTAGGGAAGTAGGTGAGTGTTCCCTTAAATGCTGACTCCGGGACTTGAACAAGGGGCCCCACCCTCTCATTGGCCTAAAGGGACTTCCAGTTATTGGTTGGACCATAACCGGGTTGTTCATTAGATGAGTAGTGGTGTTTAAGGAGTAAGATGTAACTCAGGGGTAAAACGGTAATTTGACCCAACTTGAGTTACGAACACTCGTGAAGGATTGACTCGTCATTAATGGTCGTATATCCATGGACACGAAAACATTCTACAGTGAGAAGAGTGCAACTACGGGTCTTTAGTGGAATGACCCGTAGTTAACGAATCTAGATTAACTCGGTCAATGAGTTTGACCGATTAATCTTGCATCGTTGGAGCTTCGGATTTGTAGGTCCATTAGTTCCCCTTGTTAGCTCATAACGGGTAAAACGAGGATCAAATTTTTTGGAAGAATTTGAATTGTTCAAATTAATTAAGGGATTATATGTATATTGATACATTATAATATATATAGTTAATTGTAAATTAAAACTATATATTATGAGAGATATTATTTGAATGAGATTCAAATAAAATTAATATGAATGAGATTCATATTAAAACTATAGGTTAAAAATAATGTGCATAAGATGTACATTAAAACTATAGGTTATACGAGAGAAATGTTTTAGAATATCATTATAATTTTATAATAAATAATTAAGTGTTAATTATTTATGGATATATATATTTATTAATTATTAATTGGATTAATAATTAATTATATTAATTAATTTTATATATATATTAATTTTATATATATATTATTATTATATATATATTATAATTATTATTATATATTATATATATATATTAATATTATTATTAATATTAACTCCCCTGGAAAATTGCAGGGGAGTGGGGGGTTGTGTGACGTGGGGAGTTACCCCACGTCATTGTGCTTCTTCTTCAATGGTTGAAGAAAACAGAACACAACTAAGAGAAAAGAAAAACTCCCAGATCTCTCTCAAAAATTCTCTCGATCTCTCCCTCTCTTCTATCAAGGTGCTACCACAAGTACGATCCCGATACCCAAGAGGATAGCGAGGAAGATCCGGTAGTGGTGTTCGAGGGTAATTCACTGAAGAAAAGTTCTTCAAAGGTTTGAGTTTCCTCTGTATTTTCATTTTTTGAAATTCGATTTTATATCCCGAAAATCAGCAACGAAAATCCGCTTCCGCTCCGGGATTCACATCCCTTCATAGACCTTATCGAATTTGAGTAGTTTTCTTCTTTTTATGGGTTGACTTATCTTATCAAGGATCTGTCCAGGAATTTGTTGATTCTTTCGTTTTGGATCCTGCCCCAAAACTTGTTGATTTGCTTTTTCCTCGTCTTGTTGGGTGTGTTGCCCTAAACTCGTAGTTTGTATTTTGTGTAAAAACAATTCTATATTCAATAAAGTTTTATTCAATAAATTTGTTGTTGAATTCATAGCATTGCATCGTTAAAAATCCAACAAACTAAACATCCGAGGTTATTTTAGTATAACCGGGACAGTATATGTACTGGGTATATATTTGATATACTGGGTATATATTTGATATACCCTGATATAGAAGTGGATAATGTCCCGTGAATAACCTAAATGGTCTATAGTATATGGATAAGGCTGGGTACCTTATCCTGGCAACACTATGGATACGGCCCACTCTGTAAAGGTTACAGACGACTCGATCCAGGTCGTTCGTGTGGAGACATGCGAATGGGGGTATCCTATACAATGAGTTTGTATAAGACCGGACCATAAAATAGCCAATCCTTAGATGTAACACCGTTAACTAATAGATTGCTGTTTCTTAGGATGACCAGACAACTCATTCTCAATCCTGAGTGAGTTATGGACTCCTGCCCGTGAGGGCTCGTCCTTTGATTTGTATGGGTGAGAGTGGCCCGAGTTGCCAACTCAATATTCCTACCATTTTGGGGACGAGACCGAATGGGGAGCTGAGAACATAACTTCACAAGATGGAATGCACTCCTCTCCGACTTTAGGGGAGTAGATGAGTGTTCCCTTAAATGCCGACTCCGGGACTTTAACAAGGGGCCCCACCCTCTCATTGTCCCGAGAGGGACTTCCGGTTATTGGTTGGATCATAACCGGGTTTTTCATTAGAGGAGCAGTGGTATTTAAGGAGTAAGATGTAACTTAGGGGTAAAACGGTAATTTGACCCAACTTGAGTTACGAGCACTCGTGAAGGATTGATTTGTCATTAATGGTCGTATATCCGTGGACACGAAAACGTTCTGCAGTGAGGAGAGTGCAACTGCGGGTCTTTAGTGGAATGACCCATAGTTAACGAATGTTGATTAACTCGGTAAATGAGTTTGACCGATTAATCTTGTATCGTTGGAGCTTCGAATCTATAGGTCCATTAGGTCACCTTGCTAGCTCATAACGGGTAAAACGAGGATCAAGTTTTGGAAGAATTTGAATTGTTCAAATTACTTAAGGGATTATATGTATATTGATACATTATAATATATAGTTATTTATAAATAAAACTATATATTATGAGAGAAATTATTTGAATGAGATTCAAATAAAATTAATATGAATAACATTCATATTAAAACTATAGAGCCGTTCCATGGGGGATTTCCAATTCAGGGAATGGTTTGGGGGGTTAAAAATAATGTGCATAAGATGTACATTAGAACTATAGGTTATACGAGAGAAATGTTTTATAATAGGATTCTATTCATGTGATAAATAATTAAGGGTTAATTATTTATTTGATATATATATATATATATATTAATTAATTATTAATTAGATTAATAATTAATATGATTAATTAATTAATTAATTATTATATATATATTATATATTAATTATTAATATTAATATTTAACTCCCCTCCCCTGCTTTATTGCAGGGGAATAGGGAGTTATGTGACGTGGGGTAACTCCCCACGTCACTGGTTTTCTGCAGAAGTTCTGCAGTTTTTGACAGAACAGAGAAAAAGAGTGGATCTCCCACTCTCTCAAGCTCTTTCAATACTCTTTCTCATTCAAAACGAGGTGCTCGCACAAGCACGGTCTCGAAACCCAAGAGGATAGCGAGGAAGACACGGTGGTGGTGTTCGTTGGGAAATCATTGAAGAAACGTTCTTCAAAGGTAATTTTTCCCCTGTGTTTTCCTTCTTTGCAAACTGATTTGGTTTCCCAAATATCACGAACAACGATCCGCTTCCGCTCCGGGATTCTCATCCCTTCATGTCTATCTCAAAAAATGGGAGCCTCCAGAATCCATGTCGATTTGTTTATCCCTAGACCTCATTAGATCTGAGAAGTTCTCGATTAATTCGTTGCTGTTTAGATGTTAAAGGGATCGATTGGAAATCTTCAGCTGGTTTTTCCCTATCTCGAGTGGGTGATTCCATGTGATGACCAGGGCTCGGGTCGACCTTTTCATCGCTGTCGATTGCGTCGTTATCTATCGAGGGTATCAATCCTGTTGCGTGATCTAATCTCATGGCGTGATTTGTTCCCATCCTGTTGGTGGTTAAGTGGTCACCTACTGGAGCTGGTTAACTACTAGCATGACACGTTCTCACTTCACCATCAAGAACTTGTCGTCCATCCTCGTTGATCTGATTAGGGTTCTGGACATGTTAATCTCTCTGTCTTGAAAATCGTGGGCTTATCTCCTTCAAAATTTCATCGCGTAAGACTCGTCCCCGATTCATCCCTCATCTCGAATGACAATTGTAGTCGGAATGCCGTTGATCTCTTCAGTGTTCATATTGTTGGCTTTTAGATCTTAGTCGTCCCCACAGACGACACCAATTGTTTATGCAAAAATTTGGCCTCCTCGGATTCTGCCAAATTCGCACCAATCTTCAAGAATAAAAGAGATCGACGAGACCTGCAAAACAAAATAGCATTAAAGACCAGTGTGGCTCTTGCTACACAGGTTCCGATGCTTAAGTCAGAATCGAAGTAGTTGAGTATAAAGTGTAGAGTGTTGTGAGCATATCTTTAGATTTGGCTTACTTCTCTATTTATAGGAGTTGAATCATGATCCCTCTAAGATTGTGGAATTCGAATCCTAATACATCTAGAAAATCTGGTTATCTGAACTGGGGGAGAATCTTGAGACAATCAGGATATCTTATCATTTTGAATATATAATATCTTCTGCTTTTGAATATAGAATATCTTCTATTGAATCATAAGATATCTTCCCTTTTGAATTCCTTAAATAAAGGGAATTTGAATTGTAGAAAATTTGGATTTTCTCATCCAAAACAGAAAACTTTAAAGAAATAAGGTTCAAATAAAGAACAAGCTTAAAACTAAAGGTAGAATTAACTAGGATGAGAAGAACTCTGAAAAAAGTGATCAAATGCTGGTGAAGAACTTGATGATTTGAATAGAGAGCATACTGTAATTTATAAACAGCTAGAGAAACATGGTCATCTATATATTTTCTAACCTCATTTGATTGACTAATTCTACTAACAAATCATCTTTCTTGCATGTGTGACAAGTGTCCCGAGGGGAAGATATCAAAATGAGCCAAAAACTCGTGTTTTACTAAGGACATTTTTAGAAGTCCAAATAGGCACCTGGTGCCTGAGGGTACTTTTATGCAAACAAACGTAATCACATTTTCAACTCTAATTACTACCAAACGTAATCACATTTTCAACTCTAATTACTACCAAAATGTAATATATGCATGTTTATAATATGACAAGGAGAGTGCATGAATTAGATATAAAACAAAGCTCTTAAACAAGATTTCTTCTAAGCCAAACACAGTAGAAATTAGTAATAATCGAACCTCTTTCTACCCTTGTAATTAGGGATGACAAAAATACCCGTAGAACCCAACTCGATCTGGTCGGGGATTTCCCGGTTTGACCGGGGAATGAGTCAAACCGAGGATCCCAATCGGGTTCCCTGACGGGACAGGGGGAGGTCCCCTCGCCTCGTCTCCGTCCACACCCCATTTAATTTTTTATTATTTTATTATATATATATATATAATTTAATAATAATTATATTTATTAAATTTTATATTACTTTTATAATTCTTCAAGCTCAATGCTTCAAGCCCTATCTCTTTCAAAATCCAAACCTCTAACCCTAATTTCTTATTGTATCTTAGCCACCTTTCTTCAACCTTCACTTTCTCCCCAAAGCTCTTTCTTTCAACTTCTTCAACAATCACACAAAGAATGACGGCTACTTAGTTCTGGCGGCGGCGACTTAGTTCCAGCGACTTCTTGGTGTAAAATTTGAAAAAGAAAAAACTTGTAGGTCGGAGATGGGTCCCCACGGATTCCCCGCCTCGCCCCCAAATTTTCGGGGACGGGGACGGGGATGGGAGTAAAGTTTCCCAACGGGGTGGGGATGAGGTTACCCTCGACCCCGCCGAAACTTTATTGAAATAGCTTATGATCCCTTGATCCGTGAACTACAAGGAGTCCCTTATATGGAGGTAAGCCTTCTCTCGAAGTTGTTTTTACCTCTATGATGGAAACTATCCCCCAACTCTCTCTTGAACTCTTGATCTCTCCATATGAGCCTCTCACTTCTCTCTCGTGTCTATCTAGGGTTTCTTTCATAAAATCTTCTATATTCTCCATGTACGTCGTTAAAGATTTATTGTCTACCAATAAGTGTCCTTAAATGTCGTAGATTTTTTGATTTGTAAGATTCCAATTATAAGGCATGCTTTATTCCCACAGTGGAGCTTTATGGGGATTTATTATTTTCAAGAGTTATCAGTGGAGCTTTATGACCTCGTAAATAAAGGAGGAAATTGTACTTATTTTCCAAAAGGAAAATCGGAATGAACTCCTAAAAAATTTTGGGAAGAGACTTAAAAACGTAGATTAATTTGATTTTTGAAATTTATGGATAACATCTAAAAGAGAAATTAAACTTCAAAACATTGGATTCAAGCACTATTAGAAAACTAACCTTGACAGTTAAAAACTATCATTAACTTTAGTTGTGACAGATAATAAATGTCATGGATTAAGGCATCAAGCAAAAAATTCTCTCCAGTCAACAAAAAAATATTGACAATAGTTTATAATTTTCACAAAAACTATTTTAATGACATGTTATAAATGTCGCAACAATATATTTAACGACAATTTAAGACATGTCATGGTATTTTTAATAATGACATATTTTAAAGATCACGAAAAATTATATAGTGAATTTTTTTGTCATGAAACTTTTTTTTGTTGACATTTATAATTTTTATGGTATTCTTTTAACTGTCGTAACTATTCTTTTTTTTTTTCATGTAATTGAATAAAAGATGTCGTTTTCCACAACTTTACCTAGTGTCTGTCAATTGAAACGTCTTTCACATACAAAAGCATATATATATAGATATGCAACCAATAAGTCATATATACCTAAATGAAGTACTCATACATAACATAAATAAACTATATTTAAATGTACACCAGTCCCATACACAAACAAACTATTACAAAAGTACAGTACCTGAATCAAAGTTCATGAGACAAACTATTCAACACTTTTAACCCATTAAATCCTTGCTAACCCAACAAAAAGTGATCTAGAAGTCACATTCTTTAAATCAAAGTTCTCCGTAGTGCTTCTTGCGAGACCTAAACAATGCGAAAATATTAAACATTTATTCATAATTACCATCAAAGCTCTCCATAGTGCTTCTTGGAAGACCTAAACAATGCAACAATATTAAACATTTATTCATAATATGGTAATCGTGATGGAGTTAACATATAATATGTAGCTAACATATTACAATTCTATGGAATCAGAGTTCATATCGCATACACATCCAAGGTATGCCAAATTTTTTTCCTTAACATCCTTCTTTCTCAAACCCTTGCTCTCATAAGCTATAACAACTTATTCAAACAAACAATTAATAAACATTAATGTGAACTCATGTTGTTCACAAATCACAGTATATGTCCTAGTGAAATGATAAGAACAAATTTCTAAGTGGCCTTTTTGAAATTCAACATATATACGAGAAATATTAATTTGAACCACGCATAGCCACTACAATTATATAACTTTCTCTCTTCTTATACGAACATAACCAACACAAGGCATGGTTAATTTGGGAGGGGGGAGGTTGGTATTTGAGATAAGGTTGGTATTTGAGATAAGATATGATTTTAGTATGAACTTATCCATCCACTGATAAACAACGAATAATTCCACTATGACTGACATGCTTTTCACAAATCATAAGATATGTTTTAGTTCATGTGTGAGAACAAATACTTACGTATCACTCTTTTAGTCCAACATATGCATCATAAATACTAACTTAAACCAGAAATAACCACAACAATTATATAACTTTCTCCTACTATATGAACATATCAAACACAAGGCATGACTATTACTAGAAATGACTATTACAGAAGATTTTGTTAAAAATAATCTAGACATACTGCAAATACATGAATTATCAATAAATTACATACATGAATTATAGGATACATGAATCACTAGATACATTGATGAATGTCCATGTATTAGTGAAGGGTCACATGTATTTGATATTTACTATTAGTGTCTTTTGGTTTATTTTCCTACTAGTATAAATATGTGTAGGATTTGTCATTTGTATCAATCTCAAGGAAAGAAAAGTCACTTTCAAAATACAAGTTCTTGTTCCTTCAATTTAGTGTGAGTAAGAGAACAACCTTCTTCTCTTGTCTCTTGAATTGTATTGTGAGAGACTTCTTCGTTTCCAACAAGTGGTATCAGACCTAGTTCCAGAAATGTCGTCAAATGGTAATATGTTGCAACCCCAACTTCCTAAATTCAATGGGAAGAAGTTTAGTCAATGGAGTATTCAAATGAAAGTGTTATACGGCTCACAAGATTTGTGGGATATAGTCGAAAGAGTATTCGTTGAAGTTGAGAATCAAGACGGGCTCACGAACCAACAACTTTCTGAGTTGAGAGAGAATCGTAAGAAAGACAAGAAGGCATTGTTTTTTATTTATCAAGCTGTTGATGAAAGAATTTTTGAAAGAATTTCAACAGCTACTTCTGCAAAGGAGGCTTGGGATATTTTGCAATCTACCTATCAAGGAGAGGATAGAGTAAAGATGGTAAGATTACAAGCCCTTAGATCTGAATTTGATTCTATAAAGATGAAAGAGACTGAAAGCGTTGAAGATTTTTTTAATCGTGTTCTTGCGATTGTCAACAATTTAAGATCAAATGGAGAAGAAAAGAGCGATCAAAGTGTTGTTGAAAAGATTCTTAGAAGTATTCCAAGAAAGTTTGAGCATGTTGTTGTTGCAATTGAATAGTCAAAAGACTTATCTACATTTTCGTTAAATAGCTTGATGGGTTCTCTTCAATCCCATGAGCTTAGAATAAAACAACATGATGTTACTTCTCCTGAGGAAGCTTTCCAGATGCAAACCTTCTTCAGAGGCAGTTCTCGCGGAAGATATGGCAGTCGTGGTGGTCAAGGAGGTGGAAGAAACTATGACAATAGAAATGATGCGAGTTGTGAAAACAAGCAAGAAAACTCTTCTTCATTTCGAGGAAGAGGAAAAGGTTTTGGTAGAAACCAAGGAAATGGTCGTGGCAATTTCTCTCACATCAAATGTTTTTATTGCAAAAAGTATAGTCACTTTCAAGCAGATTGTTGGGCTCCGAGAAATGAAGATGGAAATTATAATTCTACCATGATGCATAAGGAGGAGAAAAATGATGAAGGAGTTCTATTTCTTGCATGTAGTACTCAAGAAAATGTTGAGGAGCCTACATGGTATCCTAATAGTCGTTGTAGTAACCACATGACAGGAAATAGAAGTATATTCATAACTTTTGATGAATCTTTCCAAAGTGAAGTGGAAACTGGTAATGATACCAGATTGCAAGTCAAAGGTCGAGGTGATATTCTCATTAAGACGAAAAAAGGCACCAAACGAATTGTAGATGTGTTCTATGTTCCGGGTCTAAAGCATAATCTTCTGAGTGTTGGTCAATTGCTCAAACGAGGACTCAAAGTTTCATTTGAAGATGGTGTTTGTGCAATCAAAGATCAAAGTGGTGTTCTTATCGCCAAGGTGAAAATGACCGATAATAAAATGTTCCTATGAATTTTTCATATGGTCAAATTGCTTGCTTTACTAGCATATTAAAAGATCCATCTTGGCTTTGGCATTTTCGATACGGTCACTTGAATGTTGGATCATTATCATATATGTGCAAAAATCATATGGTGATAGGCATTTAAAATATCAACCATGAGACAGATATTTGTGAGGTGTGTATTATTGCAAAACACCATCGGGATTCATTTCCAATTGGTAAAGCTTGGAGAGCCTCCAAACCTCTTGAACTTATTCATACTGATTTGTGTGGTCCCATGCGCACAATATCAAATGGAGGTAATCGTTATTTCATAACCTTCATTGATGATTTTAGCAGAAAATTGTGGATTTATTTTCTGAAAAAAAAAGTTGAAGCATTTGAATGTTTTAAAACTTTTAAAGCTTCTGTTGAGAATCAAAGTGGTCATAAAATAAAAATGTTGAGATCTGACCGCGGTGGAAAATATATAGTTTTTGATAACTTTTTCAAGGATCATGGTATTCATCATCAAAAGACTGTTCGAATGACTCCACAACAGAATGGCGTTGCATAAAGAAAGAATAGAACAATCATGGAGATGGCTAGGAGTATGTTGAAAGCCAAAAAGATGCCAGATGAATTTTGGGGAGATGTTGTTGCATGTACTACTTACATTTTGAATCGAGCTCCAACAAAGAGTGTTCCAGGTATGACTCCTTATGAAGCCTGGTATGGTGAGAAACCATGTGTTAGCCACTTGGGAGTTTTTGGGAGTATAGCTTATTCTCATATTCCAGATAAGCTAAGAGGAAAGTTAGATGATAAATCTGAAAAAAGTATTATGGTGGGTTATAGTGAAAATTCTAAAGCTTATCGATAATATAATCCTTTGTCGAGAAAGATTATTATTAGTCGAGATGTGATTTTTAATGAAGAAGAATGTTGGAATTGGGATGATGCTTGTGAAGCTAAAAGTCCATTTCATGTTAACATGGATGAATGTAGAGGTGTTCAAGACTTGGAGCAAGTAGGGATTCAGCCAGTTGCATCATCACAGTCTTACCAAGGAGAATGAGAGATATTCAAGATAATTATAATGCTACTAGCAAAATTGATGATTTTGCTAATTTTGCATTATTTGCCGGTATTGATCCTATAAATTTTTATGAGGCGATTAAAGATGAAAAATAGAAAATTGCAATGGATCAAGAAATTGATGCTATAAAAAGAAATGAAACATGGGAGTTGTTGGAGCTTCCTGTAAGTAAACAAGCTCTTGGAGTGAAATGGGTGTATAGAACAAAGCTGAAGTCAAATGGTGAAGTTGAAAAATACAAGCCAAGACTGGTTGTAAAAGGTTACAAGCAAGAGTATGGAGTTGATTATGAAAAGATTTTGCTCCTGTGACCAGAATTGAGACCATTCGATTGATTTTGTCTTTGGCTGCCCAAAATGGGTGGAAAGTTTATCAAATGGATGTAAAGTCCGCTTTTTTGAATGGATACTTGAAGGAAGAGATATTTGTTGAACAACCTCTGGGTTATGTGAAAAGAGGAGAAGAAGAGAAAGTTTACAAGTTGAAAAAGGCCTTGTACGGATTAAAGCAAGCTCCACGAGCTTGTTACAGTCGCATTGACAAATTTTTTTTTTTAAGACAGGATTTCGAAGGTGTCCATATGAGCATGCACTTTATGTCAAGGAAGATAAGAATAATAAGTTTCTTATTGTTTCACTATATGTCGATGATTTGCTTTTCACTGGAAATGATAAATTGATGTGTGATGACTTAAAGAATTCCATGAAAAAAGAATGTGAAATGAGTGATATGGGCTTCATTCATTACTTTCTTGGGATTGAAGTCAATCAAAAGGATGGAGAGATTGTTATCTCACAGCAAAAATATGTTGGTGATTTATTGAAAAAGTTCAGGATGGAAAATGCTTTTCCTTGTAACACGCCTATGGACACGATTTTGAAATTGAGCAAAGATGATATTGGAGAAGAAGTTGATCCAAGCTTATATCGAAGCTTAGTTGGAAGCTTGATGTACTTGACAGCAACGAGACCTGATATTTTATTTGCTGTAAGTATGTTAAGCAGATTCATGACAAGTCCAAAAAGAAGTCATTGAGATGCAGGTAAGAGAGTTCTTTGCTACATTCTTGGCACCAGAAATCTTGGAATTCATTACAAGAAAGTTCCAGAATCAGTGTTAGTTGGTTTTTGTGATAGTGACTGGGGTGGTAATGTTGATGATCATAAAAGTACATCCAATTATGTTTTTAGCATTGGCTCGGGAGTTTTTTCATGGACTACGAAGAAACAACCCGTTGTTGCTCTTTCTACCACCGAAGCAAAATACATCTCTTTATCTGCAACTGGATGTCAAGCTTTGTGGCTAAGGGTGGATGTTGAAAGAATTGAAGTGTACTCAAAGAACTGAGACTGTCTTATTTTGTGATAATGGTTCAGCCATTGAATTATCAAAAAATCCAGTCCTTCATGGAAAAAGCAAGCATATTAGAATCAAGTATCATTTCATCAGAGCCTGGTTAAAGATGGAGAAGTGATGGTGAAGCATTGCAAGACTCAAAATCAAGTGGCATATATTTTTACAAAGGCGCTAAAGTTTGACTTATTTGTTAAGTTCAAAGAAAAGCTTGGAGTTGCTGAAGTCTAGATTAAGGGAGGATGTTAAAATTATTCTAGACATATTGCAAATACATGAATTATCAATAAATTACATACATGAATTATAGGATACATGAATCACTAGATACATTGATGAATGTCCATGTATTAGTGAAGGGTCACATGTATTTGATATTTACTATTAGTGTCTTTTGGTTTATTTTCCTACTAGTATAAATATGTGTAGGATTTGTCATTTTTATCAATCTCAAGGAAAGCAAAGTCACTTTCAAAATACAAGTTCTTGTTCCTTCAATTTAGTGTGAGTAAGAGAACAACCTTCTTCTCTTGTCTCTTGAATTGTGGGTTGAGAGACTACTTCGTTTCCAACAGATTTTATAACCTTCTTAAATTTATTTTTCTAACAAGATTTCATAACCTAGTAAGCAAAGGCATAACTAGAAAAGATGAGTGTACAATAAAGAGAATCAGTATACTTTCTAAACGATACAAAACTCATGTGCTCTTCACTCCAAACTCTTTCATATTATATCTTTCAAGTAAAGTTTAAAAAGATCTTTATGTCAAAAGTACCAGTTCATAATGTTGGGTGTGTTGCCCTAAACTCGTAGTTTGTATTTTGTAAAAACAAATGTCTATTTAATAAAGTTTTATTCAATAAATTTGTTGTTGAATCATAGCTTTGCATTGTCCAAAATCCAATAAACTAAACATCCAAGGTTATTTATGATGTAATCAGGACAGTATATATACTGGGTATATAGTTGATATACGGGGTATATATTTGATATACCCCTGATATATGAATGGATAATGTCCCGTGAATAACCTAAAGGGTCAATAGTATATGGATAAGGCTGGGTACCTTATCGTGGCAACACTATGGATACCGCCCGCTCAGTAAAGGTTACAGACGACTCGATCCAGGTCGTTCGTGTGGAGACATGAGAGTGGGGGTATCCTATACAATGAGTTTGTATAAGACCGGACCGCGAAATAGGCAATCTTTAGATGTAACACCGTTAACTAATAGATTGACATTTCTTAGGATGACCAAGCAACTCATTCTCAATCTTGAGTGAGTTATGGACTCCTGCCCGTGAGGGCTCGTTCTTTAATCTGTATGGGTGAGAGTGGCCCGAGTCGCCGACTCAACATTCCTACCATTTTGGGGACGAGACCGAGTGGGGAGCTGGGAACATAACTTCACAAGATGGAATTCACTCCTCCGCGACTTTAGGGAAGTAGGTGAGTGTTCCCTTAAATGCTGACTCCGAGACTTGAACAAGGGGCCCCACCCTTTCATTGGCCGAGAGGGACTTCCGGTTATTCGTTGGACCATAACCGAGTTGTTCATTAGAGGAGCAGTGGTGTTTAAGGAGTAAGATGTAACTGAGGGGTAAAATGGTAATTTGACCCAACTTGAGTTACGAACACTCGTGAAGGATTGACTCGTCATTAATGGTCGTATATCCATGGACACGAAAACATTCTGCAATGAGAAGAGTGCAACTGCGGGTCTTTAGTGGAATGACCCGTAGTTAACGAATCTAGATTAACTCGGTCAATGGGGTTGACTGATTAATCTTGCATCGTTGGAGCTTCGGATCTGTAGGTCTATTAGGTCCCCTTACTAGCTCATAACGGGTAAAACGAGGATCAAATTTTTGGAAGAATTTGAATTGTTCAAATTACTTAAGGGATTATATGTATCTTGATACATTATAATTTTTAGTTAATTGTAAATTAAAACTATATATTATGAGAGATATTATTTGAATGAGATTCAAATAAAATTAATATGAATGAGATTCATATTAAAACTATAGGTTAAAAATAATGTGCATAAGATATACATTAAAACTATAGGTTATACGAGAGAAATGTTTTAGAATATGATTCTAATTTTATAATAAATAATTAAGTGTTAATTATTTATGTATATATATATTTATTAATTATTAATTGGATTAATAATTAATCATATTAATTAATTAATTATATATATTAATTATTATATATGTATATATTATTATATATTTTTTTAATTATTATTATATATTATATAAATATATATATATATATATATATATATATATATATATATTATTAATATTATTAATATTAATAATATTAAACTCCCCTGCAAAATTGCAGGGGAGTGGGAGGTTAGTGTGACGTGGGGAGTTACCCCACGTCACTGCTGCTGTTTTGTTTTTGCAGTTCTGCAAAATACATAACATAGAACAAGAACACCCAGTTTTTGTTTTCTCTCAAAAATTCTCTCAAACTCTCCCTCTCTTCTATCAAGTTTCTCCCACCAGCACGATCCCGAGACCCAAGTGGATAGCGAGGAAGACATAGTGGTGGTGTTCGAGGGAAACTCGTTGAAGAAACGTTCTTCAAAGGTAGAAATTCCCTTGTATTTTTCTTCTGTAAAATTCGATTTTGTATCCCGAAAATCAGTAACGAAAGTCCGTTTCCGCTCCGGGATTCACATCCCTTCACATAAAACCCAAGTAACTCTTATAAAAAAAAATAAAACCTAAGTAACTAGTTTGTTTTTTTATACAATCATGTTTCTAGCCTATAAAAAATAGAAATAGAAGCAGTTGAAAATATAGTGAAAGAGTCCATGGTTGAGTGCATTTCTTTTAGAATCTCAAATCCAAAATTATTTACAAGCAGTGCAAAGAAATTCAAGATCACATCATTCAAGTTTTTTAACAAAATGTTCCCATACGTTTGAACCTTGAGACCGTTTTCTTTAACCAAACAATCATACTTTACTACTCGCAGCATCGTTAGAAATATCAATTTTAACTAATGGAAAAGTTTGACTAGAATGACTTGTAACATTTGCACAACTCACAACTATTCAAATCTTACAACACCAGATCCTGTAGCTGTTAGGGTTGACGTTTTGCTGCAAAAATGTGACTAGGTGGGCTTGTTTGACCATAAAAACGAACCCTTTCCCATCATTTCTAGCTAAAAAGGCTTACATATTCTTAAAGTAGAACACGTATTGAACATTTCTAGATAATTTGCAATATATGGTACTTTGAAAAAAATATGAGAAAAACCATGGTCAAAGTTGGAAGAAAATCATAGTTTCCTATTTTGCAGGAATTGCGCCTAACGCAATTTGGCATGGTCAACCCCCCTGTTCGATTCCTCATAACTAGAAGAAAATTGGTGCAAGTATACACCAAAACAATCCATTGTAGTATAAAAACAAGGTCATCCCCAAAGGAATTACAGTTTTACTTGAAATAGCAAAGTAAAATAAAAATAATTTGTTTAGAGTGGTCTCGATGCTGTAACAGTAAATGATAAAAACATTAAATGAGTAAACACATAAAATTCTGTGATTCTACTCTAGAGCATTCAAAAGCGGAAAACCGTCAGAAAACGCGAAATAAATGCAAAATGAAGGTAAATCGAGGGGGAATCACTTTAATGCTCTCACTCACGTCTAACTATGCTCTAGTAAACTCAAAATGCTGAACAAACCGACATGGCTCTCTCCCGAGATACCTAAACATGTTTAACCCCAGCTCCCGTTGTAGACTAAATAAGTAATACGAACAGTTTATAGGCACGAAAGGGTGAGTCTCATCCCTAAGTACGCACCATTCTACTTCAAAGAGAGAAATCTTACGCAAATAGAGGCAAACACGCAACACGAGGACTTTCCCAAGCCTCAAGTGAGAATAGCAAACCAATAACGTTGGCCAAACAAAATTAGTACGATGAAAGAATAAAAACACCTCTATTAAATTAGCATAAATATATACGAGTTACTAAAACATAAATAGATGAGAGTTACAGCGACTTCATCCACCCCCCCCCCCCCCCGAAGGTTGGGTTTACTTCATAACAAAAGAAAAGAAAATAGTGGGTAGAGAAGAAATGTAGCCAATTGAGTAAGGAAGCTTCAGTAGTAGTGAAGATTCCCCCTAGCTCAGTGAGACGCAAGGATTGACGTCTTCTTCGTCGACTTCTCCTCGAAATGGGTGAGGAATGTTCTCCAATTTTGTTACTCAAATGGATTTTCTGTTCTATACCTCTATGTGGTGGCTGGGCACTGTTCTTCTATTTATATCGCGTTGTTAAAAATTAGGGCACCACTAGGAGACTTTATGGACACGGTAAAACTGGTGCAAATAAATTACTGCACAATCACATGCTCTAAAGCATCCTGAGCGGCTTCCAACTCCAACATAAATGCATCTTCCTTCCATGCTTTGGCAACACTTTCATAGCCTTGAAAGCATTTGGCTTGCCCTTAACAAATTCTCCAATTCCTATACAAAACATGAATAATTAAGCATAATTCATTCAAGATGAGGGAACCGAGAATTCTAATAGCTAAAGGAACTTACTAAGTGATTTATTCTATTTTCCATGGCCTTTTGATAAGGACTCTCACATTTACACAAAAAAATTGCCCAAATTATACCACAAAACACTATCTTATGGAGATTTGTCACACCCCGATAACTCTCCAAAAGAAAGTTACTATAGTGTTTATTTGGTGATTTTATGCAAAGAATTGTTAAAGTGTGTCGGGTTTAATGCGCATTTAGTCTAGAAAAGATTAGAAATTGGAATCCAAGCTAAAAGCCCCAAGTCTTGAATGCTCTAGCTAAATATTGCACTAAATGCTCTTATTTCTTGTGTTATTGGACATGTTTGGAAAAGGAAGACAAAGTATGAAAAGAGTGTGGAGCCTAGAGAATAGTGGATGAAGCATGTTCAAGTAAGAGCAAATGAAAGCTGGAGCGAAGCAAAGCTGGAGCGAAGCAAAGCTGGAGCATGGATTCACTATGCAGTAACAGCCCAGACACAAGATTTACCATGTTTGTACAAATTTCTGATGGGTGCCATAAAAACGCAACCCGATATTTAAAGGATGTTTTGCCCTAGTCGACAGAGACACGGAGCCCAAGAGAGACAAAATTGGAGAGCTGAAAAGACAAAAGGAGGGAACATCTCCATTTGCGGGGCAATAGCTGACTACGGAAATAGGAGGCTCATCTGCTTCGACGAGCTGTCTGCTTTTTCTTCTCTGCTGCTGCCCTGAAATGGGTTGTATTCTCCTTTCTTCCATTTTGTTTTCTTCGCCCATTATGAGTTGAACCCCATCTTGGGGGAGATTTACATGTTGTAACTAACTTGATACTAAACCTCTAGCTCCTACATCTATTTTTGAATAAATTTGTTTTGTATTTCTTCAATCTGGCATGACATTGTTGGTCACTCTATCGTGTTTGCTAGCTGCTATATTGACCCGGGAGGGCTTATGGGTGCTGATATGCTTTATTTGTGATTAACGTTTTTCTATAGGTTTAGGGATACTTAGGAATGGGGTCCCCTAATCATGCCTTGGGCTTGCGTTTATTGCTTGGGTATTTAGCAATGGAAGTTGTACTTACTCATGTTTGGGGTGTCTCACAAGGTAACCGAGTCGAGCTGGGCATTAATAGATGTTAGTAAGCTAGATGGTATGTTGATAACCTGTGAAAGTATGCTGAATCTCCCCCGCCTTTTCCATATCTGTTAACCCATCATTATCGCTTCCTGTGTGAGAGCTTTTTCTTGTCGACAGCTTCGAAGATCATGTCTACTGCAAGCATCTGTTGTCTTGTTGTTATTATATTTCTTTTAGATAATTTCCATACACCAAACTCTTTATATTTTTTTCGTTGTTGGTATCGGCATGTATAGTAAAAATATTATCCAAAAATCCTTGTGGATACGACCTCGTTACGCACTACAACTGACGATTTCGTCTATACTTGCACGTGTTGTCAGCACACCCCCAAACTTAAAATCTTGCTTGTCCTCAAGCAAGATTAACTCTATCATCCCTGAAATATGAAAACCACTTGCGTATAATGAACATACATCTTACATCAAGCATTGCTTTCTGCCGTCACACATAATGTCAGCACACACTCAAGTCTATGAACCTGCTTTCGCTAAAACCTTCTACAAAAGAGCAGCTAAGTCCTTGTTCTAGCTCTAGAAAAGACTCTTTCATACAGCTCTAGCATCATCCTACTTTCCTCCTCAAAAACATCAACTCACCTAGAGATACAATTCTCAAACTCCCTTTCACTCGCCTGCACCACTACCATTTTATTACCATTCTAGCTTTCCAACTATGGGCTACTAGCCATTCCTGGTCCTGCAGCCTCTTTTAAGAATTTAAAAAAAAAAATTTTGGGCTAAATTACAAGACTAGAAAAATTCATAGTTGTACATTACAAGCTTATCCTTACAAAAAGAAAGCAAGCGTGCACACCCCTAAACTTAGAATGTAGCATTGTCCCCAATGCGACTGAAAGCAAGAAAAGGATGCTCCCGCATACCACCAAACTTAGAATTAAGAAAAATGGATTTACATAAAGGGCATTTTCCGCAAGTCAGATATAGACGGTGTAAAGGGACATAAAAAAGGGTGTGAAAAAGAAGGATTGACTCTATGGTGATACTATGGTAGTGGTTGGCATGGATAGGTAAGTTATTGAAACCTATCAACTAAGTGTTCTCTGTTTTGTAATTGTACTCACTGGATGCTGCTAGGGCCTTTGTACTGGAACCTAAGCTAGAGTAGGAACAAAAACAGTCACTACCCGCAAGCGGATGCTCTAGTAAAAAGCTAAATTCAAGACTAAAGATGCATTGACAGCATTATTACTTAAGAAGGCAGAACAAGCACAAGATACACAGAACAAAATATACAAGAACAATCATATTTCAATTCATTTAAGCACTCAAAATATAATTTGGGGGAGGGGTAGACACATTTAACTACAAAAATCTAAATATGAATGCATGAAAAATTAAATCGCAAAAATTATAATAAATGAAAGTAAACGACATAAAGTAAAAACCTAAATTTAAAATATCATGGGGGTATGGGTTATCAAAATGAGCAAAAGGGAAAGGTACTTCCTCTTACATGTCAGGCATGTCAATCTCCTTCGTTTTCTTTTTCATCCAGCAAGTCGCCCGTGGGTTGATCTTCCTCTTTGGATGCATCATCTTTTTCCCTCTCTTTGTTGTTGGGGCAGGCTCTTTTTTTCTTTGCTACATGATGATTCTAGCTCTCTTTTCGATTTCCTCGTTCTTAAGGCACAACCTTTTAGAGTAGGCTCGATGTCGGGTGGCTCTTCTACAAGTAAGCTTGGTGGCTTTTCCTCTACAATGATCTGCACTTTCACTCTACAAGTAAAACCTTCTTGAGCTCCAGCATCCCTGCTTACAGTATGCTCCAGCATAGCTCTTCCACTACCACCCATATACTCCAACATGGCTTCTAAGCTTAGCGTCTCTATTAATGTTTCATGTAGAATTTTCAGCAAAGAGCACTCTTCAGCTTCTATTGGGTACTTCATGGAGTCATACGCTGAGAATTTGATCTTCTGGTCTTGCACACACATGGTGGTTTCTCCTTTGTGTATGCCCATTAATACTCTCCCCGTGGCTAGGAATGGTTTTCCAAAGATCATTGGCATTTCTTTATCTGCATCATAGTCAAGTATTATGAAATCAGCAGGAAATATAAACTTATATACATGTACCAATACATCTTCAATCTTTCTTTCTAGATGAATGATGGAACGGTCTGCCAGTTGAAGAGTAACAGTGGTAGGCCTAGCTTCTCCCATGCCTAGCTTCTTGTAAATAGATAAAGGCATTAATTTGATGCTCGCTCCCAAGTCACACAGTGCTTGTCCAATTTTCTGACCTCTGATAGCTACTGGAATTGTGAAACTTCCAGGATCTTTCATTTTCACCGGTATTTTACTGGTCAAAATTGTACTACACTCCTTGGTTAAGCAGACTGTTTCAAACTCTCCCAGTATACGCTTCTTAGTGAGCACATCCTTCGAAAACTTCACATATGTAGGCATCTGCTCCAAGGCTTCCACTAATGGGATATTAATATGTATCTGCTTAACTACCTCAAGAACATATTAATATGTATCTGCTTCGGGTAGGGTACTCTATGAACATATTCTGTTGTGGTTGCTGAAGCAGTGGCCTGTTCCGAATGCTTCGACTTTTCAGTTGTCTTGGACATGGATGCTCCAGCATTGTCTGTCTTAGCAACTTGGTTATCCTCTTCGCTTGTGTTGCCTTACGGATCCACTATCTGCTCAGTGTTCACTCACTCCCTGAGGTTTGTCCTTTTTTTAACTGGCATGGTTATAGGTGTTCTGTTCGCCTCCATTTCTTTTTCGTCATTTAATTCATCATGGAGTCTTAGAGCATTTGGATGGGCAGGAGGTAATGTCTTCCCGCTTCTCAATGTAATGACCTTACATTGCTTTTTCCCACCTTTTTTTAATTGTTCAGTGTTACTAGGAAGCACTCCTCATGGATATGACTTTTCAATTCTGTGGCTAGCTGACCTATTTGCACCTCCATATTCCCCAAGGATGCAGCTACACTTTGAACATTAGTATCATTCTTCACCATATAAGCTTCGTTCTTTACCATATACGCCTTAAACATATCCTCTAGTTTCATAGCCTCATAATGCTTTGGAGCGGCCTGTAGATTCTGTCCAGAAAAACCAGGTGGGTACTGCACCTTATGTTGGTATGTTGGAGTATAGCTTGTTCCAGCTGCTCCAGCATTCTGCCATGCTTAATTTCCGTTCCAGCTTAAATTAGGGTGGTTGCTCGCTCTGGTGCTCAATTTTGGGTCTTAGATGTAGGTTGGATCATGATAAAGAACGTTCGGCCACTCGGCTCTAAGACGGGTGAAAGAAGAGTGGGGAATCTCTCGCTGGTTTTTGGAATTCGACATATGTGCCTTCCATCTCTTTGGTCGGTCAGTGACTTTTACAACTCTAGCCGCTCGCTGTAATAACTTGCTTCTTGGGTGGCTCGCACCCTGGGTGGTGCAACTGAGCCAGAGTGGGCTCAGTAGTCGGCCTCGGGCGCATGCGTAGCTTGCATTGTAAGAGTTTTCGTAGATATTACTCCTAGTTGGTTGTTGATTACTGATTACGCTTGTTTACATGCGTAAAAAGAAGGTTTTAGATGCTGTTTTTACTATGTTTCAGCTTTGTTTCGGATTTTTCTCGGTCGTTTGAGTTCCAATTCATGCAAAATTCATATATTATGGTTTGTGGTTGGCTTATATTGTATTTATGACATTTTAGGACCATTTGGGAGTGCAAATTAATCAAAAGGAGCAAAAAGTCGGAAATACCTACATGGGAGGCGCCAGGCGCCTGGGAAGGCTGCAGAAAACAGTTTTTCTTCCAACTTTGCCCTTAATGAAACGCGTCTTCCCATGCGTTTTGGTGGTTCCAACCGATGCATACGTGTAGAAGAAGTGTTCCACTATCAGCTTGAGCACGATTTGGTCAGTCAAAAGAGTTGGAAATGGGTGATTCACCATCGTTTTAGGACCTACCTAACCAATTCTGCACAACTATAAATTCCAGCAGCTTCTCTACCAAAATCATCAAGCCTTGCGTCCTTCTCTTGATCATTTTTAGTGTTTCTTTATTGCTTTCTAAGTACTTTTGAGTTGCTTTCATTAGTTGCTTTTGGTTTTTAAATCCCGAGCACTTTACATTCCTTTATTGAGCTTTGTTTTGTTTCCATTTGTACTTAGTTATTTCTACTTATTCAAATATATAAAAATCCAGCACTTTGCTTATCTTCCCTTTGCCTTTACTTTATTTTTAGTTAAGAGAGTTGTGTTTTTGGAGGAAAGAGCACGTGACACTCCCCCTTGCTTGAAAGAGAAGGGCGAAGCTCTCAATCCCGATAAAAACTCTCCGTTAGTTAACTTTTGTTGTTCACACATGCATTCCAATTTCAACCATTTTACTTGCTGTATTTTCTTCAATATGTCTTTCTAAATTCCCGTCTCTAGCCCGGTTATGGATAGTTAGCCTTTTATTTCTAATAAGGGTTGCTAAGAAGTAGTGTTTTTGCTTTCCATTCATTGCTCAACATGTTTTCCCAAAAATTTAGGATTTAGAGAAGGCCACTGTACGTCTTAACAAGTCAATACTGAAAAGGTTGCTTATTTGCATTGTTGAGTGGTTAAACCGAGGAGAAGAGTGCCTTAGACATAAGGGTTCCACTTAAGTAGCCTAGACATAGGACCTTAACTCGAGGTTGCGACTATTTCCATCCTAAAACTAAGATATCTCTCATAATAGACATATTAGGGAATGTCTTAGGACTTTGAACTTGCTTAGACATAAGTCAAGTGAGAAGCGTAGTCGTTGGTTTCTAAAGTAAAATTCATATTGTCCTTAGCATGTCCTTGATTCTTTGTTGGCTAACTTGAAGTAATTCGAGCTAGATTTTATCATTATAAGTCCAAATCCCAAATCCAAAACCATTATTTGTGACCACTTCCCATTTTACAAGAATCACTCATTTCAACATTCACTATTCTTTAAAACTTTAGAGTTTGGAAATTATTTAGAAGTCCTTCAGGATCGATACTTGGATACTCCATCCATTTTATATTACTCTTACAGGTGTGCGCTTGCATCTATATAATTGTTACGACGCTTAGTGCGTGCGTTCAGCATAACCACCAGTCAATTACCCAAATAAAACTTTGAAGCTAGGTTTCCCAAACAATCCTTAAAATGATGTTCTCCCTCACAGTAGGGGCACGAAACATTTTGAACAGTGTTCACCTTAGCCTTGGATGCTCCAGCATTTGAGTGTGATATGCTCATCATCACAATGTCCGCTAGCTTTGAAAATTTTGAATTTAAATCTGCCACCACATCATCATCTACTACTCACTTTGATGTCATTGCTGAAGCAGCCCTGAACTTTCACCATTGGTGCTTATTGCGCGAGATTCTTTCCAAAATATCGAAGGCTTTGATAATAATGCTTTATTCACTTAAGCATCTATCACCAACTGCGTGGTCTGATTCAAACCGTTATAATATGTTTCAATTTGGATACAACGTACGATTCCATGATGAAGGCACTGCTAGAGCAGTCCTTTAAATCTTTCCTATGACTCGCTCAATGACTCTCTAGGGAGTTATTGAAAATTATTTATTTTGCTCCTAAGTTCAGCATTGTTGAATGGAGGAAAATACTTCATCAAGAACTTCTCGGCTAAATCATTCCAAGAGGTGATGGATTCAGCTGACAATGAATCTAGCCATGCTCCAGAACTATCCGTTAGGGAACAAGGAATAGCTTTAGTCGCATAGCTTCTTTGCTTAGTCCTTCCAACTTAAATGAATAAGCAACTTGCATAAAATCTATCAGCTTAAATCTATCGGCTTCAATAATGAGGATCTTCCGATGAAAGCCCATGAACGTACCCTACGATCTAGAGCATCTGAAACATTACAGGCTTCAACTTATATCTATCGACTTCAATAATAGTATCAGCAATAACGGGATTGAAGTCATAGAATGCTGGGGCCGCATAAGCTCTAATTTCCTGCTAAATATCATCTGCGAGTAGAACAACATTCAGAGGAGGTGCTACAGCATGTCTTCCAGCTACAACCCCTTGTACTCCCTCTACTCTCAACTCTGGTGGATGTTGTGGGTTATCCATTTCAATTTCTTGTCTACACTAGACTCTTTGCTTGGCCATTCTTCTTCTAAAAATTTGTTCAATTTCTGGGTCAAATTCAAATTCCAAAGTAGGAAAATCGTTCATTCACAGAACAAATCAACAAGAGAGAGATTAAGAGAGCTTTTAAGTCTCGTATTCTAATTTGCTAAAATCAAGTAAGAAAACTCAATCCCCAGCAACGGCACCAAAAACTTGTTCGATTCCTCACAACTAAGAGAAAATTGGTGCAAGTATACACCAAAATAATCTGTTGTAGTATAAAAAGAAGGTCGTCTCCACAAAGATTATAGTTTTACTTGAAATAGCAAATTAGAATACCAGAAAGTAAAATAAAAATAATTTGTTTAGAGTGGTCTAGATGCTGTAATAGTAAATGATAAAAACAGTAAATGAGTAAACATATAAATATTCTGCGATTCTGCTCTAGAGCATCCGAAAATGGAAAAAAGACAGAAACTGTAAAATAAATGCAAAATGAAGGTAAATCGAGGGGGAATCACTCTAATGCTCTCACTCACGTCTAGCTATGCTCTAGTAAACTCAAAATGCTGAATGCCCAAACTGACATATCTCTTTCCCAGGATACCCAAACATGTTTAACCCCAACTCCCGTCATTCTAGACTAAACAAGTAATACGAACAGTTTATAGGCATGAAAGAGTGAGTCTCATCCCTAAGTACTCACCATTCTACTTCAAAGAGAGAAATCTTATGCAAATAGAGGCAAACACGCAACACGAGGACTTTCCCAAGCCTTAAGTGAGAATAGCAAACCAATAATGTTGGCCAAACAAAATTAGTATGATGAAAGGATAAAAACACCTCTATTAAATTAACATAAATATATACGAGTTACTAAAACATAAATAGATGAGAGTTACAGCGAGTTCATTCCTCCCCCCTCCCGAAGGTGGGGTTTAGTTCATAACAAAGAGAAGAGTGGGTAGAGAAGAAATGTAGCCCATTGAGTAAGGAAGCTTCAACAGCAGTGAAGATTCCCCCAGCTCAGTGAGACGCAAGGATCGACTTCTTCTTCGTCGATTTCTCCTCGAAATGGGTGAGGAATGTTCTCCAATTTCGTTTCCCGAATGGATTTTCTGTTCTAGAGCTCTCTGTGCGACTGGGTGTTCTTCTATTTATATCGCGTCCTTAAAAATTATGGCACTACCAGAAGGCTGTATAGACATGGTAAAACTGGTGCAAATAAACTACTGCACAATCACATGCTCTAAAGCATCTTGAGCGGCTTCCGGCTTCAGCATAAATGCATCTTCCTGTCATGCTTCAGCAACACTTTCACAGCCTTGATGGCACTTGACTTGCCCTTAACAAATTCTCCAATTCCGATACAAAACATCCATAATTAAGCATAATTCATTCAAAATGGGGGAATTGAGAGTTATAATAGCTAAGGGACCTGACTAACTGATTTCTTCTATTTTCCATGGTCTTTTGATAAGGACTCTCACATTTACACACCAAAATTGCCCAAATTATACCACAAAACACTCTCTTGTGGAAAGTTGTCACCCCCAAAACGTGTGTTTCACATAATGAAGGGCAAAGGAGTAAATTCAAATATGTTTAAGTGAAGCAAAATCATGTAGTCCAAGTCAAGGAGATGTTGTTTGAAGAATCTTTAACACATTTGGTTCTAAATTGGTATAAAGTTCAACCTCCTTTAAAGGCCTATATAAGGAAGCTCTCCCTCAGCACTTCATCATCCCTTTCCATCCCGTTTTCATCTTCATTTGCTTCATACTTAGCTTTAGTTTCGTTCATTAGCTTTAGAATTCGTTTGAGTTATTTCTATTTTCAACTCCTACTTGTTGTTTTACTTTTAATTCAAGTTCTTCCTTTCATTCTTCATCTATTATGTTCTTTTAAAGTTCCTAAGCGAGTTTACACTCCCTTCATGCTCGAAAGAGAAGAAGGTCAAGCTAGAACTCATTGTACGTCATTATTATTTATTTAAATTCAATGAAAATTACTTCTTTTATGTTTTCGTGCATTTTCTTTCCCTTAATTATACACTAATTTATTTGTCAACCTCTTTGTGGAACGCCTTAGCCAAAATGATTTGATTTCGACATGCTCAGGAATTTGTCCAGATTGTGCCTAGCGCAACCTTGGGTTGGTTTCTAAAAAAATTTCTTTACGTCATTTTCCATTTGGCCACTGGGAAATTGATTTATGCACCAAAGCCCAACTCTGAGAATGGTAGGTTAGATAAAATGATAGGAAACCAATATGGTATGTGACTTAGACATAAACGCATAAAACACGATCCTAGACATAGGCCCTCTGACCAACACGTGAAATGAGTTGATAAATATATTCTGGGATTGTAATCACACATAGAAATGTGATTGTAGGTTACCATAGGCTCTACAACAACCAAAAGCGGTTCGTAAAAGAGTAGAACTCATATTCCCAAGTATAGCCAGATTATGGCTAGTGCATTTTCCCCAAAGTATGTATGTTCCATATTTTCCATCAAAATTAAGGCGGGAAGCAGAGAGGTTGTGTTTTATAAAATTTCTTGATATTTGCAACCCCAGACAACAACATTTGTCACCATTTTCTTTATAAACCACAATTGCATTTTTAAATTATTACACTTCATTAATTTATTTTGAAAGCACAAGTTCCTGAGGATTCGACCTTAGATTACTCCTAAGTATTACTTGTGACCGTGTACGCTTGCACGTGTCTCTTATCTTTTAAAGGTAGAGAAAGTCCCAACAATAGCACAGGCTTTTAAAATCATATTCTAATGAGTTGAACTAGACTATAATCAACAAGCCTTAGAGAATAAATTGAGTGAGGGAGAACTGCGAAAAATTGGTATAAAAGCTTGAATGATGGGTCTAAGAGGCAAGAAGGAAGCCCTTCGTAATAAGAGGAGTTGCAATTTTAGAGCAATTAGATTGCAACTTTATTATTAAATTTTAAAATTAAATTTTTTAAATTAATTAAGATAGTCATTCAGGGGCCATTGTAATTCAATGCTCTTGTTAGTACATTGGCTCTTGCGTGCCCTTGCTTTATTTGATGTCCAGGCTTCCAATTATAATATATGCAACATATCTTGTTTTGCCTTCATTTTCCCTCGTTAGAAAAAATCGTTTTCGTGTATTTTTTTTTATTTTTCAATAATTATAATATTAATTTTTATTTTCCTTTTGTCAAAATACCTTTTTTTATTTTTAATAAAAATATATTTTTTATTTTTTGAATAATTATAAATAGATAATATTATGGTATCATAGTTTTTAATTTGGTTATCTCTTTAAACTTTTTAAATCAAAAATCAATTTAATTGTATTTAGAAAAAAATTAACTAAATATTTAAAGTTTTTTTTAGTACTAAATATTTAAATATTTATTATTTTGTTTATATATTTATTGTAAATAATTCAATAATATTGTATTTTGAATAACATAAAAATATGCATAAAATTATAGCCTTTTGTATTTATTTTACAAAAATTTTTAGTACCTAAGCTAAATCAACAAATATTAGATTTATATAGTCTAGTTTTCAATATTACTTAATTTGAATGTTTATAATAAATGAATCTAAAATTATAAATAGAAAATGTCATTTTTTTACCTCTAAACGGGACAAGTTATATTAATTTTTAGCACAACGTTTCTGATGTACTCAACCCTACCACAAGTGACTTAGGCAACCCTTGTAAGAACAAGCACCTCCTAAACACACACGGCAACACCTAGTACACGCACAAAGAATCACCCAAGGGAAAGAATATGAGACTTACCTTGAAGGTCAAGGTTTTGGATAGAGAGAACTCGTTCTAAATCCAAAGTGAAACACTCCACAAGTTTGATGATCAACCTAAACTTGAATGTTTCAAGGGTTTTGTGCAATTCGATCAAGATGCACTAAATGCTCACGGTTTTGGGAGCAAAGAAGAAGGCTCAATAGCTATTTTCATTCATCAATAATTCACCCTCTCAAATGTACCAGAAGAAGCCTATAAATAGGCAACTTGATTTTCGATAAAATAAAAGGAAAAATACTTTAACTAAACTTAGACTAAACTAGTTATAAAGGGGCATAACTAAGTTATACAAATTGAGGGATTTCTCTAAATGGGCCTCTAAGGTGCATAAAACCTCATTCTTGGGCCTAACCTATTAAATAAACTATACTGAGTCTAAAAGAAGGTTATATGACTAATTACATGAAAACACTACTTGAATGTTCCATCCTTAAATAACCCATAAATTGGAACTCTCATGTTTGGTGTCTTCATGTTCCCTTGAAGCTTCTTTCTCCAGTTGTTCTCTTTCTTCATGAAGCTGGATAATCCACATGTTGAAGTGAATATCCCCGTCTTCATCGGTCGACCCTCATGACATGATGTGTGTTGCTTGAAGCATATCATCCCCTCCCTCTTGAAAATGGATTCGTCGTCGAATCCAACTTTGACACCTACAATGAAAAGAACAAAATTAATAACTTCAGAAAAAAAAAAGATCATGACATTCTCACCTTGTAAACCGTTTTTGTAGTCTTGGGATTATAGTGGCTTTGTCGGCCTCCTTTTTGTTCTTCCTTTGATGGATATTGGATCCTTCCAAAAATGTTTCCAAATCCACCCCTTGGCTTGTTCACTTTACGTTTTGATTTTTTCTTGGTCCCCTTCTAGAATTTGGCTTTTGAATTATCCACAATACATTATATTTTCGGTCTCTTTCTTTACTATCCATGTACATGTAGCATTGGGTGGATCTTGAAGTGATTTTGAGTCATGTCTCATAACTAGGTCGCAAATTTTCTGCAAAAACTCAAGGGAAAATTTAGCCAAACAAGGTTTTAGTTTGCCCATTAGATAACATTCCTTAATGTGAAAAAAGTATAAGGGAATTAACTTCACAAACCTTTTCACTTTGAGCTAAAAATTTATTCACTAGGCCTAATGTTAGGACTTTCTCTACCTTCACAAAGATTAGAGACTCGTAGAAGCACACATAGCCACAAGTAATACTCGGAAGTAATCCAAGGTCGAATCCTCAGGGACTTGTTGCTTTTCAAAATCAAGTAATGTCGTGAAATGGTTAAAATGTGCAATTGTGGTTTAGGAAGAAAATAGTGATGAAATGTTGTTGTTTGGGGTTTTAACAATCAAGCAATTTAATAAAACTCAACATCTTTGCTTCCTACCTTAGTTTTGATTTAAAACATGGAAAATACACTTTGTTGGGAAAATGCCCCAGGTGCAATCTAGCTTTTATTGGGAAACTTCGTTCTACTATTTCACTACCGCTTTTGGTTGCTGTAGAAGCCAGGGTAACCTACAATCATATTTCTATGTGTGATTATAATCCTAGAGAATATTTATCAACTCATATGCATTATGGGCCAGATGGCCTATGTCTAGGACCATATTTTATGCGCTTATGTCTAAGTCACATCCCATATTGGATTCCTAATATTTTACCTAACTCACCATTTTCAAGGTTGGGCTTTCGTGTATAAATCAAGTTCCCACAGGCCAAATGGAAAAAAGACTTAAAGAGAAGTTTTTAGAAACCAACCCAAAAAAGCGTTAGGCGCAATTTTGGGCAAATCCCGAGTGTGTTGAAAATCAAATTATTTTGACTAAGGTATTCCACAAAGAGATTGATTACTAATTTAGAACATTTTTTAAAGGAAAGAAAATGCACGAAAATATAAAGGAAGTATTTTTCATTGAATTAAAACGAATAAATGAGCCGTACAATGAGTTCTACCTTGACCCTCTTCTCTTTCGAGTGTGAGAGGAGTGTAAACTCTCTAATGAACTTAAGAAGAACAAAATAAATGCAGAACAAAAGATAGAACTTGAATTAGAAGTAATATGGTAAGCAAAAGTATGAAAATACAAGAAAATAACAACTAAAACTTAAATCTAAAGCCTAAGAACGAGTTCTACAATTAAGGAGAATGTAAATGAAGTTGAAAACGAGCTTGGAAGGGATGATTTGCTGCTGGAGGAAGGACTTTCTTATATAGGCCCTTGGAGTTGTTGAACTTCCCACCTTTTTAGGTGGAAATGAGTTGAGATACACCTAACCACTCTCATTTGACTTAGACTGACGGTTATAATTTGATTCAAACACATAGAAAATATCTTTCTTGCCCTTCATTAATCAAAACGCATGTTTTGACAAAGTTGGTGTCCAAAATTGTGCCAGGCGCAATTCCCGAAAAAACAGCAAACTGTTATTTTCTTCCAACTTTGACTGCATTTTTCTCATAATTTTCCTAAAGTACCATAGTTTGATTTTTATGCAGAAATGTTCTATGCATGTTCTAATTTAAGAATATGTAATTCTTTTTGGCATATAATGATGGGAAAGAGGTCAAAATCGTGGTCAAACATAGCTACCAACCATGTATCTGTAGTAAAAAGTTAACCCTAACACTTAATGCTCATTCATTTTTCTTGTCATTGTCATTCATTTCTAACTCACAAACACCAACAGATGATTTTTTATGCATTATGAGTTCAACAAGACATGCTTCTCCAAAGTGTATCAATTTCCTTTGTTAAGGAGTTAGCACGTTCTTTCAATTTACAAACATCAAACCATGGTTCTTTATGCATGAGTGGTGCAAGAGTAATGATCTCACAGATGGATGCAATGATTTTATAGCTAAAGAATTAGGAATTGCATACTTTGCATAACAAACTAGTTTTCATTCTCACTACTTTCTATTTCTACATTAAGAACACAATCATGCACCGTAGGGCTATCCAATTAAAGAGAATTGGTATGCTTAGCATCACAAATAATTTCCTTTTCATTCTCAACAACAAGTTAAGGCAAACTAACCTTTTCTAAACATGTATTATCATTACAGAATGGTTTAAGATTAACATACCTTGTAGACATCCTTTGGATTTTTCCTTCAATCTTTTTGGCAATGTATGTCATATCCTTCAAAGTATCATATGGTTGAAGATCAAATTGTTGACAAATTTCTTCATTGAGTCCAATAAAGAACTTATTCATATTGGCCTCCTCATCAACCTAAAGGTGAAGCTCATAAAGAATTAAACAGATATCTTGGTAGTATGCTTTCACACTTCTGGCTCATTGCTTCAATGCTTTCAATTTGAGAAATTTCTTTCGAACAAAATGCTTTCTCATTATGTGCTTCAGCTCATTCCATGAAGCAATTTTTGATAATTGGTTCCTCGACCTATGCAACATCAAAGAATCCCACCATTCTATAGCAAAATCTTTCAAACAAGAGATAGTGAATTGTACCTTTCTTTTCTCACTACGATGGCAGCTTTCAAGGATTCTTTTAAATTCTCTCTCCCAATTGAGATATTCCTTTGGATTGGTGCTTCCATAAAACTTAGGACGTGTAGGCTTGAAACTCCCAAAGTTGTGACGGCATGTTGAGCTTCATTTGATATTCTCCTATAATTTCTTTGTCCATAATTGAGTATTCATTGCTGTAAAATAATGTTAGAAACAAAGATGGGCCTCACCATTCAATTCCTCCTTCACTCATTCACTCATAGAATACTTCCACGAAACGAGGTAGGTAGCTTTCACTAATGAAAGATGGGTTTAGGGATCACGTTTAGCACTCAAAGGTTCAAGGTCTCTCACTCACATACACAAAAAGTTTGAGATGGTAAAGTAACTGTGCGTGTGCAAACTTGTTTTTAAGCAAGCAGTTCCCTTGAAACACCGAGCAAGGTTGCTTGTGGAAAATCACAATAAACCAAAGACAAGCTAATGTACAAAGAAGACAAGAAACACAATGATTAACACAGACAAACAACAAGGACAGGTCTAATACATAATACTATAAATGGCAGTCAACACAAAATTTTCCAGAATTAAGCAAACTTCAAAGCATCAGTGTGAACAATACACTCGTACAAATTTAAATTGAAAAGCATATTCAAAAAGCTTATGAAGTCTAGTTTAAGCATATAAAATTTCAAAAAGATATCAATTCTAGTTTATGACGAATTTAAGAAATAAGACAGACTACTTAGAGAATCAAAGTAACAGTGAAATTCAGCATATGACCCGACTTGTAGCTATTGGCGTGAGCAAATGGCTTGTACCATTTTAAAAATAAAAGCACACTCATCTATGACCGAAGAACACTTACTAGGGTTGCATCTCAGTTTGTTGATAACTCTCCAAAAGAGAGTTATTCTGGTGATTATTTGTGTGGAAATATGCATTAAAATGTCAAAGTGTGTCAGTTTTAGGTCATAAATAGCATGAATAGTGTTAAGATGTGCATTCTTAGCTAAATATCCTTAGTCTTTAGAGCTTTGGCCAAAAATAGCATAAACTCTCGTATTTTTGGTTAATTTGCACAGCTTTGTACAGAAAAGCTAAAGTAGGAAGAAAGTGTTGAACCAGAGAAGAGCAGTCAAGGCATTTTCAAGACAGGGCATGTGAAAGCTGGAGCAAAGCGATGCTAGAGCATAGAGTTACTGCATAGTTACAGCAAAACACGGGATTTACCCATGTCCCTACAAACTTTAGTCGAGTGCCCTAAAAATGGAATCTGATATTTAAATGATGTTTTGCCCTAGCCGACAGACACACAGGTCCAACGAGAGACAAAATTTGAGAGCTGAAAAGACAAGAGGAAGGAATATCTCCATTTTCAGGGGCGATAACTGATGACAAAAAGAAGAGGCTCACCTACTTCGACGAGCTGTCTGCTTCTTTTTCTCTGCTTCTTTTTGCTGCTTCCCTTAAATGGGTTGTATTCTCCTTTCTTCCATTTTGTTTTCTTTGCCCATTATAAGATAAACCCCATCTTGGAGAGATTTACATGTTGTAACTAACTTGATACTGAACCTCTAGCTGGTGCATCTATTTTTCAATAAAGTTGTTTTGTATTTCTTCAATCTTGCATGACATTGTTGGCCACTCTATCATGTTTGCTAGCTGTTGGATTGACCCGGGAGAGCTTATGGGTGCTGATTTGCTTTATTTGTAATTAGCTCTTTTCTATAACTTTAGGGATACTCAGGAATGAGGTCCCCTAATCATGCCTAGAGCTTGTGTTTATTGCTTGGATATTTAGCAAAGGAAGTTGTACTTACTCATGTTTGGGGTGTCTCGGAAGGAAATCGAGTTGAGCTGGGCATTAATAGATGTTAGTAAGCTAGAGGGTAGGTTGATAACCTGTAAAAGTATACTGAATCTCCTCCGCCTTTTCCATATTGTTAATCCTTCATTATCGCTTTCTGTGTTAGAGCTTTTTCTTGTTGACAGCTTTGAAAATCATGTCTCTTACAGCGTCTATTATCTTGTTGTTATTTTATTTCTTTTAGATAATTTCCATACACCAAACTCTTTATATTTTTCTTTGTTGGTATCTATATGTATAGTTAAAATATTATCCAAAAATCCTTGTGGATACGACCTTGTTACGTACTACAACCGACGATTTCATGTGTACTTGCACGTGTTCTCAGCACAGTTGTGTGGACGCAACAAGTTTTTAGCGCCCTTGCCAGGGATTGTTGTGATCTTAGTTTAACATTGATATTTGTAGATACGGTGCTGAAGTGAGTTTTCTTGTTCTCACATTTTTATTTTGTTGTGTGTTTCTGCGAGGTCCATGAAAGAGTACGAAGGATTGGAATATCTTATTGTTCAGGAAATAGAGCGCACTTTCCACATAAATATATGAGAGCAGAGGCGACAACAAGCGACAGCAAACATGGATAGAATGAATCCGCCAATTTATACTAATGCACCTATAAGACCGAATGTGAGGATCGAGGAAATAGTAGATGGGGCTGCTGTCGCTGCTAACCTTGAGGTAGCAGTGCCCCCTATCAATGTTGTATTGTTAGCAGACGATATCGACAGGGAAATCAGAGCATATGCAGCTCCAACATTCTACAATTTCAACCCAGTTATCACGGAGCCAGAAATTGAAGCTTCCAAATTTGAGCTGAAACCAGTGATGTTTCAGATGCTCCAGATAATGGGTCAGTTTCATAGACATGCTACCGAGGACCCCATCAGCATCTGAAATTCTTTATGGGAGTTTGCAATTCATTCAATAGCCGGAATCCTTTCCTTCAGAATCAATCACAAGTTGGGATGATTTGGCTGAAAAGTTCTTGATGAAATACTTCCATCACAGCAAAAATGTGACGTACCGTAGTGAGATTAATAATTTTCAGCAATTTGCTGGAGAATCGGTCAATGAATCTTGGGAGCACTTTAAGAGACTGTTGTAAAGATGCCCTCACCATGGGATCCCAAGATCCATCAAAATTGAGACATATTATAAAGGCTTGGACGATGCTACACACTTTGTAATTGATGCGTCCGCAAACAGGACTTTGGTAGCAAAACCCTATGCTGAAGCATTTAATATCTTAGAAAGGATATCGTCGAACAATTACTCACTGTCTGATCCTAGAGCTGTTCAAGGAAAAGCAAGTAAGGGGTTAGTTGAATCTGAATCATATACTACATTGAATTCAAAGATTGAAAATTTGATAGACTTGGTAATGAGAAGTATGATGCAGCAAAGTTCAGTGGGAGCATCAGCTGGTAAAGCTAATGTTAGTCAAATCCAAGGGATTTCTTGTTCTTTCTACGAGGGAGATCATCATTATAACAATTGCCCTAGAAATACGAAGTCGGTGTACTATTTGGGAACCCATCTTCAAATACGTACAATCCTGGCTGGAGGAATCACCCCAACTTTAGTTGGAATGGCAATCAGGGAGGAAACAATGTAGGGACGTCGAATGCTGCAACATATCAGCATAAAGTATGTTATCCTCCAGATTTTGTGAATCAAAGTCAGATGGTAGCACAGAAGTAGTCAGAAGGATCATTTGTATTATTAGAAAAGCTGATGAAGCAGTACATGGCCAATAATCACGCCACTGTGCTCCAAAGCCAGGCTGCATCATTAAGGAACCTAGAGTTGCAAGTAGGACAGTTAGCGACAGATTTGAAGAGCAGACCGATTGGAGCATTGCCGAGCGATATAGAAGTGCCAAAAAGAGACGGTAAGGAACAATGCAAAACCCTCACACTGCGAAGTGGGAAAGCATTACCTCCAGCGCACTCAAATGCTCCAGCAGCAATCAAAGAGCCTATCAAGTTGACTAAGGAGAAACTCAGCCGGAAAAAGACAGTGAGCCAACAGAAGTAGTTATACCTACTCCACCAGATAAGATAGTTGAGTAACCAGAGGAAGTTCAAAATACGTTCAGTCAATCAGTTAACCCGGTAATTGCTAAGGTACCTGAAGTAGGGTCAACAAAGACCAGAGTGCCCAAGAAAAGAAAGCAGGCAGAGCATGATAATGCTTTAGTAGAATATAGACCAACACCACCATATCTTAAACGGTTGCAAAAGAAAGAACAGAATGTTCAATTTATGAAGTTCTTAGATGTCATGAAGTAACTGCATGTGAATATATCGTTGGTGGAAGCTCTAGAGCAAATGCCAACTTAAGTGAGATTCCTGAAAGAAATACTCACGTGGGAGAGTATGAAACTGTAGCAATGAC